>NC_066866.1:5863785-6487951 GCF_025177605.1 Cucumis melo
TGAGAGGGATTGATGAGGAGTTGTTTGAGAATTCAAGGAGTAAACCTCACATAATTGGGAGAATAGAAGGGTTTTATGTGGAAAATAGTGAAGAGAATAGTGGTGGGCATATGATGGCTATGACAATGTATTTTGGTAAGGGTGAGGCTAAGGATGGAATTAGGGTGTTTGGAGTGTATAGGAGTGATCATGTGAAGGAGTCTCATGTTGCTATAATTGGTGGCTTTGGCAAGTATCATGGTGCTAATGGTTATGCAACTTTGAAGAAATCATTTAGAACAAAGTTTGGAGGCAAATATAATAAGTTCATAGAATTCAATGTTTACTTGAGCAAATAGTGTACTTTGAAGGTATTTTCGTAATTATATTTAGTGATTGTACATTCTTTTTTGGGATAAAAGTATTTATAGCGAAAGCAATCATAAATTCAACTAGCATATGTGTGATAAAAAATTCCGTGGTTCAATCTTTGCTATTTTATTGTCCTAGAGGAACTTTTAAAATTAAAATTAGAAGTAGACGTGGAATACAATTTTCATTTTAATTAAAGGTGTCAAAAAGGTTAAAATATTCTATGCTGTTCATGTTAAGTTAACTTCAAAGAGTAAGATAAATCATGTATGAAATAGTATCTATTCCTTTTACAATTTGTAGAACGGGAGAATTGAGCTTCTAACCTTAGAAATTTATATTGATAAAATACAAATTTTATATCAATTTAGCTATGTTCATTTTTATCATTTTAAAACGTGTTCATCCATATACAAATATCCTTACTAGAAACGCACTTTATATCTTTTGAGTGAAATGCTTTTCTACTTTATCATGGAATAGTGCAAATGCTTTTACGATAACAAACACAGACAACATGTGACACACGCATAGTACGATTTGCAGCCATGCATGTTAGTTAGCTTAGCAATGTCAATTTTAAATGGATTGTTAGCAAAACTTGAATATTATATTTATGTACATGTTTTATGGTGTGCTAATTCTATCATGAGATTGGTTGTTTTTATGTTGATTATGTTTATTGCATATTTGCTAGAATGTTTTCTTGTCCTTAATTTACGACATATGTTATCGGACATAAAAATTTGTAAAATATTTTTTCCTTATCTGACAATAAGGTTTTTTTAGATTTCGTGATCTGTTGTATTTTTCCTTGTAGAGTTGATTTAATTCTTTCATTTAATATATTCTCAAGCCTACCCAAATCTATGCGATGATTTGATTCAATTTAGGGTTGACCGTTTTGAAGAATATTCAAGTCATTGTCTTGTGTGTGTCGAATAACACAAGTCTGTCAATATATGAAATTGTGGAGTTTTTGTCATTGTTGATCTCGAGTGATTCTAACTGTTTTTATGGTGGTTGGAAGCTTTATTCTTGAAATTTTGTTGTTGTTTTTTTGGTAGTGATCAAAGATTAATTGGAGGGGAGCCTAAGCGTTCGTTCACTGCTATCCTTATATTTAGGAGAGCCTAACATGTTGAAGGTGAGGGGATCTCTCACATTTAGAGGAACCTAAGTTTCATTGAGAGTGAGTTTTAGACACTTGGAGGAACCTAAATGATCATTCCCTAAATTGAGCAATTCTTGTGTCACGTTTATTTACAAATAAGTGCATTGTTTGAAATTATATTAGTTAATATTTTTTTCTATTACACAAATTGTCTCATGATGTAGGTGGTATTGTATCGAATTGGGTTACCAAACTCTCTATTCTATTATAAATTTTAATTAGTTTTTCTGCATTTGTTTGTAATGTCTTTGAAAATGTTGTAACATCGTGTGTTAGACAACCTTCGTTCTTCCACAGACATAACCTTCATTATTTCACGGACATCATATGTCTTAATTGATGACAATTGAGCACCAAAACCTTTACTTTTAGCTCAAAGAGGCACATGCTATGATCAATGATAGTTGTTTGTTTCACTATTGCTTTATATCTGTTTATCATTTTAATACAACTCGAAATTAACATCTTTTTTAATTCTTTCAACAACAAATTTAGCACCCCATAATTTGAACCCAAATCTTGTATAATACCTGTTGGTGAATGCTTTTACAATAATTTCTTGTGATACAATAATCAACTTACTCGAAACTTTGTATAGTTTAACTTTTGCCAATAATTTTCTTTGCTAATAAACAAAAACCTTTCTACTAAGAGTGTAAACAGGTTGGTTGGGTTAAGGGATATTTTGGGACCAACTTGAATTTTCAAATTGGTTTGATTGGCAACCCAAATGACTTGAAAATTATTCCCAACGCAACCCTAAAAATAAATGTTGGGTTGGATTATCATATTGTATAATTCTTTCTCTCATTTCTATTATTTGTTAAATTTCAAAAACATTATGACATCAGATCTATAAATTCACACATATTCCAAAAACATCCATAAAGGATAACATTAATACAATAATACTTAATAAAAAGTTTTAAAATATATAATATTACTTCTAGAGAGTCAAATTATATGAACCAAACTTCTAAAATAAAAAAACATACCAAACATCATATTATAAAACTTAATATAAATATATAGATATATAATATCATTAATTCGGGACGGGTTGAGTTGAACCGAATTTTTTAAACCTCAACCTGATATCCAATCCAACCCGAAAAAGAAACAAAAAAAATCCAACTAAACCCAAATTTTGAAATAACTCAACCCAACTCTTATAATATGAGTTGGATAGTTCGGGTTATTCGAATTGTTGGGTTATTCTTACAGAGTCCTGTCTTCTACCAATAAATTTTTAGATTTATAAAGATTCTAAACTTAAAAGAAAGTTAATCTCTTGCAGTAAAAAATATAATTTTGAGAGGGCTACAATTAACTTTCCTTAATTAGTTTTTCACCATAATATAGAGACAACAAAATGAATTAAAATTTTAAAAAATTGTCAAAAATATAAAATCGACAAAATATTTACGTTTTATTCATCTTATAAAAGATCTAGTAATAAATATTTTTAGTGATTCTTTTCCATTGAGGATAAATAATTTGTTTTTTTATTTCTTTTGTTTAAAAAAAAAAACTCTTAAATTTTCCCTCATCAATTAATTTTTAAAAATCTTGAATTTGAGATACCATTAAAAGTTTTAGAAATTAATATATATTGGACACTATTGAAAGAAAGAAATATTATAAACAAAATTAGTTGATTTATTATATTTTTAAAATAATAGATATTTTTTCTAACACTTTAATTTGTGTGTGTGTTTTTGGTATCATAATTAATTGAGAAACTTCAACCAAATCCCATTTCCCACCAAACACAAACTACTCAACAAAATCACTTTGGGAGAAAATGAAAAAGGCCTTCATATTTAAACAAAAAATGGAGGTTTAGGTAATTCCTTAATAAAATCCAAAAACCAACTCCATTTAATTCTTGTTTAATAATTAATTAAATTACTAGCTCCAATAATAACAACTTTTATTAATTCTCTCTTTTGAATAATAATAACAATAATTATAATTCTTGTCAAACAAAAAACTATAAAATCCCACAACGCTTCACCTTCTTCTTCATCAAAATCTCTCAAACTTCAATCAATATTTCCTCTCCTAATTTGCAAAATGGCTAAGACTCCTCTTTATTTCTTCTTCTTCTTCTTTTTGTTGGTGAGTTTCTATGGTGTAAGATCTGCCATTGCTGCCAGAGTATTAATGGATGATGACGCCGACGCCGAGTCTCTGTCACAAACGCCGGCAGTTACCCCTCCTCTGGCCACCATCCCCTCGCCGGCCACCACTTTTCCGGCAACTCAGGTTTCCCCTTTTTTCTTTCTTATTTATTTTCTTAAATTTTTTTTGAACATGTTGTCATTTGAAGATTTATTAGGAAAGTTGTACAACTCAATTAGTATAAACAACAATTTCATCTCTATCAAATACAAAGATGAAAAAGAGAAGTTTAATGACTTTCAAATCCAACTAAAGAGAAGTTACAAGTTGTTTAATTGCTTCGTTAATATTGTCAGGGTGGAACAACCGCACTACCATCAACCACGGGAAGCTCAGTTCCAGCAACCACTCCATCTCCGGCCGCTACCAACGACGACGAGGAAGACGACTCTGCAATACCCCGAACCAATCCGCCAGTGGCAGCAACCAACAATCCAGGACCAACACAAGATGATCAAGAAGATGACAATGCAACTACTACTCCAGCCGCGGTATCACCGACCGCTGCCGTACCCACATTACCATCACCGCCAACTGAGCCCCTTCCTGCTGCAGTTAAGGGTCCAGAACCAATTTCATTTTACATGCACGACATTCTCGGAGGATCCCATCCCTCCGCCCGAGTAGTCACCGGAATCGTGGCCAACTCAGATAGTAGTGGCATTGCGTTTTCGAAGCCCAACGACAACTTCTTCCCAATCCAAGGAACACTCCCTCTATTCAACAACGACAACCTCAAGAACATCATCAATAACAACAACAACCTCCCTTTCCTCGCCGGCTTCAATGGCGTCGCACAAGGCAACAACTTGCTCCTCCAAAATAGCGCCAACAATGGTATCCTCAGCGGTGATGAAGACAATAACCAGCCCTTCGTCACCGCTGGCCAACTCCCTTCTAGAGTTACTCTTCAACAGCTCATGTTCGGCTCCGTCACCGTGATTGACGACGAGCTGACCGAAGGCCATGAGCTCGGGTCCGCAGTGGTGGGTCGAGCACAAGGTTTTTACATGGCTAGCTCGTTGGATGGGACCAGTCAGACAGTGGCTTTAACGGCATTGTTTCACAGCGGTGGCCACGAGCACGTGGCTGAGGATAGCATAAGCTTCTTTGGGGTTCACCGGACAGCAACGGCAGGATCGCAGATTGCGGTAGTGGGGGGGACAGGGAAGTATGAGAATGCAAGAGGGTATGCAACAGTAGAGATGCTTCATCATCAAGAGGATCAACACACAACAGATGGTGCGGATACTATTATTCATTTTAGTGTTTATCTAACAGAGGAGTGAGATATAGACTTTGGGGTTTGATTTGTGTTTGAAGAAGATGGGTTTGGGAGTTTTAATTATGTGCATTTGAATCAAATATTATGGTGTGTTTTAATTAAAATATCAAATCTTTAATGTCAAAGTAATTTGCTTTTAGCTTATCTAATTGTCCATGTAATTAAAATCGGTTTTAATTTATTTCAATGTAATTCAAAATTCATCGTTACACTGTAAGTTAATATGAAAAAGAATATAAATAAACGTGTCTAAACAAACATATCTCGAAAGAAACAAGCTACTAGCTTTCTAGTTTTCATTATTATAATTGATAGCTACACAAAACATACGAAGTTTTCTTTACAATCTAGAGCCAGCTATTCAAAGCGTACGTAGTTTTTAGACAGACAACCCATTTCTAGGGACTCATGCAAAAAATGGCTCAATGTTCGAAAACAATGAAATATGACATTTGGCTTACATCAACAAGGCATGAGTTTAGTACTTCGATGTCTTGCACCTCTCTCCTATATCTTCTTTTCTCACCTCAATTTATGTTCTTAGATCTCAATCTTCTCTCTTTCTCAATTTTGTTCTTTCTTCTTCTTCTTCTTCTTCTTCCGTTCTTTTTTTTTTTTTTAACAATTCTTTTCTTTGTCTTTTACATTTCGTCTTTCATTTCTATTCTTTTTTGTTTCTTTTCTACATTTCCATTTTTCTGTTTTTTAGCATTTCTACTCTTTATTTTTTTCTCTTTGTTTATATGTTTCTTTAAGAATCGAACATCGAACGTAAAACATGTATATATAACATAAATAAAACTTAGAGCATCAAATATGGAGCATCAAACAGCTAATATCTAGTATATATCTAAGTATCTAGTATATAAGATAGAGTATATTGATATAAAGTATAGAACATATATAGAGCATCAAGTATCGAGCATCGAACATCGAGAAGTCAGTATCTATTATTAAGTATATAAAGGATCAAGTGCGTGATGGTTTTCAATGACGAATTAATAAATTCACAAGGTGTTAATTCAAGCAATAGACCATTTTTCATTCACTCTTAAGATCAACTTGGCCATTTTTCATTTGAGCTGAGGTAATATGTACGACGAATCACCCGTCCATCTATACGGTTTTTCCAAAAAGTAAAAGGGTTTAATTTGTTTGGGGATTAAAATATAATCAAAATCATAGAGAATTTAAGGAGTGCTGAGGTGGAAAGAACTAATCAATGATAAAACAAAAATGAAATTGTGACGTGTGAAAACAGTAGAACAACCAAAATCAAGTTGAAAACTATGAATATCTACCGACAAATCAAACATAAAAAGAATAGAGAATAGAGTAATATTTTTCGAATATTATCACTGCTGTAATAGTATACAATACATAGGGAGTGAGGAATCAAAATAAAGGACAAAAGATGGGGGCACTTTACACATATCACATTTAATATGATTGATACTGACTTAACAAATTAACCAATTTAACTTTTTACCCATATCACATTTAATATGATTGATACTGACTTAGCAAATTAACCAATTTTACTTTTTACACTTTTGTCTATTTATCTAATTGTAAAATGGCCTTAAATATACATTTCTTTTAATCTGTTTTCTAAAATTTGGTTGGTGCCTAATTTTTCTTTTAGTATAAAAGATGAGAATCAACATCGGAGAAGTTATTATCTATTTTGAGCTAAAAAGAAAAACTTTAGAAGCCTAAAAGAACCAAACAACAAAATTTAAAGAAAAAAGAAACATCTACTGGTGCTACCTTGATCAAAATTGGGGGTTGTAATTTAGTCCATTTATGTAGATGAATTGAAATACTAATTTGAATACACTAAAAACAATATATATGATTTCATTACTAAATCAATAATTAAAAAATATTAAGTACAATTAAATAAACTAAAAATAAAAAATAATGATCTTAGCATTTAACCACACTTTCTGCCGATATTGACTACGTAGGTTGAGATTAGATTAAGAGAAGTCGTGTATACACGACTTTATAGTCTAAATAAAAAAAAAAAAAAAAAAAATATCCCATTTTGTCTATAGTTTGAAATTTAACTCTATTTTTGCTTATTATTTTCCATATACCATATTCTTATCATCCATTTAGAAAACAACGCTATTTTTTACGTTCTTCCGATTTCAGCTTTATTTTAATTTTAAATAAAAAACAAAGCAAGAAAATTGGTCTCAACTTTAAACTTTTGTTTATTTTAAACTATAACCTATTTTAATATCTACTGAAAAATTCTATGTTTGTTTCAATAATAATGTTGGTATGTATAATAATTAAGGATATGGATGACATTTCAAACATTAAAATTTATTTGATCAAAATGTCAAAATTATTTTTTCTCCGCCCAAAATAATTATTGATAGGTTTCGTGATTATATACAATAAAACTCTATTATATATAATAATATTCAAGATTTTTGAACTAGATAATTTTACAAATTAAATTTAATTAAAGAACAACATATCTTGATCCATGGATAATCTTCTTGAGAAATTGTGTTTCTCCTCCTTAACTTCCTTTAGAACATAATTTAAGTTTTTTGATGTAAATAATAAATTACTTAATCAAGTAGAGGATCATACCCAAAATTTTATTTATAGATACCACCCATCATAGTGTTTAATTAGGACGTTATTTTTAACTTAATGTGCCTAATAAAATAATAGGTTCGAAAGAAATAAGTAACATATAATGCTATTAGGCCACATTAATGATAATATTATATTTAAAATAAATCTAACACCAAAAAATAGTTATATAGCTAGTTCAGTAGACACCCATATTGACGTTGTTTTTTTAATGTTGAAGAACATTGATGGAGCTATACATCGGAAGTATAAATTTCCAAAATAGAAACTCATTAGTAGTATGACTGAGTCATATATCTCTCTTTTTTTAAGACGTTTTGCAGCTTTGATCAGTATGTAATCAGTTCTAGAATTGCCTCGTCATCTTGATGAGGATAAAATAGCCTTTGTTCGTCCATTAAAGTTGCATTGAAACCAAACAGAAAACCAACATTCCAATAGATACTTGCTCGAAATTCTAAACAAAATATATCTTTTTTCGATTCGATACTCCCAAATGAGAATCGAAGTGGGATATATATAGTGGAGGAAATGCAACGGTTCAACGGTCCAAGATTAAATATATGAAGAAATGGTTCAATGATCCAAAATTAACTATGAAGAAACAGTTGGTCCAAAATTAATTATGATTTGAAGAAAAACGGTTCAATTGTCCACAATATTAATTAATGAAAAACGATTCAACTGTCAAAATTTATTTTAGCAAAAAGATAAGTCTATCATTATTTTATTTCACTATGCCACGCCTCGCCGACCACACGTGGAAATATTGACAAAGTCACATTTGCCTATCTCCTCACCCTCTTTAAAACTTGGATACCCCTTTTGAGCCCAAACCCACAACTCAAAATATGAGTATTTAAGGGATCGGAGCTTCCACACTTTGCTTTCTAAGCAATGTGAGAATCTATTTTTGGATAAAACAATAATTTTTTTATTTAAACAATTTTTCATCAACAAAATCCCCTACTTGAAATTTTTTTACCAATTAATCATTGACTTGAAATTTTTTTTAAAATCGGCATTATTGTTCGATTCTATGATTAATTTATTTTCTAAGTCAAAGAACCTATAAGATTTACTGTTTTCAACGTATGCTATAAAGACACACTCGTATGCTCGACTGGCTAGTTTTCTCCTCTTAGGATCAGGAATTGTAAGATAGGCTAGACAACCTCATGTTTTGAGATAAGAGAAGTTTGATGTTTTATTCTTAAAGATCACTTCGTAAGGTGAAGTTGTGTTATTTGTTTTAGAAATCCTATTAAGGACACAACTGAATGACATAATTATTTCATCCCACAAAGGTGGTACTACATGCTTCCAAATCTAGTGAAATAGCAACTACTAACTCAATTAGAGTTCTATTTTTTCTTTCAACTTTTTCATTCATTTCAATGGTGTAGTTTTCTCATGTATTGTTCCTTTTGAGTTATAAAACTCATTATAGGCAACGAAATCATATTTTGCTCTTCTATCACTACGAAGTCTCCTTAATCCTCTTATTAATTAAACTAATTTTCTACTTCAGTTACAAACACTTTAAACATGTCGAATGCATCACTTTTATTCTTATATGCAAGTAAATATAAAGGTAAAGACAGAACAATCATCTATAAATGGTATAAAATACCT
This sequence comes from Cucumis melo, assembly GCF_025177605.1. Taxonomy (NCBI): domain Eukaryota; kingdom Viridiplantae; phylum Streptophyta; class Magnoliopsida; order Cucurbitales; family Cucurbitaceae; genus Cucumis; species Cucumis melo. The sequence goes on from NC_066866.1 coordinate 5,873,034, forward strand.
TTTATTATTCAAAGTTATCATGCCATCAAATTCACATAGTTCATAATAAATCAATTCTAAAGGCTTAGTTAGCCTAGCTATAGATTTATACATGTGCAGTCTTACTTATCTTAGCTTAACTACAACATGCACATATTTATATCAAATTCATGTCAAGAAGATAATTTTGACCACTAAGCTTATTAAGTTGTATCAACTTTAAATTAAACTTTTAAATTTTATCAAATTAAGTTGCATTTAGACCAAGTGGTACACACATTTAAAATGCTGTAAATTTTAACCAATATGGAATAATCTTAAATTTGGACATAAAATGGGATAACCATTTATGAGTTGTAGGGAAAGGTTGGAGTTTTTTTATTTTCCCTTAAAATCTTTTTGTTTTAATCAACTTAATTCACTTTTCTTTTCATTTCCTTCTTAATTTAAGAAACACACAAGAGATAGTTCACATGCATCTTTTGACTTCCCTACCTATTCTTTTTAACAATTTGTTTGAAAGTTTCCCACATTTTCTAAATGTTTATTTAATCACCCTCTTTAGCACTTGAAAGTCCAAGAGAAAAGTGTTCTTAAACCAAAAATAAACTTAACTTTATTTTATTTAATCTCTTAAAATAAAAACTCTTTAAAACTTATTTTGAATAGTTTTGTTAAATACTATATTTTTTTTTAAAAAAAATAAGATTTATTTTTAAAATTAAATATTTAAAAATGTATTTCAAACATACTCTAATATAAAAGAGAGAATCGATGACAATCGAGACTTTGTAGATGAGAAGAAGGTAGATATATACCTCATTTTAAACGTGGCCAGCTTCACTTTTAAAGGTGTTTATATAGATGTAGTACATATATTCAATGGTCCATACACAATAATAATGCCAAAAACTTTGATTTTACACTTAGAACTTTTTGAAAGGCAATTAAAAAAATGATGGGAATATCAAATGGGTATTCACTTAGAAATATTCCCCAACTTGTAAAAAGAAAAGAAAACGAAGGGTTCATTCTCATCTTATTTATATATATATATATATTCTTGTTTGCTTTATTTTCTTTTGTATTTCATCCTTAGTCCTCGTTTTCTTAATAAAAGAATCTCCATTTCTCGTAAAGAAATTTACCCAAGGAAGAATTGTATGTATTGTACTCAATAGTTTGTGATTTACGTAACCACAAGCATCGAATAGATCAATAGTTTTTGTAGCATGCAATGACCCTTGTTTTAATAGTAAATTATTCGTGGGCGCACGATGTCTATGTTAAATTTTTTTTTTTCTTTTATGATTGCTCTTCGATATTAACATAACACCCTTCTCGTGCTCTTCTCGAAGAACGATTAGAATCAAATTGAAACTTTGCAAAGAATGAAAAAGTATCAATAACAATTAAGAAAAAATGAGATGCTCACGAACAATTCTAACAACTATTTATAAGAACCCAAACAAAAATAATTTTCAATTAAATATAGAAAATGTTTCAAGCTAATTATAAAAATTTAAATCAATTACAGTTTCTAATTTTTTAAAAGTATAGAAATATTTATGAGGAGTTAAAACACTGTAGATAATTCGAAAAAAATTGAAAAAAAGAAAATTTTGTGACAAGTCATTTCAACAATTGACTACACATTGTCGATAATATTTAAGTAATTTGTAAATTTTATTATATTGTTGTATGATTGATACTTGATTTTTATTAAATAGTAATCGAAAAATATTTAACATCAAATAACCAAATGATGAAATTATTAAAAATATAATAAAATTTGAGAGTTTTTTTCTTTGTGTTGTATTTAAAAACAACCATATATATTTTAATTACAATTGATTTATCAAAATAATTATATGAAATCAGAGAAGGAAAGCAAAAGAGAAAATTTGCTGTTTTTAAAGAGAAAAAAAAACATGGTTAGGAAAAAAAGAGAAGGCTCGAGAACAATTTATTTTGAGGGAAAACAACAAATTTGTGTAGGTTCGATAGGTTAGCGTCGTATCTTTTTTTTTTTTTTTCTTTTTCTCTTTATGAGACAGGGAATCGACACTTGAGAAAGGATGCTATGGCCAAGGAGAAGATGACACTAAACTTTAAAACGTGGGGATATATGGTTCATAATTCAATGGTCATTTAAGGTTGATTTTTTCTTTTCCTTTTCTTTTTAATTTCAACTTTTAAAAAGGCATGATCAACGTAAATGATTGTGATATTCCAATGGGTTATTGCAAGCAGTATATATAACCCACGTTTCCCTTTAAGCGGTTACACATTTCCAAGTTTCTTCCTCTCTAGTTCCCAGATTTTTTAAGAAAATGGCCATCGAAGCTGCGGTCAAGGCTGCTGTTGGTGCACCGGACGAGATTGGGGACTGTATGTTCTCCTTTCTCTCGCTTTCTTCTTTAGAAATTTATTTCAGTTTTTGTCAATTTTGTAATTGGTGGTTTGTTTTTCTTCTCTTGTAGGCCCTTTCAGTCAGAGGGTTCTCTTAACTTTGGAGGAGAAGAAAGTTCCTTACAAATTGCATCTCATCAATCTGTCCGACAAACCCAGTTGGTAATATCTCGAAATTTGGCTTGTATTTGAGTTGCAGCAACAGAAAGAGGATTTTAAGCAAATGGGGTTGTCTCTCGTGTGTTGATTGTTGTTGATTTTGGCAGGTTCTTGAAAGTGAGCCCAGAAGGGAAAGTGCCGGTGGTGAAGTTTGATGACAAATGGGTTCCTGATTCTGATGTCATCGTGGGGATTCTTGAGGAGAAGTATCCAGAGCCTTCTCTTGTTACTCCTCCTCAATTTTCTTCTGTGTAAGCGTCTTTTTCTTCTTTAACCCTTTTCTGATTTGATCATTTGTTCCATGTCTGAAGATGTTCAAATGTATGAACTTTAGGCCTTCTGTATTCTGTTCGCTGTTTTCTGTGCTTTTATGTTGACTAATGTTTTCAACAGTTCATATTTGGACTTTTTATTTGTTTTGTGATAATTCCTCTGGGGGTAGGGATGATCGTTACCTCGTCTTTGTGTTTGTTTGATGTGTCCATTTTTCTCATGTTTCACTGCCTTCTTCTTTGACCTTTCTTTTAACAGAATGTTTGGTCCCTTCTCTTTTGTCTACTTGGTTGTCGTGTGGTGGGGGGAGAGGAGAGATACTTACTTTTGGGAAAATCACTGGGTGGAGGAGAGACCTCTTTGTGTTTTGTTCCCTTGCTGCATCATTTGTAGTCTCTTGCTTCATCGTTATCGATTTTTAGTGTGGTCTGGCAACCCTTGTTCCTTTTCTTTCGGGTTCCATCGTTCTCTCTTCGATGGGGAGACTATGGATGTGGCTGCTCTTCTTTCATACTCGAGGGTCACCCCTTTAGACTGGGGAGAAGGGACATTAGATTTTGGAGTCCCCATCCCAAAGGGTTCTCGTGCATGTCTTTCTTTCAGTATTTGGTTGATCCTTCCCCCTTAGGTGAGTCGGCCTCTTTTGGTGTTATGGAAGATTAAGGTTCCTATAAAGGTAAGGTTCTTCACGGTTGTGCTAACATGTTGGATAAGCTTGCTAGGAAGTTGTCTTCGCTTGTAGGGCCTTTTTGTTGTATTCTTTTGAGGAAGGCCAGGACCATATTCTATAGTGCTTTGACTTTGTGAGAGGAGTTTCGGATTCTTTTTTCCTGACGCTTGTGTTCGTCACAGAGACATCAGTGCTATGAACAAGGAGTTTCTCCTCAATTTGCCTTTTGAGGAGAAAGGTCGGTTTCTTTGGCTTGCTAGCGTCTGTGCGGTTTTATGGGTTTTCTAGGATGAGTGGAACTGTAGAGTGTTTAGGGGTGTGGAGAGAGATCTAGGGAGCTTTGGTCCTTGGTTCGCTTTCATGTTTTCTTTGTGTTTCAATTTCAGAGACTTTTTTTATTATTACTTATTGTTGGGTTCTTTCTTGTAATGGGATTCTCCCTTCTTTCATCGGCTTAGTTTTTTATATTCCCATTTGTTGTTTCATTTTTCTTCTCTATGAAAGTTTTTTTTTTCATTTAAAAAGAAAAATCAGAATGGTTGGTCTTGTCTTGTTGTAGACTTGTATTGAAGCTGAATTTGTCTTGCAATTTGCGAAAACCATGTTTCTTTTTCTTTCCTTATGGAGCAGACTGACTGGTAGTGGGTTTTTTTTAAACTAGAATTTCATTGATAGAAACAACATGTACAGAGGATTCCAAGGATTGGAAAAGAATATGTAAAAAAAACTCCAAGTGGGAAGTTATAAAAGAAAAGTGTGCCAAAACACCCAACTCCGAAGTGTTTCCATATCCCCACCTAGTCTCTTTGATCCAATTGTTTCTTTCATCGAATTGCTTTAAACAATATAGCCTTCTTTTCAGAGGCAGCAGAATGTTTTTATTTTGGAAGGGCATGTTTGTATTACGTTAAAGCATTGGGTAGGTTCAAGATCATTACATTACATCCATTATCAAGATGAGAAAATCTTGAAGGACCGATAACACTTCTCACATGAATCACCATGTCTCAGAGTAACATGTAGGGGGTTTACAAGAAAAAAAGTTTATGCACTTTAAAACGCTTTGTAAAAATTTACTTGTAAAGTGTTTTCTGGCCGATGTAGAGGTACCTGTCACCCAAGTTCTTAAGCTTGAATAGGGTCAAGTCAATGTTCCATTCCCCCAAGTCTTAGGTGCTCACATTTGATTTTGTAAGTGATTGACTGGGAAGAACTAAGGTGGAAAATACTTTTATTTATAATTGAAATAATATTGCTAGGAGCACTTATTTTGAAATCACCCAAAACACCTTACGGTTTTGGATGAATAATTAACATCCTGATTCTTTTTTTTTTTTTTTTTTTTTTTTCTATTTGCCTGAATTTCTTATTTCTCTAATTTTTAATCAACAAAGAAAGAGTGAATTTATTCTACAATTGACATTTCATGTCATGGAACAAGAATTTACTGCACGGTTAGGGCATGATCCCACATTGAGGTTGAACTTATAATGATGCCTGAAATAAACTCATGATCTATGTAAGTGTTTGCATGAATTTGTACTCTTCTTTAAGTTATTTCTCTGTAGTATTTTGATTTCCTAATTCTGTACTCCGAATGTGGCATTTGCAAGATTCTAATTGTGAAGGCTTTCCCCAACTAAATCACAAAACATGCTTTTGTTCTGAAAAAAACGGTCCTCTCTCTCTCCTTTGGCTAATAGGGGATCGAAGATATTTAGTGCTTTTGGAAAATTCTTGAAAAGCAAGAACCCGAAGGATCATTCAGAGGAGGATTTACTTGTAGAGTTGAAGGCGCTCGATGAGCATCTTAAGGCTCATGATGTATGTGTAATATGTAGAACAACTATTTTAAAGTGTGTATCATTTTATCTTTTCTTTTAATGCAATTTTTCATGGTGCCAGGGACCTTATGTTGCGGGAGAGAAGGTAACTGCTGTTGATTTGAGTCTGGCACCGAAGTTGTACCATGTTGATATTGCTCTTGGCCATTTTAAGAAGTGGTCTATCCCCAAAGAGTTGGCCAGTTTAATCGCCTACAAAGAGGTACAATGTCGTTGCACAAACGAGCTATATAACTCCCGACTTTTAATTCCATTAAATCATTTAAGCCAGCGTATCAGATTCATATTGGTTATTAGTTTTGTTTGTTCACTCTCTGCTTAGGCTTTGCTAGCTTCTTAGATTGAAACCTATTAAGCTGGTTGGTTTCTGCTCTCCTAAACTCAAAACTGCTGTAATGGGGTTTGTGTCTAATTAATGGAGGATCATAGGATAAACTTTGTTCTTTAATTTTAAGGTTGTTATGCACAAATCAAATTTTAAATTTAAGTGATGTTTTCAAATATAGGGAAATGAGTCAACTATTTACAAATATGGATAAACAACAACATACACCTGGAGACATCTATCTATGTGTCTATTGTTGTCTATCATTGATAAACAATGATATTTTGCTAAAAAATATTTACGGCAATTTTGCCATTTAAATCAATTACCCTAAATTTTAGTCGTAATGAGTGGGATGTGAGTTCAGCTAGTTACTTTATCAGGATCCATATTTATTCAATCCTAATGAGGGGGTGGGGGATCTGAAGAACTAACTCGATAGTGAAAAAGAATGGAATAGATGCGTTATCTGATGGTCTGATGAACTTTTGGTGGGGGGATTTGTGGATTTTGCAGTTGCTTTTCACTCGAGAATCTTTTGTGAAGACGAAAGCTACCCCAGAACATGTAATTGCTGGATGGGAGCCAAAGGTGAATCCTGCCTGAATACAGGGACGCATTCACCCCAAGTTATAAAATAATTGGAAGAGGGGTTTGATTCGTATGAATTTGGCTGTGGTGCTTGCTTGTTATCTTCCCTATGTTTCAATAAAGTGTATTTTTCTTATGTGCTATAATGGAACAGTGTAATATCATTATGCCTCATCTTTTAGTAAAGGCTGTGAGAGCTTTGGTTATATGAAGTAAAAACGAAACTAACCCTATTAAATATTATACTCAGAATAGTTCAAACATACATGTAAAAATATGGGATCTTTGGATAAATGATCAAATAATTATTAGCTTTTTAAAAAGTGGCCAATGAAATTTCAACTAGTAAAAATTGTCAAAATATTATAACCCTAATTTTTTCGGCTGTAATTTCTAAAAAGAGATTTGAAATGAATGTTAGAATTTTGTTTGTATTATTGTGAGGATTTATATTTGAAGATTAGAATTTTGTTTGTGTTCTTGTGAGAATTTATATTTGAAGATCAAAACTTTATCCGATCTTTAGTTTCTTAGGCGTTGAAATCAAATCGATTATAGACCTATTGGGTTAAGTTTTTTTGGATTTTGTTTGATTTTAGGCCTATTTATTGGGTTGAGTTCTTTAGATTTTGTTTTCCAGGATCTAAATGTTGTGGGGTTTCTTGTCACATCTAAATCACCTAAATCATCTTAATGTTAATAATAGTTAGGTTAATCACCAAAAGAAATATAACAAGAAAAAAATGATCTCTCCATTTTGAATCTTTTTTTTTATTATTATTATTTAGAAAAACTTTCTATGAAGATGAAGATCCAAAATGAGTTAACAACCCCAACAAATCCAACTTCAAATACAAGGTATGTGAGCAAGGTAAAGCAGACACTATGGTTATGGTCAAATCATAATGGGCCTGGCACATGACAGTATCTCTACTAATGCAATAATCTTGTTAAAATAACTATCAAATACATCTCATCCATAACATACATAAAGTTTTCTCATACTAATCCTTATAAACAAATACCTTCTACTCATAATCGTAATGGCACATGGCTTCTACTATTGCATATTGTGCCTCTCCTCCTTATAGGTATTGTCAAATCTGCTTCATCAAAATCAACTCCAATCCAATTTGGAACAATTCCTCTGTTTGAATGAAGCAACCAAAAATAATGCTGCGACCTCTCGAAACATGGATTCTTAAATAGAAATAAAATGGTTTAAATCAAATAAAAAGAAAAAAAGAAATCAAATCTCTTTGGGAAGAAGTTGTTTTAAAAAATGGGAGAACAAAATGTTTGCTAGAATTGTGGAAAAAGTTGTGAGATTGTTTAGAAAAGTAAGTTTGAGACGGCCCGGCCATGCAATACAATGTGTTTTGGTCATCCAAATAGTTTTCTCTAAAAATAAGGGTGACCTTTGTATTGGGTTGAAGTACTTAGACTCAATCAAATTGTTTGACAAGAAACAATCGTTGTTAATTGGATCGTTAAAATGAGAGCTTTCTACATCAATTAGGCTCGATTTTAGAAATAACCTAAATCTCATTATTTTCATGAAGGGAGCATTTGGGGATGATTTACGATAGACATAGTATTATAATAGTTCTAGTATTATGATAGTATTATAATAGTTCTAGTATTATGATAGGAGCGCAGTCTGTGTTATGCTACTCTACGTTTGGGGTGCAGACTATCATAATCTGTAATATTATAAACTGTATTTAGATGCAAACTATTATAGTTTTTCATAATTATATTTGTTTTTTATATATATATATATTCTTTTATTAAATTTAGTATCAATTGTGATGTTTCATGATTTCTTTTCTCATGCATATATATTATACATCGAATTAAGTAAGCTTCTAATTACGACATTCCTAGCAATAATTTAAGCTTCGATCTTGCATTTTTAGTGATAGTTTTGATCTTCCTTTTGCATGCACTAATATTTTTTCCATGAAATACAAACTTTTGCTTCAAATTAATTTTTTTAATCTTCTTAATTGTGACGTTCATTTCATAAATTTAACTTGAATCGTTAGTTTTTACTAATTTTTATTTAGCGTACACATGTAATGAAAAACATATAATTACAAACTGATATTATTAAATAAAAAAAAAAGAATGTAAAGAGAAGAGTTATTGAATATATAAGTAAACAACGGAAAAAAATAATTATAATGCATGTATAGGAAGTGAAAAAACTACCATAAACTTAAATATATATTTTAAGAAGAAAAAAAGGGAAAAAAACGAAGAATGGAAGAGAAAAAAAAAAGAGAATGAAATAGAGTTATAAAGAAAAGAGAGAGAAGGAAAATGGGAGAATGACACGTGAGAGTCCATATATGAAAATTTGAAAAAGATCGGGGAAGGATTGGGGAGAGAAATGAAGGATTATATGGAAATCCTAATCCTAGGTTTTTCGTAACCCGGACCCCAAACGTGAAGAATTCACTCAACTCCTCATAGTTTGAGGCTTAAATGCCCCCTTAATGTGTTGGGAGTTTTCATAAAGAACAAGCCCATGTCAAAATGGTAAACCAAAAGTTGCATCCTTCAAACAGAAATTTCTAACCTAGATTAAACAAATGTTTTGGGTCCATAACTTTCCTCAAGTAACAATTTTAATGAAGTGAAGTTCATAAAATTTTGGTCCTTGTACTTTAAATTTTTTTTATTAGCAATTCAATTTCTACTTTAGTCTAAAATATTTAAATTGAAACTTTAGTAACCATTTGCATTTCTTTATTAAAGATTCTTTTTTTAATATGAATCTCTCACGCCTTTGAATAAGTAGTACATCTTTTTAAATAAATGTATAAGAGTTAGAAGTGATAGGTATGAACATTTAGATATCTCAACTAAGTTAACATACATTATTTAACGTCCTCATCATACCCAAAAATCAAAAGATATGCATGTGATATATATATATATACATATATTAACATGTGTGATTGATTACGGGAAGAATAACGTTTTCTATCATATTTGATTTTATTTCGATCTACTTTTATTTTCATTAATCATCATGTCAAATTAATTTATGTAATTAATGGATTCTATATCATTTTTGTTTTATTTTCTAAGCAAAACAGAAACAATATCATAAATTGACCAGATCAAGGCAAGGCATATCTAAGAATGATTTTAAAAGGTTATTTGTTATCTTTTTTTAAATTAATTACTGTAAAACATGTGTTTTAATCATTAAAAATCTATTTTAAAGCTCACAAAAATGTTGAATTTAAACTTGTAAAAAGATCACACTCGATGTCCCTAGAAAAAAAGTTCATGATTTAGATGGTAAGAAAGCTACTTGTCCCCCTACATTATTTTGCTTCCACTTATATATTTCTTTTATTGTCACATGAACATTAATAACCATTGAAGACAAATGTCGAGTCAAGCCCTATTTGCATTTCAATTCAACATTAATAATATTGGACGATTGGAAAAGAGTCTTAAGTCACAATCTCAATTACCCTACGAAATTTTTTAAAATAAATATTCACACGATTATAAATGTATATTATTATAAAATAGTCGGTAATTAATCTTCAACATCTAAAGTCTAATCATTACTTGCCATATGGCATTACGAATACGGCTAAAATACACAACCACCCTTATCTTTTGACAAGAATATAATGACAACTTTGTCGAGAAGATATATATGATACTAGGAGTATGAGAAAGAAAAAGCTAAAAGATTCATGTATTATTTTTTTTTTACGAAAATTATCATTATTATTTAACAACTTTCATTAAAATAATAATAATGATATATAATTTTGAAAACTACATACACTAAAATTGAACAAACTTGAAAGTAGAAAACATATGTTATTTTGATTGTGTGTCAAAGTGTTAAAATGGGAATAAAATGTTTTTTTTTTTTTTTTTATTTTTTGGAAAAATTGTCTTATTCTAATATTTGTATATATATATATTGAGGAATATATTTGATAACATGTGTGTACATTGCGCAGAGAAAAAGAATGAAAAAGTCATAATCACCAGTTAAATTTGGTGCATGCATGTGTATAGATCAAATATTTAGCTTATTCATCACTATGTTTAGACATCATCATCCTTTGGATTAACTTCCTTGTCTCTTCTTCAGCCAATATTCTATCATTTCTCCCCTTACATTCTGAATAAGCTTCAAAGAATTCCCTATTTTCTTTCTCCAACTCCTTCCACACTGTAACAACACAAAACCATCATCCCTATAAGATCCAAAAAAATTTACATATACAACTAATTCTCTGCGGTCGTCGTGACAATAAATAATGATGAGGATCGGAGTACTACTGGAAGAATAGAGGAGAAAAAAAAAATGTGAACGAACCAGTAGAAGTGATTACGGGACTGATGTTAGCATGTTTGGAGAGAGCTTCGATACACTCATCTTTATTCATATGGAAGATCAAACACTTTTCGATCAAGTGTTGTACCTATAAGGGAAAGGGAATAAAATAAATATAAAAAAAGATAGACATTTATATAATTAATATGGAAAGAGAAAATGAATAGGTTACCATGTGAATGTAAGCAGCAGAAGAATCAGCCATGAAAATTGTTTGTATTATTAAATAATAATAGATCGTAAGATATATATATATAGATATAGATTTAGAAGTGAAAAGAGATTTGATAACGTAAGAGGGTAGCGACGGGTAGCGAAGGAAAGATGAAGAAGGCGTAGGCGTTGAGTTATAAGGGGGAAGTGGAGTGGTGGGGTCAGCCACGTGGGCAATGGGTGATGATTGGTGGAGAGGGGATTGAAGAGGATTCCTGAATGACCAATCATTTGTCTCCTTTTGGGAACTGGGGAGTGAGCCTCCTTACCACGTGATTGGTAGGACCCATTTTTTGGATGTTAATTTCTTCCTATCTGACAAAAATACCCCTCGGCCGCCGTTCTTTCTCTCTCTCTCGCCCAGTTTCTTCTTTGCTTACCGCGTACACCACCCAGGTTGGTTACGTGTCCATTATTCGTAAATGTACCAACTACAACCCCCCTCTTTCCAACAAAATTATATTCATAACACACTCAATACATCATTTATATAAATTCCATGCAAACAATATATATTGTTATAAATGTTACAACTGTGTTATTCACTTTGTTGCATAACTTAATACATTTCGTAACATTCTAATAAACGTTCAATATACACTTGATATGCATCAAATACACATTTGATATACGTGATAGGTACCTGATATACATTTGTATTCCAAATATTTGAATTTATGATAAAAAATTTTGAATTTTTGTTAACAAATTAGGAAAAGAAAAATATATATATTTATGTAAAAGTATAAACCATAAACACATATTATCCTATAACTCAAACTAAAAGTAATCTCTCCCATAAATACAAACTATTATTCTAACTTCACTTTTATAATTCACTTCTTACTTTAAATACTCTAAAAAAACATTTAATGTTTTTTACCCAAATGTCCATTGACATATTTATTTAACTGACATTAAATTAAAAACCTTTAATATTTTGTCATGTTCAATGTTTATGTATATAAATATGTGTAACTGGTGTATCAAGATTGTATTATGTGTATTAGAAGCATTAGGTATATTAAGTGGGTATTAAGTGTATTGATTAAGTACATTAGGTATATCAAGTGTATTTCTTGGGCTAGGCTTTTTTTTTTTTTTTTTTTTTTCGTATCTACAAATGAAAAAGATGCGTGACAAGCTTGCAAATCCCTAAACTTAAATGATCACACACTAGCTATTTTCTAAATAGATAACCATGTGGATAGTTTCATTTTTATGTTTTATATATGTACATATGTACATATGTATATATATATATATATATAAGAGATGGAAGGTTCGACTAACTTAATATGAAATTTTATTTCATCTCGTTTCATTTAAGAGGAAGAATTAACTATTAATGGAGGATTGTTAATCAAATATTTATAATAGAAAAGTAACTAAATATTTGATTTGGTTAGTTTTAGTGATTTGTTAACTCTTGGTCTTCTGTTCTTTATTTGTTTCTGGCTCTATCCTTCAAAGTTCAAACTTCTACTATCCTCATTCTCTCGACTCCCATTGCAACAATCACTAGTGGTCGGTGGCCGTTTCTCTCTTTTCCTTCCTTGTTCTACGTGAAACAAACAAATAAAGAAACAAGAAGATATGTATATAAATATATCAGATTTAAAATCATCAAGGATATTTTCTTTTTGTTTCATTATTTGAATTAGTGATGTAGATGTGTATGTTCTTAACACTAAATTGAATTTGACATAAGAAAAGCTAGCATGTGAAAATTAAGGTCACGTTTATGGTTTAACCATTTCATATTTTGTTTTTAAAATTTATATTTATTTTGTCTTCATTCTCGTACCTATTTTTCGTTCGAAGAAAGTATATTAGAAAAATAAAGAGTTAAAAATATCTTATCTTGTTTTTTAAAATAATTTAACTTGATTTATAAAAATATTTGTTAAGAAGTAGACATGATGATATAAAACTTTAGAGGTAATTAAATATAAGGATTATTGTTGTAAAAACGAGGCACAACCAGAATAGCGCAAATCGAGAAAATATAATATTAATAAAATATAATAAATAAATATGAAAATTTGGAAATTAAGAAAATTAGGAAAATCAAAATTTCTCCACTTTCTTCAAATTATTTGGATTTGTCTCCAATGTTGGTGTGTCTTTACAAATCTATTAAGACCCTCTATTTATAAGAAAAATGGCAAGTAGGTGGTAGATTACATGGTCACTAAGAGTGAGTATCTTATAAACACATAGCACGAGTGTTAAATGAATAATAATGAGTTGACATGTGGCTATGCCACTAAGCACATTAATGGGATCAGTTTAGGTCATGATATACGGCCATGTAGTTCTTTTTAACAATGGGATCAACTTCAATTTTAAACGATCGTGTTAACTATGGTAAATGATTATTTAAATCATATCCACGTGATCGTATAGTTCTTTTTAAACGATAGGAAAAGAGCTTCAAATGTAAACGATCATGTTAACCATACTAAACGTGATCGTGTTGACTATATAATAAGCGATCGTTTAGATCATATCCACACGATTGTTGGAATTTATATCCTAAAACTCATAGTTTGAAGTTTAAAACTATATTCTACTCAATAAAGTGGTTATTGAGAACTTATTAGTGAAAATATAATATTATAATCTTGAAGCCAATTAACTAAGGTCCAGAGGTTATCTAATATAGACTTGAACTTTATGTAGAGACATAAACTTGGATCAAGTTCGAGTAAATAGCCCAAAGGTCTACGACGAATGAATAAGGTTGGACACCTTATTTTGGAAACACTATGGATGCGGCCCGCTTGTAACGATGTGATTCTGAATCGTTCATGTAGAGACATGGGAGTGGGGACATCCTACGTAAAGAGTTTGCATAAGACTGGAACCATAAAATAGTCACTTTTAAGTTATAACATCGTTGACTATATAAGTTGACTATTTCGATTATGATGACCTAGGTAACTTAATCTTAATCCTGAGCTAACTATGAACTTTTGTTCAAACGGTATTATCCTTAAATCTGCATAAGTGAGGGCAGCTCAACGGCGTTGACCCAATAAGCCTCCCATTTCAGGGGTAATATCGAATGAATGGCTAAGGACATAGGGTGCAAGACGTAATTCACCTCTACCCACTTTAGGGTTGGTAGATAGGTTGTTCTCTTAAGGACTGAATCCAAGTCTTGAACAAGGGATCCCGCCCTCTCATTGACCTGAGAGGGACTCGGTTTATAGGTTGGACCTTAAACCAAATGTTTAATAGTAGATCAGTGGGACTCAAGGAACAAGATGTAGTCTCGGGGGTAAAATAGCATTTTGACCTAGCCGAGGTTACGAACAACCTGTAAATGATTAACTTACTGACATGGTTATATCGAATGGACACAAGTATATCTATAGTGAGGAGTGTACAACTACGAGACTTTAGTGGAATGACCCGTAAGATAACGAATGTTGATTAGCTCGGTCTAAAAGGGTTTAGCTAGTTAATCTCAGATCGTTGGAGTGCACGATCTATAGGTCCATTAGGTTCCCCTGCTAGCTCATACGAAATTAACTTAGAACAATATGTTGGAATAATTCAAATTGTTCGAATTAGGTAAAGAGAGAGAAATCGACAAATATATGTGATATAGTCGTTGGTTATATGGATTTATGTTTAAATGTTATTTAAATGTTAAAAATATGAATATGTATTCATATTGGGAAGCTCGAAATTGATGGAAATAGTCGAAGTTGTGAAAAGTCAAAATGTTGACTTTTGACTTCAAAAAGTCAAACTTTGACAGGCTTTATATTCAAATATGATTTGAATTTCAAGAAAATGAATGCGGATTCATGCTCGAGAGGTTGAAATTAGTCAAGATGGACAAAATGATAAAAAGTCAAAATGTTGACTTTTGACTTGAAAAGTCAAAGTTTGACTTTGACTAGAATGATCAAATGACCGTTTTGCCCCTTGACTAAAGTTAGTGGAAAAATCCAACATTTTGTTGGATAATTCCACTAACTCTTAGTGAGCTATGTGGAAGCTTATGGTGATGACATCAAGTCTACTAAGAGAAAATGGAATGGTGAATCAATCCACTAATGGATAGTGGATTGTTAGGTGTTGAGCTTTGGTTGTCCAATTGCATGCAAATTTTGCATGTAATTAGTCTATTTAAGGGACATTTTTCATGATGAAGAAGTATTTTTTGACATTTTTGTAATTTTGAATTACAAAATTAAACCTTATTCTCTCTCAAATCTCACACCAAATTTCACCTCCAATTTTCATCTCTTTCTCAATTTTCCTACTTTAAACGGGTCCCACAACCCGATTCCAAGTCCAGAGAATAACGGGGCAACTCTAGTGGTGGTCCGATTCGAGTTCGGGAGAAGATTTGGAGTTTCGCGAAGCTACAAAGGTAAGTATTTCTTTTAACCCTAATTTAATGTATTTAGGGTTGTGTTTAGTATGCATGTTAATCACTAAATCAAGTTTAGTTGCAATTAGGGTAAAAAAATCTGATCTTGTTTTCCGTTGCGTTTGTATGCTATCTATCAATAATCATGTAGTTCTTTTCAAACGAAGGGAAAAGGGCTTCAAATTTAAACGGTCATGTTGACCATAGTAATTAAAGGATCATGTTGACAATAGTAAATGGTCGTTTAAATCATATCAAAATGATATTTAAACAATCTTGATATTTTTGAATATGAGGAAAATGAAGTAGTTTAAAAAATCCTTGTCGAAAATAGGTGAAGATGAAAAAGGAGATTTAAAATAAAAGAATAAATTGTTTAAAAATAGAAGAAAGAAAATCCGAAAGAAAAGAAATCGCAAAGAATGAAGAAGAAGAAAGAGAAGTGACGCAAAGACAAATTAACAAACCTGAAATTATGAAAATATTTTACCCGGTTTCATGGATTTTTGTTTTTTATTACATGGGTCATAAATATTTTTTAATTTTATTATATTTATATAAATTAACAAAAAAAAAACCCTTTTAATCCTAAGTCAAATTTTATATTCAATTACTTATGCTTCGTCCAATAACTATTTCAATTTTGTATGTTTTATTCTTTTTTTTCTACTTTTAGATAATTCTTTGAATTTTCTATTTAGTAAAACAAAAACCAAATATATTTGGTACGTAACTAACTTTGTTTTCTATTTTTCTAAAGGTACAAATGTATATTTTTCAAAGTTTTTTTTTTTCATTTTCAAGTTTCCTTTGTTATTTTAAAAATAAGTTTTCTCATTTAAAAAACAAAAAAGTCAACTAATTATCAAACATGCTTATTTATTAAACATCAATTTCTAAAACAAGAAATAACAAACAAATTATTTACTAAACAAATCCTTAAAAAGGCATTTGGACAATGAGTGACTTATAGTAGAGTTGTTTAGGATGCAGTGTGGAGTAGACTATTTTAGTCCAATCCATGTTTGGATTGAGCAAAAGGAGAGTTATTGTTATTTTACTCTACTCCCCTCAATTTTGCACCCCAAACACGCTCTTATTCTTAAAATGATGTACATTTATACTTTAAGTTTTTAATTTATTTCAATGTTATAGTTTAATTTTACCATTAACATTTGATTTTTGTTTCGATTTTATTCCTAGATTTTAAGATATATATTTTGAACCTCAATTTTTCACCTAATACTCTTTTTTTTTTTTTTTGGTCTTCAATATTAATACACATCTCCGTAAATTTTAAAAATTAAAAAAAAAAAGGATTGTTTTGAAATATAACAAAATGAACTAAAATATTTACGAAATGAACGAATTTTTATATTCTATCAATGATATAATTATTGATATAGAAATTCATCGATCTATATCATTAATAGAATCTGAAATGTTGATACATTTGTAAAAATTTTTTAGTAATTTTACCGTTTACCATAGTTTTATGAATTAAGTTTTAATAGTTTTCATCACAATTAGAATTAGAATGATGTAGTATTTCTTTTTTTTTTTACGTCATAATTAACTAATAGACATCGACGTTGTGACGGTGAGTATTTAATTTTTAAAATGTAAAATTAAGAATTTAAAATCCTAAAGAGAAAACAAAACTAAAACGTAAGTATAAGAAAGGGAATAAATTTGTAATGTATTTAAATGTAGTGATTAAATTGAAAGTGGTATATTGGCATGTTTATAAAATAGGAATTGGGAAAATAGTGACAAAATAGAAAAAGTTTTAGTATCAATCAAATGGTTGCGTATGAAACTCCAACTCCAACTCCAACTCCAACTCCAACATCCCCACTCCATTCCCTTCTAAAACTTCCTTTCCAACTACACACTTCGGACCACTTTGATTTTGACCCCTATCCTACCTTTTTTGTTCTTTGCATTATATTCCCGTCCTTAATCGTATTCGTTCGAGCTTAAATCGAAAAATAGCTCTTTCTTGTTTTGAAACCATGTCATTGTTAACACAATTATGGATTTTCTTACGTGTTTAATCTAATATTTGTTGATCTTCCTATATGTTTGATTTTATATACTTAAGAATCAATGATCTACTTTTAGGGTTCGACGATGATCGACCTTAGACTCGTTGATTAGTTTTGATTGGTCTTTTAACTTTGATTAGCTTGGACCTATCATTATCTTATTGATCTAGAGTTTAATTTAAATTACACCATTAATTATTTAAATTTCAAATCTTATTATTAACTAAAATGTTTTTTTTTTCCGAAAAATATCAACTTGTACGTAGTAGAGTGGTTAATTAAATATTCCATTCAGTCAGTTAGAAAAGGGTTAAAAATAATAATTGAAGCCCCCAAATCATTATTAAAGTATTCTTTGTGTTGAATTAATCAAGAGTCTTCTTCTGAGTTTAAAAAGAAAAATTGATTAATCTAGGAGTTTCATAATGTTTAATAATTGAGATTAATTATAGTGAGTCACAAGCTTGTTTGCATGTACAAAATCTAGAAAGATGGTATAATAATTTAGAGATCAGAGATCCCACTAATTAAAATTCATAAATAATTCTACAATAAAGAAAAATTGAATGTGAATGCTTTTAATTGTTTACACACTAAATTAGAGAAATAGTCAAAAATTTCAAAATCAAATGTCCCCATTTTATATTTTACAGTTTTACTATATACAATTTTAATTTTTATTTCCAAATTTAGAAGCAAGATTGTTTTCTTAGAACATTATTAGCTCTTATACAAAAGAGAAAAAGAACAAACCAATAGATGATGTTGATATCAAAAATTAGATAGGAACAAACATGTATGTAACGTTTAGAAAAAATGTCGCCTATAAAATGGAAAGATCTGCACATTGATATATGGTTTGCTTGCTACATGGGCTCCAATATTATTTAATCACAAAGTGTGTATGTGTATAGATAATGATATATTTATAGTCAAATCCTGACCTACGAACCTCTTCATAGGTTATCTCTCCCATCTAAACAGATGAGGGCATGTTTTTCTTTCTAAAGATGATCATTTTCATTTTCATTTCTTTTTTCTCTTTCCTTCTCTTCCTTCCTTTCATTTACATGGACCAAAGATGAAGAAAAAGAATAGATCAAAAGGAGGAGAGGGATCACAAAGACAAATGGGAGGGAAAGAGAGGATTAATAAAATGATAAAATAATTAATATTGTTTTAAGTAAATAGAAATTCAGAGAGAATACTTTTTAATTGAAATAAAATTATTGAGTTTGAAAAATCCCACGCTCAAATATAACATTTTTTAGACCAAATATGTAAATCTAATTTCTTGTTTTCATTAGACTAGTTTACTAAAATATCTATTCACCAACCGACATAATACTTTATAATTATTTTTATCGTTTTAGATTGAAATGAAACTTCACAAATATTTCTGTCGACATTGATATTTCAAATTTGGACGATATATAAACGTGTCATCTAATTATTAAAGTAAAGAACCATAGAGAAAAGGGTCATTCCCCGACAAATGGACATGACATTAGGACACATTTTCCTTCATTTCATTTCTTTGGGGAAGGTATTTTGTCCATATGTTTTCAAGTAATGTCACAAAATATGATAACATTGTACTACATTCAAAATCATAAATTGTTGATCTTATTGGAACTTTTTTTTCGTTTCTAGAAAAGTGAATCTAAGGTTCTACCAAACAACCACAAAATAATTGTACCATATAAACTATTTCAAAAAATCAAAAAATAAACAATAGCTTCATTTGAATTTGCAAACAATTTTTTAGATCTCAACAAAAGAGATTTTCGTTTTGACAAAATGGACTCACTTATCTTTTCGATCATTCCTTCTCCAAATGCTATGGAAATAGTCTCGTAGGTTTAAAATTTATGTTTGAATGAAGTCCAAGAAATTTTTATTTTATTTTTTTTTAAATAAGGTAAGGTTTTATATATTAATTTACAAGTCATGTACAATAATAAAAACTATGTTTCCCACTTAGTTATGTTTTTTGTTCTGAAGAAATGACACAAAGTTGTAGAAGGTTAGATTATGGTTAGACATAAGAGAACACATTTTTATATATATTCATGTAGGCACCTAAAAAGAATTATAACATCCCCTAATTACATTAAATTATTATATTGCTAGATTCCATAATTCAAAAAGTGTACAAATCCATTCTGCTAGAGATAGATTCATAAATGTATAAAACGTTCGATAATAAGTGGATGATATATTAAATAAAAAATTCAAAGTTCTAACATTATACACTTTGGTTTTTACTATACTTATGTATTAACATTTCGTGATCTAATTGCATTTTGTAGAGATATCTTTATATTTTAAATTTTAGGACATCATATCATATGGTTTACTGGAAAGAAAAAATCATTATAATTCTTTTAAAACTTATTTAAGTACCCAACGATTTGGTTTGGTTTTTAACAGAAAATTACACATCTTGGTTTATAATTGGAGAAACCAAAAAAGTATTAGTTTGGATCAATTTTTATTGAAAAAATCAATCAAAATCAAACCGTTAATACACCCTTAAAATTAAATTCTATATTTTTTATTTAAAAAAATCAATTATTATTGGCAGTATATGTTTTTTATTTAGAAAAGTGTGGAGAAAAAAAAGCCAATTTTAATTCATAATTAACAAAAAGAACCTTGAAAATAAAATAAAATTTTGAAAAGGAAAAAGAAAATGTAAAAAATCAAAAGCCATCAATATGGTTCTTTTCTTAGACATTCGTGTAGATCTCTTCTTTGTTAAATTGATCGATTTGGTTTAGGATCCTTCGATGTCTCGAAAACCAACAAAAGCGAGTCGTGATGGCCAAGGAATTGGTTCGTGCTTGTGGTTCAGAAGTCTAAAATTTAAGGAGAAATGATGGCTTAAGAATTTTCTATTTTTATACAATTACCTGACAGCCACTAAAAGATTCTTCTTTGGTTTGTTGCTCTAAATTTTCTTCTAAAATCACCAAAGAAATTCCTCATCATCATTCACGCAGAATTAGGCACAAATTTACACAACTCAAAACCACGTCGTTATTGCAATTTTACTACCACATAAATGAACATGCGGGATTTAGAGTTGAAGAGAAGAAATTACCATATTGCCTTGTTGTTCTAAGAGTGTGCCTGTGCGTGCTCCGGTTTATGCTTGTACTCGTAATCAAGATGAACAAAGGCCCTCTCAATTTCCGGTAACAGCTCGAGCTTTTCTTGCAGGGATTCACCTATGTCGTGAGCCTCTTCCAGTGGCATGTCTCCAGGCAGGACGATATCGACCTCGACAAAGTAGTGTGATCCAAATGTATACGCTCGGACCGTGTCAATATGTCTGATGGCTTTGTGATGGTTCCAACATAAGTAGGTTAGCTTCTGTAGATACTCAGGGGCAGCTGATCTTCCGACAAGGGAGTTCACATTTTCCAATACCGTCATCGACCACGTGCGTATAGTGTATAAAGCCAGCTGTTGCAATTCACAGAGTAGACATGAGTAACTTCAAAAAGAGTTGACAATATTAGAAACTATTAAACTGTCAATTCACCCAAAAGCTTAAACTGGTGGTGGAAGGCAAATTTAATTATATATCACCAACAGAAACTAAAGGGGTACATTTTAATGGTCATAAAGAAATAACTCATTCTTGGACCTTTAAAACCAAGATGCACATTAAAATAGATGTGGTAGTAAGGAAGTTTCAGATTCAGCAAATAATGCACAATATGGAGAAAGAGAGGTTGTTACTCACAATAATAGCTCCAAGAGGGTCGATCCAGCCAGCTATATAATTAGCAAGGAGAGCAGCAACAAGGCCGATTGCATTGGTGACTACATCAAAGAAATGATCTTGGGCATATGCTTTGACTATCTCGTTGGTGA
This sequence comes from Cucumis melo, assembly GCF_025177605.1. Lineage (NCBI taxonomy): Eukaryota > Viridiplantae > Streptophyta > Magnoliopsida > Cucurbitales > Cucurbitaceae > Cucumis > Cucumis melo. The sequence continues at coordinate 5,894,207 of NC_066866.1, forward strand.
AAGTACGGCAGTAGACCATTAAGACTAGTTTCACTATAGTAACTGAAATCATAATGCCCACAACCCATCGCTCTTGTTCCTTGGTTAAGTTGAACACAGAATCCTGGAAGAAGAGTAGAAGAAAATAGATGTCAAACCTTCTGAGCAGTCTGGGGGAGTGTCGAGGAACGAAAATCTATTCCAGTCCATTATCTAGGGGCAACTTTTCTGCTTAAGCGATAAACTTAGGGGGAATTTTATGAGAAAGAGAGATGATTCTCTAATTACTTACACCTAATAGGAGAGTCCGAATTGACTCCAGTATTATCTGTAATCCAAGAGTTGCCATAACAGAGGCAAAAACAAGAATGCCCTGCATTAGAACAAAAGGTAGAATATTAATCCTCCAGCAGTGACAGCACACAACCAATAGATGGATAATTATTATTTATCATTCATTTTAAATCAAATAACAGAGACTGATGAAAGAATCGTGTGAAGAAAATCAAGTTTGGATTTGGTAGTTCTCTTTTTCCTTTTCTCTTGAATGCAAGAGAACTCATCTAATTCTCGTTCTACTTGACTTCTTAAGGGTTAAAAAATTTAAATCATACAAGTATACAACAAATCAAGAGAGCTATTACTTTTTTCAAATGATAATGCACGAAATGAATTGATGAAAAGCTGGGTGGGCCAACCGCTAGGATAATGAACCATTCAAGCCCAGTTTTAGCAAGATTGTGGGTTTATCCGTTCAACTCCCATCACGCATAAAACTATAGTATGTATATATCTATATAACACATACAAAAAAGACGTAGTAAGAGACAAAATATCGGACGTATTGGACTTGTCATATTAGCTAGCTGTCCTCTGAAGTATGCTTGACCAGTGGAGAGGAGATAATATTACACTTTAATCAGAATACCCCTAACCACTGGTCATCTAGACGCTTCAAAAGTCTATCATGCCTTCGGCTTCAGCTTGCAGAACACCCTTCATTGTATTGTAGCCTATCCTTAAATTTGCAATTCAAGCTACATCTATAAACAGATGGGAAGCTGAGCCCCTCCCTTCAAGGTGGTTGCTTTCGTTGTCTGCAACTCTGCATCGACAAAAATCCCAATACCGAGGTCTGTGGGTCTTTCGTTCTCTTGAATCACATTCAAGAATTGAGAGCTATGGCTTGGACGCCTGTCCCTCTGCGAGATAAATAGAGGTATGCTAAAGAACTAATCAGTTTCCGGATTTCTACATCCTTCATAGACAGAAAGAATGTAAGTGGGTAATGCAAGTAGAGGCTTCATTTAGATTTAGAAAGCTAGTTACAGAGGAAATTTACTAAGTGCCAATATCCAACTGTAATTCCAACATCCAGTTCCGTTTCCCTTTCCTGAAATTCCATTTGACAGCTAAAAGTTTCCTGGAGCTTCCACGTTTCTTTCTAATAACATTTTTCGTGCAAATGAGAATTGGCGGTTTCTCCTCTTCCCCCTTTTCTAAAACTAAGTTCCAAGGAAACAAGAAACGAGATTTTACAACAGTTTTATCAGGTGGATTAAAATGCCATGTACAGCTACTTGAACTACCTCTCGTACATGCCGAGAAGACTCTCTAAATAAGCCTAGTACTCCATCCAAAAGGTAACTTTTGCTTTTATTTCACTGTATCATGCTTGGCTAAAATAGATCGATCATCTTATCCAATGCATTACTAAGGGTAGAAAGAACTTGAAAAGTGCTGGGCAAGGTATTAAGGGTTTTTCAAATTATAGTCCTTCCCATTCCACACCCCATATCTTAAACCAATTCCTAGCACTTTCCTCCCTTCAAAGATGCTTTCCAGCCCCCACAAAGTTTTGACCCTATTTTCACTTCCATAATAATTCAATTTGTGGTACTTATCCTTGACGATCCATAACACAAGTGAATTAGGATTTATAAGTATCCTCCAACCCCTGGCCAAAAGCAAGGTGTACACGCTAAACCCTCCCTCCTCATGCACCGCCACCCTCAAATAGGGTTAGTATTTCTTCACGCTTAAACAAATCCAGAGTTCAAAACCGAAAAGTATGGGTCGATTACAGCTGGAAGGCGTATATTGTAAAGCCTTGGAAGCTGTCCATGTTCCGCAGTCCATTATCCACTAGAAAAATATGAACAAGAGGCAGAATCCAATTTTAAGGCAAATTAAGAATTTGACACAAAATACGGCCAAATTTTGAAAACCAGAAAAATAGTTTTTAAAAACTTGTTTTAGCCTTTTAAATTTGGCAAAGAATTCAAGGTTTTTTCGTCGAAAAGATAGTAATAGTAAAGAAATTAGGATGAAACAAGCACTATTTTCAAAAATAGAAAACTGAAGTTGAAATTATTTTCAAACGAACATTCAAATGTAAGGAGTCTTATGGAGGGACTCAATGGCAGTGAGCTACCGACAACAGTATTATTAAGAGTTAACGGATGGGTGTGAAATAATAATAGTTATATGACTTCCGATCAAATCTAGTTAACCCTGAATCTACTGAAGAGAAGAAATTTTTAACATAGGACTTTATTAGTTCCCATATTGTGGAAAAAATAAAGCCACAGGTGAAACACACGTTTCACACAAGCCAGTGATGAAGGAGGTAGTTTCACACTGTTGCAGATGGGCTTGGGGTAAAATAAACCTATATCTATATGATCATTTTTCTCACCACGTCAAATAGTAGAGAGAGGAAGTTGCGAGAGAACTGACCAACGGCTGCATGCGCTTTTTGCCAATAGGATACTGGTAGGGGTTTGGTGTTTGCATGGAAAATGCAGTGAACCATAGAATGAAACCAGATAACAGGTCAAGAAGTGAATCCAGTGTGGATGCAATTATAGCTAAGGAACCACTTCTGATGGATGCATATACTTTAGCTGCAAACAAAACCATATTGGCAATATTTGATATTCTGATTGCAAATGTTTCACTTTTTGCTAAATTTTCACGTTCTTCCTGCAACCACCATAAACAAATTTTGGTTTTGAGCAGTGAAGAATGTCTTAATCATCAAGAAAGCATGCTAGTACGGAACAATATCAACCTTTGACATTCCAGGAACATAACCACGATCAGTTAAAGCATCCATTTCATTAAATCCCTCAAGCATCTCTACCTGCTGCTGGTAGTACTCAGCTACATAATCTTCAGGACCTGAAGTCATTCACCAAGAAAAGTGTGAGAGAAAAAGATTGACGAAGTTTCCAAGCTTCTTTTGCTTCTTTATTTTCTTCCTTCCTTAACAAACTCAAATCAAACTATGCTCTATGTCAATCCCAAATTACAAAAAACAGTAGTAGCTATACAAAATGAAACATGAAGACATACACATGGTTTTACAAAGGCAAAAGAAATGTAAAAATTTTAACAGGATCCAGGACCAAAAACTAGCCAAGTCAAAGTAGAAATCCAAAATATTGAGCAACTCTATACCACAACCAATGAACTTCAGAACTTAAATATGGAGAAAAAAAGTACTAAACTGTAAGAATCAATCAACCACAAAACATCCACATCCAATTATAGCAAAAGAAATAAATAAATAATTCTCCAGCTTCTCGTTAAGGCCTTCGAAACTTTGAATTACATATTCTCTTCTCCAAATTTTAAATTCACCCAAAGAATGATTAGGTCAATAGCACATTAAATACACAAAACAAAGCCAACGGAACCCACAATTCCCCCATTATTCAACGCGAAAAGAAAAAAATGACACAGAGAACGAAAAGAAAAATCGCACTATGTCAGGACAGAAATTAAAGAGGCAGTAACAAAGTGGGAGAAGAATAAATACTCTTCAGAAACAAAAGAAAAAATGAAATAAAATAAAACGAATATATGCAGCAGCTATATTAGAAAGTGAAGAAAACAACAAGCGAAGACATAGAAAAGGAATATTTCCAGTAAAGAACAAGGCAAGGAAGAGCATTGAATACGATATTGACAAAACAAAGATGGATCAGAAAAAAAAAAAATGAATCAGCCAAACAGAAGGAGCGGCAGAAGAGAAGGAAGAGAGAATAGGTAGGAAAGGAAATTACTCAAAACCCCAAGGCAATCATGAAGTGGACGAGAGGGCTTCTTCTCTTTATGCTCTGGAGATAACTGAAAGCCATCGAAGTTCAAACGCCATGAAAGGTCCCCGGCGGTGGACTGGAGCAACAGGGAGCTCTCTTCGTCGTTCTCGATGGAGACAACAGGGTGAACCATTTTTGAGAGAAGTGAAAATGTGAGAGAATGTAGGAATGGAGGAATTTGAGAGGAGGAGGAGGAGGAAGAAGGAGGAGGAAGAAGGGGGAGGAAATGGGAGTTGTAGTGGTGCAAATGGTAAATTTAATGAGAATATGTGGGCATTTTAGCAAAATAAGAAGTTGGGGTTCGTTCACTGTTGTGGTTAGTGTAGTTCCAAACGTTTGAACCAGTAAAGTTTACACTACAAAAAAGTAATTCATTTTTCTTCTCTTACATTCAAACAAAAACATTAAATAATCAACTGCCACGTGTACGGCGCCATTGCTTTCTTTTCATTATTTTTTTCTATAATTTGACTTAACCTCTTGCTTGCTTTTCTAAAAAAAGAAAACCTCTCTCTCTATTTTAGGTTTTATTAAATATTAGGCTTATCGTATTTTGTTGAGCATTTCTTAAATCATATGATTATCAAGGAACAGCTAAATCTCGTCGGAATAATACAACTGCTTTACCTATGATTTATAAATATACTTAAAAGAAAAAGAAAGACGATACACGACACGATTAAAAAAGATGTAAACTTTCTATATACCATAGTTATTATAATATTTTTATGACATTGAAAATATTGTAAATTATAAAAAATAAAGAAAAAACTTAATTATTATTTTTTTACTACGTTGCAATTGCTCTTATCGATTGGATTATACGTGTTTAATAAATCTTTTGAGTATTTCTTTTTCTCGAAAAAAACATGTCTAATAATATCATAAACCTTGAATATATGTTTGGCAAATTTTGACTGTATAAAACTTACATAACTTTTACGTGTCACACGATAAATATATATAAAAGAACCATAATTAAATGCAATTATGATTCACCAATATAAATTCTTCCAATCAATATAACTAATTACTAAATCTATATTGAACCTATAAATGTACCATATAATTTTTATTAATATCAACAAAGACCAAAATCAATTTATATTAGTTCATACAAAACAAGATAGATTGTTCATTGTGCTATTTTTAACAAGTTTTCTTTGAAAATGCTCATTCTATGTTAAAACAATTTATTTTGTGGATAAACAAATAAATTTTTTTAAAATATTTAACTTCTATTAAATAAATAAATAAATAAAAATTAACTTATCATTTAAATAAAATAGGTTTAAGTATGGTGGATGATGTTTCCATAAACTAAATTTATTAACAATATATTTTGTAGAAATAATAACAATAACATAATAATTTAGATCAATAAAAAGTGAATATATTATCATACTATTTAATCTTGAAATTATAAAAAAAAAATGTCATAAAAATACTTAATAGGTCATTTGAAATTAAATTTGTTTATCTGAATATAAATTTGGTCTGAAATTTATGAATTAAAAACACAAAAAAAAAAGGAATTAAAAAGGAAAAAAGAACGATCCAAATCCCGATATTGTAATAAAAGTGGCTTTTAGATTGGTAGAGAATGAAGGAACCGAAACAAGATCTGAGCCGCACGATCAATCGGGAATACTATAACTAAGTGGGCCCATAATCTGCCCCTACCTTTTCGGACGGGAGATCTTTTGTAAGAGAAATGGTCAAGTGCTAATAAGGTACAGGGAAGCTTCGAGGATCTTCGTTTACTGCGGTTCGTTGGATTGGGGGGGGAGACTCAACATGAGTGGTTGGATTGAGAGGCTTTTAAGTTTAAGTGAGGGCGGCTTAAGCTAATATTTTTATGGAAGAGAATGTGTTTGGTTACGTGGATAGCAATAGTAATGAAAGTGGATAAGAGTCATTTCAAATGTGGTCATGTTAGAATAATAACCAAATAGTGGTGTCTACATCACATGGGGATCCTTTTGATTAGGACTTTTTGGTTTTCTTTTTTAAAGTTAATTTTGTTTTATTCAAATTTATACTTTTTTTAATATAGATTTATTCTTATATAAAAAAAAACTAAATTGCAAAACCTATTTGTTACCACATCCTGAGACGACATGCAACGACTGATGTTCTAAAAAATGTTTAACTTAAAAAAAAAAAAAAGGTCGCCACCAATATTAAATTGAGTTCAAGAAGTATGAGGAATGTTTAAACACTCAGTTACATCCGTTTAGAACTAAACGGTGGTTGCATTTTATACCTTGAAATCATCTTTTAAATAAAATTTATTTGAAAAAATCTTTAAAAAAATATCTTATTCCACTACTTATCACTTCAAAATTTGAAACAAATAAATAAAAGCATATCATCAATTAGACTATATCGAGAAAAATTTAGAAGTATAAATTATTACAATTTCTCAAAATCTATGAGAGTTTTCGAATAAAAAATTTATTTTAAAACATGAATTAAATCATTTTTTTCTTGAGATCAAATCTAGACTCGCAGTTGATCTAAATTCCTATCATATGATAACTTTTTAGAAAATGGTGTAAGTTAAAAAACATTCATTAGAAACTTTGTGAAATCATAAATTTAATTCTTAACAAAATTTTCTAAATGGTTTAAAGAATATTTCATAAAAGATTTAAAAATTACTTATAAGTAAATTTAAATTAAACTAGTTTTTAAAACTTCAAGAAATTTTAATTATAAATCAAATAGGATTTAAGATGAACAATATATGACCTAGCGAATTAAGCAAAAAAAATTACAAAAAAAATATATTAGGGATCAATGTTGGACTCCCAACAAATTGATCCCCTCAACTCAATAATCTAAGAATTTGTAGTTAATGGATTCACAGATATTTGCAAATTTCATTATAAAAAAAATTAACATAAAAGTTCAAAAAGATTGATTGAAAAATCAAATTATTCACTTAATAATAATGATGTAACGAGGATATATTGAAATAACACTATAGTAGCTCGCAAAGAGATATAAGATGCAAAGTAAAGTGCTAAAGGAAGCATGTATGCATCCACCTATCTAAACCTATCTAAGAATATATAAAGCATAAATAAAATATAAATTTAGAGTGTATGGGTTTAGATTGAATAATAAGAATAAGGAAAAAAAAACGTATTGTTTATTAAAATATATGAATAGGACTAAACTAAGGAAGCAAAAGAAAAAATAAACTAACATGAAAAAGAGAGAACCTTAGATAAAAAAACTGTTATAAAGTTTAAAATAGTAACTAATAATAATAAAAATACAAATTTGTAATTTTTTTCTTATTCCCTCTTTTTTCCTAAAAAGAAAGAGCGCGTTTGGGAAAGGGAAAGTGTCATGGAGAAAAAGAATTTTAATAATTCTAGGATTATGTTAATATATGTTTGGGAGAAAAGTTATTATTGGTAATCGGTAGTATTATGGTAATATATGTTTAGGGAAAGAAATATGAAAGGTAGTGTTATGATAGTATGTGTTCGAGGAGGGATTATGATAGTAGTTGTAACGCCCCAACAATTTGAAATTTAATTTTGTCATCTTAAGCATAGTTATTGAAACCTTGGACGTTGTTATTAATGAAATTTTGGTGGTGTAATTATTTAAGTTCGAGGATAAAATAATTTCCCTAATTGGATAATTAAATTTGGTAAGGTTGTTTGTTGAAGATAAAATAATTGAGTTAAGTTAATGTGATATTTATTTGGAAAAGAATATATATATATATTTATGAAAGGGAGTGTTGTGATTGGATGATTTTGAAAATTTAAGATATTGGGAGTTTAATTGAAGAGAGAGAAGAATTGTTGGTTTTGAATTAATTGAAGGGAAAAGAAAAAGGGAATTTATTATTGGGTTCTTTTTATAAATGAGCATTGGGACCCGTGCACAAGAATTATTAAAAAAAAAAAGGAAAAAGGAAGAGGAAGAAACCCTAGCCGCCGCTCTCCGCCGCTTCCGTCGAGCAGTCGATCCGCCCAAGCTCTTCCGTCAGCCGCTCGCTCAGCCGCGTCTCCAGCCGTTCCCGTGGAGCCCCGCCGTCCGTCCTTCTTTCACTCTGTTCGAACCCCTCCGCCTGGGAGCCGTCGCGACCATCCATTCTCCGTCACAGTCCGCCGCTCCTCGTCGCAGGTCAATCGGTTGGTAGCGCCGGTCGCCGTCGAGGCCAGCCCCGTCGGAACGTCGCCCCGATCTCAACCCAAAAACCCGAGCCGCATTACCCATCCATTTCGTCGCCAATCCAACCGATCGTCGGACCCGCACCGCCAGCCGGCCGAATCCGGAAACCCGTGCGCCATGCCTCGTTCACGCGTAGACCCGACCCGATCGCGTCTCCGCCCCGCGACTTGAGCGATCCGCGTCTGCACCGCAAGCCGAGCCACAACCAACTACAAGCCGAGCCGCATCCAATCGCAAGCCGAGCCGCGTCGCGTCTCCTTCCTTCCAGCCGAGCCGCACGCGCGCTGGCAAGTTTTTGGTCCTTTCCCCACCCATCGTTGGCAAGTTTTTGGTCAGTTAATTGGGTTTTTGGCACACCCAAGAAGGACTTAAGATTTTGAACCTAAATAATTTATTTGGATTAAACTGATTTATCTCTCTTAAAAAGGTAGGCTTGGACCAATTGAATTGTAGAGTGAAAGACTCCTCCAGTTAAGGACCACCCCTTGTAACCCAACCACGAGTAAGTTATTCCAACTAAATTCTTGAGTCCTTGGTTGTTTAATGTTCAAGTAATGAAAGTTGGCGTTATTAATTATTTAGGGCCTCGCTGCTTGGAAAGCGCATTTTCTTGCTGTTAGGACTCGTTGAGCAAATCTCCAGGTAAGAGATTTCTACTACTAGCTCTACGACTAGAATCATGAGACCGCATGCATTCCTAGTTATGCACGTTGAGGACTAGATTGTATAACGATATGTTAATTAATGAGGACATGATGTGACTGATGATGTGATTTGATATGATGGCATGGTATAATGTGATGACGTGGCTGGTTATGGCTTTATGTTTGGATATTGTGATGAGATGTGATATGATTAGTAGACTGATATGATTACATGATGATGCTATGTATATGTATGTTATGGTTAAGGTACCTGTTAGCTTAACCTATTAGAGTCGTACCTGCATGGGTGTCCTTCGGGATCACCACTTATTTAGGACTGCGTAGTCCGACGGGACCGCCAGTCTGGCATGGGTATAAATATGATTCGAGTGATTCGACGGGATCCTCTCAGCCCGATTGTCTTAGTGTTTCCTCCGGGTTCACTACATACCAGTATGTCCTAGGTGCTCCCTCGGGACACCGAAGACCAGATTCTGTTCCTACGGGAGCGCATATTGCACGTGTTCGATAACGTGCTAGTTATTGGGTACCATTTTCAAGACTCTAATAGGAAGTTAACAGGCACCTAGTGGGACTAGTAGTGGGTCCCTTACTGAGTATTTTATACTCACTCTTTCCATGTCACATTTTTCAGGTAGAGGCAGGGGTAAGGGCAAGGGCAAGCTGGCAGGCGACCAGAAGTGACCGTGGCGAGCCATAGGGATCTCTGCTTCCGCTTTACACCCCAGTTTAAATTTTCAGTATTTGAATTTTTATTATTCTTTATTTATTATTTCGTTTCTTCAAAAGTAGATAGGGCCCGAGTAGGATTTTAATATTTGTTACGTTTTGCACATTACCTTTGATTTGTTTTTTTAAATAAATAAAATTTTGAGGTTTTGTTCGTTTTAGCCAAACTTTATAACTTTATTTGTGTTTAGTAATGACTTCGACTCAGAATAAGGAGTTGGGTCGTTACAGTAGTGTTATAATAATATGTGTTTGGAGAATAATTATGATCATAGTAATTTAAAAAACAATAATAGAATTTGAATATGGTTATTTGGGTAGGGTTGTAAGAAAAAAAAGAGAGAAGAATATAGAATTATTTGGAGATTAGGATAACCCTAATCTCTATTTATCATAACCCTTGGGTCAAACACGATTTGACCCAATTTCCTAATCATTTTCTCCCTAAAAACCACACCCCAAACACACCCAAAGAGTTAAAAGATCGAGACTAAAAAATAATGATAATGATGGGAAATAAGAAAAATAAGTAACAATAAACTTTTCTTCCTTGCCATCTCTTTCTCTCTATGTTTTCTAAAAATAAAGAAAGAGTGGCCAAAACTTTGATATAAAAAAAATTCCTACCAAATGTAACCTCCAATTAAGTGTGTTATTAGATGACAAGTGACAAAAAAAAAAAAACAACTTTTCTAGTGGGGTAGGTTTTTTTTAAGGAAGGGAGCAGAGATTCTCTAAAAAATTTGGTGGTTTTTCGTAAATGACCAAAGGTCATGCTATTTATAGAAAATATATTTCAAAATAATAAAATTAAATATTATGATTGATTATGTAATTTATTTTTTAATTAAATAATTATGTGATTGATTTTTTATTAAATAAAAATAATATGGGATGGATTATTACCAAAATTGATTGAACGGTTTTTCTCATAAATAAAATATCTCATAATTCAAATTTCAAAGTTGATTCCATAAACCATTTTATTTCACTATTTATTAAATCTAAAAAAACAATTAATGTTGATTAATAAAATTTCTTTAATTTTTCTTACCATTTTGTTGTATTTCTTAAAGTTAGCCTCAATTAGAAACAATCGTATGTAATTAAAATTAAGCCGGATAGAAATAGTGGGCTACACTATTCTTCAATTATGTCGTTTGTTTCAACAATACTCATATCATGTAATAAATTACAACATTGTTCCTAACAGTGATATTCATATAATTCAACAATTCGAACTATTCAATCTAAATTGTAAGCGCTGAATTGGGTTATTTTTTTATTTTGGGTTGGATTATGGTTGAATTTTTTATTTTTTATTTTTCTGGTTGTGTTGGGTTACTTTTTTAAAAAATAGAGTTGACCATACCCAACACGATTTTTTTAATATATATATATATATATATATATATATATATATATATAATGATGGATTACAATTTTATGAATAATAATTAAGTATATAGCAATATTTTAAAAAATTACAAATATAGCAAAGTGGGTTAGTGATAGACTTCTATCACAAGTAAACTCTTGTGGTCTATTAGTCATCGATCAATATTTACAACACAGTCTATCATCGATAAACTTTAACAGATTTTGTTATATTTGCAATTATTAAAAAATGTTACTATGTATGTTATATTTTGAATCTTATTACTATATTTGTAACTATCTCTATATAATAACTTGCGAATATTATAATTCATATAAGGTATTGGCAAAAATGCATAAATCACATTGGCAGAAACATCAAAGTATTGCATGAAGGAATTTGAGTCCTTCACAACGGAAGAATTTAACAAAACATTTTTCTCAATTAAATTAGAAAATAGAAAATACCCATACATAGGCAAATTATAGAAATAAGTTATCCTATAAACTAAATCTTAATAGGCTAAGCATGCTTTTTAAAACAAAATACAAAGAGGAAAAAAACTCAAGTTCAATATTGTCTATGTGAATCTACAAATCACAAGATTGGAGTCAACACCTTCACTTGAAGTCGTTCCTATCTTTGAGTGATTGAGGTGGAAGCGTTGTGAGAACCTTAATTGGATTGGGCATGCACACAGTTCAAGGTAGTCGACTCCAAATCAACTTGGTTTAGCGTTTGGTGTGTGGTTCGACTCCGGTTCAACGTTTGATAGCTCTAGTTCTCTAGTTCAGCGTTTGGCGCATGACAATCTGATCACTCTCACCCGTACAAATCAAAGAACCAATCTCCTGCAAACATAAGTTTATAGTATACTCATGATTAAGACTAAGTTACCTAGGTCATTTTAAAGAAATAGAAATCCAACTAATTAATGGAGTTACATCTAGTGGTTATATTTTGTGGTCCGACATTGCATAAGATACCTTCACTCGCATAGATTATTGTGTTTGTTTCAAATACAAAGTGAGTTGTATTTATAGTGTTACCATAATAAGTTATCCAATTCTATCCCTATACTATAGACCCTTTAAGTTGTATCTTGAACTTCAATTTTTGTATGTCTTTATATAAAATTCAAGACTCACCAAACAACTTAGTATGCTAGTTTAAAACAAAACTAATAATCAACAACACTTTATTGAAATTACAATAATACTTTATCAATAACAATCAATTAATTACATTTTTACTATTTACAAGTTTTGGGACAATGAAACCCAATATTGCATGGAGTGAAACTTTTTTCCTACCCGAGCAAGTTGCATTCACATTGTCTGCGTAAGGGAGAAATTAGATTTTTTTGCCATTTCAAATCGATGTCTTGAGATACTTTCTTCCCACATATAATACAATTTCATCTAGACTAACTATCTCCCAAAGAGTTTACGTGATGATTGCCAACACTTTTTTTTTTGTTTGTCAGCATAACTTCGTTTGACAATCAATTGACTTTCCCTAACACATATTTATGTTTAAGAAAGTGAAAATGAAATTGTGATGCAATTTTGATTGAAGGCTAGCCATTAAGAAAATAGTTGTAGCTTATTCTAAAGTCCACGTATCCAAATTAGTTTAGTTGTTATTATTAAAGTTATTATGTCATAAGGTTGAACAATCAATAGAATCTAGAATTATTCTATGATCGACTAGTGATGTGAATCTAGGTACTATTGTCTGTGATTTTAATGGTCGTATGATCATGCTTCAAGGTCACACATATACTTGCAGTTGGATCAGTTGAAGTGCCAAGGAAACACTCTTTGAGAAGGCATCTCCAAAATCCTAATACATCTATGCCAATGGTTGAAATTTATTTTTAAAATGGGGGATTCTTTTTTTATTTAATAATGAAATTCCATCAATATATATTTTTTTTTCTTTTGGAAAAGATGGCATTAATATGAATAATATGCGACAGTGACTTCAACTAATACCTTAACCTTCCTTTAAAAATATAAATGAAAATGAAAAAAAGAAAAAAACCATTCATTGGATGAGGAGAAAGATATTCTTTAGGAATTTAGGTATTTATGGATGATTAAGACATGTTTTATTGAAACAGACAAAAAAACAATAAACTTAGTTTTCATAAATAATAATAATTAAGTTTTTGTTACACTAAACAATGTAACATGTCAAATTCAACTTGTTCAAAATAAATCCTCGGGTAGTATAAATATACATTTTCATCGTAGACGTCATCTAAAATTCAACTATTATAAAAACAATGCCTTTCGATTAGTTCATTATTGTGTTTTACATTTTAACAAACCCTAAATTAAAAAAAAAAAAAAAGGAAAAGCGAACGCCTCAATATGTTTTAATTATCAAATTGAAATATATAAATAAATAAATACATAGTTGATAAATTATAAATTAAATGTTTAAGATAACATGAATGTGGCTTTCAAACAGCTAATAATATAAAAGCAAAAGATAGTATGTAGGTATGAATGTGGATTAGGATTAAATTGAATAGAGAAAGAAAATGTTGTATTAGGGGAAAAAGGACCACTTTCAACATCAAACATTGATCCACTTGGATATACACACAGCTTTTGAATTCAATTCATGAAATTAAGGATTTTATTCCAAATAATAAAGTTTTTAATTAATCAAAAGTTAAAAAGGATTGTGGAAAAATGGTTGTCCCACATCGGCGAGGCTGAAGGAGGAAGGGCGGAGGGAGGGTATATAATGGCAAGCGAGATACTAGAATACTCACTTACCTGGATGGGGATATTGGGTGATCAAGAAGGCCCATATCCTAGGCCCATGGCCTCCATTGCACGTAGGAGGGGTGTGGGCTTAAGGCCTGCCCAAGTGGTGGCGCCTACATCATAATTTGTGCCAGTGGGGACCTGCGTTCGCGCGGTCCCTTCCAATTCCTAATCCTCAAACTTTTTATAATGCTAAATGGTTATGATGATTAAAATCTTAATTTAAATGAATCATTTAGGTGATGAATGTTGTCGAGAGTAGGATTAAATACTTATCATATTCCATTTCATAGAATCTCGGACTTGACTGACGATCACTGTTTAACTTTCTAATGAATTGGCAAAACTCAAACGAAGTTGAAATAATATCTTTTTTGACAATGCGGAAACATTTATTTGTTAAATTTAATCTATAAATATTACTTTTAATTTTTAATCTAGATTTGTATCGATTGTTTTAAAAAGTAAACCAAAATTTGAAAATTAAAAGAATGGCGCTTTTTTAAAACTTGTTTTGATTTAGTTAAAAGTTATATTTGTTATTGATTTTGGATTAAGTTAAAAATTGAACTTAAGAAGGAAACAATTGCAAGACACAAGGAACAAAAAAAACTTTATTTTTGTAATAAATAGAGAACAAAGTAGTTAACTATCAAATGAAAGCCTTAAAATAAAAAAATAGAATGATATTTCTCCTTAAAATATATCTTATTTTTTTCCACTTAATTTCTCCTTAAAATATATCTTATTTTTTTCCACTTAATTTCTCCTTAAACTTTCCTTCAGAATTAGTATAATATAAAAGGAATTTTTTTTCTCTTTATTATACTCTTAGACTCTTGAATTTAGTTTTAGGGTAAATTTATTTTTAATTTAATTTTCTTTTGTAATATATATAATTATAAAAGACACACCCTCTTCTACTATTTTTTGAATTGATTATACTTAAGCTTAGTGGAATCAAAATATAAAAGTATAGGACGTGAAAAGTTGGAATGCAAATAATTTTTCATTCATATTTTAGAATTTAGTTACAAATTAAATATCTTATTAATTCTAATTAACAATATAAATTTAAAGACTTGAAAGTTAAAAAGTTTTTGTAACATTCTTTTTACTATATAAAAGACTTTCTTAATTTTTTTTTATCAACGATGTTATTGAGAAATTTAGATTCATCTAATGAATTGTATAATAAGACAAGATTAAAATGTTGATTATTTAGTAAAATATTAAATATGCTGAAATAGCAATGAGTGAACACGCACGAAATAAGTTTTTCTTCCACAAATACCATTAAGCTCATCAAATGACAATGAATATCTATTCAAGTTCAAGAGAAAACAATTCTCCAATCATTTATGCTTTGCAATGACAATTAACAAAGCATGATAATAAATAATTCCTAATGTTGGAATACATCTTCTTGGATAAACAACTTTATGTTGCACTGTTTAGAGAACTTTAGTGAAACAACAAAAGTTTAGATCAAATCTATAGGTGACAATAAGTTACCTCCAAACTGTACAAAAAAAAATTATTTATAAAGAAATCATTTTTTGATATATGCACGTCTTACATTTAAATTCTTATATTTTAATCTAATTATTGTAACTTCTTCTCATGTACATCCAATTATATTACATTTTGAATTTCTTATATTTAAATTTAGCACAATCTAAATATATGCATGCAATGTTTACTATAATCTAAAGTTACGCTCATGCAATGCATGCACGTGAGCCTTTTACTAATTAACTTTAAAAAAGGGAATTGAAAACGTATAAAGAAAACTTAAAAAGATATATCTTTCATTAAATTTATAGGTATTCTGTGTATTTTAACTCCAATAACTGAAGTAACTTTGAAGCTAACATTCCTTTCTTCTTCTTTTTCTTCTTTCTTAGGTTATTATTTATGATTTTTTTTATATAATTAATAACTCAAAATAAACAAACAAATAAATAAAATTAATGGTTGTAATTAAATTGGGGTTTGGAGTTTGGAGGGATTGTGTTATTTCTCTTTTATGTGCAAAGTTACAACACAATCATGATTTTGTCTTTGATTCACAGCAAAGCAATTTTGAATCAACAAGTAATTAAATATGAGAGAGAGGCAACAAACACAAAACCTTAGACACAATAACTAATTATTGCTAATCTCTCCATTAATTACTTTATTAAAAATGACAAACATAATACTAAATTTAACTAATAGTATAAATTAGAGAGATATTACTATATATAAATGGTAAGTTGGCAAAAATGTTTATAAAATATTGTAAAATTTTAGATTTTATCATTTTTGTCGATATTAACTTCTAAAATTTTTAAATTGTTAATCAATATTCAACATTTTATAATCTAAAATTTCATTATTTTGATTTATTTTGCTATATTTAAAAATGTCTCTAAATTATATAAATTTAGGAATATTGTATATTTGGTTCTCATTCTCTAAATTACTTCTCATCTCCCTAAAAATTCATGTTGAGAAATACTAGAAATATTATTGGGTTTTCTTCTTAATAATAGTTAGAATAGATCATTTGGAGGAGGGTTCATTAATATATATTTTAATTAAAATTATAACTATTGTCATGGGTTCGATTAATAACGATAAATAGAAAAGTATAAACAATAAAAAATGATTCAGTATTAGATAGAATAATTATAAATAATGAAGAAAAACGACTCTAGAGTTAGTAAGTTTATACATCGCACATGACATAATTATCCTTTCATCATGTTTTATCACTCACAAGCTTCTCAGTAAAAATTGTAATTTTTCCTATGACTAAATTAACTAACTGCACCCTTTTTTATTTTTTACTTTTTCAAAGTCCAAACAACTTCTTAAAAAAGGAAAGATATTTTTAATGACACTTTTTGGTGAAAAATGGACAAAATGTGACACTTACAACTCCAATCATTTGGTTTCATTAGCTCATAAAGTCTGAGCATTTGACTACCCCTTCATCGCAATCCTGAATTCCTTGCAGAAAAAAATGTTCAATTCCCAAAATTTCTTCCTTTTTCTCATCTTCCCACTTACCCTTTTGATCCCTTCTGCCCTAGGGGATCTTTCACAATCTGGGTTCAATGCTTCCCTCCCGTATCTATGGCCAATGCCGTCGGATTTCACTTTCGGAAACTCCACGCTCTCAGTTGACCCTCAGCTCTCGCTCGTCGCTGCTGGCAACGCCGGCAATTCTGAGATTCTTAAAGCGGCGTTTGATCGATACAGGGGAATCATATTCAAGCACGCTTCTGGGGTTTCCATGCTTGACAAGCTTTGGGGAAGACGGAGAACATTTGTTTATGATATAAGTGAATTGAAAATTGATGTTCAATCGGATTCTGAGGAAGTAAGCTGGATGGGTGAATTTTTTTCTTCAATTAACTGAATTTTCTGAGCTGATGATTATTACCATTTTCTTTTTCCAGCTTCATCTTGGTGTGGATGAGAGCTATACATTGTTAGTATCGAAGAAGGATGCTCATTCGATTATTGGGGAAGCTACAATCGAGGTAGAGTTCTAGATATCGGCAAAAGTCGTGCTGTTATTATGTTAGAAATATAATGAATTAAAAATAGTAATGAAGTTCTTGAACACTGGATATTATACTGAGTTACCAGTGAAATTGCGATATGCTTTAGAAGAAAAACCATAAGATTTACCAGTTGTAGTAAATGCTTAACTATAGTCTATAGTCCAAATCCAATCTAATTGTATATTGGGTTCCCCTGATTCTCATCCACGAATATTCTGATATTTCTGTTTAAGTTCCAAGTTCAAATTCTTATAACATGAAATGGCCCATCTACCAAAACAAACATTAGAGTTTGAATCCTCACCCAAAATAAAAAAAAAAAAAATAAAAAAAATCCATAGTCATCTTAAGCTTCTACTTGTCTCTGGTTGCTTTGCGAATTATCTAACTTTAATGGTAAAGCCATCTTGCTACTTGTTCTTTGCTTCTAGTAATAAGTTCCTCAAATCCAACCATTGCCATACTTTAATAAAGAAACATGATAGTAGACTTTATCACTAATACTTCATATTTGAGTATGCTGGTGTGCGCTATCCAATCATCTTTTGGCTTGATATTGAGCGTCTGATTGTGCAGGCAGCTACTATTTATGGTGCATTGAGAGGGTTGGAGGTACCGAATATTTCCCTTTTACTATTCTCCTGGTTCATCTGCCAAAATAAAGCGTAACAGTTAGCTGTGTTTCAAAAGCTTTAGCTGCATTATTACATGGCTTTTGCCCTTGGTTTACATCATCACTTCCATTATCTTCCCTCATGCTCTTTAATTCTGTCACTTGTACACATACATGCTACCTGTAGCCCATTTTTTTTAGGTCATATAGTTCCGGATGGTGCATGGCCTTTCCATTTTTCTGGCCTCATATTTCTACAAATGCCTCTTCCTAGAATTTCTCTTTTCAAACATTAAGATATCTTGTGATCTGTGAAGAATTTATAACTGGTGTAGACATTATTTGAATCATCTTAGATCCTTTTTCTTCTTGTGCTACATGTTAGAGTAGACATTCAGTCAACTTTGTACTTTCAACTATGAGACTAAGGATGTACAAATATATCAAGCTCCATGGTACATCAAAGACAATCCAAGATTCACATTTCGTGGACTTCTCATAGGTAAGCCTTTTTACATAACTAACGTATCAAACGACTTGCAATTTATTTATCAATTTTGGGCCCAATGCATCACCTTGCAGATACTTCAAGGCACTTTCTACCGGTAGATGTAATAAAGAGTATCATTGAATCGATGTCTTATGCTAAACTTGTGAGTAAATGGATGCATCCTCACTTATTATAAACTCATTGTCAACTTTTAATTGACTTTATATCAATTTGTTTCTTCCTTTAGGTTTGATTGTTTTATACTAATTCTGAGAATTTTGTTCAGTAGAATGTCCTTCATTGGCACATAGTAGATGAGGAATCATTTCCTTTAGAAGTACCTTCATATCCAAATCTGTGGAGAGGAGCATATACAAAACATGAGCGTTATACCATTGAGGATGCATATGAAATTGTCGCGTAAGAGTCTCATTGCTGTTTGAACTCCCATGGCTTTATAATAATTTAGTGCTTGTATGTCTTTCTTTTAACTTCTATTCTAAGGACCAAACCTCTCAGACAAAGAAACAATATTTCATTTGATTGTATGATTGCCCTTGGCCTGTTGACCCTCCCTATAAATTTTCTAATAGTTTTTCCAATTACG
Source organism: Cucumis melo (assembly GCF_025177605.1). NCBI lineage: Eukaryota > Viridiplantae > Streptophyta > Magnoliopsida > Cucurbitales > Cucurbitaceae > Cucumis > Cucumis melo. The sequence continues at coordinate 5,913,314 of NC_066866.1, forward strand.
AAGGCTAGAATGATTCTAAAAGTTTTTAGTTTTACTTCAGAAGAAAGGGGAAGAATGAAATATATTTTGCATACATTAGCGACAAGTTTTATAGCTTATTTTGCTTATCTGTCAATAACTAACATTTTGCTTTTTGCTTCATGGTTTTTATTTTGTGAAGCTTTGCCAAAATGCGGGGTAAGCTTCATCTTCTTAAGCTAGTGTATAATGCTTGTTTAATATTGTTTCTAGAACTTAAACTCGCATTCAGCCGAGTGATATCTAAGGAATTTTCCTGCAAGTTGATTGACATCTTGTGATTATACTAAGGTTTTTGGTTTATTTAATTTTCTTTTAATTTCTTTTTAATTTTTAGGCATCAATGTTATGGCAGAGGTGGATGTCCCAGGACATGCTGAATCTTGGTAATGTTCTTTTTATGGTCAAATTTTCTTTTCACTCTACCCTTCTTATTAAATTCATTATCTCATGAGAGACAATAGCCTACATGTAAAAAGAATCTATTTTGTTGGAATTGTTTCTTTTTTAACGGAATTCGTTATCATTTTTGATGAGAATGGTGAGCGTAGTTTTGTGGTAGAGGATGAGCGTAGTTTTGTGGTAGAGGATGCTAAAAAACTTGCGATGAAATGAGATGAGGTTGACATATATTTCATTAATTTGCATGTAGGGGGATTGGATATCCAGATCTATGGCCTTCTCCTTCATGTAAAGAACCACTTGATGTTACAAAAAATTTCACTTTTGATTTGATTTCCGGTATATTGACAGGTTAGTACCCTAAAAAATCATTGTAACTATTGTTACTTCTAGTTTATGCAAGATGATTTCACTTGTTACCTACGTGCCCTGAACTGTCCTCAAGTTTCATTTCATTTCAATGTCTTACAGATTTGAGAAAAATTTTCCCATTCGAGCTCTTCCACTTGGGTGGTGATGAAGTAAATACTGGTCAGTATATTTATTGGCTTCTTTGTTGTAGAATCTGAGCTTCACCTTAATTGGCATGATTCAGTTTACTCCGTACTCAAATTCAATGGCCAAAGTAGATGAAAATGCTCTATCATCCATTTTTCCTTTCAAATAGTTGCGGCCTCCACTAACATTCTGTAACCTGACTAACAGACAATGGTGACTATAGATTGCTTAAAAATTGATCTCGATGAGTAAGGATAGAAATGTTGACATTATGAATATTTTTCGTAGCACTTTTAAGAAAAATGTGGATACTGGTGAAGATTTCTAGGATAATCATGGAAAATTTGCTGTGTAAATCAAATATTTGTGAAGGTTTAAAGTTCTCTTAAACAAACAATTGCACACAAATATTACTCTTTACCTTTATTAACGCGAGTGCAACTCATCTATTAGGAATACTTAGGGATAGGCAATGATTGGATACATTGACCACATAATCTATTGCAGACAATTGAGCCACATTTAGTATATGAGTTTCATTTTGTAGATGCTTTTAGATGAAACTAAACTTGCATAATGAACTTTTTTGTCGGATGAGTTGTGCAAGACAAACAGTTATGTGGGTTCCAACCTTGAATTTACAAATTTAGTATTATATATAACATGACCACATTTGAACTAACCTCATGGGACAATTACTTGAGAGATTAGTTGAGGTGTGTGGCATTAGTCTAGCCACTCGAAGATTTTTTAGAGTATATGAAGTCTTTTATATATTAATTGCAATAGAAGTAAACCTGTAAAAATATATCTCACCAGTTTCTTTTCTTAAAAACGAAAGTGTGGGCAAATATTCTTCTATTATTAGAGCAATACTCGTAGTTTAGATCATATTTTTATTTCTCAACTTTCTCGCATTCAGAAGATAGACCTGCAGCCAGTTTGTCTTACATTTTTGGTTAATCTTATTAGTACAGTATTTAAAACGATAAAATTGTTCAACTTTACACTAAGCTCTCTCAAAAGCTTCACAAATTAATTCTACGATAAGCAATTATCATTGCATACTTGGCAGATTGCTGGGAGACTGTTCCACACGTGAAACAGTGGTATGACTTCGTCTATCTTGATTAATAAATTTATCATATTTTATACTTTCAGGATAGTTGAATCATATCATTACTTTGAGTGCTGCCTTATGATGTAATTCATACTTAATAGATCGGATGAGAGGATGAGTTAGTAAATTAGTAACATATGCTCACTCTATTCTTATTAGCAGTTTGAATAGGGTTAGTTTCATATGGCTGTTACATTACAAAGGGAGTGTTTCAAACCAGTTTTTACATAAACGATAAATCGAGGGAAAGAGTAGTTTAATAAGATAACGTGGTTGAAAATTTTCTGTTTTTTGAAATTCTGGTGATCTAGCTAGGTTTATTTTTCTTCTCTTTCTCTCTCCGTACCAAACGGATCAAACCCGTTACGTGTGACACAACTACCCACTTAGCCAACAAGCTACGAAAAGTTTCGGTGTTCTAGCTGGGTTTATTTAATGAAGTCATGCCTCAAAAGTTGGCATATAGCTGGGTACTTGGTATATTGCTCGTTTATCCTGATTTTTCTAATGCAGGCTTTTGGATCAGAACATGACTACTAAAGATGCATACGAATATTTTGTGCTTAGAGCTCAAGAAATTGCAATTTCTAAAAATTGGACCCCTGTAAATTGGTATGCTCTTTTTCTTTGGTTGCTAAACGGTTTTTAATCGTAGAGACATTGTGTTATGAATACTAGAAAGAAATCACTTTCAAAAGTTAAAATGCATTATATTATTTCTTAACTTTTCAGAAAAATTGTGCTGTTTTTGATCACCAGCCATTGAATGGTTCTAATCTTCTCATTTCAGGGAAGAAACTTTCATTAACTTTGAAAAAGGTCTGAATCCTAGGACGATAGTGCATAATTGGTAAGTTCAACTGTTGTTTGGAATCTTATAATTATCATGTTAAAGAAACTGGCATATTCTCTCTGTCCCTTTTCTCCCTCGAGCTACATTTCAATGTGTTGCTATCAATAGGTTGCGTGGTGGGATTTGTCCGAAGGCTGTTGCCGATGGTTTTAGATGCATCTTTAGCGATCAAGGTGTTTGGTATCTTGACCATTTAGATGTGCCGTGGGATCGTGCATATCATGCTGATCCCCTTGAAGGAATATCAGATCCTTCTCAGCAAAAGCTTATCATTGGAGGAGAAGTTTGCATGTGGGGTGAGACTGCCGACGCATCAAATGTGCTGCAAACAATATGGCCTCGAGCTGCTACAGCTGCAGGTATGTTTTGCACTCGTAATCAATGTCATTATCAGCCAGTAACGCTTATTAGGCTATACAATTTCTTCTCCTTGGGCACCAAACTGACCCCATTTCCCTTGTTCCCTCCAGAGAGACTATGGAGTAAGAATGAGACAGTCTCAGGAAATATCACCTTGTCGGTACTACCGCGCTTGAGTTACTTCAGGTGCCTCCTAAACAGGCGTGGGATCGAGGCTGCTCCAGTCAAGAACTTCTATGCTCGAAGACCTCCCACTGGTCCAGGGTCATGTTATGACCAATAAAAATTCATGTTATGAAACTTGTTGTTGGTTTTAACTTTGTGCATCCAATATAACTACTTGCCTGCAATAAAATTTGTGCCATTGCAGATCTCATCTTTTCCTGTCATCCATCCTTGTTTGACATTTACTGATCTGTTCGATTGGTATGCTCGACAGACTTGAGCATTTTCATGTATTGCTTCTTGTTCACCATCTTCCACTTTGTTACTGTTTTTGAACATTTGCTAGCTTTGTCATTTCTAGGGGCTGTTTAAAAAAATTCTATAGAACACTTTTAAAATTTATTCATATTTAATATAGATTTTTGCAAACAACTTATTTGAGATAAAATATGGTTAGAGGAACTTAAAACACTGCACTGTTTACATATTAAAATCTTTTATGTTAGTTTAAAGTCATATACTTTTTTTGGTCTTTTAAATTTGAATTAGTGTCCATTTAGCTCTCAAGATTTCGAAAGAGATACGTGATAAATTTACTGTTAGTTAGTTTGACTAACAAAAAAAGTATTGCGACAATGTTAAGTTGATGATATTTATTTATTTTTCATTATTCGTATATTATTGGTCACTTCTTCATTCTATTTTCTTTTTCCCTCTCTCTCTCCCTTTCTCTTCCCTCACTCTTTCACCCATTTCCTCAAGTCAGGCTGCTGTCAAGACAGTGCCGGTGTCCTCGCTACGGGGAGGAAAAACATTAGATCAATGGAGAAACAACTTCAAAACATACATTTTAGAGAATGATCCAAAGATGACAAGGGAGTAGTGGGACAGCGTATGGTAGACAATGACATGGTCTAGAGATTCTGACGACAAGCAACAATGCTACCGATAGTGGCGGATTCATAAATTTTATATAAGGGCACTATTATGTTAAGCCGGATAATAAATGCAAGGTTTGAAATTCAAATATTGAAATTTGCAAAACGCATAACTCAAAACTAAAGTAGGTACAATTGTTGTGAGAGTGGGGGGCACAACTACTTCACTACAACCCTACTTTATTTAAAATAAAGTGTTGTTTAATATCTATTGTAATTTGACAGCTTCAAAATTAATATTAAAATATAAAAACCGATAATGTGAGATGGTGCATGTTTTCCCACTGGCCTTTACGTAAATCCACCAATGGCTGCCAGCAAAACTGCTGAACAAGAAGGGGAAAACATTGCAAAAGTTGAGCATAATGAGAAAAGAATATGGGGGATAGAAGAAACAATATCTAAGTATTATTAATTTAATTATTTTTCCAATATCAACAAGATAGGTAGCAAAATTAAATCGGCTCCTCACATTTTTATTAGTCAACTAACAATTAAAAGAGTATAATGGCTATTTAGAACCTCATCTGACTAAATAGTCGGCAACAAACGTCAAGAATTAAAAATGCATTTTATCCTTTATTTAATAATCAAACGGGCAAATAAATAAGTACACTAAGAAGGAAACTCAATATATTTTCTAGTAATTAAAAGTTTATGTCGGAGAAGATATGAACAATTTCATAAGATCAGTCAAGAAGTCAGTGAAGTTCACTTCGACTATTGTAGTCTAATTAAATCGTAATGTGAGTTTAGAACAATATTGGGATAGTTTTGACATATATTTATTGGGCTTGCTTTGGTGTTGTTGGCACATCAACATGAATGCCATGCCATAACCTTAATATTGGGTGGACATTTTGCTGACTAAATTTGAAAACTGGTCTTCCCATAGTCCTACAAGAAGTTTCCCTTTTTCCCACTGCACACAAAGAAATTATGGTCCAATCAAAATCATAAGTTACTTGAACTTGAAGGAACCCACTACATAAAAACTCACGAGTCCTTCCCTACAAAAAGCTAAGGTAGGTACAATTGTTTAAACCAATCCACACGCCTCTCTTCATTCTTCTTTCCTTTTTTTTTTTGACACTAATTGTTTGTTTGTTTTAAATGTCAATTTTTGTATTAAGTGGACAAATGTCTATTTGTACTACTCGAGGATTTTTGTCATGAAATATAGTAAAAGAGTTATTTAAGTAGTGACTAACTATAGCTTGGTTGGGTTAGAAGGAGGTGTTTTGATTTCCCTAATGACTGTGTTCTATCTATTAGATGGAGTGGAGTACTTCATAGATCATTTATTTTTTGAGTATGTCTTTTTAGTAAGGTATAATTATCTGGGAGGGCATGCTTTCTTTAGGTTGATGTTCTCATATGATATCATATTGGGACAAATAATTCAATCACTTTAGGATTTGATATTTTAGTAAAGCAAATCGGTTGGGGTTTAAGGTTTGGAGAGTTGTTTGGTGTGCTGTTTTTTACGATGTTTGGTATGAATGCAGTAGGCGTTTCCATGATACCTCTTTGCATCCTCCTCAAACGATTAGTTTGGATATTCAATATAAGATTTTTATATGTTGTTCTAAGTTGGTAGAGAATCAAATGGACTTTTCTTTCGTGAGATCTTTTTTCTTGAGTTGTGTGTGTGTGTTTTTCTATTATTTTTTTGTTATGTTGTTTGGTTGCTTTGTTATTTTGTTCTGTAGTGTGTTTTGTATCTGCTTTTACTTTGAACTCTGAGACCATTCTCTCTTTTTAATAATACATTGCCTTTGCAAGAAAAAGAAAAAAAAAAACAACTAACTTGGAATTCACAAAATTTACAAGTGATCCACTCATTGTAAATGATGTATACCATAACCAATTTTGTTTAACTTTGATTTTCAGATATCTTATTTGTTATTTCTTATCGAGGGTTTTTTGTGATCAATCTCTTTCTTTTTATTAAAACGTACTAAACATTCGTCAATCAAAACATAAATTAACTAGTTAAAACATGTGCTTCTAACTTAAGAGTATTCAAAGATTGTTCGAATAATTAATCTTCCCATCCTATATATCATTGAACTTAAAAAGAAAACACTTGCAAGAACTCTTAATTATATATAGAGAGAGAGATAAAAAGAGAAATAATTAGAAAAGAATCAATTTGAAGTGATAAAATAGTTTTATAACATGAATTTGAGTTGAGTTTTAAGGTATTATTTTACATTCCAAAAGCAGAAAGGTAACTAAATACAACCTATTCCATTTTAGGTTAAATTAATTAACCTACTTCTCATTTATAGAAAAATGAAATAATTGAGGAGACCAAATCAAATGATATATATATAAACACAACAAGAAACTTTGTAAAAGTGTAGACTAGAGTTGATTTGTTTTTAATATATATATATGCTACATTCCCATTTTCCCTCCAATATGCAATACAGTTGGGTTTAAGGAAAAAAAAAAGAAGAGCCAAAATTTATTAGAAGTGATGATTACACGAAGCAATAAGCTTTGCCCTTGGGCCTACCCATTTCCAATAAATGAGAGCAGCTAAAGAGAAAAAATGGTTGGTTTTGATTGAATTTCTCATCATGATGGTTGAGTCTCAAGTTATCTCTTTATCTACCATTATTAGGGATGAAATTTTGTCATGCAAATGACAAAATATGTACCAATCAAATGGAATAAATAGATAAAACCAACTTGGATTTGCTTTTCTTTCACTCTCTCACTTTCACTTTCATTATATTATATATTTCTCCAATTTTTCTTCTCAACCTCATCTTTTAATTTGATATATATATATATATAGTCTAGTGGTTATTTGAGATTAATCTTCTCGTTATGGTTATCAAGGAAGTGGAGACTTTCTAACCAACATATAACTTTCAAGAAGAAAAATATGAACAAATTAAGATTCAAGTTGTGGAAAATATATATTATTTTAATGCTTGATATATATGTGTATAACCTTAGAAAATGAATAGATAAAATACAAAGGGAATGGTTGAAGGAGTAAGTAAGATCAAGAACCAATGATTGAATAAAGCCAAAGACAACAAGGTCGCATATAGAAAAGATGACATGATTTTGTGGTAGTAATAGAGCCATTGCTTTAAATTATAAAAGGAAATAAAAACAATTATTTGGTTTTGCATGTTGTGGCTTGATTAATTAGATCCTATATATTCTTCAATTTTCTTCTTTCTTCTTTGACTAAAAATATCATTTTGTATCTAAGGGTAAAAATGAAGTAGATTAAGATTCGTAAACATTTTCAATTTTGTGATCATATGATATCGTCTATGAAATATATAAATGTATTGTCTAATGAACATTTATATGTTCAATTTTTAAAAATAATCTAATCTATTCTAGATCGGCATGTTTTAATTTTATATTAAATTAGATTTTAAATTAAATATTCAATTTTATGTTTTAGTAAACTTTTTAATTTCATTTTTAAAAAATGGTCAACTCTTTTAATTAAAAAAAAACCAAGTACTTAATTTGATATTAAAATTAGATTTTTAAGAATTTATTTGATATAAAATCTATGAAAGACAAAAACTTAATTATTCATAACCTTAAGAGTAATTAATTTTATTCTTCATATATATATATATATATAAAAGTTAAATTTGATTTGACATGTAACATGTGATAATAGGTTCATATTTTTCTACCTTTATGTTGAAGCTTTTCACATGTTTAATTTTATTTATATCTTTGGTATGGATATGTCAACCTCAATTAAACATGAGAGTAATTATTGCATTTATATACATATTTTCAAGTATAGGAGAATATGTGAATTTGAACATTTAAAAATTGGTTCTACATCTTTTCTTTTTAAAGATCATTTATGAGCTTAAAAAAACCAACCAACCCTAATAAAGTTAGAGGATAACCAATTTAGGATTGCACAAGAAGTCCCACCCTAAAATCGGAAATAAGAACAAAACAATTCTTCCAATTATAACGCATCCGAACAACTCAAGCCAAGTTAAATTAGAGTAACATTTTACTAATGTCAATCGATAGGATAAGTTTTATTCTTCTAAAAAAAGATTCATACTTCGTAAGTATCCTAACTTGAATTTTATTTAGTAATTAAATTTCTACACGGAAATGAGATAATTTTAACCTTATAACATAATTTCTCTCATCTTAAATTTCTTTATTATCATTTAACAAACAATATTTCAATTCTTCTACCATAGGACTTATTTAATGACTTATTTATGATTGTTTTTCCTTCCTTAATGTTAGGTCTTTTCATATTTTTATTTAATTCAACCAAACTTCTTTAATTGCAAAGATTTTATTTTGTATTCAAACAACTTTCCATTTCCATCATTTTAGTTAATATTTGAATTTTTTTCTTTTTAAATTTTGCTTTTACCATATTTCACTATATATCTTTCTTCAATCCTTGGCCCACGAATTAAAAAAAAAAAAAAATCTTATCCATTTTCTTTAGAATTTTGTAAATAATTTTATTCTTTTTTCAATCCATAACAATTTTCTTTTCTTTATTTCATATTTATAATATTATACTTTAATAAATATAAAAATTCTTAAATATGAAAATGAGACATAATCGAAATACGAAAAATAGAGAAAATATAATATTAAAATAAAATAAAATAATGAATAACGAAAGAAATAATAAATTAGAAAATTCTTTTTAAACTCCACTCCTATATAGTTCATCAATATATATCTCTCTTCCAAAACCCACCAAATACCACTATTTATAGGGAATTTGACGAGCAAGAGATGGAATACCATACCTTTAAGAGTTGATATTTTCAAGATATATGGCATATGAGTTGGATGAGGGAAAAAGTGATACATGAGTATGTATGTTGTCTATTATATTCAACCGATGGAATCCTTCATGCAAATAATAAATGTATATTGAGTATATTTCAACCTGTATCTTGCTGGTTTTTGTGTTCCATTACATACCTTATTTTATTCATCATATTTTATTTTCAAATTATTTCACTATAAGCATAACATATATTCAGTATATTACAAGGTATATCGGAACCATGTTTCTTATGCATGTCATATAACATATACACAAATTAGTATATACCATGTTTTTTGTTCGTCATGTTTCAATATTTGGGGACAATCAATTATATATGCAAAAAGCTAGCTTCTCATCAACTAGGTGGTGATTTGGGAGGGAGACCAACTCAAAATGCAACATCGTTTCCGTTTGTGACCTCCTACACAAAGGTGTCTATGGTAGGCATCTTGAAGAAATTAACATTGAAGAAATTGACACAAAAGAAAGAGATACTCACTTGAAAGAAAGAATCTTTTATCAGGAAAGAATAAGGATGAACACTTTGGAAAGAACATTTTTTTTTATACTCTCAAAATACTCTCATTTTTCACTTAAAGCCTCTCTCTAAGCTTTCTTGTTTTCTTTCTTCACTCTTTAATTTCCTTTCTTACTTACTAGCTTAGTTCACAAATGTGAATCACACCTTTTATTTATACATGGAATCCTTGGAACCAAAGTATAAAGATTTCTCTAACATTCCTTGACCTAAAAAATATAATCTAGGATGTTTCTAAATTTTAAAATATTTATTTACATCTTTTCTATAACATAACTATAAAGAAATCTAATTTACACACTAAAGATATATCATGAGTACTTCAAGATTCTTTTGGACTAGTTAGCGTTGCTATTTTAGAAAGGTACAAATGAAAATCTTTTAAATCTTTCTTTTATATATATATATATATATATATATATATATATATTAAAAAAGTAAAAAATAGGTGAGTTTAGGTTATTAATATAGTTAGACCTATTTAAATAGGCTACTAGGTTAGAAAACCCCTTTTTATTGTTCCTCCAAAACATCAAACATCAACGAACTATTTGGGCTCAAGTTGTTGTTTGAAAATTGAGTCTAAAAGTTATTAACTTTTACTTTATTCAAAATTCTTTACAAAAAAAGAGCAATATTTGAGACAAAACCATGATGTAGAAAACAAATCATATTAAAATAAACACATCCAGACAAATCCAAGGTTTTGATTAGTATTAAATTAGTTTATAAGTAAATTTTTTTCAATGTAGCTTGACAACTTTTGCAGAAAAGAAAGTTCATGTTATTCATTTGTTAGAGATATAAAAGGTAATATATATAGAGTGAAAAATTCAAGTATACCTTTAAAATAGATGTAGAACGCCTTGATTATTATTATTTTTTTAATTTTTTAATTTAGTATTTAACCAATTGAAATATAATCGAATGGGAAGAATATGTCAATGAATTAAATAACAAAAAAATTAAATATTTTTGTAGGAGTGAAAATTCAAGTGTCCAACCTAGCACTGAAAAGGTTAAAAAAGTGTTCTAACAATTAAATATAATGCTTATGTTTGATACAAGGTAGCATAAGTCAAATACTATATTTTTCCATTTAAATAATAGTCATATATAAGTGTAAACGTTGAATATTTGACGTGGGTAAATATTGTTATAAATTTTATGCTAATTGAGTTATGCTTATTTTGGCACATTTTGTTTTAGTAAATTTAATATTATTTATAAATAACTTAATTACAAACTCATTTTCATTTAACATAAGATTACTTATTTATGAATTTTCATTAAAATGAAAAAGAAAACCATTTTGATTAATTATTCCATTTTAAAGATGATGTTGTGTTTGGATGCTCATAACCATAAGAGATTTCAAATCATTAAATTGTTTGTTATCATGTGATTCCAAATCGTGCTTTTTATAGGAAAAAAAATCTATAATCGAATTTGGTATAGCTTTCATAAGATTTGAAGATTGATGATTTATTTAATTTATGCATTTATGAGTGATTGAAGACACCATAGATTTAGCAAAGCTAAGTAGAGTTGTTTAATTCCTCCAAAGTACTCGACTTGTGTTCATGTGATAATGGAGTTACGTTCCACACCAAATTTTGCTCCACCATAGATTTATCATCTTTCCATCGACCAAAATTCTCTTCCCTACCTAGTTTTTTATTGTGTTTTTTTGGGCTTTTACCCTCCCATCTTACATTTTCTTTCCTCCTTAACAAGGATTTTGAATTTTGGTTTTGTTAGATCTGCTATAGTTGCTTGATTAACTGCTTTTATTTTTTAAAATTAGAATGGAAAGTAGATTTTAACTTTGTTTTTTCGGCTAGAACTCTCGAACTTATAATAGTTGTCGAAATTTTAACCCTAGATGGCTTTAAAAGTTTGAAGATATAATTGTACCTACCATTTTATGCTCATGAGTGATTTTTGCTAATTTGTCTTTATTTCAAATATAAGATACTTATTTATTTATTTTTAATCCAAATCATTTTATAAAAATTAGGTAAAACAGTTATTATAAAAAAAATTAAATCTATTCGGTTTTTATAACTATATGACTAAAAAAAATCTCATAGAAAAGAAAAACACGAACATTATTTATCAACTTTAATTTAAAGTTAGATGTTTGATTCTCATTCTCCATAGAAAGATGTATATTAAAAGCTTTTTGAAGGAATTAAAACTCCAAACCTCTTCTTCGTCATGAATGTGATTATAAGCAAGCCAGTAAATAATTATCTTACCAAATATGGATGGTTGTGATTTTATTTATGTTTTATTGCTTTTGAGTGGACCAAAACAAATGGCATTACAAGGTCCCGTTTTTGTGTGAATGTGAATATTTTTTTTTCAAAGTAGAAGATAACAAATAAGTTAATGATTATTCCTCCTATCCTTGTATAACATATCCACTTTTTTAATATTATCTTTTGACTAAAGGTTTATTCATATGAGTTTTTCTTTTAACATAGTAAACAAAATAATTTTTGAATTTCCCTAAAGTACAACTTTTCTTTTACACTTAAATATAATAATTATCAAGTGCAAATTAATTTGCATATATAATAACTATAATTAATTAAGTAGTTTTCTTAAGGACATTATGATTGGTTTTTTCGCTCTCTTCCCATTTCTTGTGTGCATGTGCATGTGAATGCATTGAACAATGTGGATATATTTAGGGGGAGGAAAAAACTTTTTGACAAATTGGTTTAACGTAGGTGAAAAACGAGGGTAAGTTCTTGAGTGAATGATAATCAAAGTAGAGATCAATAGCTAGGATACAATTTGACAAATTGGTTTAACCCTAGGTGATGTGGCTTTTTCAAATTAGTGTAGAATCAACTTTCATATGATTTGTTTCTATTTTAATACATAAATTATATAAATTTTGAATTGTTTTTTTAATGAATTAAAGTTTTGTTTTAGGGAAACACTTAAAAAGAAATTGTTATGGATTCTATTAAAGAGAGTGTGTGTTATTATTATGAGGAAACTAACCACAATATCCAATACTCTTTCACGAACGATCTCCACATAAATAGTAGAGGAGAGCTAAACATGTATCCTAAATGAATCGCTACTAATTTTCTTCATCGAAAATATCGATATTGAACCCATGCAAACGTGAAAATATCGATGAAAAATTAATAACATGAGTAAGGGATTCCTGTCGAGCAACAAAGTTTATTGAATGTAACTAGGTGGTAAGAATCGCTTTTGAGCAAAGTTTTTCAAGGTAACTAGGTGATAAACAAACTCTTTGATTGAGAAGAGATCTTTGTTGTCTTTGCTGATCCATATAACCTACCTCATCATTGGAACACTGAGTTACCATGAAAGTGTTGAGAATATATTTTTAGTGTCAACGACAAGAAATATGATTTTACAAAATAGATTGTTGGAGTGTATTGAGAAGAAACAATGAAGCAGGTACTAGACAATAGGGCGTCTAGAAGTTTGGATGCTTAGTTTAGACACCTAGACTAGAGAACGCCTCACCCATGTTTCCGAGGCGTCTAGAGAGAAATTTTGGATGTTTTTCTTTAATAAAGTTAAATTGTTTTAGAATTTTCAAATGTTTTGAATATTAATTTTGATTCGACAAAAAAAACTTTCCAAATTTCTCGTTGAAACTTCAAAAAGGAAAAATGGTATGGATAATCCCAAATAGGAGGTCAAATTGACATAGGGTTTGAAAACAAAATCATCTCGTTTCTATCTCCCTTCCTCCTTCCTCATTTCTCTCTCTTTTTCTCGCTCTAATATACAATTTTTTTTGTCTTATTCTTCTTTCATTTGGTGTCGACATGGACATTTTCCCTACAATTTTTATGCTCCTATTTTTCTTTTCGCAGTTTTCTACGTTTTGATTTTGGTTTTTTCTTAAATTGTTGACAAAACTTTGAATTTCTATATGTGTTTTCTTCTTTTTCTAAGACCAAGGGGCAAAAGGAAGAAGTGGCCAATGTGAGAGACCAATGAATGAGATTGAGAAGCAAAAGGAAGGAATGAGGAGTTCGAAGACGAAACAAGACCTCCATGAGAGTGTATCGGGCCCTCACGGAGCCTTTGGGGATCAAATAGCACTTTCATACATATGGCTGACAAACTTTTCATTCATCTTTCAAACTTTAGACTAAATTTTAGTTGAGCCCCTTGAATATTGAGTCATTCATACAAACTTTTCACAAAAAAAAAAAAAAAAAAAACTTTCAATTCTATTGGAGGTCTTTTGCTTTCGCATAATTTTTCGAATCACTCTAAAAAAAATTATTTTTTCGATACACAAAGTCTTTTTCATCATTTTGTATAGCTTAAATTAGAATCACTACCATTAAACATAGTTTTGTTTTCCATTACAAAATTGAGATGCTAAAGTAGAAACTACAAAATTGAAAAAAAAAAAGAGGCTTTGAATTGGATGAATTATTCCTAACATAAGTTGACTTACAAAGTTTAATGATAACAATATCTTAAAAAACACCTAGCACTCGTTTGAGGCATGGAGTGGAGTGAGGTGAAATGTACTATAATAGTCCACTTCTTGTTCAAAGTTAGATTTTAGTTTTAGTTAGGGATTAGAATTAGGATTTCAAATTAATAACACTTGTTGCTATTTTTCAACTCTAAGCGGGTATTTGTTTTTGGAGTTGGGAAGTTCGTTGGCCAACTTTCATACACCACTCTTGGTATTGATCATCGTTGTTGAGCAATCTCCGACCACCACTTCTGGCAACCAACTTCGACCATCCCCGCCAACCAAACTTTAGTCACCACCAATCAAATATGATTTTTTTAAAAAAATTAAAACACTTTTAAAAAGAGTTGTCAAACACATTTGTTGTTTTTATTTTAAGAAGTTTTTATCAAAAGTGTAAATAAAAATGCAATTTGCAAAAACTTTTATTTTCTAACCATTCCAAATATTCTCTTACTTTTAATTGTATAATGATTTTTTAAAATTCACTTTCTCATTTTATATTCTTTTTCTTTTAGATTTTTTTGAATTTGTTGTTATTGGTAGTTATTTTTTAAAAATTATTTATCTTCCTTTATTTGTTTAAAATTAACTTTCTTCTATCTGAAAGGTAAGGTAAAATTGATTATTTTTTCAGAATTATAGCAATGATAAATAAAACGATCTAAAAAAGAAAAAAAAGGAAAATAAGAAAATAAGTTTGAAATATTTTTTTCTATGTCATATGGTCAATATTTTAATTATGCAATTATGAGTTATATATTTTATTTTAGAACCGATTTTGTACCTCCAAAATAAGGGAATTTTATAAATGAAAGACATTAATTGTATCTATCACCTATATTTTATACAATGTCTTCCAAAATGACAAAAAAAAGAAAGTTTTTTTTAACCTAAATTAAAATCTAGTTAATTTTGTATAAATCAGTGTAACATGTAGTTTGGATTATATTTTCGAAAAGTAACATTTCATGTATACAATTATTTATACGATAGAAATAAATTAATAATTAATTATACAAAAATTATATACGATCTAAAATAATCTATATTTATTTTACATACTGTTGTGATTCAGACTACATTAAACATTCTAAACATAGACTATAATAACATACAATTGTTATAACCACGTACCATAATAACCTAATATATTTTCCAAACATCCTTTGTATACTACTTAGTATTTAATTGAATATTGAACTTTACCGTTTATCAAATGAGTTATAATATTTAAATTTTGTTGGAATAGGTCCTTCACAAATTCGACCAATTTTGAAGTTACTTGGAATGTAAGAAGTAATATGGAAAAATAGACAAAATTTTGAAAGACATTTGATACTAATTTGCGAAGAAGAAAAGTCCACCAATTTCACTCACATTATCCAACAACCCAAAGGGCCAACACAATTGAAATTTGGTTTCATACTTCACTCGCTCTCTCTCTCTCTAAAATAGAGACAAACAAACAGTCCCCTCTTTCCTCTCCACAACCACTCTCTCTCTCTCTCTCTCTTTCCCTCTCTCTAAAAACTCCTCTGCTCTCACTACTCTCTCTTTTTCACTCACTCACTCCACTCCACTGCTTCTCCTCTTTCATTTGATTCTGTAAGTTTCAAATCTCATCTCTTCATCCCCTTTTCTCTCGCCCCTTTTTTTTTATTTCAATTGCAAACCCTAGAAATCAACCACTTTAATTTGTTCCCCTTTTTTCAAAGTCGTCGCTTTGATTTTTCTTTTTCTTTTTCTAGATTTTCCAGGAGTTAGTTCTATACAGTCAGATTTAATGATTTGCTATTTGTTTGTTCTTCAATCCCTTGCTCGCAATTTGGTATCTGGGTTCTTTGTGATTTCATCTGGGTAGTGGGTACTATGAAATGAATCGTGGGCATTCCTTAATTTAGTTTCTTTAACTGTTTTTAGTTTGCTTATGTTTGTTACTTGATGTTATTGATGTTGATCTGATATGGGTCTGACTGTTTGATATCTTCTTATATGATTTTCAGCCCAATATGTTCAATCTTCTGTTCGGCTGAAATTAAAAAAGTTAAATTAGGGTTTCTATACCTCTTGGGCTTCTTTGAGTTTGTTGTCTGTGGAATTTGGGTGGGCATGGTGGGCTCTGAGGAGGATTCTGGTACTTCTGGGGGTGCAGCGGTGCAGCTCTCTGGCAGTCGGAAATTGTTCTGGCGCTCGGCTTCATGGTCAGCATCACGTTCCTCACTTCACCATCCTGAAGTGAACAGAGAAGGGGGAGACCCCAATGGGAATCTCGGCGATGGTAATGGACCAAGCCGAATTTTTCCTGCTCCTTTAACTCCAAGATCACAGCAGCATTGCAAAGCAAGGTCGTGCTTGCCCCCTTTACAGCCTTTGTCGATTGCTCGGCGAAGCTTGGATGAATGGCCAAAGGCGGGGTCGGATGATATTGGTGAGTGGCCGCAACCTCCTACTCCAAGTGGCAGAGGAAACAACGAGAGGTTGAAACTTGATTTGTCAACAATTCAGAGAATCCCTGATAAGAATTGTGGGTTGGTGAAGAGGGATAAAATTGCTTTCTTTGACAAAGAGTGTTCAAAAGTGGCAGAACATGTATATCTTGGTGGTGATGCGGTTGCTCGAGATAGGGATATACTTAAACAGAATGGAATAACTCATGTATTGAATTGTGTAGGATTCGTTTGCCCGGAGTACTTCAAAGATGATTTTGTGTACAGAACTTTGTGGTTGCAGGATAGCCCATCTGAGGATATTACTAGTATTCTTTATGATGTTTTTGACTACTTCGAAGATGTTAGAGAACAAAATGGAAGGGTTTTTGTTCATTGTTGCCAGGGAGTATCCCGGTCGACGTCCTTGGTGATTGCCTATCTGATGTGGAGAGAAGGGCAGAGTTTTGATGACGCATTTCAATATGTTAAGGCAGCAAGAGGTATTGCCGACCCAAATATGGGTTTTGCTTGTCAGTTATTACAGTGTCAAAAGAGGGTCCATGCGTTCCCTCTTAGTCCAAGTTCACTGTTGAGGATGTACAGAATTGCTCCGCACTCACCGTACGATCCCTTGCATTTGGTCCCCAAAATGTTAAATGATCCTTCGCCCTCTGCTCTTGATTCTAGAGGTGCATTTATCATTCATATACCTTCTGCCATATTTGTTTGGCTTGGTAAAAACTGTGAAGCAATTATGGAAAGAGATGCAAGGGGAGCCGTTGTGCAGATTGTTCGGTACGAGAGAGTGCAAGGGCCTATATATGTAATTAAGGAAGGGGAAGAGCCAACAAACTTTTGGGATTCTTTTGCGAACCTGTTACCTTTAATGGATAAATCTAACAGTAAAATTAATCTTGGGGAATTAAAAGTTAAGCCTTATCCAGGGGAGAGGAAAGTTGATTCCTATGATGTGGATTTTGAAATTTTTCAGAAGGCTATTACTGGTGGTTTTGTTCCTCCATTTCCTTCATCGGAGAATGAGCATGAAACCCATCTTCCTGTTAGAGAAAGCAGTTGGAGTGTGCTTAGACGTAAGTTTGCCTCTGGAAATATGAAAGAGTCTGTATCAGCTCCTCGAGTATCCCTTTCTAGGGTTTATTCAGACTCGTTGATGATGGTGCATTTTTCTGCCAAATCTTCATCACCTTCAGCGTCTTCTCTGTCGTCGTCATCTTCTTCACCTATCTATCTTTCGCCAGACTCCATCTCTTCTGATTCAAGTTCAAGTTCAAGTTCTAGTTCCAAGTATTTTTCAGAATCCTCTTTAGATTCTCCATCTGCTTCTTCACCTTCAGTTTCAGTTTCCTCACTGTCCAGTTTCTCTAACATGTCTCTTGTCTCATCCAATAGTTCCTCAGAACACATGCCCAATGTTCCAGAAACTCGTGATACAGTCCCTTTGGAATCAAGTTCTCGTTCATTTTCATTCCCGTCGAAAAAGTTCTCACCTTCTCTTGCAGAACGTCGTGGTACTGCAAAATCTCTGACATTGCCTACAATGCCTAGTAAAATCAAAGCAACAAATAGTGCCTCAAGGTTTCTCGCTACTCAAGAAGAAGTTAAGAGGAAAAACAAGACTTCTTACCCTCTTAATGTATCAATTAATATGAAAAATGGCTCAGACTCTATGGATAGGATTGAAAATGAACAAACAAGTTCCACTCAGAATTTCAAGAATATTGGAAATAGAATGGAAATAAGGGTAGGTAGTGTGGCCTCGTGCCAGCAGGAAACTAAAGTTGCTGGACAATCTGCTGGTTCATGGAAAAGCTATCCCAAACTTTTTGAAGAAGGCATGGTGTCCACTTTGTCTAATGGGAAGCAAGATGGTGAGTTTGTCCAACCTATGGTATACTGTTGGCCGGAGTTAGAAAAGATTGCAGCTTTTGACACAAGTTACCTCAATTCTAAAGCTGCTGTAGTGATTTTCTCTCCAAGTAGGTATTTAGGCAAGAAGGATGACATGATGCTGTATATTTGGGTAGGAAGTTCTTTTGACCATGATTTATCTCAGGTTCATGTAAAGAGGGATAAGGATAAAGAGTTGGTTGATATAGAAAAGATAGACTGGGTTAAAGTTGGTCAATATGTACTTACGGAAATAGATCTGCCAGAAAATACAGAAATTAAGGTACTTTGGACCTTATTCTCTTGTTTTACTGCTTGGATTACTGATTCTTTTTTGAACTTCTGCCGTTGATCCAGGAAGGAGGAAAAACAATATTGTTTTATTGTTCATTCTTTTAATAAAGAAAATTGTTTTATTGGTCTAAATCTTCAACTACCACAATTTTTATGAGTATGGTGCATATGTTGATTCCTGCTCAATTAAAGTTTTCCCAACTTAAGGTAATAATAATAAAGATTGGAATGAGAGAGTCATAATGGAAATACCTTTAAAAATTGCCTACTGCTATAATTCTATTCATTGGCTGGTTTTCTCCCTAGTTCACCCATAAGATTTTTGTGTCTAATTGGTTAAACTATATTCTTCATGGAATTAGAAATGCTCTGGAGTTATCAAAAGCACCCTCTAAATATAATAGTGACAATGGGCTGTTCTTACTAGCTAATTTTCTTCATGTTATAGATTTAACCTTTGTACTTTGTGATTTTTCTCCATTATATGATGTATGTTCTGATCTTCCCTAATCCCTATAAACTTCTTCTGAAAGCAGATTGTTAAAGAAGGTGAAGAAACAGAGGAATTTCTTGCACGATTGAGTCTGTTGAAGTCTCGCTGCTAATAGACATTTCCTTGATTTGGTAACGAAGGTTATTTGATTGTTGAGCTGGCTTAGCGAGCCATGCAACATAGTCATCAAAGATGAACTCCCCTTACGAATTTAGTGAGGTAAGCATGCTGTACATTGTTTGACTAATATTGATTCTCTGCTGCTGCAATCCTAGCTTTGTTTTCACTTTTCTTCTTTTACTGCTTTTTATATTTTTCAAGACTTAGTGGGTCAATAAGGACATGTAATAAAGAACTTAGAGGGAATGAGTTTCTATATTTAGTGGCCAGCTAACGATGATCAAATATTTTTTGAGTTTTTTTGACATCCCAATGCCGTAGGGTCATATGGGTTGTCTGTGAGATTAGTTAAAGGTGTGCGTAAGTTAGCCTAGACACTCATAGGTTAAATAAAAAAAAGGCTTGCTATTAGGTTGGGCCATGCACTTTATTGAAATGGACTGACCCTGGTCGATGAATTAATCGAGTCTTCTGTTGTAAAGGTCGCATGTGGGTCTATCTGATGATTAATGGTTTTCTTGAGCAGTGAAGCTCGTTATTCCTTGTTTCCAATTGGTTTTGTGTGTGGAAGTTGAAAACTTGAAAAATCTAAACTCTTTTTACATCTTTTTTCCAACTTGAACCAAGCTGTGACATATGACCAATCCAAGGCTTCATTACTTTCTTGTTTTTGAAAATTAAGTTTATAAACATAGCTTCATAAGGAGTTTCTATTTATGAGTTCTTTGTTTTGTTATCTACAGGATGTTTCAAAATTTATGGCTGAGTAAAAATTATGATTGGAATTCGACCAATAATTCAAATATTTTCTTACAAAGATGAAACTGACCATTGTGAGAAAAACAAAAACAAGTATTATTCTCAAAAATCAAATGGCTTCAAAGTCGTTAAATTGGGACACAATCTGTCTGGGCTCTGTAGTGTCATGTTTGTCTATGGACATTACGAAAGCGAGCAACAAAAAACAACAAACCAACAAAGGGGGTCCTCCACAAAAAACTTAAAATAGTTGATATTGAATTACATTATCCTATTTTGTTAGCAGATTCCATGAAAAGCCGAGTTCTGAATGATTTCTTGACATTGGTTGCTGTGTTTGCAGGAGACGCTTGAAAATCCAAGTCGTTTTATAGCAAGTCTTAACAAAGTTGTACAGAGCTGTAACACCCCCACGACGTAATTCAAATTTGATCTTGTAAACAATTTGCTGAAAAGGCCCTTGCCTAGCATATGTTATTGACTTTTTTCTTCTTGATAGGATCAATCAAATCTTTCTTCAACTCCTCTTGGGTTCCATTTCTTTTTTCTCAATCTGCACATTTGTTGAAAAAGAAAATGATGTCCATGAATGGTGAAACCAAAACCCAACGTTCAAGTACCGATGATCACATCTACTAAAAAATGGAATACGATATAAGTTGTCGAAAACTTGCGATGCACAATATTTGTTTACAATTATAGTCAAACCAGGATAATTTATGGCCTATAATAATTTCAAAGTATGCTAAACATTGAATTCTAAAACCTAGATGTAATGAACAAGATCTCCTAGTTTCTTGAAAAAGAAGATATAAACAGAAACTTTTCTTATAACTAATTTTTTGTTAGGAATGGATTGGCTAGTCTCAAGATCTTAGAGAAGACGTATAAGAAAACACGGTCCTTCAACATATCCAAATTTTTGTAGAACTACGTGTTCTTACTAAGTCCAGTTAGATAAAATTATTGAGATTTCATCGAATGAGACCAACCTACATGAAATAACAATGCGAAATATACCGAAAATTTAATAACCAAACAAAACTTAAAATGCATACCAAAGGGTAAAATTTGTTAAGAGTGGAATACCTCTACAAATTGAAGCTTGAGGGTGCACCAAACAAGTTTAAGCACATGAAGATCATTGAATTTTAATGATTTTGAGATCAAAAAATTAAAAACTCGACCGGAATATTGAGGACATAGATTTGCAAACGTGAAGATGAAGGGTTTTTAAAGAAGGGTATTCTTGTAATCGCAAAGTAGCCTCTATTTTAAATTTCAAACGTTTATATTGAAATCTCGAGATCGATCTCAGCCAAGTGAGAAGAAACAGTGCGACGACTTTTCAAAATGTGCTATTTTTGAAATGTGAAATCTAAAATGCAGTTTTGGACAATTTCCATAGACTTGATCATTTTACGTACGTCCATATTTTCCAATTTATTTGTTTATTTATTGCAATATTTATTTATTTCAAAAAAAATTACGCCATTATTTTATTTAGGTTTTTTTTTAAATATAATAAATCGATAAAATATTTATATTGTATAGAACAATTTTGAAAAAGGAAAAAGCTCATAGACCCATAATGTGAAATACCAAAAATACCAAAAATACCCTAGTCAACACATGGATACATGATTAATCGGTCACACGCATGCCATCAATTTTCATTTGGATGACCGTGTACTGTCTAAATGATTGTTCAAATCATGATACACGATCGTCTAGTTCATTTTAAAAACGATACGAAAAAAGTTTCAAAATTTACATGATCAGAAAATAAACTCTAAATGATGGTGAGAAAGCTTTAGACATAAACGATGATATAATAACCTCCAAAGAGTGTTATCAGTTTATCACTTAAAAGGTGGAGCCTAGCAAAATAACTAATTGAATTTTTCTTATGAAAACTTATTAGGATAAATTAGATAAACTACATCTATAAATATATTATTATAGCTTCGTTAAAGGAGAGTCCATTTTTCACATGCAAACTCTTAACTTGCTATCCTTATTTGTTTTTTGGCTTGAGCATCATAACTAGTGCAGCAAGCACCACAATCGTTTGCAAATCTTTTATCTTATGAGAGTTTTTGCATGAACATATCCAAAATCTAACAAACAGACATAGGCAAGATAAGTAAGCAACACCATCGTAAGTATCAGAGAGAGATTTTTGACAAAATGAAGTTGTCTGTATATATATGCATGCAAATTAGAAAACAATTTTTTCAAAACATCTTCTCCCATGGAAAAATATGTATTTCCCATATACTACTTCTTTTGAGCTTGTACATTTAATTCTTATTTCCAATCTTTTATAGACTTGTTTGACAATTAAACATGTTTATGTATTTTCAAATTTAGAGAATATTTATAAAATTTGGATTGAACTTCAGAAACTATAGTCGAAGGTATAGTTTCTCTATGCTTTTTTTTTAAAAAGTATTTATTTATTCATTCTTTGATGAAATAGCAAGATGTATTGTTGACTATTTCTTATATAGTTGAATGATATTTTAATTTTAAATTTTCTTTTATGTAATATTCACTCATTTCAAACTTTTTAAGTATGTATGTTTATTTATTATTTTCTAATATGTTATATCTATATACATTATTTATTATTTTAAATTTAAGAATGTATACATCTATATTATATGACATTGAAAATTTAACTTTTGCTTTCAAAGTGAGCTATTTTGGTGGTTGTGTTTTAGAATGATTAATGACGTCGAATGTCTATATTTATAGAAATTCGATCACATCATGTATTTTTAGAGTGTTTAGACAATTCAAGTTTAATTTTGAGTTGCTCGAATCTTAATTGAACATCTGAAGCTCTATGTAGGTCAAAATGACAAAATTTGCTTTTAAAAACAATGTCTTGCGACACCACTTGATGTCTAAATACATAATGCAATACTACCCCAACATGCAATGACCCTACATGATTTCTGAGACGCATGCTACAACATGTGTGGCACCCCTAACATCACCCTCAACGTATTCTATATATATGTTTGTTCTTTTTCATTTAGGGGTTTTGTTGGAGAGTATGTTGACATTTTTCTTTTAGGTTCTAATTAACCTTGATTTTGGCTTTTTCTTTAATGTGATAAATTACTCGTCCAAAAGCATAGATTAATTTCTGCTATTATCAAGACCACAAATTACAAAAGTTATCAAAACCTAATGTAATAGTAATAATTAATTAATTAATTAAGGGAAGTGAGAGATTTTACATTTAATTGATACACATCCACGTCAATCACTACAAGAAAAGGTATCTATTATGACAGTTGATTCCATCCCAAATTAATAGGAGAGAAGAAAAATCTGTCATAAAAGGTCAAAATGCGCGTTTTTGACGGGAACATACAGAATTTTTCAGATTTGAAGAATTTAACTGTCATAAATCTATGACAAATTTTAACTGTCATTGAATATAAATAATAAAATAATTTATTAATTATATATTTTCTTATCTCCTTTCTCTCTACATCTCCACGAAAGGCTCCAAAAACCCCAATTTCAATCCTCTCCATCTCCACCTCTACCGACTGACCACACTTCTCATCGACAACAAACCACGAAGCCTCGAAAGAAAGCACATCTCGATCATCATCTGAAACCTGTTGCCGTTGTCTTCAACATCTGAAACCTGCTACCATTGTCTTCAACATCCGTTGTTATCTCTTCGCCTGTTCATGATGCCCCCAAATATTAGATCTTCTGGAATTTTCTGTTGTTGAGGATTAAAAGAAATTGGGAACAAAATTAAGAATAATTGCATCCGTTTGTTAGGGTAATATCTTGCTTAAATGGGTATATTAGGATTTAGATAGCAAAGAAGATTCCATCTAAATCCTTCACAGACAAGATTAAATAGTGTGTTGATGATGAAACCTTCCTAATCAATTTTTTTCCAAAGTATTTTTTAGTTATGTACACAAATAGTGATTAAATAGTGGTGTTGCCTTCAAGAAGACATTTTCTTATGCAGGTTTCAAACAGCAGCCTAAGAAGTTTTCAAATCCAAAACTTCTCTTGCTAAATATTGAATAGGAATTGAAATCAGAGAAAGAAAATGCAGAGATACGGTAGGATTCAGTTTACAGAACTCACCCCCTTTCTATTACAACCGCTCTCTTGATTTTGTTTATTTGAGTTCTAAATCCATAAAACTTGTTAGTCGTACTAAAAGTTTTAGGTTCAAATTGTTAAAATTTTGATCTGTCTTAGGATCATGTTGATCTGGAAGGTTGGAGTTAGTTTCAAATATTTGTTTAAAGGTGAATGCTCAGCTACGACGTACAATGTCTACAAATGGAGTAATTTAAAGGTGAATGTCAGCAACCTTGAGATTTACTATCCATTTCAATAGTGAAATTCTTTTGTTTTCAATGCATTAGCTAGTCGATAAAACTGTTGAATTCTGGTCGAAAAGCTTGTCTGCTGGGCGTGAAGGAAAATCTTATGTTCATCTTCTTTAGGTAAGTGTGCTTTAAGAGATGTTATTCAACTTATATATTGGACTATAAAGTTGAACAAGAAGAATTAGTTCTAAATTGTGTTGGTGATATGTAAATTATTCTAAATTAGTACTAATAATAAGAGTTCACTTTTATGGCATTTACCTTTTCATGGGTTGGAATTTTATATTTGGTTGATAGGCTTCTCATCTCAATTTACTATTTCATCGATGTACATTGATATATTTATTGTTGATTGAAAGCTATAAGTTTTAATCAAGTTGTGGATTTACCCTTTTATTATTTTCCTGTTTAGTTGGTTCAAGATACTTGAAAAATCCTGAAGTGCTTGACAAAGTAGGAATAAAGCCTCCTCATGGAGTTCTTTCAAAAGGACCTCCTGGCCTCCTGGCTATGGTAAGATTAGTTTCACTCCTTCTAGATCTGAAAATATTTGAGCTGTAGAATATTTCATTTACACAAGTAAAATATTTTATCGATGTGACTAATGAAGAAAGCCTTGAATTTCACCTTTTATTATATATGAATGAGCTTACATCCCACTCCTATCTATATGATAGATTTTCAATAAAAGGATTTGAATGTTTAGGGGATGATAGAAAATGAGATGAAATCTTCTCTAAATAATCTTCTACTTCTTATTGCAGTTTTTTGGTATTTTAACCTGAATGTATTTGTTGTTTAACTTGGTTAATTAGCGATATAAATCTATTTTTTGTTTGGTTCTAAGTTTCTTCTCCTGAATTCAACTTGCTTTGTTTTCTATTCGTAATTTGGAATCCAATTACTTACTTATGGTTTGGAATTTTGCTCTGTTATGCCTCCGTGTGAAAACATTACTTGAATTGCTACCTGTGACTGATGCTTGAGTTGTTACAGTAAAGGAGTGTGTTATCATGAATTAGGTGGAATACCGAGTTGAAATATATGTCATCTACCTTCTTTTGCCGATATGGAGATGGATAGGTAGCGGATTAGTAGGATTTGGACTTTCTTGTTTGAGATACACGATCATTGTTTATGATTTTCTTTACTAGTGCTTATACTTATTCTTATTCTTATTATTTAGATTTTTAGACTCTATTTTGAAAATTACACTATATATATCTGCATATGGAAATTAATTGATTTTGTTTTATTTTCTTATGTGTCCACAGCCTCTTAGACTCACAATCAGATTTGTTATTGGATTTATATGTTGATTATGATTTAATTCTTTTTTTTTTTCTTTTTAGTAAAATATGTTATGTTGAGTAAAGTTTGCGGACTTGCCAAATAGGCCAAAGCTCTATTGTTTGTTTAGCTCAAAGGTCGAAAAGAGTAAAGTCTGTGAACTTGCACCGAACATAGCCATGGTAAATTTTATTTTCTAGATATATTACACCATTCAAAGTGTCTAGTATTTCAAAAACTACTTGGAACGTTAGTAAAATATGTTGTGGAAAGGGAACTGCTTCAATTGGATTGAGTATATAAGTTTTAACACTTTAATTGAAGATAATAGTCATGATTTTTTATTATAGCAACACAAGGTGTTTTGCTACATGAGTCTTGTGCTCTTTCAAGAATTTTAGTAGATGAAGTTGAATGAGAAGTTTGATTGTATACCAATCTCTCTTTGTCTCTGCAATTTTTTTTTTAGAAAAAAGGAGCATACTTCTGGTAACAGTTAGCTGTTGTGAATTTGTGTTATTTTCATTCTTCAAAAGGTTTAAAAGGTTTTCTGGATGGAAAAGCACTATATGAGTTAACTGTTTCATCTACTGTGAACATTTTTGTTTGTTCGTTTCATTTCAATTTCAATACTGGCACTTTACTAGTTTACTTCTCTTCTATCTATAGAAGACTTGTGTTTACTTTTGTAAAATCTAATAATCATTGCCGTTCTTTTGTACTTGTCTACAAATTTGGTGTGCTTTGTCATTTGGTAGTAATGTCAACATGATCTCTTCATTGAAATTAGTATAAGTGTTTGTTTTGGTAGGACAATTTGAATTCTTTCATCTATCATTCAGAATATATTTTATTTAGTATAATTGTATACCCTTTCTTTCATTTTGTGGTTTACTATTTGTTATTCTAGTTGTTATAAATGTGGTCAACCGTAAACGACCATGTTTATAAACTCAAAAGATCTGGACGTCTCTTTTCCTTTTTATCGTTTAAATGACTAAATGTAGGGATGTATATTATCGTTTCTTTGTCTTGTATACTTTTGTCCTGTTGATTACATTTACTTGCAAGGTGTGTTAGCTTATTATTAGAGATGTTATATAACACTTTTCAGGCACCCTACAAATTATGAAGTTGAATAGATGATTTTGTGGCCTACCTCTCGTATAAGGTTGAAATTATGTGAACTGTAAATTTTGAAATAAAATAAAATAAAATAAAATAAAATCAAGAAAATGAAAATCAAGAACTGTTATTTTTCACTTTTTGTATCTTCTAGTGTCTTATAACGAGAGAAAGATCATATTGAAGGTTTTGCTCCTAAGGTGATATTTTTAAATATAAGCAACAATAGAGAAACTTTCCATTTGAATTTGAAATGCTTATTAACTTTTCGTTTGTTTGTTTTAATTATTATTTATTATTTATGTATGAGATATGATTGTTTCATTTATATGATGAACTTTGATATGCTTACATCTTTGTTGTTGGCCCAATATACCAGTAAAGTGATAGTATAGTTGTCATGGTCGTTGGCTTATGAATGTTGTCTCAATCTTCGTTATGTTTACAATGTTCAGTTGCTTTAGCTCAAGCGATGAACTTCTATTGCTTTAGATGTATTTTTTTTTATAAAATTTTGAAGACCCGCCCTCTTCCCCTTTTAGCAGTTCATTAAGAATTTATGTAATGATGAGTAATCTTTCTTATATTCTTATTTTTGTTTCTGAGAAGTGTTTTCATTTCTTATATTCTGTTCATTCATTTTTAATTTTTATGTTGATACATGTGCATTAAAATGTGAAATATACAGCTAGTTAAATTTTATACAGCTTTAAAATTGTGAAATCTAGGACTTTTTGCATTAAAATGTGTTTTATTTCTCCCTTCCCTTTCAATCTAATATTCATTCAGGGGTTTATATTTGATTGACAATTAAAGATATTTGATTCAGACCTATTAGAGAAACTTACTTGTATCCAATCTCATTCTAAGGTCCTTTCTCATCATTTTTCATGCTATCTAAATAATAATAACAATAATAATAATAAAGAAAGAAACTACCAAACTTCTAATTTTTGAGCTTCGGATTCATTTTCATTTTTCTGGGCTTTGATCTTTGAAGAGTTTCTTCCTCGTTCTTATTTTCTGACGAGGGATTGGAAACTAAAGAATGAAAAATGAGTTTTCATAAGGGTTGGAGGAAATAATTGTTGGGTTTTCTTTTTCTTCTTTTTATGTAATGGAGTGAAGGGATGGCGGTGGTGCAAGTAGTGAGGTTACTGTGGTGGGATTAGATGCTCCGTTGTAGTATAAAACAGCTCCGAGGACTTTCAATAAAAAAAAAAAATTAAATCCTTTTTGGAAACTTGACTTTCAGCACAAGTTTTAAAAAAACATCAAATCAATGAAACCAAACTTAGTGACAAGATAAAAAATCCAATAACGTCAGATTTGGATAAAGGCAACTTTCTGCAATTGATTTTGAAACAAATTCCTTTTGTTTCTCTGTAAACACTTCTCAATGAATATTTAGATCCAAAGGAAAGGAAGAAAATAAAGTTTGCACGTGGATTGGGGTCCAACTATACTCCATTTTTTACCTCAAAAAAACAAAATGTCCTACAGCACAATTCTAAAAAGATGTTTTTAATTATCTATATAGGTTTCAACCGAATCATTTCGAAACCGTCTAAGCTTAAACCAACCGAACAAATTGGATGTGTAGTTCTAGATGGCACCAACCTCGTAGTTCTGTTGGATCTTAACAGTCATTATAAGGATGGAGAATAATTATAATCATTTTGGAAGTATGGAAACTAAAGTGTGTTTGGATTGGTTTATGAAGCGTTTAATTTCTAAAATAATTCATTTTAAAATAAAGGGGCAGTTGCAAATGTAGCAATTATATTTAAAATAATTAAGTATATAGCAACATTTTAAAAAAATTGCAAATATAGCAAAATTTGTCAAAATCTATCAATGATAGGAGTCTATCACCGATAGACCATGTAGCAAATGTTGGTCTATCACTGATAAACCATAGAAGTCTTATCATCAATAGATTTTGCTATATTTGCAATTTGTTTAAAATGTTGCTACTTAATTAATAATTATTCTAACAATTACTATCCATTTTAATTACCCTAAAATA
Source organism: Cucumis melo (assembly GCF_025177605.1). Classification (NCBI taxonomy): domain Eukaryota; kingdom Viridiplantae; phylum Streptophyta; class Magnoliopsida; order Cucurbitales; family Cucurbitaceae; genus Cucumis; species Cucumis melo. Next base: position 5,942,358 of record NC_066866.1, read on the forward strand.
AATTGAGGTGTTTGTCATTCATTTGAAATAACTTTTGGAAAAATGAGATTATGAAATAAATCATTTTAGAGAAAACACATGCAACACTAATTTTAGAATAAATTTTTATTTTATGTTTAATGAGAAATCCCTTCCCATTATCAAATTTTCTTCCTTTATTTTTTCTATTCCTTTTTATTATCTATTTTTTACTCCATCATTCTTTTTGTTTTTTTTTTCTATTTTTAAATACTTTGAATATTTTTTTCAATGTATATGAACACACATTTAAATATAAAGATTAACAAATGTTTCTCTCTCAGTCAAATCTATTTCGACTTAACATCTGTCAAAGAAATCATGAGGACGTCAATGAAGAACATGATGGTTCGGTTCGTGAAATAAAGATGAATGAAGAACGTGATCGAATTGCACATTTTTCTGTCAAATTGATATTATATTGTCTGGAAAAAAATTATTTATCTTATTTATATTTTTTTGATGGAAATCAATTTTTTTTTATGATTATATATTTACATTTCAAGATATTTGTGCTTTTAAAATTGAATTTTTCAAAAAAATTAATACAAAGAATGAATTTAATGTTTAGTTTCAAGTATCTAAAAAATTAATAATTTCAAGATAACGTACAATTAATTTTAAAATATATTTATGAAAAAAAGATTCAAAATGTGTATTTTTTTATGAAATTTGTTCTTAAATATAAACCAAAGCAAACACAAATTTGTATATAAACATTTATAAAAAGGTCAAACCAAACGTGTGAGTATTTAGATTTTAAATTTATTTTATCAAAAAAATTTAAAAATATATTTTAAAAAAAACATTTTTTTCATAGGCAATCCAAACGGACCTTAAAATATTATTTTTGAAAGTTAAGACGACGTTGTTACCTTTAGGTGAACAGAGAGACTAAATATGATTTTTAACTTTGAAGAAATTGAAAGAAGATCATCAACAAAAAATCTTTAGATTAATTAACTAAACTATACGTAATATTGTTGAATATACTTTTTTTATAAAATGAATGTTCCAACTTCCAATGGTATGGTTTTGGCAGTGAAGTGATTGCATATCTCTGAAGTTCTCAACCCACTGCATTAAACACACGCTACCTTTTTCCTTTTACATGACGTAACATGAAATTAAATAATTTTGTCAATAAATAAATGAAAGAAAATCTCCACAAAATCTCTTCATTAACTACACAGAGTGTAATGATGAAAAAGGTTAATACCATCGAGTAGAAAAAAATTAGTAAAGAAGATACACAGAAAAGTCATAATAACTTCTAACAGCTCGATGAAACAATTAAACAAAATAAGTATTTTAGTTTTAAAATGGGGAAGAGGATGTACTAGAGAAACCGTAAACAAGAGAAAACACCATGTCAACCAATAGTCAACCTGGAGCTCAAAGCCAAAACAAAGTGAGTTTGAAGCTAGTGATAGACAGAAAGGCGAAGAGAATTCTCTATGCTGAAGCTGACAAAACGTTCATAGACTTTCTGTTCACTATGCTTTCACTTCCTTTTGCAACTTTAATGAAACTCATCTCTATCTCGCCAATCAGCACGACCATGTTTTGGTCACTTGGAAATTTGTATAGCAGTGTCAAAACCTTAGACATCAAATATTTCAAACCAAATGAAACCAAGGAAAAACTCCTTAACCCCAAATCTCAACTTGATACCGTTTTCCAAATTGAATCCTCTTCTTCTTTAGCTCCACCAACTAATTATTACACATGTTGTGGTTCTTATTTCACTTCTACTGTTCATACACAATGTCCCAAATGCTTCAAATCCATGGTTGAACCAGCAACTTATGTTTATGGATTAGGTGAATTAAAGCCCTTTGAAGGAGGATTGGGTTATGTGGAAGGAGGGGTTAGGTATATGGTGATGGATGATCTTACTGTCAAACCTATTTTCTCTTCTATGTCTACTATTTTGGTTTTGAAGGAGTTGGAGGTTGATGATGTTCGTATGATTGATGAGAAGCTTGTTTATTTGGACATCGATGAGGTGTATCATATATAATATATATATAGTTTATTGTTAAATATATTATGTGTCCACTTCGTCATTTGTGTTCTTCGATGTGATTTTTTGCAATATGTATGGGTTTTAAGAATATGAAAAGATTATATAATTTTCTAGAGAACTATTTGGTAGGTCATGCATTATTAGTTAGGAATCTCACCATCTCCTCTTTTGTTACCTATAAATAGAGACTCTCCCGCAATAGTAAACATGAAAACTCTAATTTCAAAAAATTTTAAGCATTCAGAAGAAAACTATTTGCTGTAGTTGTCTTTTTTTTTTTTTTTTTTTTTTTTTTTTTTTTTTTTTTCATTCTAGATTCAAATTGTAATTTTCTTTCAATGCCTACTAGTTTTTACTATTAAATTATGATAGAGAAGCCCATCAACTTTATACCTAGTTCTTTGAAGCCACGTTTATAAGCTACATTCAGTAATCTTAATAGGAAGCCTGTTGCGGCAATTTTGATGAATAATTATTTGTCATGATTGTGAGGACTTGCGTGTGTATGTGTTTTTTTAGGGTTTGAAGTTGTTGAAGGCTTCTATGCAATCATACACTGTGCTCACCGATGTGCTTTTTCACAAGATCATCGACTTCTCAACAACGGATAGTTGCGGTAAGGGTCCAATTTTCTTTAGTGTTTATAAACATTTTTAAAGGAGGCAATCCAAATATATACTTCCTAAATGTATCCATCATAGGTTAATCATTAATGTTCATAAATCACGTTGTTCTTTTCTAGTCCAATGGCGGCAGAGATGGTGTGATAATGATTTAAATCTTTTTAGTCGAGGTAATGCATTATTAATAGTAACTCATGTTCTTTTTTATTTCTATGTACAACACAAATAGCGTAATGATGGCTGATGGGGAGTTTCATGAGCTAAGGGTTGGTAGGAGTTCAATCCCTTTTCTCTCACATTTTTTGTACAAAAAAAGGCAATATAAATGTGTCAATCTAGTTGAAATTAAATGAGATGTTGGACCAAGCTGGTAGAATTTAATTTGTTCATCACATCTTCTGAGCATTATATAACGCTTTTATTAAGAAAAGAAAACCATATATTTTTTCTTTTGTGTTGGTAATATTTGTTTATTTTACTTGAATATTCATGTAGGAAAGAAGAGGAAACCGTCAGTATTCAAGAAATAACGCAGGCCAAGGGCTTCCCTCAATCAATAGATCCTTTCGTTTTGTTGTTTGCACTTGAGCATTATTAGCAACCCATCCCTTCTGTGTTGTAATTTTTTTTGCCTGCTATGTTTTTATCCAGAAGATATTTCTCTTGATGCAACTAATTCTAATTTGTGTTTTTATTTTTATAATTGAGATGACTGCCATTGTTTTGAACCAGAGAGCTTTATCTCCAGCTACTCTTGATATTTTGAGCCAGTGACATTGTAAGAGAGTGCTACAGATATGTCAAACTAATTGAAACATCGAAGTGCATTTAGTGATCACTCTTTTGTTTCTTGTTAAAATAATAATAATAATTGGATCTTAGATAAAAGTAAAACTGCACGAGTAGCTTTTTAAATTGTAAACGTAAATTATCTTAAAAGAATTAATGTTGTTGACTGAATCATAATAGTGCAGAATATTTCTACCCAAACAACAATGGAGATAAAAATGGGAAAGTCAATTTAAATATTAACCAGTTTTAGAAGAATGCCAATTTAAAAATACAATCTCGTGGAACCTTCAAGCTCTTTTAGCTGATGCTCATTCATTGGCTGCGCCATGTAATGTTACATCTCTTTGTTAATAAAATATTGGGTATGGATAGGTTAATACCCATATTTTCCAGGTTTCTTTTTTTAAAAAGAAAAAGTTTAAAGCTTCGTTGCCTGGCTCTCATATCCAAAGTGTCCCCACCTTTGGCTTTCTAGTTACCTTTCTTCTACTATTGGTACTGAAAAGTGACGAGTCACCATGCTTAAAATATATATATATATATATATATATATATATATATTACCATTGCAATCTCTAGTCCTTGAGGGTAAAAATTAAAATAAAACAAACTGGATGTTTGAAAACTGTAGAAAATTTGTTATACAACCTGACAAAAGGGATCATCTTCAAATATATCATTTACTATCTTTAACATGCATGGTGTATCTTTTGGTTCATCATACTTAACTAAATCTTAATTTTTTTTAGAGCTTTTTACATCAATAGCCTAATTCAACTGGTCAAATTTCAAGAATGGCTTAGATGCGCAACTTTTTCATCAATAGGCTAATATCTTATGACATATAGTACATAAAAATTAGGGAAATTGTATTGGGTGGCACAATAAAAATCTAATTTAGCAATATCAGCACTAACCTTTTCAATTTTACAAATATAGCAACTTTTTAATTTTAGTTGATATTTCTTATTTTATTTTTTCATTATCTAAAATTGCCCTTCTCTATTGTTTTTTCTTCCTCTTTCGTTTCTTTCTTTATCATTCTCCTTCATTCTTCGTTTTCTTCTTCTCTTCTTCGTCGTCCTTCTTCGCGGTTTCTCCTATTTGCCAACTTCTCTTTTCCTCGTCTTCTTCTGCCTCTTCTCCATCGTTCTTCTCCGCCGTCCTTCTCTTCTCTTTTCAGTTTCGTTCTTTTAGATTTCTCCCTCTTCATCGGCTTTTTTTTCTTTTTTTATATATCTTCTCCTTGTCTTCTCTTATTCTCCTCATTCTTTCTTTAGGGAAAACAAAAATTATGTATGTATTTCTTCCCCTTGTTTAAAGTCCTAATATTATTTCTGTGAATTGCTCATATATTATTTATTAAAATTAGAGCTACGATTTTTTCTTCCTCATCTCTTTTATTTGTTCCTAATATCTTTTATCCATAGGGGCTTCGTAGATCAATTGATTTTATTTAGTTACGTTTGGTTCTGTTTTATTTTTATTTTTTAAATTTGTATCAGTTTTTTATATCAGTAGTATGATATACTTATATTATATGTATTAATTGACTGATACACTTATTACGTGTTTTTTATTTTCTTTAAATTGTTGCAGTTCATTATAGTTATGGTTAAACTTGCGGTAATTGTTTTTCATAGTGGTCAATGGGATGAGCAATAGTCCTATGTGGATTACAAAACAAATTGTTTTTTGGTTGATGGAGTGTTATCATCATTTGATTCTTTTATGAACTTGATACGTACTGAAATTCAGGTTGAGTCATGTATTGAACTTTCGGTTTTGTTGTCTATAGGTAGTAATGGTGTTCAACATGTCCTAAAGATTGTTGAAAATAAAGATGTGACTTGGTTCTTGACATTGGTTAAGGATCAATTTACCCAATATCCTTTAGTTGCTCATTCTGTAGATACAATTTTGGATGTTTCAATTGGTTCTTCTTGGTCTTCTTCCATAGTTGAGGTTGATTTGGGAGATGAATTAGCAATTTTTAGAGATGTTGATATTACTAATAGTAAGGATGAGTCGACTTTTAAGGAGAAGGATTTGTTTTGTAGTAAAGAAATTTTGCTGAAGTCATTTCGCTGTATAGCTATCAAGAGTAATTTTGAATTTAAGACATTATTGAGATCCAATTCAAGATCAATTGAGTCGAGATGTAATGAAGATGGTTGTCTTTGATTTGTTAGAGCATCGCGTTATAAAAGAAGTGAATTATGGATAATTTGAAAATACGTTAGTGATCATAGTTGCTCAATGATTGTTCATTCTTCTCACAAGCAAGCATCTTCAGAATTTGTTAGTCAATGTATGATTGATTACTTAAGGTATAGTTATTCTCATTCAACACCAAAAGATATCATCCATCATATGTGTATGAATTATGAAGTTTCTGTTAGTTATTATAAGGCTTGGAGAGAAAAAGAATCTGTTATGAAGTCGTTGAAAGGAGATGCCGATGATTCTTATGCTTTGATTCCAAAGTTCTTTTCAAAGCTAAAAGAAATAAATCCAGGTTTGTTTTTCTACCACTTAATTTATTATATTGTTCAATTTATTTCGTTTTATACTATTGCTATTTTTCATTCATTATTTTACTTGTATAGCTGGTATACTAACTAGTTGTTGTAAGTCAGTTTACTGATATACCTATTATGAAGTATACTTATTGTATGATGTACACAATACTGATTATATGCTTTACTATTTAGTGTTTTATATCAGTTTACTGATATACCTATTATGAAGTATACTTATTGTATGATGTATGCAATACTAATTATATGTTTTACTATTTAGTGCATCTATTAAATTGATTATTCTATTTTGTTCCCTTTTTGTAGCTTCATTTACTGCATATGAAATAGATCCAAATGGCCATTTCAAATATTGTTTTATGGCTATTGCACCATCAATTGAAGGTTGGAGATATTGTAGACTAAATATAGCAGTTGATGAGACATTTTTAAAGTGTAAGTCTGGTGGAACATTGTTAACTGCAGCAATTATGGATGGTAATAGTAAAATTTCCCCTCTTGCATTTAGTATAGTAGATTCGGATAATGATGCTTCTTGGAAATGGTTTTTTGAACAATTAAAACTTTCTTTTGGAGATTGAGAGGGATTGGTTATTATTTCTAATAGACATATAAGTATTTCGAAGGGTGTTTTAGATGTGTTTCCAATGGTACAATATTGCGTTTATGTAGAACATCTTTTAAAGAGTGTCAAGTTGTCATTTAAAGACTCTTTAATTGAAAAGTTTTTTCATCAATGTGCATACTCGTATACAATAGATGATTTCGAGTTATATATGAGATGGATGAAGTCGATATACTCATCTACTATAGGATATCTTATGAAAGTTGGTTTTGAGAGATGGTCACACGCATACTCTAGAAAAAGAAGATATCAAATAATGACAACGAATATTTGTAAAAGCTTGAATTCTAAGTTGAAGATTGATAGAGGCTTACCGATTGCATCCTTGCTTGAGGCCATTAGAGAGTTTGTTCAACGGTGGTTTTATGAGAGAAGAAAAGCAGCCTCATGTTAAAAGAGTGTTTTGAGTTCTTGGGCTGAAGGACTAATAAGAAAGCTAGTTGATGAATCAAGAAGCTTCATTGTAAGTGTTGTGTTTCATATATTTGTTTATAATAGTCAATTATCGATATACTGTATTGAAGTGTAATGGTTAGTTAATACACTGATGTTATACCTTTTTTTTTTGTTCAGGTGAATCCTGTGAGTGAAGTTGAATTTCAAGTAGTTGATGGAGGCAAGAATTTTTTTTAGTAAAGTTGAATTGTAATAGCTGCTGTTGTCTTTTTTGGGATCTAGAAGAAATTCCATGTGCTCATGCTCTTATTGTGATTCGTAGTCTTAATTTGAATCCTTATGCGTTCGTTTCACAGTATTATTATGCTACTTTATTGTCTACAACTTATGGTGGTTTAGTTCGTTCGATTGGTAACCATACTGATTGGAGTGTTGTGGAGGTGAATGATAATATATTGCCTCCAGTATTTAGACGTCTAGCAGGAAGGCCTCGAAAAAGAAGGATTCTTTCTACCGATGAAGTTTCAAAGAGCTCAAAATGTAGTCGTTGTAAGAGAGTTGGTCATAATATTATAACTTGTACATTTGAACCTATTTGAATAATTTAATTGTTTTGAAATTTAGCAATCATCAATGATGTATTACTTGAACAATTTACTTATTTTGAAATTTACCAATTATCAATTATGTATTATTTGAACAATTTATTTTGGAATATTTTCTTCTTTACTTTTTTTTTAATTATTCTTTTTTTATTCTTAATTGATACAGTTGATATAAGGTATTTAAAGTTCAATATACCTGTGATATACTCAATATAAGGTCTATCAACACATAGAAGCATTATTTTTTTAAGTGATATATGCAATATAAGATACTTCAAATGCAAAGATACCAAAACAAGATAAGGTATATCACATACCAAAGATGCCTACATGATTCAAGATAAGGTATATCACATACGAAAAATACTTATGTGATTCAAGATAAAGTATATTACGAAAAATACCTATGTGATTTAAGATAAAGTTTATCACATATGAAAACATTTCAAAAGTGTCCACAAGAAAAGTTTATCAAGGTAGCAAATCAAAACTTGGTGGTTCAAATGCAACGTTTGACTTTTTTCCCTTTTTGGGAGATTTATGCTTTTGGATCAATTCCAAATCAATAGCTTTTGGTGTGAGTTTCAATTTCCTTTTCGGCCGCACATGTTGCACTTTACACTTTTCATCATCGGCAGCAAGTTGTGAGGCTTTCCTTGTAAGTACTCTGTTTTGAGTAGCCTAAAAATATACAATTTTATTTATTAGTATTTTACAAAAGAAAATTAAAATTTTAAAATATTATAGTTTAAAAATGATTTTACCACTTGTTTGTCTTTATCGTTCTTTCCCTTTATCCCCCATTCTTCATTTTGTTGGCATTTTTCCTGTGTTATCACCCAAATCCAATGTATAATAATAAATCAACATGTATCAACAAGTTTATGTATATAGAATAATAAGGTGTATCAGCCAATAAGCTTAAGTTTAGAAATATATTGTTTAGTTATAAACTCTTGAATTTTGAGGATGTCTTCAACTAATTTGAGGCTTGTTTCCATTAACTCCTTTCCATCTAACTCTCTTTCATTTGGTTGTTCTTCAGATTCTCCAATCTTTAAATGAAAAGTATGAAATAGGTGAATAAGTCAGATGATATATCTAATATTATATATCTTATCAAAATGTATACATACTAAATTACTTACGGTTGGGTGATGTGCTTCTTTTGAAACTTCATTCATTTGTTTTTTTCGTTGTCTTGTTCACTCTTTAATAAATAAGTAGAAAATTTTATTAAAACAAGCGTAACAATAAAATGATATACCTTATTGTTCTATGAAAGTATATTATAAGTTACTTACATTTTTGTCTTTATTTTCTGCATTCATTGGTTGATATTCTGCATTAACTTCTTGATTCTCTATTTCTTCCTCATTTTTTTGGCATCTTCTTGATTCTTTTATGATTTATGAAATGTATAAGTAAATTGAATAATTAATATCCATAAGAAAAATAAAATTATTGCAGGTAAACTAAATGTATATTACATTGTTGATGAACTTATTAATATTCTTGATTGCTTGCTCCAGCTCTTTTGCATTCTCTTCTTGTTCAACTTCTTCTTCATTAATCAGTAATATCAGTATATGAGTATCAACAAATGATATATATCAGTATCATTTATATAAGTTGTATGTTATATCGATGACGTTGATATACCTTAAACAACAATAAATTTACCTCAGTTCAAAAGAAAAATAATATATTTACCTCTGCATCATCCAAGTTATGAATATTCATTCTTTCCTCAAGACGTTGCAAACTTAAAGTTGGAGCATGATTTTCATGGTACGATCCTTGTTATTGTTTTTCTGTTGATATTCTTTCATTGATTATGGTGATTATATTATTTAACAATTCCAATACTTCATTTTTTCCCTTTTCTATGGTATTTTTCAAGCTTTCCAAGTCCTTCTTCACTTCTTGAATTTCTTTTCTCAACGTTTTTTTTGACTCATCATTTACAGTTTCTTCCTCATCACCTTTGTTATTCTCATCTTCTGTTTCTTCACTTCATTCTTTCTCAACTTCATTGGGTGGGTCATTTAGGAAGAATTAAAAGTTTGGAGAGATTAGTTCATCACTAGTTGGAGTGAAAGGGATAATTGTAAATTGCATTTTTAAAATAAAAGTTACATCAGTTGATACACTTCATATGAAGTTAACTAGGTATATAAACAAAGTGATATACCTACAGTGTAGTATATAACTAATTTCCAATTTATGATTCTTTGGCTTCGATGTCCAATTCTTGTGGCTATCCCATTTGGACTTTCAGAAAGCTTTGGGATGATTTCTAGTGCCCAACAAACTAAAATGTGTGGAATCTTTGTAGTGAGAAATTGACAGTCAAGTATTCTGCAACTCTTCTTATGTATTCAACAGTTAAGTTAAAAGACAACCTACCCCATGGAAAGTTTAGCAAAGTTTCCTCATCATCTATCATTCTAAGGTGTTTCTAATCTACTACATTATGAAGTTGTTTGCAGTTAATGAAACAGTCTAAAATAAGAAGATTTGCTAGTTTAACCATGAGTTGGTCACTAAGTTATGTTATACTAAATGTTGCAATAATTTTGTTTCTGTCTAATATATCAATATTACTAAGCAGACGGTTCCCAATTTACTATTGGATTCCTCCTTGATATTTGAAGTTGTGGATTGTGGGAATGGTTGACAATTCAATCGGCTTATTAAATGAAATTCTCTTAATCCAAAATTTACTATATTACCCTCTAGATTGAAAATCAAAGTGTCGTCAGTTGATTGCTTAGACATTTCTTCTAATCAAATGAACTAATAATTGTCCAGAACACTTTTTGATTTGAATATCAAGAAGGTGCCCAAATGGACCCTTCCTAAACATTTACATTTGCTTTTTGGACAACTTTTTGACAATTATCTCTATTATTGTCAACTTTGAATAGTAATGAACTTTGTTTGCAAGGTTCTCTTCAGCATTAACCTGTTTAATATACAAATCAATGTATTATCAATAATATATCAAGTGTATTAAATCTATCAAGTGTATCAACACATCATAACAAGTGTATCAACACATTATAACAAGTGCATCAATAGTATATAAAGTGTATCATGCTTAGTTGATCAAATGTATTTAATTGATTGAGTGTATCAACAGTTGAGCAAGTGTATCAACAACATACCAAGTGTTTCAAACTAATAATATGTATCGAGGAAGTTTAGCAAGTGATCAAGTGTATTAAATCTATCAAGTGTATCAGCAAACTATAACAAGTGCATCAACAATACATAAAGTGTATCATGCTTAGTGCATCAAGTGTATTTAATTGGTTGAGTGTATCAATAGTTGAGCAAGTGTATCAACAATATATATTGGTGTATCAACAATATAAATTGGTATCAGTATTTACCTCTTTCTTCAATAATCCTTTCTTCTTTCTTTGTCCTTTTCTACTCTTTGAACTTCCACCCTTCTCAAAATTCATTTTTCTTTTTGTCGTTTTAACTTTTTCAATATTTTCCCTGTTTTGTTTGTATTCGATAAAAATATATAAAATATTAGTTTCAAAAAGTTGTTTGTATTCAACAAAAATATAAAATACTAGAAAAAGAAATTAAAAATACCTCAGTAAAGTGAATAGAAGGGTATAGAAATGTAAAGAAGTGTATAAGTTAGAAAAAAAAATCAAACAATGGTTTATGTGAAGTGAATAGAGTGTATGAAATACCTTGCCATTTTTCAATTGAAGTGAATCGAAGTTCTGAAGTGTATCAACAAGATGTTGTCCAAAGTTTGTTTGTTTGAGTAGTTAAAATGTGAAGGGGAGAAAGAAAATAACAAGTTCGTCCGAAGGAAAGTTAGTCTGTTTGTTTTCGTCCCAAGGAAACTCTGTTCGTCTTTGTTCGATTGGAGTTCATTGTTTTTGTCCGATTGAAGCGAAATCCTAAATTTTGGGGATGAAAGGGAAATTGCATGGGAGCACGGGAAGGGAAATTGCACGGGAGCACAGGAAATTGTATTGGGTAATTTTGTAATTTTACAATTTTTAAATGTGGGCCGGGCATTAATTTGCTATTTTTACAAACTTAAAGATTTTATGCGATAAACCTAATTTATTAAATTAATTGTGCTATACTTGCAAAAGCCCCTAAAAATTAAGCTTAAATTAAGTCCATAACACTATTGATTTCTAGTATTTTTGTTTTCAAAAATCGAAAAGAAACAATTATGGAAAAAGATTTTCTTTTCAAAATTTTCAAAACACATGATAAGACAATTTTTATAATTTTCATTAAATTTAAGAATGTATCTTACACATTGCTTTTCACATAATTTGAATTTTGAATTATATTTCAGAAATCTCCAAATTTGAAAAAGTGTATTTAATACATAATTATAGTACGAAATCTTCGCTTTCAAATATATACCTGGTTTATTTCAAATGTATACAACGTTACTATTTCAAATATATATAATATTTATTTTAAATATATATAGTGTTTACTTTAAATATATTTAGAACAATTACTAATTTAAGATTATTATATAATATATACCCTATACTATATTTCACTTTTTTGTCACATGTATCCAGGTATGTTACTCATTATACAAATATATACTTTATATTATATAATAGTAATGACATAAATTGAAGGGAAAAAAACTATATAAGTCAAAGAATTAAATAATACTATTTAGATCATAATTTCAATTATTAGTTACATGATATATTGTATTAATTGCTAATTCGTGATTTTTAACATTAATTAAATTTTTTATTGAATTTTTAATAAAATTAAGTTGTAAAAGTTTTAAAAATTTCAACAGAGAGAATAAGTATTGAGGCTACATTTATCTAAAAATTAGGCCAAAATCTAGATATGAAATATATTAGAGTTTTAGGATATTTGATGTCGGTTTTAAACCGACATATTTCTTCTAGTGAATATTAAGTCAAATTACCATTGGTGTGTGTGCTTATTTGCAACTATCTGACAGACAGATTTCGTCGTCCAAATTCATGTCAAATCAATTACCGAAAATACACATGAAGCTAAGCTCTAGTCTTAATGGTAAGTTAGAGGTGAACTCTAGGATCGAAGCACATTGATTTATGAAATAAAGTAGTCTCCAACTGAGATAACGGAAGGGGGTGGTTTGAGATTGCTTTTAGTTGCAAGAAAGCTCATTTTTGCATGAAACTAAAGTGAATTGTAAAGATTTTATGAATAAAATATCATACGTTGGGTCTAAACAGAACTTCCTGAATAAACAAATAATCGATATTGATTAGCTAAAACATAGAACAAGTAACTTTCAAGCTAAAATTTCATCTTTTAATGATAAGTTGAAACTTCAAGAATCACTTGGACACCCAAAAATCATAATGGATCTAGAAATATTGTAAAGTAATAAAAAACAAATCAGGTCAAATAATTTCCTTGAAATAACGTTTCAGTTATTTTTTCTTTAAACAAAAAGGAGTAATGCACAGTTTTCATGTGTGTTAGGTGTCTCAACAAAACTTTGTGGAGCTAGCACTCTACTTTATCGGTCCAAAGTTCCATTAATTTGCAATGTTTGTTATCCATTGGTTGACCATGCATGCTAAGCAGTACCATATACAATTTGGGGTTTTGACTGGCTGTATATATACCATGCATGCAAAGTAGGGGAATTTGTTGGAATAACATTTTTCTAGTGTTACTTCTACTTCTCTTGAGTTTTGTTTGTTTGTTACTTAAAAAAAACAGTCATAAACAATTATTATATTGTCAACTTACCCATTAACTATAGTTCAATTGAGCGTTTTCAAATATTAAAAGCAAGTAGGTGTCGTGGTGTAGTTGGTTATCACGTCAGTCTAACACACTGAAGGTCTCCGGTTCAAGTCCGGGCGATGCCATTTTTTGTTCCGTCGCCACAGTCGTTCCTGCCATTAGATGTGATTTGAGGAATACGAATATGTTTTTCATCGAGAGACGATTTTAGATCATCTCGGAATAAGAGCATGCTGAAATCAACATGAATCCAGGTTATGTCGATGAAGAAGGAAGAGGCTGAGAATTTTTCATATCCACGATTTCCAAAAATCCTCTCACAGATGCAATCTTTGCCCTCCATCACGTGTAAAGTATTGTATCTCTCTATCTGCAGCACTGTACATATATGTTGATCAGTTTCTTGTATGCTGAGAAATATTCTTTTCACAAAATTAGGGCCTCGTTGTGGAGAGGATTCAAGCGTCATTAATGTCGGAAGGAAAGAAGAAGAAGTTAAGAAGTTCCACTAGAAGAAAAGTGACTTTCCATGATATTTCTAAAGAAAAATTGAGAGAAGAGGAGAAACAATTGTCATAATATGTGAAAATGCTCTTTTTTGGCGGAAAAAAAAACGTTGTTTTCGGATATTGTTTTCCATGACAGTTATTTGGTGTCATAAAAGGGTATATGATTTTTTAATATAATTTATTAAAATAAAAAAAAACCCAATTTTATTAAAAAACCAATCAAATCCCTAATTTTTCTCTCCATTCACAACCCCACACGCGACTGGCCGTCTTCCCATTCTTCCGCCAACGCAAAGCCGGTCGACCACGACCGACCACGACTACAAGCTTCATTCTTCTGCAGACGCAAAGCCGGCGACAAGGAGTTAGGGCTTTCGGTTCTTTCGCAGACGCAAAGCCGGCGACGCGAGATTGGGTTTCGATTCTTCCGCAGACGAAGCCGCCCGATGCCGCTAGTAGTCTTCCCCTTCTTTCGCAGACGCCAAGCCGCCGACGGCCTATTCTTCCGCGGACGCGAAGCCGGCGACGCCCGATTCTTCCACGGACGCCAAGCCCAGTTTTCCGCCGACGCCAAGCCCAGTCTTCCACCGAGCCCGACCAGCCTAATCTGCCGACGCCCGACCAGCCCAATCACTACTTTTCCTTACCTCAGGATCAATTGGTAAAACTACTTTATGGTGTTTTACGTTTAACCCATTTCAGTTCTTTATATGCTTATTATTTTACATCTTCTTCCCCACACTTTTTTTTCTGATCCTAATTTTCATATGAAAACACAAAAATTTAGTTAGACAAGATCGTATTTTAGTTTTCAGACCATAACAATGGTTTCTAAATTTTGAAAAATAGTTCTGATAACAAATAGTTACATACATAAATATTGCACAAAAAAGGGGTTTAATTAAATAAGTCTGCCTACAAAATTTTATATTTGGAGAAAGTTGTCCTACTAACATATTAGGCTTAGCATCATTTGGGAAGATTGTGCTAAGAATTTGACAATTTAGTTGAGATATTCGAATGTATCTAGTGATTTCTACTCTCTTGTGTATTGTTAGAAACAAGTTAGTATACATGTTAGTGACTGTTTCATTCTTATGCATCCCTACTTGTGAACTATTAATGAGACTGAAGAAAACTAGCTCTAAAGATCAATCTAGTTTCTTTTTGGGCATTTCTTTGTCTCACGCCATTCATACTTTTTCAAAATAAAATTATCAAAAGACCACTTAATATAATTGTTATGAAATTGACAATATATAATCAATACAAAGATGTATACTAATCGTGTATTATTTAGAAGAAATTTTTAACTTATGAAAAAATTGTATTTCTATAGTTAGATAGTTTATATAACTTATTTCTTTAAACCATGGATTGAGCAAAAACTCCAATATAATACTTGGTCATTCAAGTCAAAAATAAGATATTCATGACATACCAACAGTGAGACATTGAGCCAAACTAGCATTATTTAGTTTAGCATACATAATTGACCATCAAAAAGTGAAAGTACACCATGTTAGTATATGTAGTAGTACTAGTAGGAATACATATTAAGCATTTTTAACTATGGTTGTATTTCTCTTGTTAAAATGTGGTTTGGATTCATTGATCAACTCCTCCTGTGCTGACTCAGTTGTTACAACTACACTATATGGATACCTTCATTCATTAGTTATTGCTCTAACATTTGAGATTTTATGTGTAAAACATACCTACAGGTTCAAACAATCCCTAAAAAACCCTAACACAAAGATGTTATATAAGTTCAATGGATTAATTAATATTTTAAAAAAATCAAGTTAAAATTTAAAAACTAAAAAACAGATTGAAACATACATTGTGCTTAGGATAAGATATTTTGCCACACATTTTGTCACATATTTTGTCATATAATTTGTCACATATTTTGTCACATATTTTTGTGTTCGAGCTTCCATGGAAAATACAGTGCTGGAGGAAAATACAGCTGCCATGTTCAGCCTTCTACTTCAAATCCCAGCACTTCATAATCCATTTTCATTCAATAGGTTGGTTTTCTCTCCATTTGTACTTTGTGCTAGTGCATCGTTCGATCAATTTTCTTACTTTTAGCCATTGATATGTGTTGTTGATGTTGAAGTGTGTATGTAATTTAGTTGTAGTATATGCTCTATATTGTTGAAGTGTGTTGTTGATGTTGAAGTGTTGTTGATAAAAAAATGTTGTTGAAGTGTGTTGTTGATCTTGAAGTGTGTATGTAATAGCTAAGTGTGTGCTCTATGTTGTTGAAGTATATTGTTGATGTGTGTTGTTGATCATGAAGTGTTGTTGAAATGTTGTGTTGTTGATAAAAAAGTGTTGTTGAAGTGTGTTGTTCATTATGAAGTGTTGTGTTAAACCACCAATATTATTCACATATAATAGGAGAACTAATAGGAGAAATAAGGGGAAGTGGGCACATAATATGTTAGTTAGAGAGGTAGAGGAGAATTTGGAGGGAGGAAACTGTAGTGGTGGGCCCAGCAGTTAGTTGGGATTGGAGAGGGATTTAAGCCAGAGAGATAGCAGAAACTGGTGTGCAGAATTTTATTGAAATTAAGAAGGCTAACTCACTCCTTGAGAGACAGGGGGAGTAGTACATTGGTTCTGAATTTTCCTTGCTTTCTGGTTTCTTGTTCTGTCTTTTATTTTCTGTTAAATTTGAATATTGTATCTTGGTTTCAGTTAGGGAAGGATTGAGATCCTAGTAGTGTTGTTTGCTTTCTGTTTTCATCAAATATTGTAATTACATTTGGATATCAATAAAAGTAGAATCACCAAATCGGTGTTCTATCAATTTGGTATCAGAGCGGTAGAAATTGGGAAAGCGTAAGAAGATGGCCAAGAAAAGCGAAGAACGGTTGGATTTTGTGGAACAGGAAATTAGGGAAATGAGAATAGAGTTGAAGAAGCTGCCCGCGATGGAGGAGAATATGTCCTTGATTTCGAAGAGTATTGAGAATATGAATGCGCAGATGAAAAAACAACAAACACAGCAGCAAGTGATCCTGAAGTACATCGAAGGAATTATTCGAGAAAAGGCAGTTGCATCGACTGATTTGGAGGGATCACCGAGTAAGGGAATAGGCAGCAACGTTACAGCAAAAGTGCTAGCTGGTGAATCGAGGGGAGAAGGGAGGAGTGTGGAGGATAAGGCATTTGATAGGAGAAAATTCAAGAAGGTTGAAATGCCGATCTTCAATGGAACAGATCCTGATTCATGGTTGTTTCGAGCAGACCGATATTTCAAGATTGATAACTTAACCGAATCAGAGAAGATGTCAGTGGCTATTATTAGCTTTGATGGTCCAGCCCTCGACTGGTATCGATTTCAGGATGAACGGGAATCTTTCAAGAGTTGGGATGATTTGAAGCAAAAGATGCTAACAAGATTTTGAACAATCGGGGATGGTACGTTGGTAGGCAGGTTTTTGATGATCATACAAGAGACCACGATAGATGAGTATCGGAATAGATTTGACAAATATCTAGCTCCGGTAGCTTTCTTACAAACGGTGGTGCTTGAGGAGACTTTCCTGAATGGGCTCAGTCCATGGTTGAAGAACGAAGTTGAAGTTCTGGAACCGCAAGGGTTAGCGCAAATGACGAAGCTAGCTCTTAAGATTGAGAACAGGGAGAGAGTGAGGAAGGAATGTGGGTTGAGCAGTGTGTATGGAAGCAAATTTCAGTACAATCTGCCTAAGGCAAAAGAAGGGACAGAGACTAAAGCAGTGGCAGCCACGGCTAGTGGAAATATTCCAATGAGAACAGTTACACTCCGAGGAGCCACGACAGCAGATAACCGAAGGGAAGGACCTTCCAAGCGTTTGACAGATGCTGAATTTCAGGCTAGGAGGGAAAAGGGGTTGTGTTTCAAGTGTGGAGAGAAATATCATGCGGGCCATTGATGTAAAACTAAAGAAAACAAGGAGTTAAGAATGCTGGTAATGTGGGAGAATGGAGAAGAGTTTGAGATCATTGAGGAAGATGGAGAAGAAGAAGTGGCGGATGAAAATGTTATTGAAGTAGGAGCAGTGAAGAATTTGAACATAGAGCTATCCATTAATTCGGTGGTGGGGTTGACCAATCCGGGAACGATGAAGGTGAAAGGAAAGGTGAAGGATGAGCAAGTGGTGGTGCTGATTGACTGTGGGGCTACCCACAATTTTATATCCGAAAAATTGGTAACCAACCTGAATCTACCGTTGAAAGCTACAACCAATTATGGGGTGATTTTGGGTTCAGGAGCAGCCATTAAAGGGAAAGGAATTTGTGGGAAAGTAGAGGTACTATTGGGCGATTGGAAGGTGGTGGACAGTTTCTTGCCACTTGAGCTGGGTGGTGTTGACGTCATACTTGGTATGCAATGGTTGCATTCTCTTGGAGTGACTGAAGTGGATTGGAAGCATTTAGAGATGTCCTTTCAGCACGGAGGAAGAAAGGTCATAATACGTGGAGACCCAAGCCTTACTAAGAAGGGAGTCAGTTTGAAGAGCATGATGAAAACTTGGGAAGGAGACGACCAAGGTTTTTTGGTGGAATGCCGATCTATTGAGGGGAAGGTACCAGTGGCAACATTTTACGAAGAAGAGTATGAGACAACCGTAGATAATTCCATTCCTCCATTGTTAAAGAAATTTTTAGATGTGTTTGAATGACCAGAAACTTTACCACCCAAGAGGGGGATAGAGCATCACATACATTTAAAACAGGGTACGAACCCAATCAATGTGAGACCCTATCGTTATGCACATCAACAAAAAAAGGAGATGGAAAGATTAGTTGACGAAATGTTGGCTTCTGGAATAATTCGACCTAGCACCAGCCCATATTCAAGTCCTGTGCTGTTAGTAAGGAAAAAGGATGGAAGCTGGAGGTTTTGTGTTGACTACCGAGCGCTCAATAATGTCACCATACCAGATAAATTTCCAATTCCTGTCATTGAAGAGCTGTTTGATGAGTTGAATGGTGCAAACATGTTCTCCAAGATTGATCTTAAAGCCGGCTACTACCAAATACGAATGCACCAAGAGGATGTGGAAAAGACAGCATTTCGCACTCATAAAGGCCATTATGAATTTCTGGTCATGCCCTTTGGTTTGACTAATGCACCTTCTACTTTCCAAGCTTTGATGAATGCCATTTTCAGGCCGTATATGAGGAGGTTTGTATAGGTTTTCTTTGATGACATCCTAGTATATAGCAAAGGATTGGAAGAACATATACAACACTTGGAAATGGTGTTGGAAATTCTGAGAGCAAATGAGTTGTATGCTAATCTAAGAAAGTGCAGTTTTGCTAAGGAGAAAGTGAATTACTTGGGACATGTTATATCTGAAAAAGGAGCGGAAGTGGATCCCGAGAAGATTAGGGCTATTAGCGAATGACCTATTCCAACCAATGTGCGTGAGGTAAGAGGATTTCTGGGTTTAACCGGATATTACCGTAGATTTGTGCACAATTATGGCAGCATAGCAGGGTCACTTACTCAACTATTGAAGAATGGGAGTTTCAAGTGGAATGAAGAAGCTACAGCCTCATTTGAATAGCTAAAGAAAGCTATGATGACCTTGCCGGTGTTAGCAATGCCAGATTTCAACCTGCCATTTGAAATTGAAATAGATGCATCTGGCTATGGAGTGGGGGCTGTATTAACTCAAGCTAAACGACCTATTGCCTACTTCAGTCGAACTCTAAGCATGAGGGATAAAGCCATACCGGTATATGAGAGGGAATTGATAGCTGTAGTGTTTGCAGTGCAGAGATGGAGGCCATATCTTTTAGGCCGCAAGTTCGTTGTGAAAATTGATCAGAGATCATTGAAGTTCCTATTGGAACAATGTGTGATCCAACCGCAATACCAGAAATGGATTGCTAAGTTGCTGGGATACTCGTTTGAAGTGGTATATAAAACAGGGTTAGAAAATAAAGCCGCCGATGCTCTAGGGTGCCACCTACAGTCCATCTGAACCAACTTTCAGCTCCCGCCCTAATTGATTTGGCCAAAATACAAGAAGAGGTGGAGAATGACCCAAAATTGAAGGAGATTAGAAGTCAGGTTGAGCAAGATTCAAAGGAGTTTCCAAATTTCACAGTGCACCAAGGAGTCTTGCAATTCAAAGGGAGGTTAGTTATTTCCAAGAATTCTTCTTTATTACCTACCATGTTACATACCTATCATGATTCATTATTTGGTGGACATTCTGGATTCTTAAGAACCTATAAAAGAATTACGGGAGAACTATATTGGGATGGTATGAAAAAGGATATAGAGAAGTACTGTGAGGAGTGTCTGATTTGTCAAGTCAGGTTGAGCAAGATCCAGAGGAGTTTCCAAATTTCACAGTGCACCAAGGAGTTTTGCAATTCAAAGGGAGGTTAGTCATTTCCAAGAATTCTTCGTTATTTATTACCATTTTACATACCTATCATGATTCAGTATTTGGTGGACATTCTGGATTCTTAAGAACCTATAAAAGAATTACGGAAGAATTATATTAGGATGGTATGAAAAAGGATATAAAGAAGTACTGTGAGGAGTGTCTGATTTGTCAAAGAAATAAGACACTTGCTTTGTCACCAGCTTGTTTACTTTCTCCCTTAGAAATACCGGATACCATATGGACTGACATATCTATGGACTTCATAGATGGTTTGCCTAAGTCTGCTGGTTTTGAAGCTATATTTGTAGTGGTAGATAGGATGAGTAAATATGCACACTTCATGGCACTCAAACACCCCTATACGGCTAAATCTGTGGCAGAGCTCTTTGTGAAGGAAATTGTTAGGTTACATGGTTACCCAAGATCCATTGTTTCTGATCGGGACAGGGTGTTTGTTAGTAATTTTTTGGAATGAACTATTTAAGCTGGCAGACACAAAACTGCATAGAAGCTCAGCATATCATCCGCAAACCGATGGTCAAACAGAGGTGGTTAACAGAGGGCTAGAAGCTTATCTCCGGTGTTTTTGTGGGGAGAGACCAAAGGAGTGGACCAATTGGCTGCATTGGATGGAATATTGGTATAACACCACATACAACAGCTCAATTGGCATTACACCATTCCAGGCTGTTTATGGAAGGCTTCCACCTCTCTTGCTTTATTATGGAGATGTGGCAACCCCCAATTCTACTCTTGATCAGCAGCTCAATGAGAGGGACATTGCTTTGGGAACTTTAAAGGAACACTTACGCATAGCCCAAGAAAAAATGAAGAAATATGCGGATTTGAGGAGAAGAGCAGTGGAATTCCAGATTGATGATATGGTTTTCCTAAAACTCAGACCATATAGGCAGCTATCGCTACGAAGGAAGCGCAACAAAAAACTGTCTCCAAAATACTTTGGTCCATATAGAGTGTTAGAAAAGATAGGTCCAGTAGCCTATAAGCTGGAATTGCCTAGTACAGCAGTTATTCATCCGGTTTTCCACGTGTCTCAGCTGAAGAGAGCACTAGGGGATCATACTCAAGTACAACAGCTTGATTTTTACCTAACAGAAAACCATGAATGGATGACACAACCAGATGAAGTATACGGGTACAGAAAGAATCCTAACACAAAGGACTGGGAAGTGCTGATAAGTTGGAAAGGGTTACCACCTCATGAGGCCACGTGGGAAGATTGTAATGACTTCAAACATCAGTTTCCTGACTTCCACCTTGAGGACAAGGTGGATTTGGAGGAGGAGAGTAGTGTTAAACCACCAATATTATTCACATATAATAGGAGAACTAATAGGAGAAATAAGGGGAAGTGGGCACAGAATATGTTAGCTAGAGAGGTGGAGGAGAATTTGGAGGGAGGAAACTGTAGTGGTGGGCCCAGCAGTTAGTTGGGATTGAAGAGGGATTTAAGCCAGGGAGATAGCAGAAACTGGTGTGCAGAATTTTACTGAAATTAAGAAGGCTAACTCACTCCTTGAGAGACAGGGGGAGTAGTACATTGGTTCTGAATTTTCCTTGCTTTCTGGTTTCTTGTTCTGTCTTTTATTTTCTGTTAAATTTGAATATTGTATCTTGGTTTCAGTTAGGGAAGGATTGAGATCCTAGTAGTGTTGTTTGCTTTCTGTTTTCATCAAATATTGTAATTACATTTGGATATCAATAAAAGTAGAATCACCAAATCGGTGTTCTATCATGTTGTTAAAGTGTTTTGTTGATCATGAAGTGTTGTTGAAGTGTGTATGTAATTTATCTTAGTTTGTGCTCTATGTTGTTGAAGTGTGTTGTTTGTCATGAAGTGAATGTGATGTGTTTATTTGGGTGAATGAGTCTTGTTGAATCATTTTTTTCCTTCTCTTATCTTATTAGGTTTTGCTACAATCCATTGGAGCAATGAAGCTATATTTACGCTAATTCATTGATGTATAGACTTTTTTGTAGGTTGGTAGGAATTTTTTTTTGTTTAAATGTAGTTATTTAAATAGTTTGTTCGTACCAAAGCATATTTGTATCAACAATTAAAACAATATTACAAAGTGTGTTTCTTTCTATTAAAGCGTGCACCATTTTTCCATTTGTGATTGTATTCGTCTGTAATGGTATGTGTAATGACAGTGCGACAAGAAATACAGGATTTGATAAAAAGGAGGGCTATTGACTAAATACACAAATATGACATTTAAATTGAAACAGTGACTAAATACACAAATATGACATTTAAATTGAAAAATAAAACTGTTATCGAAAAAGTTTTATTGATATTTAATTAAAGTCATGGTAAGTTAAATAATGACAGTTAAAAAGTGTCATAAATCATATATAATGACATTTAATATCAGTTGTATAATATTAACAATGACAGCTATCGTTCGTCATAAAATGTAAACTATGACAGTTATCCTCCGTCATAAAATATAAACAATGATAGTTATTAACTGTCATCGAAATTAAATAATGACAGTTACAACCTGTCATAAAATATAAATTATGATAGTTATTAACTGTCATCGTAAGTAAATAATGACAGTTATAATCTGTCATAAAATATATCATTCGTGACATTTATTATATGTCACAAAAATCGTATTTTGTGACAGTTTTTTACAACTGTCATAAAATACTTTTCATGACTCCCACATCAATGATTGTAAAAAACTGTCACGAAAACATTTAATGACATCATTAAACTGTCATTGTGGGCCCTTTTTCTACTAGTGTTCATTTATCTCTTAGATGGAAATGGCGATTACTGCCCTAGTTAGAAGCATGGAGAAGGGAATTTTCTGATGCCGAAGAAGAATTTTCCACTGCGTGGGACTTGATTAGCCAAAATCCCTTGTGATTGAGGCAGAAACTCAGGAATGGAGCGATGTAGAAGAGTTTTTTTTATTAGAGACGGAGTTATGAAAAAATCACTGAAATTGATGCCCATTCGTTCTTCTAATCAGCTAGCAGATGTGCTTAAGTTAGATTATTGTTATTATTTTAATCACTTATTTTTCATTCTTTGTTAGATTGTTATTATTTTAATCACTTATTTCTCATTCTCACAGGTGAATATAAGAGACGGGCATCGTTTCAATAAGGGGTCTTTTTAATAATATAACAAAGCGGCAAATTATTTACACTCTATAGAACAATTTCAGAAACGGAAAAAGCCCATAGGCCCACAATGCGAAATACCAAAAATACCCCAACAAACGCGAACTTAATAGTCCGCGCACGCGACTAATGTTAATAAACGATTATTAGACGCCATCATGTAGAATAATATACAATTGATACACGATCTCATAAATTACTAAATACATAAACGATCAACAATAAATGCTAAACGATAACAATATACATTAACGATTGTACATCCGATCATGTTTGTAAATATAAATGATAAGCATACACGATTCTGTATATTATGTAAACGATAATCATATATATAAATGATAAGGTAATAAACAGTAAAAGATGACGAAAAAGTTTAAGTATACACGATCGTGTAGAGAAATTTCAATGATCGTTTATGAATGAAAATTTACAAAAACTCCAATAAATCGTAATTACAAAAATGTCATCCAAATAAAGAGGCTATAAAAAGGTGAAGAAACTCGCTCAAACTTTTTCTTTCATTGTCTTCATTGTCAGTTGTTTACATCCTGGTAACTACTTCAACAGAACAGTCCCGATCGACGATCTGCCTTGCATACAAAAAGGTTTGAATCTATATTCATTTCGATCTATCTCCATCATCCACATATATCTAGCACCATCTATATCGCATACAAACAGGCCTTAATCTATATTCTTTTCGTTCAATCTATATCTATCGCGATCTATGCCACATTCAAACATGTATGTTTCTATACTGTTTGTATAATTTATATTAGTTTTCTTTTTTACAAATAGATGGTGAGCAAGAATCAACAAGCATCGTAGCAAATCAATAAGGTGTAAAGCAAAGACAGAAGAAAGTAAAATAAAGAAAGAAAAAGAAAAAAAAGGTAACAAATTAGAATGTGAATATCTGTATGTATAGCGTTGTATATTTCTGTATTTTTTTCTTTATAGCGCTCTACATCTGTAAATTTGTTTAAAGTTGCCCTTGTTTGAAACATACTATTTATTATATCATTCAACAGATGAAACACTATCCAAATGACATTATTATTGAAGAGGAACAAAAAAACCTTAGAACTACTGCATACTATAGCTTAGAAACATTGAATCAGATCAAGTCAAAAATAGACAAAAGGATTCTGTCTCGAGTTTTGACAAACAACCCTTTTGGCCAATTTCTTAATATTAAAATGGCCAAAATACCAATACAATTCCTGAATTTTCTATTAAAAAAACAATGCCATACAAAAAAAAAAAAAAAAAAAACTAATGTCCTTGCTTTCAACTTCAATGGACATATAGCAGAATTTGGGTTGAAAGACTTTTGTTTTGTGACTGGACTAAAAGGTCACAAATTCCTTGAGTTAAATCTAGGAGAAAGAAAAGAAAATGGTCTGAAAAATGCGCTTTTCCATCATGATGACTTTATAACAAGAAGAGATATAGAAAGAACTTTTAAAGCTTTGTGCAATGAGGAAGACTCATTGAAAGAAAAAATAGTTAACCTCTATATCTTAGAAGCATTTTTAATTCCCAAACAGCAACACAACCACATAAATCTCCTACATCTAGACATATTGGATAATGAAGAAATCTTCAAAGGCTATCCATGGGGGAGGTTATCATACATCCTAACATATCAGTTCTTGAATAAAGCATCCTACAGTGACAAGGATGCTGTATACCTTTAAGGCTTTCCCCTAGCTTTAGTCTATTGGGCTTTTGAGAAAATACAATGACTTTCCAATTTAGATGTTGGGCCACCAATTGTAACATAGGAATGTTTGGAAACAAGTGACTGGAGGACTCTAAACATTGACATTTTTTAATCTGAGAATGTAAGTAAACTTAGAGCATGCTTATATATATGTCTATCCAGATAGACAATGAAAGATTTTCTATCCATGTCTATTTTGAATAGATGATGATATAAATCTATCACTGTTTATCAATACCTTTGCTACTACTTTGCTATCACTATTTATTTGTAGTTCTCCATGACACCTCTAGACTCATCAGAAGAAGAGTCTCAAACAATTTTGAGATATTTTCAAAAATATTGAGAAGCAGGAAAGAAAAGAAAAAGCAGAGGAAAAAAAAAAAGAAATGAAAAAAAATAATGAAACAAATAAAATCTTTAATGAAATAAGTGAAATCAGAAAAACTCAAGAAAAAATAGAAACAAACAAATATTATTAAGACAAGGAATAAAAGAAATAAAATGCAAGTTGACAATGGTTATGACAAGCTTGAATGTAGCACCACCATCAGCCAAACTTCAATAACAACAGAATGAGAAAG
This sequence comes from Cucumis melo, assembly GCF_025177605.1. Classification (NCBI taxonomy): domain Eukaryota; kingdom Viridiplantae; phylum Streptophyta; class Magnoliopsida; order Cucurbitales; family Cucurbitaceae; genus Cucumis; species Cucumis melo. The sequence goes on from NC_066866.1 coordinate 5,968,149, forward strand.
AAGTTGCATATACAAAAGTCGTGGAGAAAAATAGATCACCTACTTGTAGCCTTGATCTTCTTGATGATGATGAACAAGTTAATACAATGGTGAAGTATGCAACAACAAATTGTCCTACGATTAGTGCTATATTCATTTTCCAATCCTTTGTTTTGTTTAATTTTCCTCACTTTCCAAATAAAATAAAACACGATTATGTTGTTTCTTTTTCTTTACAGGAAACTGTTGTTTTGGAAACACAAAGTAGCTTAGAAACAATAGCAACTACAGATTTAGAAACACCCAAAACATAAATATTGCCGCAGGTTTAACTCTTTTCCAAACAATAAAAATATATTTATCTATCTGGATGAGTTTTCTTCATGATGTATCTAAACATTCTTACTTTATGTGCTTGCAGATAGATGAAGAAGACGAAAACAACAACTGACTTATTCATTTAGGACCACAAAAAACACACGTATTGACATAGGTTTTAATTTGTTTAATATACAACTGGTTTCACGATCGTTTAAATATAATTAAACGATCATTTAACATAACTAAACGATTGTTTAACATAATTAAATGATCATTTGACATAAGTAAGCAATCACTTAATTATTTTAAACGATCGTTTATTTATTTCACATGATTGTTCGTTTGGTTTTTAATCCATTCATTTATATATTTTTTAATTGTTTGCTACTCAGCTGCTTTCATGATCGTATATACATATTTAAACGATCTTTATATTGCATGTCTGTCTACATTTTGTTGCACATTCTCCTTTTACATTTAGATAATACAATTTAAAGATGGAGAAAAAGAAGAAGAAGTTGAAAGTAGAAGGAGCCAGGAAGACAAAACAAAATGAAGCCATATTCAATTGAGAAATATTGTAATCGTTGAAGAAAAAATATAGCAAAACAAGGGGAAGAAAATACAAAAGATACAAAAAAAGTTGATTGATGAGGATGAATTTGATAATAATGAAACTGAAACTGAAGAAGAAATTGACACTGATAGCAGTTAAGAACCACAAGAAGAAATTGACACAAATAGCAGTGAAGAATCAGAAGATCAAGTTGAAACAAAAGGAAACAAGAGAGAAATTAAAGAAATGCAAAAGGAAAATAATGTTACTCAGCAAAAAAAGACAAAAGTCTCAACACAAGGAGAAAGCAGCAAGAGAAACGAAAGAAGAATGTCAACTCAAGAATACATTGATACTACTCCATCCTTCCACCTACAAATTTCTCAATATTTTAGAGATAATTTATAATCTTTGTAAAGCTTCAAATCATTAAATTTAACTTTAAAAAATTTCTTTGTTTTATACTCGAGAAATCCATATTCCATTTCACTCTTTGTATCCTACACTATCTTGTAAAACATACAAAGGGATCAATTACATTTATTACCAAGATCGTTCATATTCAACAATACCATCATTTAACCACATATATACATATTCGCTTAAATAATATACTACACGATCGCGTAAATTGAACATCTTATAAATGATATCCTACACGATCGTTTAGTTGTACAACATCATCGTTTAACATTATATGTTTTTCCAATCGTTTAACAACGCGATCAATTACATTTTAAACACTAAAGAATGTGATTGAACATTTTAAAAAATGTACGCGAATTTACAATATCTGGTAAAAATAACCATTATATACGTTCCACCTTCTTCGTTTTCCGTCACTTCGCAATACACAAACACACTAGATTAATCCCTAGCATTTCGTCTCAAAGATTTCCAATTTCATTCTTCTCTCAGTACATTTTTCTTTACAACGTCAAAAGGTATTTTGCTGAACTTTTCCTACTATAACGTTACACTTTTCCTTCTTTATATTTCATACATTTCGACTTCTGTCTTGAAAACCTATCGTTTTGTTCTTACTATCGTTTAGGTTTTTGAATTCGTTTAAACTTCTATTCTCTAAATTGATAAATGTTTCAATTTATTATTACTTTTTGTTTGGATTAAACGATCCGTTACATCAAGTAAAGGATGGTTTAATTTTAGGGTTTACGGTTTAGTTTTTTTTATAAACGATCGTGTACATAATGAAAGTATATTGTGATCATTATTTTCAGGATGGCTGTACCTAGCAACAAATACTTTCCTGCCACTATCTCATGCCAAGTGCACAAGATTGGCTATTCTTATTGAAGATAAACTGACCAAGGAATAGCTGCAGATGTTCCACAAATTTGTGGTCCACTACTGAATGTCAACATGGTCTTCAACGACCAGTTGATCCATCACTTCTTGCTGAGGCAGATACCTGAAGAAGCCAACGCAAATGGAATCTATTTTTTTGTTTTGGGAAAGAATGTTCGTTTCACCCAAAATGAATTCAACATCATAACTGGGTTGTGACCAACCAAAGTAACATTGGAGAAAGACTGTGATAATAAGCTCCTACAGACTCTTCTATTTGGATCAGAGAACAAGAAAATAATAACGTGCTTGGAACTTGAAGAAATTTTCAAAAAGTTTGAGTTTACAAATGACGAAGATGCTATGAAGGTTGCCCTGACTCTTTTTATAGAAACTTTGAGTTTGATATGGATATTTTGGGAAAAGTTGATGATGAAGAAGTTTTCAAGAACTTTGATTGGTCAACTTTCTTCTACACTCGTTTGCTCAATAGTTTGACGACAATTCCACAAGGAAAAAAAGAAGCATACGAGTTAAAGAGTGCAAAAAGTTCCAAAGCCGTGGCATACTACAACATAAAAGGCTACGCACTTGCTTTTCAGGTAATTTTTATTTGTTTATACACTTTAATTAAATACAAATTAAACATCAAAGTTTAACATATTTGTTTAAATGTTTTAGGTGTGGGCTTATGAAATACTCTCAACTGCAAGTGAGCACCTAGCCACAAAAAACAGCAAGGGATCAATCCCTAGAATATTAAGATGGAATTTCACACAAGCTCCATCTTACAAAATGTTGCAGAAGAACATATTCGACAATAAGAATGTAAGTAAAACTTTTCAGCGATCGTTAAAAACAATTGCACGATCGTTTAACAAAAATTACACGATTGTGTAAACTAATTACACGATCGTTTATATTTGTTAAACGATCGTTTACTAGCTTGTTTGATATACAACATATTAATAATTCTTTTATTGTAACATTGCAGACTATTGTTCAAGCTAAACTCAAGCTATCAACCCAAGAGAAAGCTTTCATGGAAAGTCGAATTCGAGGGGATGATAAAATGGAAATGGAGGATGATGAATCCATGCCAGATATTGACAGCAGTGATAACACTACTCCTAATGATACAACAAACAATTAATCATTGGACAACAACAACTTGCAGTCAACCTCATCTCCACAACTGTCACCACGAAAGAAAAAAAAACAAAGAGTGGTTGATGAGTCCGAAATGCATCCAATGACCAAGAAGAAAAGCCGCACATCCAAGGACAAAAACAACAAAGTCATTCAAAACCCTACAAAAGACTGAAAAAGAACATCAAAGAAGTGCATAAGGATGTATTCGAGTTAACTTCTATAGTCTGCAAGATGGATGACATAATCAGAAAGCAGTCATTGGAGCTATCTGAAATGAAGCAAATGCTGGAGAGATTGCTCTAGGTAAACTTTGTTTTCAAAAAGTATTTAGTTTATCAGTTGTTTAAATAAACGATCGTGTAACTAAAATATTCAATCGCCTATCAATTTCAATGATCGTTTATCATAGTTACACGATCGTTTAGGTTTTTTTTAGAAAGCAACCGATGTTGACTTTTAGAGCTTCCGTAGAAGAGCGAAGGAAGCACTAAGAATCAACATCAAGCCCGCATTTTATTCATTTAAATCAAGGGCATATAGAGGGAGATTAAAATCAGAGAAGGCTTAAGATAAGCCTGTTAAGCACTATAGAGAGCATACAAATTTAAGGCTATTGAGCTAGAGGAGTAGCTTTTGAATTTCTTTTCTTTTGTGATCTAAGTTGCTGCTTGATTGCAGATAGGCTCCCATAGGCTATCAGACTTTATGGCTTTATCTTGAAAAATTCTCCTGTTTCTTTCCAGCCAGATAGTCCAAATGAGAGCCACCATGATGGAGATTATTCCTTTTTTTAAATCCCTTTTTTCATTTATAACAGAAGAGACAAGGGTACTAAGGTTGTCAGAAGTCTCATTTCTTCTTAGGATATCATTCGCCTTCTTCCAAAGAAAAGTTGTAGTTTGACAAGAGAGAAAGATGTGGCTACATGTCTCTTGTTCTTTTTGGCAGAGGACACACAAGTTTGGATTTAGGCATGTTGATTTCAATCTTTTTTGTATGTTGTTGTTTGTAAGAAACCCGTTGTTGACTAGGGTCCAAAGGAAAACTTTGCATTTATTGGGTATTTTTTTTTCCATATGTTTGTTTTGGCTTGTGGATCTTGTCGATATTCATATGATGATGGTTGGGTGCATAAGGCCATCTTGACTGATTTTACAGTGAAGTTCTGATCAGAGCAAAGTTTCCAAGTAAGCTTATCTCTGCCATTTTGATTTAATGCATTTGGAAGGAGAGATTTGATTTCTCTCCATTGTTGTTGTTCCCTATCGTTTAAATGTCTTCTTGGTTTGAAGTCCCACTCCAAAGTGCTTTCATTCCACATCTCTTTAATAGAACCTTCTTTTGTTTTGGAAAGGGCATAGAGTCTAGGGAATTTGTTCCTTAGAGTATCACCTTCATTTCAATTGTGGTCTCAGAAACACGGAGATTCTCCATTTTGGATTTTCCAACTCATGTTCTTATTGAACCATTAGCAATTGTCTGTGATGGCTTTCCAAGGAGCATTTGTTGTGCTAAATCTACTCTGAGTAGGCAGCTCCCTCTCAAAAGCTTTATCATATTTTGTATCAATGAATTTTCTCCAAAGAGCTTGTGGTTCCTTATGGTATCTCCAAAGTCATTTTTTGAGGAGGGCGTAGTTTGTTGTTTCAATCGGGTTGATGCCAAGGCCTCCATTTTCTTTAATGAGAGTAGTTATCTTCTATGCCACCAGAATCATTGTTTTCTTTTCTGTCTTATTGGTGCAAGTGTTATTGTAATTGCCTTTCCACAGAAAGTCCCTCTAATGTTTTTCTATTTTTTTGCAGCATGTTTTTGGAGCTTTGAAAACAGAGAGCTGGTAAGTAGGAAGGCTTGTTAAGGAAGCATTGATCATAGCCACCTTTTGATATTAGGGCATATTTACTCAGCTTTTTATGAATCTTGTCAACAATGATGTTGTCCCAGAAAGCGCTTGTTCTTGGTTTTCCCCCTAGAGGCATTCCAAGGTATGATATAGGGAAAAAATGGCTGTTTATGCCCCAACTTCTGACCACCTTGCTGGTTCTTTCCTTGCGACATTGATTGGAGAGATAGATGTTTTTGCAAGATTTATGTTGAGACCTGTGGCTGATTCAAATAGATGAATTGTAAACTGAAGGTTTCTGATGCTTTCATCATCATCTTGGACAAAGAGAAGGATATCATCCGTAAATAGGAGATGTGTGAGGTTTATGTCTTTCATGATAACTCCTTTTATCTTATTCTGCTTCTCTAGATGTTTCAAAAGATAAATTAGCCAATACAAAGGTAAATAGGGATATGGGGTCACCTTGCCTGATTCCTCTCTTGGGCTTAATCTTGCCACAGGGTTTCCCATTGATCAAAATGGAGTATTAGACCGTATTTATACAGCTTTTGATCCACTGTCTCCATTTCTTAGGAAAGCCTTTTTTCTTCAACATAAAATCTATGAAATTCCAGCTTATCCTATCAAAGGCTTTTTCAATGTCTATTTTGAAAATAAATCCTCTAGTTTTTTGTTTTTTTTACAAGTCTATGGCTTTATTGGCTATCAGGATTGCATCGGTGATTTGTCTATCCTTTATAAAAGCCAGTTGGTTCTCTGGAACCGTAGTTTGTAAAATGTTCCTGAGTCTAGATGAGAGAACCTTTGCAATAATCTTGTATAACAAGGTAATTAGGCTGATTGGTCTGTAGTCAGCTGCATGAAAGCTCCTCTCTTTCTTGGCTATAAGGGCTATATACGTTTCGTTTGTGATCTTGTTGATCTTTGCATTTTGGAAAAAATCGTGGAACACCTTTTATGTCTATCTTGAAAGTGTTCCAGAATTTTTTGAAAAAAATCTATGGTGAAGCCATCTGGGCCAGCAGCTTTAGCACCCTTGAAAGAGAAGATTGCACTTCTAAGTTCTTCCTCAGAGAAAGAAGAGATGAGATCATTCGAAACCGACTTATCTTTAAGATTCTAATCAAGATTATCAATCAGGCAGCTGATGTTATCCTTAGAATCATATATACCATTGAAGTGATCAACGAATTTTTTTGGATGTCATCGTTTGAGTTATGGTTGTTATCATTCTTGTCATAGATGCTTGATATTTGATTTCTTCTTCTTCTTGCAGTACAAACTTTGTGGAAGAAGCTTGTATTCTCATCTCCTTCATTGATCCAGATTCTTTTAGCCCTTTGAGCCCAATATTGAGCTTCTTTGATGGAAGCATCTAGTAGATCATGTTTTAGGGCTTTTCTTCTGTCGAGATCCTCTTTTGTGATTGAGTTTTGTGCTTCTGCTGCATCAATCTTCTCAATCTCTGATCTCCAAAGAGATATGTCCCGATCTTGAAGTCATTTTTTGTTGTGTTGCCATGCTTTGGTTATTTTGGCAAGATGCTTAAGTTTCATCATGAAGGAATAACCTGGATGGCCATCTTGTTGGTTTTCTTTCCACCAATTTTCTATGTTCATTTTGAAGGTTTCATCTTTGAGCCAAAGATTGTTGAGCTTGAAAGGGGAAGGGCCCCAAGGAAAAGTACGGGCTTCAAGCATAATCGAGAAGTGGTCAAATGTGATTCTGGTAAGCACTCTACAATGGTGAATAAAGAACCTCTGTTCTCAGCCAGGGGATATGAGAAATCTGTCTAATCTTGATAGCATTGGCTGTTTTCTTAGATTGGACCATGTGTAGATGCCATTGATCAAAGGAGGATCTATTAGCTGATGGTTTTGAATGAAGGAATTAAACTGTTTCATGCTGAATTTGTCTGGATTTAAAGAGGAGGTTTCTGAGTTCCATCTGATCACATTGAAGTCCCCACCCAAGATCCAGTTTGAACCACAAAGATCAGCTAACTGATCTAATTCTTCCCAAAGTTTTCTTCTTTCTTTCTGTTTGTAGGGACATAAATAGCCGGGAACCACTAGCTATAACCATCATTTTCTACAAAATTGACAGAAACAGAGAAATCTCCTTCTAAAGAGTTAACTGCCTTGTACTTTAGATCATCCCACATCAAAAGAATACCGCCTGATCTACCATCAGCTTTTTTGGCAATATATTTGATACTAATTGAACTCCACATAGATTTGATGATTCTATTAGAAATCTTAGACAACTTAGTTTTAGTTAGGCAAACAACATCAAGAGCATAACTAGAAATATCTTTTTTTATTTGAGCTCTTTTATGGGAAGAGCTAATCCCTCTAACATTTCAAGGTAGACATTTCATGGAGAGTTGTTAGAACCCGATGGCTCATAGCCAAATTCAACATTTTTTTTCATTGTCTAAAATGTTCTTGGTGCTGCTAGCTTTATTGTCATAAGCTGGTGCTAGTTTGAGATTGTTATCATTGAGCCAGTTGATGAGTTGTTTCTTGAAGATCTCTTCGTTGATCTCCCTTTTGCCTATCCATCCTTCATTGTGTTCTTTTTCTTCTTCACTGTCCACCAAGGAAACCAGACTGTCTCTGATAATCTCTGACTGAGAGGGAGAAATTTGAATTGGAGTCATTATGGGGGAATCCGGGCTTGAGACATGTTCAACTTCCAATTCCTCTGGGAGAGGGAAGATGTTGCCTAGTTCCATTGTCAGATTTATGGCTTTTTCCTTCTTCTCTGCTTCCACAAGCTCAATTTCCTTGTTGTGATTGTTTTTCACTCTATATATCTTCCTTGGGCTTTTCTTTTTCTTTTGGAAATAGGTACCTTTAAGAGGGCTGATCTTCAATGGCTTTATGTTCTGTCAAGACTTGTGGAGTTGTCTTTGAAAGTGGGACTTTCAATTTGAAGAGGTTAGCTGGGGCATTTTTAGGGTTGTAGAAGAAGGTTTTGTTTTTTGGAGAGGGGAAACTGACTTTCCTCTTTAGAAAATTAGCCTTCTCTTCTTGACTATCATTGAAGACCATTATACCCTTCCCTTTGTCCATCTGTCCCGAAATGACAAATTTGAGTCTTCCATCATTGCCCCTACCTCCATCAGAGTTATCAGAAATTATGATGGCCTTGTGAAGGATCCATGTATGTTTGCATTTCTTTCTTTGAACCATCTTCCTTCGGTGTAAGAAACAGTATGAATTGTAAAGATGTTACCTTTACTGTTTGTAATGTTGATTTGAGCAGAAATAAACCCTGTGTAGTTGTGTTTGATCTTCAGCCTTGCTTCAATAAGGTCTGCCTTTCTCATTGTTGACTTAGAGACTTCTAATAAACCTCTACACGCATCCCCTATCTGTTTGAAGGTGCTCATATTCCAGGCAGTCAAAGGGACACCTCTAAAGCTCGTCCAGCCTCCATAGCTTGGAACAAGTTTTGGGCAGGCATGGATGTCTTCTGCTCAAGCTTCAAACTTTACATAGAACTTATGAACAGTAGTCCAGTCTTTATTATTGTAGAGGAGCTTGACCTGTTCTTTTTCTTGTAGAAGGATGATCGCTTTCTCCACATGAAATGGCTGATAGGTGAAATCTGATTCTATTTTCTTTGCAAGCTTGTCGAAAATGCGATCCCAGTCATCATGCAGGTACCTTCTAGTTACTATGACCACTTTTTCCCAATCTATTTGGAGTTCATCAGTGTCAAAACTTTGTTTTTTCTGATTCAGACGAGCTCTCATCACTAGAGCTGTCAGTAAGGACTTCTGCATAAGACCTTTTCCTTCCATATTTCTTTTCAGATTTTGTTTCCGAAGAGGAGTAAGATCGATCTTCCTTGTTTGCTTGTCTTTTTGATGAAGAGGAAGATAGATGTTTTTCAGCAGCTTCCTTATAGTTCAGCATGTTGTGGAAAGTTCTCCACCCTGTTTGTTCAACACTCTCAGGTATTAAAAGGTAGCCTTTTCTCCCCTTGTTATCTACTTTGAAAACTTCAGCTAAAAGGCTTTTTTTTATTCTGTGTTCTGCTCAACCACATACAATGACCTTCTCCTCTGTTTTCCATGAAGAACTTGTTGTTCTTTGGGGTGTTGATCAGAGCATTGATCGCTCTTTTCAACCAAGAGAGTTCTTCAGGAGAAAGTACTATGAGGTAAGTTTTTCGAGAACTGTATTCTGATAAAACAAACCTTGTGTTGCTTGTCTTCTTGTCCAGCTCAAGAAGGAACTCCTTTTTTTTTTTTTTTTCTATTTGACAATATTGTTTAGGTATTATACATCATCGTTTACTTTTTTATACACGATCGTTCAACAATCGTTTTTTTAATTTTATTTTCATTTTTATTTATTTATTAGAATCAAAGTCAAAATCACAATCAAGGTAATGATGATACTCATCACTTCCATGATGATCTTCATGATGGATTTAATCAAGACAATATGGACAAAAATGATGATCATCAAAATAGAGAAGATATGATTAGCAATGACCAGCCATATGTTAAAGAACAACGCAGTCAAGATCATAACGTGGAAACTCAAAGGTTAACATTTCATATATTGTTTACTGCTTTATAATATTGAAAATTGCTTACATTCTAAATAAGTAACAATAGTAATTTTCTTATTCTCATTTTTTTTTCTCATTTTGTTTAGGGAACATCAAGAGGAATCTGGTAGTGATATAAGCATAGACGGCAGGGATGCAAACTTGTTACTGACTATAAGAGATATATCGAATAATTTAAATGCTTAAAGTCAGAAAGAAAAAGACCTGCCAGAAATGATTACTACCCTTCTATTTATGAGCCAACCTCTTCCACTTTGTGAGATACTACCATCATCAAGTACTGTCTAACATCTTGCAGTATCTCCATCGGAACAACTATTTTACAAATTCACGAAGTGCCACCATCAATTTCAATTGTAAATGAAGAATGTCAACCGGTATGTATACACAACAACTATGTAGTCTTTTAAATTGTGAGTTTGTTTCTTATCTAATATTATGCATCGTAGGAAATTCAAAAGAATGATTAGGCAGTTATTTTGGTTGAGGTAGAAAAAGAAAAGGAACAAGTAACTAAGGAACATGTGCATCAATCTACTTCAACTGAAAAATAGAATCTCAATTGGTATGTATACACAATAGTTGTGTGGTCATTTAAATTAAGAGTTTGTTACTTGTCTAATATCATACATTACACGAAAAAAAAAACAAAACAACAAGTTGAGATTGAAAAAAATGATGAAGCAGTTACTTTGGTTGATGAACCAGTAACAGAAAAACAAAGTTCTACAATTGGTTTAGAATCTATATTGGTATGTATATAAAAGAACTCTGAAGTACTTTGCATCAATTATTGCATCAAAATAGAAAATAAATGAACAACCTAAACCAATGAAAAGGAGGAAGCTATGCAAATTAGCAGAAAAGAAGTTGCCTGATCAAGATCTACAAGTTAATCCACCCATAACATCTACTGATGTCAAATTGCAAGATGTAGATAAATATAATCCTGTGTGGCCAGTGGATCCAAAATTGTGGAAGGAATACTTAACTTGGAAGAGATCTAAAAAGACAACTCATGAAGAAAGGATAGTGGTGTACACAACAAGAAAAAAAGAATTTTTCAAAAAGCTTGAAGAAAACACATGGATACTAGGAGACGTAAGTACTCTTTCCAAATTTCATTTTACATATAAAAACTACACGATCAAGTACAATATAATTTATCTAACCAAACGATCGTTTATACATAATACACGATCGCTTAGTAAGGAAAAGAATTTTGTAAACGATCGTTTATATATAATGCACGATCGCTTAAACTATCCCTTCTATTCACTAAACGATCGTTTGATTTTTTTTTTTTTGTAGACCATGGACTTGTTGCTGTACCACTTACAGAAGAAAATGTTGCATAACAAGAAATTCTACAAAAATAGTTTTAGAGTACTAGATTCGTCGTTTATGGTAAGTTATTTTTTATTAATTTTTCTTCTATAGAAGTTAAACTGCATAATTATATTTTGACTAAATTTTTTTACTTGTTCTTCAAGACTGGAATAAATAAAGAACGCTGCATAGTTAGACAACGACTTTTTCACAATCATGTGGTCAAAGCAGACAATAAAGAAGCTGAATGGATTGATACAACAACACACTTAGTACTATGGACAGATCCAAATTTGGATTACTATTTTAATGTTGTTGTTGGTGATTTCCAAGACAAAGAAGGGTGGGAAGATGCCAACTACCTGGTTGGTTGTATCAACATAAAAGAACATTGGTTGGCTGTTGCAGCTGATATGAGAAATGCAAGATCTATGTGTTCGACTAAATGCCAACATATGTTGAGCAAAGACTTGTTGATGTAGCTCTCGAAATGCCTACACGATGCATCCCCTCACTCGCAATTGCAACTGGAGTAAATGTTCATTCAAAACGTTTCAAATATGGCCCTAGTATAGTAGTGAGATCGAACACCACACTACAGACAGGCCGTTCATTAGATTGTAGGATTTTTTGTGTGAAATTTATTGAATGCCTTGTAACAAATGCTGGCCATGCATGATTGTCTAACTATGTATTAGAACTTTGGGCAAATAAATTCTTTTGGTAAATATACATGTCCAGTATTTACTTTTTAAATTTAATTTTACTAAACTTTTGATTGAATGTTTGTATTCTTCTAAATAGATATCACTAAACAATTGTATAAAGATATAAAAACATTTGTCTAGAGAAATGTAAAAGATCGTTTATATATCTGTAAGCGATCGTTTATATTCCTTAAGCGATCATTTATATTAGTTAAACGATCATTTATATATATTTAAGCGATCGTTTATATATCTTTAAGTGGTCGTTTAGTAAGGTCAAAGCGATCTTCTTAATACACATAAACAATATTAAGCGATCGTTTACATATACAACACTAATATCTAAACGATCGCGAATTTTCCGACTAATGTAAACGATCATGTAAATATCATGGATCACCATGCACTTAAGTAAAACCGATTTCCTAAACGTATATGTGAAGAATATTAAGCGATCGTTTATACGTATCACACTAATGTAAAAGATCGTGCATATATCTTTAAGCGATCATTTAGTAAAGTCTAAACGATCTTCTTAATAAACATGAAAATTATTAAACGATCGTTTATATAAACCACACTAATATCTAAAAGAATATTAAGCGATTTTCTAACGTACAGGTAAAGAATATTAAGCGATCATTTATATGTATCACACTAATGTAAAAGATCGTGCATATATCTTTAAGCGATCGTTTAGCAAAGTCTAAACGATCTTCTTAATAAACATAAAATTAGCTTTGGAGGTAATTATCTTAATTTTGTTTAATTAGCTTTAATTTATTGGACGTTATTTTGAATTTATTTAATGATAATTATTTGATTTATGTGGGAATTAAAATTAATTAAATATTTTTTAGATGAATATTTAATTAATTAGAGGTTTTGGCATGTGATGTTTGTTGAGTTTTTGATTAAATGGTAAGTTAAGACAATTAAGTAAAGTTGTGGTTTTTAGTGTTGTTGAAGTTGAATTTAATTAAATAATTATGAATGTTATTTAATTAAATTGTAGAGTGGAAAGTTTGTTGGAGATTTAATAATTATATGTATATGTGGAAATATACATATAATTATTATGTTAAAGGAAAAGATAATTATATTTGTTGAAGTATAATTATTTAAGGAAAAGATAATTGTATTTTGGAGAAAAGATATTTATTAAGGGAGAAAAAGTAAAATAATTATATTTTGGGAAAATATAATTATTTGTAAAAGGATAATTATTTTGGAGGAAGATAAATAATAATTAATTATTGTGGAAGATAATTAATTATTTTGGAGAAAGATAAATAATAATTAATTATTGTGAAAGATAATTAATTATTTTGGATAAAGATAAATAATAATTAATTATTGGGGAAAATAATTAATTATTTGGGAGGAAGATAAATAATAATTAATTATTGTGGAAGATAATTAATTATTTGGAAGAAAGATAAATAATAATTAATTATTGTGAAAGATAATTAATTATTTTGGAGAAAGATAAATAATAATTAATTATTGTTGAAGATAATTAATTATTTTAGAGAAAGATAATTTATGTTGGAAGTTATAAGTGATTTATTTGATTAAATTAATTGAGGATTTAAGTTAATTTGAGATTTTGGAGGGAAAAGTTGGTTTTGGTGGAATTGTAATTAATTGAGTATATATATATGGATATATATATATATATTTAATTAATAATTTGGAAAAGTGAAGTTAATTATATGATGGAATACAATTATACTTGTTTGGAAAAGAAGATAATCTATGAGGAGAGAGATGGTTGATTTGATTGGACGAAAAAAATATATATTTATTTATAAGAGAGAATAATGGTTTAAATAAATATATGTTTATTGTAGATTTTGGTGAGGGAAAAATAATAATAATAAAGAATTATTATTATTAATGGTTATAATTGCCTAAGATTTTGTGCATTTAAGGAATTTATTTAGGAAAGATAATAGGAATAAAGATAGATGTATATATTTGGTATTATATACATATATCCTAAAAGGAAAAGAAAATAATAATAATAAATATTATTGTTATTATTTGGGTCTATAAATATCATTGGAATACTTAAGTTAGAAAGTAAAGGAAAAAGAAAAAAGTTTTTCATCTTCTTCTCTAAGATAACCTTCTGCTGTCGCTGCCTCATAAGTTAAGTGATGAATGTTTCCATCAAGGATAAGAGATTTTTAACCTCCATTTGAGTAACCTTGGTAAGCTAATAAAATTAAATTAATATTTTATTAATTTAATTTTGGATCTATTTAGGGTTCTTTAAAGGTTCAATTGGCTGATTTTTTTTAAGATTTAAATCTTGGATTTTTTCCAATCAAGATTGAATTGGTTTCAACTCAAATTTTTAGAAAGTTAATTATTTTGGGAGAATTTTTGGATGTTAGCCAATTGCTAATTTCATTAATTAAGATACTGAGTTTTCCTTTTATGATTAGGATCAAGTTAATTACAGGATTTTTACTGTCCGCTATGGAGTACTTTGTTTGACTAAAATCTCCATGTAAGAGATTCTCCTACTAGACCTTCGAACTGAATTTAAGAGATCGCATGTAATTAAGATTATGCATTGATGGTAGCTAAAATGCATAACTCATTATATCGATTGATGATGATGACTGAGATTGTTATGTTAATGACCGACAGTATGTTGTTGATGACTGTTGATGTTTATGTTAATGCATGATATATTAATCACATGATTAACGACGTTAAGATTAATATTCATGCCATATTATTATGTTATGTTATGCTACATGCTATGGATAGAGTGTCCTGTTAACTTTGTCTATTAGAGTCGTACCTGCATGGGTGTCCTTCGGGATCACCACCTTTTTAGGACTGCATAGTCTGACGGGATCGCTAGTCTGGCATTGACATAGACATGATTCGAGTGATTCAACGGGATCGCTTGCAGCTCGATTGTCTTAGTGTTTCCTTCGGGTACACTACAGACCAGTTTGTCCTAGGTGTTCTTTTGGGATCACCGAAGACCAGATTAGTTCCTACGACATCGCAGATTGCACGTGTTCGGGAACGTGCCAGTTCTTGGGTACCACTTTACAGGACTCTAATGGGAAGTTAACAGACACCTAGCGGGACTAGTAGTAGGTCCCTTACTGAGTATATGTTTATACTCACTCTTTCTATGTTTGATATTTCAGACAAAGGTAAAGGTAAAGGAAAGCTGGCGAGCGACAGAGAAGAATCCGTGACATACCATATGAGGACTCAATTTTGCTTCCGCGTCTATGTTTCAGTGTTTTAACATTTTATTTTTAATGAAAAATTAGTCTTCCCTCGTTTCAAAAAAGTGTCTCTTGTCATTGTTTCTTTTTAGTAATGACCTCAGCTTAGTATAAAAAGTTGGGGCGTTACACCTGGCTACAAGACTTTTAAGACAACATTGATGGAAACAGTTGCTGTAAATCAAATGGCCTTTGTAAAGAATAGGCAGATTGCTGATGTTATCCTAATAGCAAATGAAGCCATAGACTTTCGGAGAGCTAAAAAGAACAATTCATTGACTTCATGTTGAGAATGAAAGGCTATCCTCTAAGATGGAGAAGATGAATAAAAGCTTGCATCAGTAATGTAGAATATTCTCTAATCATTAATAGGAAACCCCAAGGGAGAATCAAACCGACAAGAGGAATTCGTTAAGGTGATCCTATCTCCCTTTTTATCTTTGTCATTATAATAGACTACCTGAGTAAACTATTGAACCACTTGGAGGAAAGGAAAGCTATACAAGGTGTTGTCCTAAATGATTCATGCAGCTTCAACCACTTGCTATTTGTTGATGACATTCTTATATCCACTGAGGATAATGATATATATTTGAATAATCTTCAAATTGCCATTAAGATGTTTCAGTTAACTTATGGTCTTAAAATCAACGATGCTAAATCAACAATTAGCTCTATCAATGTGACTACTAAAAGAATTAAGATAGTATCTGATCAATGGGGTATTGTTTAACAGAATCTACCTGTGAATTATCTAGGAACTCCATTGGGGGGTAAACCACAGTCGAAGAACTTTTGGGAACACACTATTGAGAAAGTTCACAGAAAATTACGGGGTTGAAGGTACAACTAGATTTCCAAGGGTGGTAGACTCACTTTGATCAAACCCTCCTTAACAAGCACCCCTACTTATCTCCTTTCCATATTCAAAGCTCCAACTTTTGTATATAACGAGATAGAGAAATTCTGGAGACACTATCTTTGGAATGGAAATAAAAAGGAGTTAAATTCCCATCTCATAAACTGGACTTTATGCACCTCCTCAAAGATGCATGGTGCGCTTGGCATCACAAAAGTAAAGGATACTAACTTCACATTTCTTAGTAAATGGTTGTGGAGATATCACCAGGAAGACAACTCATTATGAAAGAAAATCACTAAAGCTAAATACTAAAAAAAAGAACTGGCAATCTTTAAGAAGACAGTGTTTTCATCTCCATCAGTAAGCCAAATTCTTTCTGGTTCTTTGAGCCCATATTTGTAATTGCTTCAATTCAATGTCACTAAGGTCCATCTTGAGAGTGGGCCTCTTAGAATGAAGTATGTTAGTCATTTGATTCTCTACTTGGAGCCTGTCAATCTATTTTGTTTCATTCATCAGCAAATTTTTTGTATCTATATATTGGTTCTGTTTGTTGTATTGCTAGCTCTTGATCGTTTTTGCAAGGAAGTCTAAGTATGAAAGAGTAACCATGATGACCATCTTGTTTTGTGTTTTCCTACTAGACTTTGATGTTTTTCTTAAAATCTATCTCCATCAAAAAGGTAATGTTCAGTCGAAAGGGACAAAGACCCTACTTTATTTGAGTTGTTTCCAAGACAATGGGAAAAG
Organism: Cucumis melo; assembly: GCF_025177605.1. NCBI lineage: Eukaryota > Viridiplantae > Streptophyta > Magnoliopsida > Cucurbitales > Cucurbitaceae > Cucumis > Cucumis melo. The sequence continues at coordinate 5,984,812 of NC_066866.1, forward strand.
TGGTCTGAAAGTATTATTACCAGTGTTCTTGAGAAATGTTGGCTACAATTTTGTTCCCATGCTTTTGTAAAAACGAAATGATCCAATCTAGAGGAGACTGGGTTCATCCTTAGATTCGACCATGTGTATTTGTTATTTGATAATAGGGGATCAATCAGCAAGTTCTTCCTTTGAATAAATCTTTTTAACATGGCCATGCTATTTTTATCTAGATTATTTGTATTTATTTCATTTTTCCATCTAACAATGTTGAAATCTGCAGCTATTAACCAAGAGGGATTATAGACATTCTGAAGCTTGTTTAATTCATTCCAAAAGAGATCTCTAGAAATACTTTTAGCAACATAGACTGTTGTTAGCCACCAAGTGAAACCATTATCATTCTCTATATGAATTGAAATAGAGAAGCTTCCTTTTATTGTGTTTATAATTTTGAACTTAAGATCATTCCAAATAATCATGATTTCACCGGAACAACCATTTGAATCTAAGGTAAGCCAATTAACATAAGATAAAGACCAAAGAGATTTGATTCTAAAAATTTTCAAGAACGATAATTTTGTCTCAGTGAAGATAATGATATCGGGCCCAAAAGATGAAACAAGACTTTTTATTTGGACTCTTTTGGAGGGAGAGCCTAACCCTCTAACAATCCAACAAAATATTTTCATGTATTACCCATATCTCCCAAAGGCTTTTGGCCTATGTTACTCGAGTTCCCTTCCAATACAGTATTTGAAGAGCTAGGAATTGTTAAGGGATATTTTGGTGAGAGTTTTAATTCATTCTCTCTCAGCCAAATTACTAACTTTTGCTTAAAAGAGTTTTCATCTTCCTCCTTGCTTTTTTCTGTTGCTAGATCATTGTAACTCTCATCAATATTAGTATTATTCTTGTTGTCTTTGCTCTGTGGTGTCTTTGCATTGTTGCTATTGTTGAAGTCTTGTGTCTCCCCAACGAGATCTTGATCATCAACATTTTCTATCTGTTCAAGGCTATTAAAATCATCTGAGTTCTATTGGTTGTCCACAATTAATAGGACCCTAAGTTGACTTCCAAAATGTTGTCATCATTCTTTTTTTCTTAACAATTAATGACTGAAGTTGTTGCTTATTTGAACTTGATTTCGGCTGCCTTTTAATGCGATAACAACTCTTTAAAGAAGACTTAGTTTGTGCATATTTTATATCAGTAGATTCCACTTGAAGATCTACAGGGGGCTTTTAATTCAGAGCTATCTTCTGTTGGCATATTCTAAGCTATGAGAGAGTGTTATTATATTTGAGGTAAGTAGAAAGAAACTTTTCTTTTTGAGGATTTGGAATGATCTCTTTCACTAATGATCATTAAATCTTTTCCTTTCTCTCATTTTTTCACTCAATTTTAAATCCATAGAGTTATTGCCCGAATTGTTTAGCTGTTCTTCTTGGCCTTCGTGTGATCCAAATTTGAGGAACTATCTACCTTAATTGATGTGTTATCAATTTTTTCTAGAGGGTGTTGGTATTGCATGAATTCCAACAAAGGAGTAAGCTTCAGATTTGGCATTGTATTCGTCAAATTCCATACCTGCTTCATATCTGAAAGTGTCATGAATTCTAACGTTTCTATCAACAAGCTATCTACTTTATGGAGGAGGGACTGTTTGGACCATATAATCTTGACCTTCATCATCAATAATGAGAATAGAGGCAGGAACTAAACCAGAATAATTGTATCTAACTTTAACTTTGGCTCAATCACATTTTCCATTTTCATGGTCTCTCTTGCAATAGACAAGAAACCTCCACAATATAGTTGCAAACCATTTACACATTTGTTGCTGCGTAGTAAAGTGTAGCATGTTATGGAGCAAGGTTGATGATTGCTTTATCAACATGAAACGGTCTATAAGTAAAATCGAACTCAATTTGCCTTTTTGAAGTGAATATGATCGTCTTACTCTAATCATCATGGAAGTTCCTTCTTGTGATGATCACTTAGTCTTCCAACTCTAAAGAACTCCCAATAATGTCAGCATTTTTTATCTCAGTGGTAGACTTTTCTTTTTGCTAGAACTTTCATCAGAGTGGCTTTTGTTTCTTTTTATCTTTTCATCATCACTATTGTCTGAGAGAACATTTGCATAAGTTCTCTTTGGAGTTTTTGAGTCAGATAAAGAGATATACCGAGCTTCATGATCACCTTTGAAGGTTGAACGTGATCTCTTTGGAATCGAATCGAGAGTGAAGGTGATGAGTGAGAGAAAAGAAATTAATCCAACCTTTTTTGTCACGACCTTCAGGAGCTAGGATATTACATTATCTTCCTTTGTTGTCTATCTTGAATATCTCTGTTGTATTTCCAGTCTTGCTTTTGTTTTTTGTTTTCTTGACCCACAAACAGTTGTTTGCTTACCTTTTTTTAATAAAAAAAATGTTTATATGTTGGATTGTCAAGTAGAGACTTGAAGCTTTTTCTTACCCAAAGTAAAGTGTCAAGTGTAATGTCCATTGAGAACGATTTGTGGGGGCATACCTTTATCAATCACATGCGAAGAAGCTTTGTTGTCCAGTGAAAGAATAAATTCTTTCCTTTCTATTTTGCAGGTTTTTGGAAGTTGCTTGATGAAGGAAATTGTTTTTGTTTGGCTTGAAAAGGACTGCCTCTTTTATCATTGTTGATTGCTGTATGTTTTATGGTTGAATGTGGTAGTTGTAGTTGGTTTTCTTCATTAATTAGCTCTTCATTTGATTAGAAGTATTGTGGCGGCCTTTAGTGTGAGTTGAAACCAGAGAGAGAATTTCTCTTTCATTTCTAAGAATATGCTTACTTCGTATTAATTTGAAAGGTGACTCTTGGAATCAATACTTATGGTCGCCATATGTATCTTTGGTTGGAGAGAAACAAGAGAACTTTTCATAATAGTTATTTAACCACAATCAACATTTGGGAAGACCATTTATGATGGGAAGCTCGAAGAACATGATTTTCAATGAGGAGCAAATCAACATGTTGGGAGGCTGGGAGAATATTTGTAATCTTGTTGGTATGTGGTTCAAGTAGGCATCGCCTATTTAAAGACTACAGTCAAAGTACAATTTCTTTGAACTTAAATGCTTTTTGCAAATGATTTTGTATTTTAATTTTCTTGGCTTAACTCTAGCTCTCTTTGTAACTACTTTGAATCAATAAATTTGGGATATGGGGTCTAAAAGTTTCATATCTCCTAAATTTTTCATTAGAAAAATAAACATGCCAATGATATTTTAATATTAAATTGTAAATTTTGTGGTAATGATTTGACAAAAGTTAAATTTCCATCATTTTAATTTATAAATAAAAGTTAATTGATTTGGTTTAATGAAATTCTCATAGAAGTTAAAAATTTATACTTTAGGAATTTTATCGAGAAACATAGGAAAAATTATGAGTTTTCATGAAACTATGAATATTAAATACAACTTGACAAAATTCAAAATTCAAAACTATAGGACCAAAATTAGAAGAATTAAATCATATATTATTAATTGATTTCAATCCAAATCCTCAAAGAGGAAAGTCGCTTTCTTCTCTCCACAAACAACATTCTCATAGCTCAAGTTTTGCTAATAGAAGACATATTCAAATTAAAAACCCCCTGCAAATCAACATTTGGATTCTTCTGACACAAGAGATACACAAACAAAGACCTCTACAAAAAGTTGTTACCACATTAAAAGACATTGACAATCCTTAATTGTGAGAGAAAAAAAGATTGATGATAGCAACTTAGAAGTCAACTTGGGGTCTCTAACAATTTTAGAAAAGCAATACAATTTTGAGGATTTCAATAACCTTGAACAGATAGAAAAAATTGATGACCATGATCATCTTACTGAGGAAACACAAGTCATCAGCAATTACAACAACAATAAGAAGACACAAAATATGGAAGATCAGATAAACATCAATTTTGAAGATTTCCTACATGAGCCTGAAGTAGAGAACAACATTAACGAGGATGATAAAATTTTCAAACAAAAGTTGGTCATTTGGTTAAAAGATGATGATCTAAAATTGCTTCCAAAATTTCCTCTTAGTCTTACTAATTCTTCAAATGATGTAATTGATGGGAACTCGGGTAATACAGACCAAGGGCCTTTGGGTGATATGGGTAATCCATGAAACTCCTCTGTTGGGATGTTAGAGGGTTAGGCTTTCCCTCCAAAAGAGCCCAAATAAAAAGTTTATTTCTACTTATGGGCCCGATTTCATAATTCTCACTGAAACAAAACTATCTTCTTGGAATAGCTTCAGAACCAACTCCCTTTTGTCTTTATCTCATATTGACTGGCTTGCCTTAGAATCAATTGGATGTTCTGGTGGAATTATGATCATTTGGAACAATATTAAGTTCAAAGTTAAAAACTCAATAAAAGAAAGTTTCTCCTTATCAATTCAGATTAAGAATGAAAATGGCTTCATATGGTGGCTTATGACTATTTATGGTCTTGCAAGAAGTACTAATAGAGATCTTTTCTGGGATGAACTAAACAAGCTTCAGAACACCCTACAACCCTTCTTAGCTTTTGGCTGGAGTTTTCAATGTAATTAGATGGAAAAATGAAACAACTGCTAAGCACCTAGATAAGAACAACATGGAAAAGTTTAACAGCTTCATTCAAAGAAATTTGTTGATTGATCCACCTTTATCAAAAAATAAGTACACCTGATCGAATCTCAGGATGAATCCAATTTCCTCAAGATTGGATTGCTTCCTTTTCACAAACTCTTGGGAACAAAATTGTAGCCAACACTTCTCAAGATCTTTGGTAAGGACGTACTATATCAGATCATTTCCCCATCGTTTTGGAAACTACACAAATCAAATAGGGCCCCTCCCCATTCAAGCTGAACAATACCTCCTTATTGGAAGTAGACTTTAAGAAAAACATCAAAGTTTGGTGGGAAAACACAAAACAAGAAGGCCAAAATGGTTACTATTTCATTTTAAGGCTAAAAGCATTGGCAAAAACTATCAAGTTTTGGCAATACAAAAAACAGAACCAATATATTGAAACAAGTAACATAACCAATATATTGGAACAAGGAATTTATTGATCAAAGAAATTGAGCAGATTGACAAGATAGAAGCTGGAAATCAAAGGACTGAATTGCTCCATTCAAACAGGCTTACTCTCAAATCAGATCTCAACAATATTGATTTGAAACAAACTCAACTTAGGGCTCAAAGATCCAAAAAGAATTGGTTTGCTGATGGGGATGAAAATACTGTTTTTTATTTCATAAGATTTGCTCCATCAACCAAAGGAGAAACCTTGTGACTGATATTGAAGATTCCAATGGCATAAAACAAACTATAAGTGATTCCATTACTATAATGATTTCATGATTCATTATCAAAACCTTTACAAAGCAGGAAAAGATGATTGCCTTTGGATAAGTAACTTGAATTGGAGCCCTATTCATCCCGTTCACCACAACTCTCTGTGCAAAATTTGAGGAATTGAAAATTAAAATGACTATAGCTTCTCTCAATAATGGGAAAGCGCCAGGGCCTAATGGTTTTACTATCCTCTTATTCAAGAAATATTGGGAGCTTATCAAAACTGACATAATGACTCTCTTTAAATAATTTCATAAAAATAGCATCATCAATAAGAATGTAAACAACCATTATAAAAAATCGCAAGTCTGCCAACGCAGAAAAAGGTGTTAGAAAAAGAGACGTCGTAAGAAGAACCTTTTCACGATGCCGTAAACAAGGGCGTCGGTAGTAGAGAGGTATGGCGACATCGTACAAATAACGTTAACAGAGGGTGAGGCTTCCACGACGCCGAGCGAGGAGACTTTGCAAAAATGTTTAATTTAAATAATAATATAGACTTTTTAGGATGCCATGCACGTACGTGTCGCCGTTTCTTCCCTAACTGTTGACGTTGTATGCAATACGTCGTGAGAGGTCGACCTTTTGTTGACGTTGCTTTGACTGCATCGACAAAGGTTGAACATTTAAAAAATTATGACAACCATATCACAACGCCATATTACATAGCATCATGAGAGGTCGAACTCTATCGATGTGAGGTAGGTAACATCGCGAGATGTGTGCGTTTTGAATGCTTTTGATAGGATTCTCATGACGTTGTAAGTGAGTGTCGATAGTTCTTTACAAACCGACGATGCCATAAGTGACGACATAGCGACTTAGGTGATCTTCTGACGTGTTCGAGCTGCATAGGGAGAACCCCTCTCAGTTTAGTTCTGCATTCACAAAATACAGATGCATGCGAAGAAGAAAACAGAAAAGAAAGAAGAGAAAGAAAGAAAAGAAAGGAGAGATTCGTCGTCATCACCGTTCGCCTTCGTTGCTTCCGTGTTTGCTGCCGTCGCCCACCATTCTCGTGTCGTCGTCTATTTGGTTTGTCATCTCTATCGATAAAAATAGTGTATCTTATTATTTGTATGTATAAATTGTATATTGTATATGTTGGAATTTATGTCCTAAAACTCGTAGTTTGTAGGTTAAAATTATATTCTATTCAATAAAGTGACTATTGAGGATTATTAGTGAAAATAAAATACTATAATCTTGAATCTAATTAATTAAGATCCCGAGGCTATCTAATGTAGACCTGAACTTTATGTAAAGACATAAAATGTGGATCAAGTTCAAGTTTGTAGCCCAAACGGTATATAGTGTATGGATAAGATTGGGTGCCTTATTTCAGTAACACTATAGATGCGGTCCACTTTGTAGTTTGTACAAACGATGTGATCATGAATCATTCATGTAGAGACATGGGAGTGGGGGCATCTTATGTAAAGAGTTTACATAAGACTGGAACCATGAAATAATCAGTTTTAAGTTATAACATCGTTGACTATATAAATTGACTATTTCGATAATGATGACCTAGGTAACTTAATCTTAATCTTGAGCTAACTATGAACTTCTATTCAAACAGTATTATCCTTAGATCTGCATAGGTGAGGGCAGCTCAATGACACTGGGCATAAGCCTCCCATTTCAAGGGTAAGACTGGATGGATGGCTAGAGACATAGGGTGTAAGACGAAATTCACTCTTACTCGTTTTAAGGTTAGCAGATAGGTTGTCCCTTAGGACTGAATCCAAGTCTTGAACAAGGGATCCCGCCCTCTCATTTGTTCGAGAGAGATTTTTTTTATAGGTTGGACCTTAAACCAAATGTTCAATAGTGGATTAGTAAGACTTAAGTAACAAGATGTAGTCTCGAGGGTAAAACGATATTTTTACCAAACCGAGGTTACAAACAACCTATGAAGAATTAACTTACTGATCATGGTTATATCAGATGGACACAAATATATCTATAGTGAGGAGAGTGCAACTACGAGACTGTAGTAGAATGATCCGTTAGTTAATGAATGTTGATTAGCTCGGTCTAAAAGAGTTTAGCTAGTTAATCTCGGATCGTTGGAGCCTATGATATATAGGTCCATTAGGTTCTTCTGCTAGCTCATATGGAATTGACTTTGAACAATATGTTGGAATAATTCGAATCGTTCAAATTAGGTAGAGAGAAACAAACCAACGAATATATGTGATATAGTCGTCAGTTATAGAGCTTTATGTTTAAATGTGATTTAAATATTAAAAATATGAATACAAATTCATATTTGGAAGCTCGAAATTGATGCAAATAGTCAAAGTTGTAAAAAGTCAAAATGTTGACTTTTGACATTGAAAAATCAAACTTTGACCGACTTTATATGAAAATGTGATTTAAATTTTGGAATAATGAATGTGGATTCATGTTCGGGAGGTCGGAAGTAGTTAAGACGGACAAAATGGTAAAAAGTCAAGAAGTTGATTTTTAACTTAAAAAGTTAAAGTTTGACTTTGACTTAAATGGTCAAAAAGACCATATTGCCCTTGGACTAGTTAGTGGGAAAATCCAACATTTTTTTGGATAATCCCACTAACACTTAGTGGGATAAGTGGCTATATGAGATGTAAACGCCTAGCCCACTAAGTTCCACTTATTGTTAGTAGATTATTAGGTGTCGAGATTTAATAAACTAATTACATTCAATTTTGCATGTAATTAGTCTATGAAAAGGGTATTTTTCATTTTAAAGAAAAATTGGTCATTTTTTATAATTTTGAATTATAAAAGAAACCTAATTTTCTCTCAAATCTCAACCTAATTCCTCTCCTCCAATTTTCCATCCTTCTTTCATTATGTCCATCAATTAACGAGTCTCACAACCTGATTCTAAGTCCGGAGAATAACGAGTCAATATTAGTGGTGGTCTCGATTCGTGATCGTGAGGAGATTTCGAGGATTGGGAAACTTCAAAGGTTTGTATTTCTCTTAACCCTAATTATTGTAATTAGGGTAGTTTTTAAGCATGTTAACTTCTAAATTAGTTTAAATGCATTTAGAGTAATTTTTCGATCCGTACTTCTGTAGTGCATGCCTTATTTTCCCATCAGTATATTGTATGTATAAATTGTATATTGTATATTGTATAAATTTTATATGTATACGTTAGGGAATAATGTATATTGTATAAATATTGTATGTGTATGTTAGGGAATAATGAATATTGTAGAATGTATACAAGTTAGTAGATTGAATAAGTAAATATCTTTGTATTTAAATTGTAAATTGAAATTGTTAGAGTTTTTTTAGTTATAATGTATACTTAATTGTTTAAGAACCAAATTCTACGTGCAAATGAAATTTTACCAATTGTAATATGTTAGGGAATGATTATTATTGAAATTGTGATATTGATGAAAATTTTAAATGTGTGGGCTATTCTGCAGTTATGGTAGCCTGAAGTTTATTATTTGTGAACACGAGTTGTTTGTTAGAAGTACAAGTGTGTTTATTTAGTTAGAATTATGGTTGCCCTTAGTACAAGATAATTACACGTATTTATGTTCAAGGTGTTTAATGATGGATAAAAGTTGGATGAACATTTAGAATAAATTATCGATTGAGTATAGAAACGGTGTTTTCAAATTCTTAGACGTTGTAAAGTATCACGTCGATGAGTATGGATGGATAACATGTTCATGCAAGAGATGTATGAACTCTAATTGGGACTCATTAGAGGGTGTGGAGAGACATTTATTAACCATTGGAATGTACTCCTACATAGAAAGGGTGTATCATGGAGAGCCAGAGAACTTGTATAGAGGTATAGAAAAATTTGATGAACGAATTAGTAGTGGACCCTTTCCATGAAGGAACTACCAGCAAACCCTTCCATATTGAAGGAACCAATAGTAGTTTGTTTTCTAAAAACAATGAAATGTTAGGAATGTTGCATGATTTACAAGGTTCGATCAAACATGAAGAAGAAACAGAGGAGGAAGCAGGTTTGAAGAATGACATGTCGTTCAATAGTGGTATAGAAGAGGAAACGATGAATATATTTGAGAAGTTATTAAACCAAGCTCGTCATGAGCTATACCTCGGGAGTTCGAAATTTTCATCCCTTAACTTTTTTGTTACATTGATGCACGTCAAGGTTCTTAACGGTTGAAGTAACAAGACGTTCAACATGTTATTACAACTGTTAAAACGTGCATTTCCAATGTGTAGTACTACTATTCCTAGTTCTTTCTATGAAACGAAACGAAAGTTGCATGACTTAGGTTTGGAATACGATATTATTCATCCATGTAAGTATGATTGTGTGTTGTATTGGAAGGAGTTCATCGATTTGGCACATTATCCAATTTGTGGTGGATACAAGGCTAGTACTATCAGAGGGAAAAAATTTCCGCACAAGGTATTGCGACACTTTTCATTGATACAAAGATTATAGAGATTGTTTGTATTGCAAGAGGGCTTGTAAGAAATGAGATGACATCAGGAGAAACGAGTCGAAATGGACGACATGTTGAGACATCCAGCTCATGCAGAGGGATGAAAACATTTTGATTTTGAATTTCCTGAGTTCGCTTCAGATCCACAGAACGTTCATTTGGGATTAACTTCTGATGGGTTCAATCCTTTTGGGCATATGAGCACCGCCTACAATATGTGGCACGTGGTGTTAATCCTTACAATTTGCCACCTTGAAAATGCATGAAGGAGTCCAACTTATTCATGTTATTGCTAATACCTGGTCCAAGATCTCCCGGTAAGGAAATTGATGTGTACTTCCAACCATTGATTGAAGAACTGAAACAATTTGGAGTCTTGGTGTCCGTCGTACAATTCTCTTATCGATAAATTTTTTAGTTGTACACTGCTTTGTTATGGATTATTAATGACTTTCCAGCGCATAGTGACTTATCCGGTGGAGTACGAAAGGGTATTAGACATGTCCCATTTGCAATCTGTATGGGAGATAAATTGTTGTTCAGGATAAGCACTACTACAAATATGGGTTTTAACGACACAAGTTTTGCGTCATAAAGACTTTCAACGACACAATTTTCGCGTCATTGATGCCACTATCAAGAAAGGCTATTTAACGACACTTTGAAAAATGTGTCATTAAATATGCTTAGATGACACCAAAATTGTGTCATTAATACCTTTACCTTGACGTAATAAATATGTCATCGTTATCTATAACTCGACACCAATATATTGTCATTAATACCCTTATATTGACGCAAATCATGTGTCACCGTTATCTATATCTTGACACTAATATATTGTCATTAATACTCTTAGATTGACGTTTTAATTGTGTCACCGTTATCTATTACTCGACACAAATTTATTGTCATTAATAACCTGATATTGACGCTTTAAATATGTCACCGTTATTTATACCTTGACACAAATATATTGTCAGTAATACTATTACATTGACAATTTAAATGTGTCACCGTTATCTATTACTTGACACTAATATATTGTCATTAATACTCTTATAACGACGCTTTAAGTGTGTCACCTTTCAATATAACTCGACACTAATATATTGTCGTTGTAAATATTTCGTTACAAAAAATTGTTGTCAAGAAAATGTGCTTTAACGACACTGTTTCTAATTAATAAAGACTTATATGTCGACACATGTTTGGTGTCGTTATTCTTCATTTTCGCAACACATATTTTTCTCTCATATATTTCTTCTTTCAAAAAAAGTAAATACTAAATTTCAGCATTACCCACATATGTTTGGAAAGATATTTATATTTGATAATAAAAAATATAACTTACATTATCGGTAACGATTTTACAATGATCCAAAAGATAAATTTACTGTAATATTACATGTATGTGCGACCTAATCTAATTAAATTGACGCATAAATGAGAACTTGATCGATACCATGGTCCATGGATTCTTCAACTACCTACAAATTTGAAGAAAATGAACCTTAGCTAACATTCATTGCGAAAAATGCATAAGCATAAGCATAAGCATAAACATTAAGTACATGCCAAACAAAAATCACCTTCTTAATAAGCAGACCAATAAACTTTTCAAAATAAGCGTCCAAAGTTCATACAACCAAGGTTTTTAATAAAAGACCCATAAGGAATGCAAAATATTAAAAAAAAAAAACACTGACTACATAAGCATAGGCATAAGCATAGTATATAAATGTTGCAAATGTAAGTTTCGATTCAATCTTTACAGACCAAGCAATGTTCTAGTTTGCATCAAATTGAAACTTAGCATAAACTTACCCTTAGCCCCCCTCCTCCAAAGTAAATACAAAACAACATGATTCCTATAACATATGTCTAAGCGGATTGAAAAAATAGCTTTTCAATGACTACCATAACTGCAGAATAGTTAACACAACAAAGTAAAGTTCCTAAGTACGTGTCAATATGATTCCTAAAACATATGTCTAAGCGGATCGCACAAAATAGATTTTCAATGGTTACCACTGTAGGATAGTCAAAGCAACATTCCTAAATACATGTTAACATGGTTCCTAAAATAAAATAGTTAAGTTACATTACAAAACATAAAGCACGCTTACCTCTTTCTTTTACTAAATCTCCACCCCCATATCTTGATTACCCTCCACAGAGGCTTCTTCTTTTTTGCAAGTTCGGAAGTCCTAATAGTGAATAGCAAACTACATTAGTTATACAATTATTGTTTCATATGCAATATATTAACTCATTATTTGATTCCTAACGGAGTTCGTGATAAATTAAGTTAACATCATTTTCAAAGTTATTCCAAGAAAAAAAGTTGCAACCAATGTTATGAGCAAACAACTGTTATGAGAAAACAACAAACAATGTAACAGATAACAAACACTTTAAAATTTTACATACTCCAAAAATCCAAATAATATATAAAATCCAGTTGCAAAATAAGTAAGTTTCAAAACTTTCTTACCATGAAGATTGGGAAGTGTTGCTATCAAAGATCTCTTGTAGTTCCTCTTCTATCAAATTCAACCCAAAAAATTGAGTAGACAATATATGGATCTAAATAATCCTTGTTTTTTCATGGGAACCATAAAATAAGAAAACATCATCATTGACATTCAACACATAAGCAAATCTTTAATGGCTTAAATTGAGAAGTCCTAGTTTTGTATCTTATCCTCTTATAGTTTTAAATTTAGTCTATCACTATTCGTAAATGTTAAAATTAGATGATAATGAAACTTACATAGCATGATACTTCATAGATTGGCACAAGTTCGAAAAAGCAAAAAAAGTCATTTAAGTAAGGAAAAATGAATTTTTTTTACTAATTGAAAAATGTAATATACTAGTTGCAAGCCAAGAACCATAAAATCCATAAACGAACATTATTCCTTTCCATCTCAAATTTTTATATCCATATGGAAAAAATTTAAATCATTGACTTAAACATAACAAATTTAAAGAATATAAAATAAAATGACCTAAATCTAACAAATTTGGATCAATTGGCCTAAATCTACTAAATTTGAAGCAAACATAAGTTCAATTGACCTAAACCTAATAAAATTAAAAGCTCAAATAATCTAAATCAAACAAATTCAAAGCACATTGAAATTAATTGACCTAAACAAAAATAAATTCAATTGACCTAAATTTGAAAGAAATTAACCCTAACAAAATGAAAGTCACCTTAAAATTAATTTTACGAAATTACAACAAAAACAAATTTGAAAAACTACATCCTTATAGTTGATCACACTCTCAAAAGGGAAAGGGAGGAAATTAAAAAGGAAAAACACTTGAAGACCAATTTGACAGAATAGTTTTAGAAAGGGAGGAAATAAAAAAAAAAAAAAAGTTAAAAAGTTACCTTTGACATAATAGTTTCCTTAGCTTTTTTTTCGACCATTCCAATTCATCTCAAACGTATCCTCCAAAAAAAATCCTCATTTGTTTTTATGGTGGAGAAGGTGGAGTGAGAGAGAAAATTGGGTTAGTTGAGGGAAAATAGGGAGGAGAGTGGAGAAGGTGGGAGTGGAGAGAAAATTGGATGAGTCAGAGGAAAAATAGGAAAGAGACCGATATTCATTTTTTTTTGTTTTTATTTTTAAAAAGAAAAAGTTAAATTCAAATTCAAATCCAACTTTCAAAATAAAATAAAAATAAAGTAAAATAAAGTAAATAAATAAAATAAAATAATAAATAAAGGACAAAATGTTGTATCTACAACTTCTTAGAAGATTACCCCTCTATTGGATCAAAAAAAATATTTCTTGTAGACAAAGATAATCAATTGAATTTTGTACTTTAATTTTCTAAACAAAATGTATCTTGCATACTAATTAAACAATCAAGAGCAAATTAAAAGATTGTTTCATAGAGATCACATGGAATTGAATTCGTTCTTAAACAAAAATTAAAGAGTCAACATGCTAAATTAGAAGAAAAATGGAAGAAACTCTCAAATAAATTAATACACATGATCCTCTTACCTCTTAGAAGATTACCCCTCTATTGGAATAAAAGATTGATGGAATATTTTTTAGAGAAAAAATGACAGAATGAGATGGGAGAGTTCTGAAAAAATGATATTTAAAGAGAATTTGGGTGAAAATTGGAGTTGGATTTATGAATGGATCAAATATAACTGAAAATTGATTAAGATTTACAGAAAAATGAGTTATATATAGAAAAGAAATGAAAATAACCACTTCATGGGTTTTGAACTCATAACTTTAGGGCCAGGCGCCGCTCAATTTGACAGAAATGAGAGGATTTTCGAAAAGTTGTTATATATTTACAAGATTGCCATTGAAAATATGTGAGAAAAAAATGGTTTTCAGGCTATGAGATTCGAACACAGCACATCAAAGGCGCGCGTGTGAAGAAGACGACATGTGGTATGCGTAGATTGGCTGAAGAGTGGAGAAGGTGGGCACGTGAAGTCTTTCAAAAATGGGGAATAAAGGAATACGCTCGGCTGGGATTCAAACTCACGACCTTGAATGTCAATGATTTGTTGATAATTAACGACGCTGTAAATGTGTCAAGAAAAATTAAATTGTGTCAATAAATAATTTTCAACGACACAATTGTACCTCACCCCATCCTTTTTATTTTCAACGACACAATACCTTGAATAGTAGTGTCATTAAAACTCATTTTTCTAGTAGCCGGGGGAGAAGAGAAATCGGAGTAGCCAAGATTCTTCGACGGTAGTCTCTTAGATTGGTGGGTTCGACGGCAATCCCTTAGATAATGTTTGCTTGTTTGACGGTGTGAGATTAGTGGGTTTGACGACAGTCTCTTAGATTTGGAGATGAGTTACGTTGTTTTCCGTTTTTTGGTAGGGAGAGAGAGAAAAGGTTGAGCAAATTGTAAAACTCTTTTTGAATGTCGTGCGAAGAGGCAATTGGAAAATTTTGAATTTTTGGTTTTTTTTATTTCAAAATTTATTTAATGACACAAAGAATTTGTCGTTAATTAACGACACTTTAAATGTGTCAAGAAATAATGTGTCACTTCTATTTTAAACGACACATTTTATCCCACCCACTACAACAAATCTGGCCTTTAATGTCGGGTGGAAAAAATGAAAAATGGGCTTTAATGTCGGTTTTCAAAAAGCGGATGTTTAATGTCGGTTTTAAACCGACATTAAAGAAGGAGCTTTAATGTCGGTTTAAAACCGACATTAAACGACCCCCTTTTGAAAACCGACATTAAAGCCCCTTTGTAATTTCTTTTTTATTTTTTTTAATTTGGTAAAAAATCAAGTTTCCTCTCTCTATATAAATTCTCCTCCTCTCTTCTTTTTCCTCTTTAGTCGTCGCCTTTTCCCCTTTCCATCAAAACCCTAAACCTTTTCCCCTTTCCATCAAAACCCTAAAGGTATTCCATCCAATTCGACGAAATTTTGGTGTTTGTCCGTCGTTGAGAAATGTCTTTCAACATCAACCGGTTCAATCCTCAATCAGCCGTCGAGAAAGTGGTTTCAGTTATCGGCTTCGGCTACGATCTCTGTAACGATTTGCGATTGTCTTCTTGCAAGCCGGGTCCATCGGGGTCTAAGCTGATACTTCATTCGAAGTAGAGACCTTGTACTTCCGGCTGGCGTTGCCGTCCCTAATGTTCCTACTTCCATCAACTGTGATAAAGGCGAGCGTACCCGATTCCGGTCGGATGTCATCTCCTTCAATCAGGTAAATTTCTTTGAAATGGGTTTTTGCTGTCTTTAGCTTAGAATTCTCTTCGTTTTCTTGTTTTTTTTTCTTTTGTTGGCTTCATAGAACGAACTGGGTTTGTTTTTTTTTTTTTTGGATTTTTTCAAACAAGTGCAATCTTGGGATATCTTCATCATCCTTTCATATTTTGTTTTAGTCAAGCAGTGTAGGGAAAGAAAAAGTCATCTTATTAGGGAAAGTTGCTGACCTTAAGGAGATTGTTCATTATTATTGCTCCATCCCCAACGCTAGCTTGTACCAAGTTAAAAAACGAGGTACGATTCAAACGCAACAATTGACTCAAATGGCTTGTTCGGACTGTAAACAATTGTGGTTTATAACTCCACCTATCTCCCTTAATTACCTCTTCCATTCCATTTCTTTGTGTAATAAGATCCTGCAAGGTGGAGTAAACGTCAGAAGAAATACGACTCAATCAAAAAAGTATTAACTTCTTGTCGAGGTTACAAAGAAAAATAATACAAGAAGCCATATTTCAGTTGGTATGCATACAATAGTCTGTATATTTGGCAGTTCATTTGGTCTATAAGGCCAAATTTAAGAACGAATCAAATCAGAAGGGTCGATTTCTCAATCTTTCTGAGCTCCTACAGGTTGAAAAGATTGAGAGAAATAAGTCCAGCACCACCCCAACTAATAATCTAACTAAATGGTACTCAATACTGGGTTGTGTTTTTTCTTTTGGATTTTTTCTGCTACTATTGTTGGACGAGCTGTTATGGATGATGCTAAAATGGACAATGCAGACTAGGAGTAATAGTGGTAACTTTGTTATTGCCGATGTTGCAATTTCTTTAATTTTTATGTTAACTTTGAACTTTGAAGTTACTAAACTTTGAGTTTAATTCATTTGCAATGTCTTTAATTTCTATAAGTTAATTTTGGACATTGGAGTCAGTAAAATTTGGGTTTAGTTCATCTGCAATGTCTTTAATCTCTATATGTTAATTTTAGACTTTGGAGTTAGTAAATTTTGGGTTTAATTATTTGCAATTTCTTTAATTTCTATGTTTATTTTGGACTTTTGGATTGACATATATAGGATCACGTAAGGAGGGACCGGAAGCGGTTTGAGGATCGTATTAAACCCCCCGTATTAAACCAGAAGCTGAATTGTATGCGCAGCAAAAAAATAAAAGAAGAATCTTCATCTTTGTTTATTTCTCTTTAAAAAGAATTTCCTCTTGTGAATACAGTGGCAACTTTAGAATTTGCAATTGTGTTGTCAGTATGTGAGAACGCACCTAAAAGTCACATTTTCTCTAGGGTCAAATGCTAACTTTAGTTAAATATTTGTTGCTACTGTACCGTGCCTTATTGCCTACTCCTGTTTGGTATCGTTTAATTAATTTGGTTTCTAGATATATTGGTAGAAAGTGGATGATATTATGAGAATCTTTACTTGTCTTGAGACAACTTGAACTTGTTTCCTAGTCGTGCATCGAGGATTGATATTTTTCATTTGAGCTTCGTCCTATAGGATTCTTTACTTGCCATGAGCAAACTCAGAGAAAAGGTTGATCTGGAGAAGAGTCGAGCAAAACAGGATAGTGATGGTGAGGAAAAGGAACTGGAAGTAACCATCAGAGCAAAAAATAATGCTTGGGTCATTTCTCGTATAACAAGAGGGAAAGAGCTTTATATGGCTCTGGAGAAAGCCAACGAAAACTTACTTTATGCCTCTGATATGGTGGAGAAATTCAGCAACAGGTATTATCGGTTTTTTTTTATTTTATTTTACTTTTCAGCATGAATAGCTCTAAACACTTGATAGCAATAGTCATGTGCAGACCTGGAAACTCACACATCACTAATCTAATAGGCCATTTTTCAGCCAAAGTATTGCCAAGAAAGTAATTACAGAAGATTGGACATAGCCTACATTGAGAAATGTTTTCTTTTCTTGGTTGAAAGCAGGATATCTTAACCCAATTATAAGCATTAAGTAGGTCTCAAAGAGTCTCTTTATAACAGCTCGTCCTTGCATGATGTGAAATTAATTGCACATTAATCCGGCAGATTTTTAATTGGCTCAATTAGTCTTACAACCGCTACTTCAGCATCGCTGTTTTTCTGGTTTTGTAATTATTTGTTAGTTGTATGGAAACGGTTCAAGTATTATCAAATATTTGGATTCGCAGCATTTTAATCATTGTCTCTGATCTGGTTTTTTCTTGATTGTTTTGTAGGAGGCTGCTATGCTATTAATTGTCTTTCTTTCAAGTATTCATGCGTGTTTTTTAAATTGTATTATTCCTTCCTAATGATGATATTTTCCTTGATTTTTGGCAGATGGCTTCAGCAATTGCTGCAAATCTTTTAACAAGCATAAAACTCATAGATTTGTTATGCGTTGTAGTGACGTGGGTGTTTTCTATTATAAAACTTTATGCTAGATTTGCAAGTATGTTATCAGTCATTACATTTGCAATCTCTCTTTGTATCTCGGTTTTCTTACTATATGCAATGTTTTCAGGACATCACAAAAGCAAGAAAGATACCGAAGCGTGCTTTGCCTATTATTTGCTTCAAAGAAGTCAGCCCCCCATTGTCGGATGCTTCAAACACTTCCATTATAGATTCAGGTTATTTGACTTAGCTATAACTTAAAGCAAGCTTCATTTTGTTGTTCTAGTCTGCTGTCTTAGCCTTGTGTTTGACTTTGAGCATTTTATCTCTAAGACATATATTTAGTAACATGTTCTAAGGTTGTTTTTCTTTCCTTGAAATAAAAGAAAGTAACGTAAATAGGCTTAAATCTCATTTTTCTGAAAAACATATTTGGGAATAGAAAGAAAGCTGCTAACCACTTTAAATTACACTAACCATTTGAGGCTATGATTTTTATTTTAAGTGGTTTTTAGAAGTTATCTCCTGCAACAGGGTTAGCTCCTTTGACCAACGTTTCAATTGAGGGTTAGCTATCATTCTCATTCTGGAAGGAAGTATATTACCCATGCATGGACTAGGAATTTGTTTTCTGTCCTTTCACTGATTTGGTAAATTTTTTTTGCTTGAATTGTTAAACTTTGATTTATCATACCTTTGCCTAGCTTTATGAGGTTGTATGGGTTTGTATCTCTAATTTTCTGAAGTTTCCTTCGTCATTTTTGGATGCTAGATCAAATATCTGAAGGAAGATTGCTTTTTTTTTTTTTTTTTTTTCATATATGGTTTAGCTTTCCATCCCCTGTACTGTGAATGGAGACTTAACTATGTCATTTTGAGGTTGATGTTGGAAACCAGACAACATAGGGCACCCACTTCTCCTTTTAACGACTGAAAGAAAACCTCTTCATGTTGTGGATAGTGAAGGCATTATTAGTCAGTTGAATGGGAGCATAAGAGGTGGCACTTTGTCAATATCTAAGTTTAATTTTCTAAGAAAAGTTGGAATTGATGAATTTTCCAACTGTTTAGTGCAATATTGGATATCAGTAGTTGAAAGTTTTTGAGTCCTTATGATTTATAATCTTGATCATGATAATAAGTTGCAAGAACTGTTTAAATTGTGATAGTTAACATTTTTGATATTGAAGCTTAAAAAACTAGAAATCAAAAGTGTTCTAGTTAACATTTTGTTAATTCTTATTACGTGTATAAATCCTTTCATCAGATCTCTCAAGCTTTATAGTTTGTGGGTGAGTAGTGATCTCCCTTCTTGTGCGTGCCTCTTAGATGCTTCTTTTGTTATCTTCGGTTCATGCATCATCTTTTGCCATATTGATAAGTGTTATTGAGATACAACATACATGCTCTCTTTGTTGGGTAGTTTGAATTAAAAAATGTGGTACAAACTGGTATTGAGTCTTGGAATTCTGGAGATTGCTTAAATCTGAAATTTGTTTTTTGGCCAGGTGCATAATTCAAAAACCATGTCTTTAAATTTAGAGGTACCTCCTTCAAAGGGTTGTGAGAAAGTTATATTATCAGAA
The DNA here is from genome assembly GCF_025177605.1 of Cucumis melo. Lineage (NCBI taxonomy): Eukaryota > Viridiplantae > Streptophyta > Magnoliopsida > Cucurbitales > Cucurbitaceae > Cucumis > Cucumis melo. The sequence continues at coordinate 6,004,334 of NC_066866.1, forward strand.
GAACAGCATATGAAGGTATTTCTGACAGTTACAGCCTCTTTTAGCCTCTTCATACCAGTGCAACTGTTAATTGCTGCTAATCTAGAGACGAAGAAGGTTGAAATGCTGCCATTTTTCTAGTTGCTTGACTCTTACAGTTTTCCTTTATTTCATCCTTTACAGATATGTGAGGTGCGAAGGCTTTTAGGACCCTTGTCGGGCAAATCATCAATTTACTGTTCGGATCCATCCGTTTTGAGATATCTAAGAGCAAGAAACTGGAATGTGAAGAAGGCAACTAAAATGTTGAAAGCAACTTTGAAGTGGAGGTCAGAATACAACTTTGGTTGAAAGCTAAGCGATTGTGTAGAAATGGTCAAGCGACCGTTGAAAATTGAACACTGAGAAGGCATTTAGGATTTTTAATTATTTAATTCTTGTATTAGAATCTTTTTTCATGTACTATTGTAGAATTGTATATATAAACATAATATTAATATTTTATTTTGTGTATTCAAATGTAAAAGACAAATGTTATAGTTTCTAACATAATATGACTTTCATTGATTTGTTGGCGTGTGAAAAACATATTTATCTACATTGACCCAATGTCGGTCTATAGGACAATAATGTAACAATTAAATAAAAATAAATTTGTAAAAATGAATAAAACCGACATATCAGAGTTCAACCGACATTAAAGGGCTTCAATAACACTATCAAAGATGTCGGTTGAAAACTGACAAACCAACATTAAAGAGGGCTTTAATGTCGTTTTTAAACCGACATTAAAGCCCAACCGACATTAAAGGGCTTCAATAACACCATCAAAGATGTCGGTTGAAAACTGACACTAAAGGTCTTTAATGTCGTTTTTAAACCGACATTAAAGAGGCCTTTAATGTCGTTTTTAAACCGACATTAAAGCCCAATCGACATTAAAGGCCTTTAATAACGCTCACAAAGATGTCGGTTGCCAAGTGACATTAAAGGCCTTTAATGTCGGTTTTAAACCGACATTAAAGGCCAAAATTCTTCTAGTGACCTTACCCATTTTTTATTTTTAACGACACAATGTTTTGATTTGTAGTGTCGTTAAAACCCAAATTTGTACTAGTGAAGAGGCAAAAAAGCTTTCATGGGACATTGACGTTACCTTTATGATAATCATGTTTGGCATAGAAGTAAGTTACATGATGGAAGTGTAGAGTGTAATACAACGCCGCATTCTCCGAAAATTAAGAAACAAGAAGAGAAATCCATATTCATCTGAAAGGTGCGAAGCAGCTTGACTAAGAAGGAGAGACAATTGAGAATTCTTTTTCATCCTTTCATTTCTTCCTCGAAAAGGGGAAGAAAAAGTGGAAGAAATCAGTCTCGCAACAAGGCAAGCCAAGTGGAAGGATCATATTTTATTTGATGTCGACTATCCACTGAAAGTACAGAGGGAGCCACGCTTAGAGAGCCACAGCCTCGAGCCTTAATCAGGCTGATTATCTAACTTTGGAGTCTACGAGTCATCATCAATCTTCTTCCATTTTAGGCCTCCTTCGGTTGTTCTGAATGGGCATGATATCTTGGAACAAGTAGATTTCCTTGAGTTTTCAATGATGAGTAAACATTCATCACTGAAAGATAAAAAAGAAAGAGACCTCTGAACTGGATGAAAAGAAGTATCTTCTTTGATCTGCCTTACTGGCCAAGTCTACTAATACGTCATAAATTGGATGTAATGCATATTGAGAAGAACATTTGTGACAACTTGGTAGTTACACTGTTGAACATTAAAGGTAAAACAAAGGATACTACTAATGCTCGATTGGACCTCTAGGATTTGAAAATAAGAAAAGATTTACACCTATTAGAAGTCAGTAATAGATTGGTGAAGCCCCATGCAAGTTACACATTGACTAGCAAGGAACGCATTAAGTTTTCACGATGTGTGAATGAGAGAGATGATTTACACTTTTGAGGGATGAAAGACTTCCAAAGGTTTTTGAACTCATTTTCTAGGATTGCCTCCCAGGAGCTTGAGTTTTCTTTAAAGGCCAGATCTTTCACTGATGCTAGACTGTAAACAAGCCACTACCATTTAGGCTCTAAGAAGGTTTACTTTGTCCTCTATCACTGCATAACTGAGGTTTCAGTGACTGTCAAATTTTGTTCTTCCTGTCATTTAAGGATCTTCTTGGGCTGATGTTCCAATCACCAATTCTTTGGTCCCAAGCTTCCTTAATTATGGCATTTTGTAGATTCGATAGGGCATAGAATCTAGGGATTTGGTGGGATAAATGGAGATCATTGTACCAGTTGCTATGCCAAAAAGATATAAAGGAGCCATCATTGAAAGTCCATTTGATCTTTGATTCAAACCAGTCCTTCCATTTTTTTATAGCATGCCAAGGAGCTTTAGCATTGCAATTCTTACCTTCTACTGGGATATTGCCTTGATATTTTTTTGAGTATTTGGCATCTATACATCTTTTCCAAAGAGAGTAAGGCTCGGCATGATATCTCCACAACATTTGCAGAGGAGAGCTTGGTTTGTGTCTTTTAGCTTATTTATTCCCAAGCCTCTCAATTCTTTTAGAAAAGTGCAAATATCCAGTTGATAAGATTTACATTCTGTTTATCCTAGCTTCCTCTCCATAGGAAGTCTCTCCAGTATTTTTCTATTTCTTTGTATACTGAGATAGAGGCTTTGAAGGTAGAAAGTTGGTAAGTAGGGAGGCTTGTTGACGATGATTTGATAGCATAAGTTTACCTCCTTTAGAAATTTGACTATATTTCCAGCAGTTTAGTTTTTTATGAATGCTCTCAGTGGTTTGAGCCCAGAAAGATTTGGAATTTGGATTGCCTCCCAGGGGAACTCCTAGGTAGTTCACTGGTAAAAAATGGGTGCAAAATCCAAATTTGTCGACTACTTGATCCCCTCTGTCTACAGGCACATTTATTGGGCTTATAGTAGACTTTGAGTAGTTGAATTTTAGCACGGAAGCTCTTTCAAAGAGGGATAGAGTCATTTGTAGATTGTTTATGTATGTATCGTTGTTCTCCACAAAAATAAGTATATCGTCAGCAAAAAGAAGGTGTGAGATGTTGTAGTTGTGGTTTAAAGTGACCCCTTTGAAAGCTCCTCTTGCTTCTAAGTGAAGTAGTAATCTGCTTAGATAATCCATGGCCAAGACAAAAATGAAAGGGGAATTGGATCGCCCCATCTTATGCCTCTTTCAACTTTGATTCTACCTTTTGGATTCCCATTGATAAGGATAGAATATTAAAAATTGCTGATGTATGCAGCTATCCATTTTCTCCATTTGAAAGAGAAGTTTTTCTTTGCAACCAGAAAGTCTATGAATCTCCAGCTGATTTTATTAAATGCTTTCTCTATGACCAGCTTGAGAATAAAACCTTTCGTTTTCTTTTGTTTCCACTAGTCAATTGCTTCATTAGCAATGAGGATTGCATCAATAATTTGTCTTCCCTCACTATTAGAAATTTAGATTTTAACGACTCAAAATTTGTGTCATAAAGACTTTCGACGACACAATTTTCGCGTCATTGAAGCCACTATCAAGAAAGGTTATTTAACGACACTTTGAAAAATGTGTCATTAAATATATGCTTAAATGACATCAAAATTATGTCATTAATACCTATACCTTGACGCAATAAATATGTCACCATTATCTATAACTCGACATCAATATAATTGTCATCGATACCCTTACATTGACGTTTTACATGTGTCACAATTACCTATACTTTGACACAAATATATTGTCATTAATACTTACATTGACGCTTTAAATATGTCACCATTATCTATCACTCGACACAAATATATTGTCATTAATATCCTTACATTGACGCTTTAAATATGTCACCATTATCTATACCTTGACACGAATATATTGTCATTAATACCTTACATTGACGCTTTAAATGTGTTATCGTAATCTATCACTCGACACAAATATATTATCATGTTTAAACTTTTTGTTACCCATAATTCTTGTCAAGAAATGCGATTTGACGACACTGTTTCTGTTTAATAAAGTCTCAACACTTGTTTATGTCGTCGTTATTTTTCAATTCGCAACACCTATTTTTAGTCACATAAAAAAATTAAATACATGATTCAACAGTACCCACATATGTTTAGAAAGATTTTTATATTGATAATAAAAAATATAAATTACATTGTCAGTAAAGGTTTTACAACAATCTAAAAGATCAAATAACTAGAATATTACATGTATGTGTGACTTAATCTAATCACACTGATGCATAAATGGACTTAATCGATACCATGCATGCTCCACAGATTCTTCAACTACCTGTAAATTTGAAGAAAATGAACCTTAGTCAACATTCATTGTGGAAAATGCATAAGCATAAACGTTAAGTACATGTCTAATAGATTTCACTTTCTTAATAAGCAAACAAATGAACTTTTCAAAATAAGCCAAGGTTCTTAACAAAGGACTTATAAGGGACGCAAAAGATAAATAAAAACATCGACCACGTATATAAGCCCATAAGTGTTGCAAATGTTAGTTTTGATTCAATCTTTACAATCTCATCAATGTTCTAGTTTGCATTAAGTTGAAACTTAAACTCCCCCACTCCCCTACCACTTCTAAAATCATTGTTAAAATTGTTAAAATCACTTCGAAAAATGATTTTAATCATTCAAAATTAACTTAATACTTAATCTTACATTTTTTAGTGGAATGCTCGTATCATCAAAATTAGTTCCAATGATTAAAAGCACATTTATAAAAGATTTGAGATGAAAAGTAATTTTAACTATTTTATAATCACTCCCAGACATGCCCAAAGAAAAAAGAGATTAAAATACAGAAAAGAAAGAACAAGAAAAGTGGAAGCCAACTTCTTGTTTTTGTTTACTCTTAACTTTGTTTCCACCTACAACTTTTTATAATCCAATGAGTAAAACATATGTTAAAGTGTTAAAAACTACAAGATCGTAAATATTTTCTTTGAGAAGTCCAATAAGCGATAGTACACCAAATTTTTAAAATTGATTTGTCTTGCCTACCTTTCACTCTATTGATAAATATGTAACCCTTGCAGCACTTGAAGGCCACCACAAACAATTTTGAAAACATTGTTCAACCCATGGTGGTTTGACAACCAATTTTGATTCTTGAATCATCACAATGTTAGGACAGAAGCCCACTGACTAAAATCTTTATAGTCATACTCGCACTCCTACCTTTCATTCTAATTTGAAATCTTCGTAACCTAAAAGATTTGATCAAGTAAAAACATGAACTAAGAAGGTAGTTTTTTTCATTTATGGATAAGAATGTTCATGTAACATTTGAACAAGAATCCAAAAACCATGTCTAATTACAATCTTCTCTTTAGATAAAGAAACATTTCATTGATAAATGAGAAAAGGGCAAACCCCAAATCACCTATAGGTGATTGCAATAGAGATTTCCAGTTAGCAATGAAGAAAAATAAGCTACAATGTTTAAAACAGTGCTTAGCTTTGCACCAAGATAAAGCAACAAAAAAGAACCAATTCTAAAAACCTATCATACAAGAAAAAACGAGTCACTAAATAGGCAACCATTTCTTTCGCCCCAAAAACCAAGTCTTAGAATTAGATGTCAACTTACCTCCACCATATATGAATCCTTGCTTGCTGATAATGCGATTGTTTCAAAATGTTCATTTGTAAGAAGAAGTTGAGTAAATGAAGCAAACATTAGCCTCTTCAACAAGTTAATGAATTTTCATCACAAAAGGAATCGGGACTGTATTGCAAGATGACAAGAAAAATTCAAGTACAAGATTTTGATGAATGTTATTATTCTTCTATTTTCAAAGCAAAGCTATAGATGTAATACAAAAGTAGAAATTTGAGTGTGCCCCAACACAAGCGGACATTGAAATTCCATCATCATTTTTATAGGGAAAAACAAGTTAATCTCGAATAAATTGTGTTAATCATTTGTAACAACGACACAAATCGTTTGTAGGGAAAGACATTGATCGGAAATCGTCTGCGGGAGGTGGTATAAAAAACTCGACGGCGGACGTCTGCAAGCGGTTGATGGCAGAGGGAGACGACGGCGACGATCGGTTGGATTGTTCGAGAGAGACAGCGGCAAGATAATTTCAATAGGGCGCAAAAAGCAACGACGACGCAAATGAAAAGTTAGGGTTTTTTTTTTACACCTCAAATTTGTGTCCAGAAAGAGAGAATATTTTTTTAATTTGGATAACTTTTTAATGATACACAATTATGTCGTTAATTAACGATGCAAAATTTGTGTCAAGAAAAATTAAATAACGAGGCAAAAAAATGTGTCATTAAAAATTCCGTATTTGTTATTTTTAATGACACATTTTACTTCCACCCCACCCTTTTGTATTTTTAACGACACAATATTTTGATTAGTAATATCGTTAAAACCAAAATTTGTACTAGTGGCCTTGATGAATGTCATTTGATTTTCTACAATTGTATTGGCTAGAGTGACTTTGAGTCTATTTGCTAGAGCTTTTTCCATAATCTTATAAAGGAAGGTGTTAAGCTAATGGACCTGTAGTCTGAAGGGAGAATACATTTGTCTTTTTTATTGATGAGGGCAATATATGTGTTGTTGATATTGCTGTTGATAATACCTTTCTTGTGAAAGTCCTGAAAAATATTCAACAAATCTCCCTTTAGGTTTTGCCAATGTTTTTTTGTAGAAGAGCATAGTGAAACCATTAGGACATGGAGCCTTTTTATTGTTGATAGACATGATCGTTCTCTTCATTTCATTCTCATCAAAGGGCTTGCAAAGTTAAGTTTGGTGAGAGAAGGAGATAGGCTTCCAATCCAAGTTGTCAATAAGGATTTCTTCATAGTCCTTAGAAAAAAGATCCTGATAATGAGACAGGAAAGCGTTTGAAATGACCTCAATTGAATCTTGATTGTTACCATTGGGATCTCAAAAGGGATTTGATCAGATTTTTCCTTTGGTTTTATAGTGCATACCCTGTGGAAGTAAGCATTGTTTTCTTCCCTAAAAAGATTCCATTTCTGTCTAGATCTCTAATGCCAAATCTGAGCATGTTTATTTTCTATGCTAAGAAGGTCAACTTTGAGGGAAATCCTCTTCAGGTGGTGTGCTTCAGATAACTCTCCTTGGAATTCTAGCTTGTCAATCGAATCAATTTCGTCCAAGAGAATTTTTTTTTATTGGCTTCATATTGATTTACTTTGTTGCCTTGCCAATCTTTGATATATTTAGAAAGGCTTTTGAGTCTTTGGATGAAGGTATAACCAGGAAAGTCATCATGTTTGAAGCTGTTCCACCAATCTTGAAAGTTTTTCTTAAAAACGCATGTTTTAGTTTTTAAGTTTAAAAATAGCTTACTTAGGTCCATATCGTTAATGAATGATGAGGTGTCCTTTTATATTTGGATGATTAGGCTTATAAATAACCAAGAAATATTGCTAATTTATTTTGTAAATCTTTTAGGTCAACACAAATACATAATCAACATGTCATTATGAGTATAAGAGTTCAAGAGTTAACGAAACCCTAACGAAAAGGATAAAAAGGTATGCTCTTTTTAAAAGTTCATGGATTAAAACAAATACTTCTAAAAGTTTATGGATCAAACTATAACAAGATACAAAGTCTATGGACCAAAATATGATTTAAACCTATTTTTCTACTGATGTAAGGAGAATATGATGCATAGATACACCTAATAATTTCTCTTTGGAGGTTTCATCAATTTTAAACTCAAAACTAATAAGTTGTATCAATTTAAACTCTGACATTAGGGTTGTATGTATCAATTTAATTCTTAAACTTTCATCAATATATCCATTTAACCCATTAAACTTTCATAAGTATATCAATATAAACTATGAACATTCGTAAGTGTATTCAAATAAAACATAATAAAGATCTAAATTGATTAACTTTTATCACTAGAAGAAATCTGGGCTTTAATGTCAGGTGGAAAAAATGAAAAATGAACTTTAATGTCGCTTTTCAAAAAGCGGATGTTTAATGTCGGTTTAAAACCGACATTAAACATTCTCCCTTTTTTAAAAGTGACATTAAAGCTCATTTTTAATTTTTTTTTTAATATTGTAAAAAGTCAATGGTTTCTCTCTCTTTTTTTCCCCAAGTTAATTCAGCAAAAACCCTAGGGTCGTCTTTCCCTCCCATACGTTCTTTCTTTTCTTTTTCCCATTCTTCTTCCTGTCCTTCCTCCACCCAAGCTCGTCGACCGCCAATTCCACGCACAGATGATGTTACGCACAAGCTTCGGCTGACGTTCCACCACCAGACGTTCACGCATAGACGACATTCGACCATCACAGACGACATTCACGTACAAGCTTTGGCCGCGCCACCACAGGGATATCAATCAACTTGTCGGCACCACCACAGACGACGTTCCCTCCCCTGATGTCCAAACAGACTTTCGCGCAGTAGATCCCCACGAATGGCTGCCCCAACTTCGCTCCACCACGTATGTTCCCGCACTGATTTGATCTCTTTCACACTAAAACAAGGTCAAACAATATATTTCTTTCACATTAATCTTTTCAATGGCGTCTGATAGCTTCATCGACAAGAACGTAGTTTTCAAGAGGCTAAAGGCCAAGTCGGAGAACAAGGTAAGTGTGACTAATTCATCTTTAGATTTGGATCGAAAATTGCACTAGATTAATTATGTTTGTTTTTTGTTTTTTCAGATCTGTTTCTATTGTAATGCGAAGAGGGAGGCTATTAAAATAATTAGGGTTTATGATCAAATCAATATTTTCATTTCTAGTATTTTCCTTTTCTGTTATTTTCTTTGTTTGTATTATTGGGAGTATATAATTTTGGAACTCTCTATTCTGATTATTCAAGTTATTATTCAATAATATTGTACAAGATTAACAGAAAATAGATTCTCAGGATATTTGGAATGTGGTTGCTTTTTGGTTGAAAGACTTTTGAAAAAAACTTTTGAAAGAACTTGCTTTCCTTCAATACATATTGATAAACGAACATTATGAGTTTCTTGGATGCTAATTTAGAGTTCATACTGGATTTGGAGTAATACATTTTGATTCTGGTTTTGATAAGGTGAGCTTGAGATGGCTTTTGGATGTGTGAAATGTGCTTAAACCTGTTAAAAGATTTTTTTCCCTCAAAATTTCGATATGTTGTGGATATAGTGTGCTAAGTGGTTAAATAGTCAAAAGTATTTTAAAAAAACTCTCATTTTCACCAAGGAATTGCTCGTCTCAAGCTCATACTTAGTCTACTTGTGAACTATAATCCAATCCATTCTGTTTGTCTCGTGAATTTATATGTTACTTATAACATTAGCTTTACTGTTTAGCCTCGATTTTTCCAGAATATGATAATACCCCATTAGTGTTAAAACTGACCTTTTCCCCAGCCTTTTTAGCATTGATACTTGATCTTATCTGTTTTGCCTTTAACAGATCGGTAGTGTATTTGGTTCTGAGTTTTTGTTGAAATTGTATCTGGCTGGAGCAATTGGTGGGTCAGCATTTTACTTGGCGCATCATCTATTCCAAGCATCGTCATCAAAGGTATGCAAAGTGTGTATGGCTCAGTTCCTTCATTCAAATTTCTGTGACAGTCATCATGCAAAATTTTCTGGGTCGTAGAGAGGTAACTGCTTTTGATATGATGCAAAGGCAGCATAAAAAAATTGACTTAGATGTATGTTCTGCTGATGCAATGCACTAAACTATAACTCGAGCTTCATTTGTTGTCTTTCATGTAGTTGAGAGCACTTTGATACCAATTGTGAATTCACAATGGTAGAAGAGAAGTTCATCTGCCAATGGAATAAACCATCTTTGATGGGACTTCTCTTGATATATTCATGATTCTTAGCTCTGCTCTTGGGTTGTTTTCTTTTTGGCTCTTTTGACGAATATACCATATCCATTTCTTTTCCTTAAAAAGAAAATATATCGATGCGAGTATTTGCCGATTGTCAATTGTTTTAGAAACTGAATCTTAAACGTTGTTTGCTGGTTTTCTGCTTTCTACAGAGCCGGTCGTTTTGGGGCAACGACCCAGTGCGAGCACAAGGATTGGTACTCTTTTGGAAATCCTTATACTTCATTACTTTTTCAACTGAAAATGCCAACTGAAGACTTTAGCTATCTTCTCAGTAAACCTATTTCCAACGCAAAATTTGTTTTTTTTAAAAATATACATTGTATGCTCTGAATGCATTGTTTCTTCTGTTAGTGTTGGATATGAGACTTTTCAAAAGAACAATATGATGTGATTAATTGGTTAACTTACACAGGAACTGTACTAAAGGGGATGATGGTTCTGGATGAACCAATGTTCATCTACAGAATCCTTTGTTTTATGAACCATTCATGTGAGTTTTTTCCCACTTTCTTGTAAGACATCAAGCAGCAATGAGAATAAGATTAGATCAGTTTGTCATAATTAATGCCAATTCAGTATGTTATCTTTACATAATTACTTTGAATATTCACCTTTTGAGCTCTAGAGCATATTACAAAAGTGGAATATAGTGGTTTGAATCTCCAACTTCAAGGAAAGAAGCAAACAAAAACTAAGACAATGGGTCTGTGTTGGTTCATCTACACAATTCTTTGGGTTGTGAAAAATTCTAGTGAGTTTCCTTCACTTTTTTTGTAAGATAAGAAGCAGTTATGAAAAGGAGTTTGGATTAGCCGTAATGGTCATTTATGGTCTTTTACTTTGTTCCATAATTCAAAGCAATTCTATGTTCAAAACACTTTATGTATTCACTTTTTGAGCTCTAGTTTTTCTTTAAGTTTGAGTCATCAACCTCAAGCAAAGGAGGTACTTTGAACTTTAATGGAAATCACAAGACAAGATAAATAAACAAATATTTAATTCCTGTGAAGTATGACAAGTTAATGAATTGGTATATTGATATATCTAAGTACATGGAATGAATGTTGGAGAAGGGTGTAAATTATTCATATCTTACCTCATTCTCTTTTATAAATGACTCACCTTTTCTTCTCCTAAGGGATTTATGGACTAATTAATCAAAGTAAACTAAAGTGATGAAGGAGAAAGGGTTGTGCTGAAGCTAAGTATCACAAGATGGGAAGGTAAATAAAGTGTCTATTGCACCTTTATGTTCTTGATCTTGAACCTTTGGTATTGGGTCAGAATCTTCTTTCAATATCATATTGTCCAACTTCAGCATTGGTTCTTCACTGCACAGTTCAAATGAGTCAAACATTTTAGATTTTATTTTTCAATTTTATCATCAATTCATTACAGCCTGAAAATTTACCATTAGTCCAATATAATGTTAATCAATTTGGTTCTTTGAAAGCAAATAAAAGTTCATACTTTGCTTTACCACTTGAAGGTTCCGAATTAGGACTTAGGCTGTGTAAAGTAGTTTTGAGATATTTTACAGCATGAAAATCTATGTCTTTTTTTAATGTTTTTGCGATTGTAGAACAAAGTGAAAGCAAGAGTATAATAGTTCTAGTAGTTATGCCAATCATATCAGTATTAATCTTCTTGGCTTCGAGCAGCTTTTTTATCATTAGAAATGTAAGAAGAAGAGCTAAAGGTATGTAAAGCTTTCCTCCTCATTCTCTTGAATCATAAGGTTTTTGTTTCCATTTTTATTCATCTTAAAGTATCAGCAGATAATGAAGTTACTATAACTGAGCATCTAATAAATGAGAGTCAACTTGATGTGCCGATTATGATAATTGTGCAATAAGTTGAAAAGTAAAGCAATCATTTTTATTCACTTTCTTGATCCTGATAAGTCCAAGAGTAAGAATGATTTTATTCATAATTACAAGAATCTTAGAATGGATTGTTGGTTGTTGATTGTGTATTTTGTGTTGATATTTTTGTTATGAAATGCAATGGTAGGAGAGGGGAAGGCCTTTAATAACACTAGAGTGAAGCATAGAGTGAAGCGGTCGATTAAGGTGCCCACGATTAGTAACAAGCTAGCAGATATGATGATTATTCATGGAGGAAATATGGCCAGAAGCCAATCAAAGGTTCTCCACACCCAAGGCATAAAAATATGATTGCTTTACTTTTCAACTTATTGTGTTGATGTTGCTTATTTCTTTATAGATTGATATTGGTTTTCATAATAATGTTATGTAAAAAAATGTTGATTATTCATATGGCGGGCAATATTATGAACTAATCAATTACAAGAGTTCATAGGTTGCCACATAAAATGTTTTTTTTTTTTTTATTTGGGAAAAGGATTGTATATGATTGCATATATGGAATATTTCTAATAATAGATTGAAGAGATTTAGGAAAGCCTGATGGATGAGGTAGACTAAAGAGAGTTATGTGGATTTGGGTATGGATATAAAATCTTAAAAACTTTTCATCCTTCTCTGCAATTTTAGTACTTCAAACAGCTTTGTTATTCTAAATAAATGGTTTATTTGGATATTGTTTGTAGATAATTGAAGTCATATCGGGTTGAAAGCTAAGCGATTGTGCAGAGATTGCCAAGCGACCGTTGAAAATTGAAGACTGAGAAGGCATTTAGGATTTTTAATTATTTAATTCTTGTATTAGAATCTTTTTTCATGTACTATTGTAGAATGTTAAACATAATATTAAGATTTTATTTTGTGTATTCAAATGTAAAAGACAAATATTATAGTTTCTAACATAATATGAATTTCATTGATTTGTTGGCGTGTGAAAATCTTATTTATCTACATTGATCCAATGTCGGTATATAGGACAATAATGTAACAATTAAATAAAAATACATTTGTAAAAATGAATCCAAAAACTAGGCTTTAATGTCGGTTTTAAACCGACATCAAAGTTCAACCGACATTAAAGGGCTTCAATAACACTATCAAAGATGTCGGTTGAAAATTGACAAACCGACATTAAAAAGGCATTTAATGTCATTTTTAAACCGACATTAAAGCCCAACCGACATTAAAGGGCTTCAATAACACCATCAAAGATGTCGGTTGAAAACTGACATTAAAGGCCTTTAATGTTGTTTTTAACCCGACATTTAAGGCCTTTAATGTCGTTTTTAAACCAACATTAAAGCCTAACCGACATTAAAGGCCTTTAATAACGCTCACAAAGATGTCGGTTGCTAAGTGACATTAAAGGCCTTTAATGTCGGTTTTAAACCGACATTAAAGGCCAAAATTCTTCTAGTGTATAAGTTTATATATTGATATCCTTGGAAAAGTTAAGAGTTTAAATTAAGACAATTATTAGTTTAAAGCTTTATAATTTGATAGGTACAACTGCCAAATTTTAAAATTGAAACAATTCTTCAAGTTGATGAGTATAATTATACGTTCATCGTTTCCCATGGTTGACCACGTTTGAATCTGCACTCCAATAATTAATAACAATTAACAAGGAGTTGGCAATTTGATATATTTTTCAAATAAGCATGATTTCTATCAATTACTTGTTTTTGTGTGCATGATTTATGACGATTAATAACACTCCATGAGGACATAGGAATAGCCGAACCAAAATAACCTTTGAACAAAGAATCTACTAATTTGCAATTAACTTACCCTAATTTGGAAGTTTTCAATTCATTAATGTAATAATGTCAATTGATTAATAAAAACATTAATTAAAAAACATTATTATATATATCATAATGGAGATCTTAAACTTCTTATAGACATCAAACAAAAACAATGGAACAAAATGATGTGATCAGATTGAAACTTCTAATAGACACAAAGGGCCAAAGAGTTTTATTTGGAGAAGCAGATAAAACCACAGTGGATTTCCTTTTCCATTTACTTGCTTTTCCACTTGGAAGTGTGTGTGAGCTGCTGAAAGGCCCAAATATGGTTGGTTTGTTTGGGGAATTTGTATCGAAGTGTTGAAACCTTGAACCAAAATTATTTGCAACCAAACAATAACATACAAACCCTCTTGAAACCCAAAGTCTCATTTCTTGTTGTAATTCTACAATGGTGTTGCCTTATACTACTGATCCCTCACCTTTGCCTAAATTTTATGTGTGTAGTTCTGTTTATAACAACAATAATTGCCGTTCTTATGTGTCTGATGACCCTAAAGCACTTTGTTCTAATCGTAAGAATCACATGAGTCGAGAGATTACTTATGTAAAGCCAATATCTTATCATGAAGAAGATGTAGGTTATGTGAAGGATTTGGTGACTTACATTGTGATGGATGATTTGAGTATTATGCCCATGTCTAATATCCCCACCACTACTCTCTTGAAAAAGTTTAATATCAAAGATATGGGTACTTTGGAGGAGAAGCTCATCACTTTCAATGTCAGTGAGGTAATATATATATATATATATGTTATTCGAACAATTCTCATGTATAATCTAGTGTGCAGTTCATGTTCTTCTTCTATATGCATAAAAAATCAGTTTTAGTAACTTTTTTTTTTTAAAAAAAAAAAAATAAATTACCACGTGATAGCTTTTAATAAGCAGGTGTTGAATAACCGAAGTTATTTCTTATATATTCCTTTCCCTTTTTAATATGATAACAAATTTAGTGGGAAAAACAATACATTTCTTTACCAGAAAATGTTTTGGTGCATTTTTGGTATCACATATTGTTATCCATTCTATCAATTTGTCCATGAATGATGTGACAAATTTTGTATTTCTTTAGAATGTTTTAATATTTTTGTATATGAGCGGTGATGAGAAGTGATGTACAAGATGGGTGACAATACTCAGAATGCACCCAAGTATTTTACACTTTTTTTTAATTTAAAGCTTCTTTCATAATTATTTTATTTTATTTTTATATTTATTAATTTTAAAATCTGAAGTCTATTTTCTATTCTACAATTTTCCATATTCTCTTCATTCATTATGTCATGTATGTTTAAAATTAGAGTAGGCTTGCTAACACTAATACTGAATTTCCACTAGTATTTCTATTTACTAAATTAAATTCATTACGTGAACAAATGAAATGTGCACTAGAAAATTAAAAATCCAATGAGGTATTTTTAATTTATTATTAAGCTCACAATTTGTTGCTTTTCTTTTTATGAAGGGAGTGAAATTGTTAGAGGCTTCTCTTCAGTCCAAGACAGTGCTCACCGATGTCTTCCTTGGAGAAGTTTTAAGTCCTCCAAAAACTGTTTCGAAAGGCCGGAAGAAGCCTACTCCAAAGGTTACTACAAAAGGGAAGAGAAGGAAATAATCTGTCTTTTTTCTTTTCTGGTTTAGTTTGGTTTGGTTTCAGTTGCATCTTAGACAAATTAATATTTAGTTTTTTCTGTCTTATTCAATGTCTCGATGCTTGTGATTGTTTGTCATTTTGATCTAAGACAAATTAATATTTAGTTGTGTCTATCTTATTCGTTGTCTCGATGGATGTGATTGTTTGTCATTTTGACAAAATCTTCCTACTTTTTGTTTTGGAAAAAGTACTTTTGGTTTTCTTTGTATGCGATTAAATTGAGAAACATACAAATGAGCAAGTATTGCTCCTTTCTTAATCCAACGACCAAACAAGTGTGTTGGTATTGATAATTTATCATTGTTCATTTTGAGATTGATAAAACAAATAAAATATAACAATAAATCAAATCAACCCTCAAATTAATCAACCAAAGCTGCGCCTAATGAATTAGAAAAAATAATTAACAAATTAAACATACAAGATTGTTAACTCAATTCGATGACGTAACATCTACGTCTGGAGGATCTTTGACCCAAAGCTAGAACTTTTATTAATTTGATTTAGATCGTAACATCAACTTTATGATCTTTAGTACAAATTTTACATAGTCGATTCAATACTCTATACTAAAAGTGATCCCATTAACAATTTAACCTAGATCATTTAGAATAAATCAAATGATGAATATTTTTCCTGATGAAGTATTTCATCTAACTTGATAATTTAGAAGTTATTCGGAAAAACTCTTCCTGAATTAATTATCTCTTAATGATTCACATACACAGTGCGAACAATGCATATAGTTGTTTCTTCAGTCAAGATCTACAGACCAACCAACTCCTTTTCTAGACAAACTTACACAGTTCTTTTTCTTTCAGAAGTTTGCTGTAAACAATAATGTCAAGATGCTTGAGTATGTTGCTGTCGTGCTTCAAACCAGATGTATATATAGGAGAGAATGTCACAAACAATTTGGAAGAAAAAAATCTTTGCCATATAAACTCATAAGGAAAACTTTCTTAGTTTGACAAAATATTTTCTGAACAAATAAATATTTTTTATGAAGAAGGTCCCATCAATTAACTAAGAAACTCCCCCTTGAGACCTACTTCCATTATTTGTTCAGTCATGCACAAAAGACATCAGTTGGACCAACAATCATAATCATTAATAGATAAGATTGTTGTAGACAAAAGATAAATTAAATAGCCAAAAGTCAACTAAATAACTGCTGCAACAAGGACAGATAAAATTCAATTCAAAAAATAGTTTCAACAAAAAATTCTGTAGATCTTCCTCCCCCTTGCATGCAAACAAATAATTAGGAAGCTGGTGCGAACCGAGAAGACTCAGAAGATTCAAACTGAGTCTGAACAACATGAATAATAGTATCAACAACTGCACGTCTGCTAGTAAGACCAGCAATTAATTCATTTAGTTCAAGAATCGTCACACTCAGGGAACGTGATTCATCATATAGAAGTTGTCAGAGGCGAGAGGCGAGCTCTGATGGAAGATGAAGACCAGATGTAGGAATGTTCAAATGTGTAGCATTCTGAGAACTAGCTCTAGGAGGTCAAAACACAAAAGAAAGATCAAGCACATGAGACCCCTGAAACAATTTGTAACTAAGAGAAATGGTGCGAGGGGCAGGACTTGGGATATCCTCATCAGTGAGACCGTAGGATGCTGAGACAGTAAAAAGGCCCAGAGTAGTTGAGGAAAACAAATAGGGACATTGATCCCAAAAGTATCAACATGTCATAACACGTGTTGAAAAACAATGTCTCTAACATCTATTTTAGATCCAGTACCAATCAAAAATAGAAGATTAGCCAAAATAGTAGAAATTGTAGATAGATGAGTACTAAGATGCCAATTGGTAATTCCAATCTTGTGTAGGATAGCATATTTGATGCTCAGTTTTATTATAGGAAACTGTCCATCAGACGACCATTGACAAACTAACCCTCTAGAGAGCTCTAACGCAAGTTGTTCAGGAAGTGGAAGGTTGACAGAATAATCAACAGGTAAGGAATGCTGCAAGAACTTATTTATAAGTGCAGGAGAAATTTCAAAGCACTTACCACGAACATGCACCTTCTGGTATTTAGGAGAACCATAGTCATCGAGTTTAGCAGGTAGATTAACTATAAACTCCCGAATAAACTTTGGATAAAAGGGCCTAACAACTGTGATTGTGGGCATCATACCAGCAGGTGTTGAATAAGAAATTTTTGGAACCAATTACAAATTGTCATATCATTTACTAAAATAATTGTATTTGAGATTAACTAAAAATTCGTTTGAGACCCAAATTAAATTTAAAGACAAATTGGACAATTCTAATGATGTCACATGTCTTTATTATGACAATTGGATCAAATTAATTATTTTGGTTCAATTAAATATTATTTACTTAGGCTAAAATTCAATTGAGCCAAAAAATAAGTTTAATTTAGCCCAAATAAATATCACCCAAATCTATGTGATTGAGCCCATGGGTATGGTCCATGGACCAGACTAGGCCCAAATCCATAAATGCCTAGCAGGTAACTCTATAAATAGAGAAGTTCTCTTCATTTGTAGGGGTTGGAAAGTTTTGACTCCACAAGGTCAAATTCTCGCAAGAGTTAGAAGACTCCCCAACTCCTGAAGTCGACAACCCTTGAAGATTGAAACTCCTTGAACCTACAAGCTTTCTTCTAAGACTCTAACTTCAAGAACATCACGTGCTCTGCTTTTCTCAAATCAAGAGTAAGTATCTAGCCGAGAGAGAATCAAAGGATCAAATTCTAGAGACCGAACCACATCGCATCAAATTAACATAAATACAACATCAATACAAGTTCAACTCCACAAATCAAATTTCTTCGAAAATCTCGTGTGAACAACATCATTAAAAAGATCAATCAATTAACTAACAGAAATTATTGCCTCTGTTATTTATTTAATTAAATTTTACCAAAACTTGAATGCTCTTTTGGCCTTTGTGAACTCTGATGTCTATCTTGATTGTTCCAATGTCGATATGACTTCTCAATATTATGTCACTTTGAGTTTGATAAGAGTTAGATAACAATATGTTTTGTCTAATTAATCAGAATCTTTTTTTTTTAATAATGCATTTTTAAAAAGTAATGTAAAAAATAGGGTGGGAGGCAAACTATTGACAAAAATAGGGTGATTTTGTGAAAGTCGTGTACCCCGTACACGACTTTGCTAGGAAATCGTATACGGGGTCCACGACTTCAATGCGTGGACCCCACTCCCTTCTTTTTTAATTCAAAGATATTCAATATATATATTTATTTATTTAGTATTTAATACGTGGGCCCAACAAATTAAATATATATTTATATATTTATCTATTTATTATTTAATATGCGGGCCCCTCAAGTTATTTATTTTTAAATTTAAATATATTATATATTTATATATTTATATATTTATGTAACATTTAATATATATATATATATATATATTATATTTTGGGTTTTTAATAAATGCATTAAACTTCTTAAAACAAAATTAAACAAACTATTCAACCAAATTTTGTTATCCGGACTAAGCTAAGCAGATAAAAGATGAAAAATAAGTAAAAATGAGCTTAAAAAAATTAAGACAATAGTATTCTATGTATACATCAAATTTATATAAATAAAATCCAACAAAATTTGGGAATATTTTTTTTAATAATACATCTATTTTTGTCAATAGTTTGCCTCGTACCCTATTTTTGATATTATTTTTTTAAAATGCATTATTAAAAAAAATATTCCCAATTTTTTTTACTTATTTTTCATCTTTTATCTGCTTAGCTTAGTCCGAATAACGAAATTTGGTAGAATAGAAATCTAAAAGATTGAGTTTATATAATTTTGTTTTAAGAAGTTTAATGCATTTATTAAAAACCCAAAAAATATATATATATATATATATATTATAAATGTTACATAAATATATAAATATATAATATATTTAAATTTAAAAATAAATAACTTGTGGGGCCCACGTATTAAATAATAAATAGATAAATAGATAAATATATATTTAATACGTGTGGGACCCACGCATTAAATACTAAATAAATAAATATATATATTGAATATCTTTGAATTAAAAAAAGAAGGGAGTGGGGTCCACGCATTGAAGTCGTGGACCCCGTCTACGATTTCCTAGCAAAGTCGTGTACAGGGTACACGACTTCCACAAAATCACTCTATTTTTGTCAATAGTTTGACTCCTACCCTATTTTTGACATTACTTTTTTAAAATGCATTATTAAAAAAAAAAGATCCAATTAATCAAAAGCAATGATAAATACTGGAGTAATAATTCATTTAATTTTTATTGGTGATGTTTCTTAATTTTTATGAGGTAGAATCTTCGGCATTAATATAATTAAAACTAACCATAATTCATAAGTATTATGAGAGTGATTTTAAAATAGTTTTTTGTGTCAAGATTACTTGAATATTTTTAATAATTCAAAATTAGTATAATTAATATAAATGTATCTCAGATTACATATTAAACTAATTTTAATTTATTAAGAACGTGTTTTGAAGTTATTTTAAATATAATAAAGAAAAATTTTCATAAATTTAACACAGCGGTAAAATATTTACAATCCGTATACCAAAGTCCATAAAGTTAGCAATTTTTAAAATATTCTAAATTTGTCATTCCTTCTTTCTTCTCCTCTTCGTCTGTTTTATCGTCATTTTCTTTTCTTATTCTTTTTTAGAGTGTTATTTGGTTCATCGTGTATCAAATATAAAAGATTTATTTTTTTCAAACTTTTTTATTTGGTTGTTCAAGATCATGTACTAAATATAAAATACTGGAAAAAAATGATGATTTGGGTAGCCAAATCTAAACGATCGTATAAAAAAAATTGCAAAATCTGCAAAATCTAAACGATCGTGTACGAAAATAATTTTCTAAAAAATCGTTTAGTCAATTTAAATGATCGTGTACCAAATATTAAAAAAATTCGTTGTCAAATCTAAACGATCAAATCTAAACGATTGTGTACAGATAATTTAAAAAATAAATCGTTTAGATTTGGTTATCCAAATCTAAAGAAAAAATCTAAATGATCGTGTACCAAACAATAGTCAAATTTAAACAATCATGTACCAACAATAGCCAAATCTATTCGATTGTGTACCAAATATATTATGCGCGTCGTTGATGACGTGATTGATGGGGCATTTTTTTGTATTTTTTATGGTGGGCCTGTGGGCTTTGATTTTGAAATTATTCTATACAGTGTAAATATTTTGCCGTTTTGTTATATTTTTGAAATGACCCCTATAATAGAAGGGATCTTGATATTCTTCTAAAATTACATTCAACTTTAGGGATTAGGAAAAGAAAATGGATATTGGACTTTTAAATTAAAAAAATTGTTCAAACAAATCTTTTCTTTAAATAACGTGTTTTTTAAAAGTAATGTCAAAATAGGGTATGAGGAAAACTATTGATAAAAATAGGATAGTTTGGACGAACGTCTTGTACAGGGTACACGAATTTGTTGAGAAGTTCTGGACGGGGTCCACGACTTTAATGAATTGGCACGTGGATCCCACACCTTTTTCGTTTTTCATTATTTAATATATTTTCAAATTCCAATTTTTAATTTTCAAAAATATCTTTCCTTATTAAATATATTTCCAAATACCGATTTTTAATTTTCAAAAATATGTTTCCTTATGAAATATCTTTCCGAATTCCAATCTCCAAAAGTATCTTTCCAAATATCAAATTCAATCTCCAATTTTCTTTTTTTAAAAAAAGATATATATTAACAAAATATGTTACTAAAAAATATAT
This sequence comes from Cucumis melo, assembly GCF_025177605.1. Taxonomy (NCBI): domain Eukaryota; kingdom Viridiplantae; phylum Streptophyta; class Magnoliopsida; order Cucurbitales; family Cucurbitaceae; genus Cucumis; species Cucumis melo. The sequence goes on from NC_066866.1 coordinate 6,025,378, forward strand.
TTAACAAATAGGGGTCTTTTCCAAAATATAAAAAAGCGACAAAATATTTACATTCTATAAAACAATTCCAAAGACGGAAAAAGCCTAAAGGCTCACCGTGTAAAATACCAAAAATGCCCCGTTAACCACACCGTCAATAACGCGCGAGTAATATATTTGCGATCGTTTAGATTTGGTTATTGTTTGATAAGCGATCGTTTAGATATGGGTACAATTTATACATAATCGTTCAGATATGACTACAATTTATACGTGATCGTTTAAATATGGTTCAATATATATGCGATCGTTTATATATTACTACAATTTATCTTTTCAATTTCATCGTTTAATTTTGTTACACGATCGTTTAATTTGGTTACGTTTAAATTTGGTCACACGATCGTTTAGATTTGGGGACCCAAATCTAAATGGTTTTTTTTCAAATTTTGGTCCACGATGTTTTTAATTCTTTTGGTACACGATTGTTTAGATTTCTTTACACGATCATTTACATTTGGCTACTTCATTCCAAATGATTTTATTTTCAAGATTCTTTATACACGATCTTTTATTTTTTTTACACGATCGTTTACTTTTTTTTTTTAAACGATCGTTTACATTTGGCTACTCCAATTTAAATGATTTTTTTTCAAGATTTTTTATACACAATCTTTTATTTTTTTTTACATGATCGTTTACATTTGGCTACTCCAATCTAAATGATTTTTTTCAATATTCTTTATACACGATCTTTTAGATTTTTCTATTTTTTTGTACATGACGTAAAAAAAAGGAAAAGAAGAAAGACGATGGAAAGAAATCGCAACGAACAAAAAAAGAAGAGGAAAAGTAGAAAGACGATGGAAAAGCAGAAAAAAAAAAGAGAAAAAGAAGAAAAACGATGGAAAGATTAAACGACGTAAATAAAGAATTGAAAAATAAGAATTGTGATGGAAAAAATTGCAGAAAAAAATAGGAAAGAAGAAAGATGAAATCAGACGAGGAAGACGATGAAAGAAATAGTCGGAGGAAGACGAATCGTAAAAGAAAGATGGAAAGGCAAACTTGGAATATTTAAAAAATGACTCACTTTATCGGCTTTGTTATATGGGCTGTAAATAGTTTGGTGTTTTGTTATAGTTTTCCTAACAAATATTTGTAATCCACCGATATTAACAAAATGATTTGTTGCCGTAACTCTTTCCATTTTGATTAGAAAAATAGATATTTTTTCCTACAATAGAGTTAAATAATTTGATTCTTAAAAAAAATTAATTATTCTAATTTTCATACAATAGAATTATTCTTGTCATAACTCTTTTCGTTTTGATTCTAAAAAAAGATTAGATATCTTGTTAATATCGGTGGATTGCAAATATTTGTTTAATATATTTCTAATAACATATTTTTTTAACAAAATTTTTTAAAAAAATAATTGGAGATTAGAATTTGGAGATTTGAATTTGGAGATTTGAATATTTAATAAGAAAAAATATTATTGAAATTTGGAAGTTGGAATTTGAAAGGATATTTAATAAGAAAAGATATTTTTGGAAATTAGAATTTGGAGATTTGAATATATATATATATATATATATATATATATATATATATATATATATATATATATATATGTTAATTTTCATAAATGTCACAAAACACAAAACTATTTACGGCCCATGAAGTTAGTCATTTTATAAATATTTTAGGTATTCCCTTCTGTTTTTCTTCCCTTCCTCGCTACGATTTCTTTCATCGTCTTCCTCTTGTGATTTCTTTCATCGTCTTTTTTCTTTTAATCTTTTTTTTTTCGCTGTGATTTCTTTCCATCGTCTTTCTCTTTTCCTATTCTTTTTTACATCGTTTAATCTAATTTCTATTGTCTTTCTTCTTTTCCTCTTCTTTTTTCATGTCGTTTAAATTAAGGTAACCAAATCTAAACGACTGTGTACAAAAAAAAGCAAAATCTAAAAGATCGTGTATGAAGAATCTTGACAAAAAAATCATTTAGATTGGAGTAGCCAAATGTAAACGATCGTGTAAAAAAAGTAAATGATCGTGGAGACAAATCTAAATTAAACGATGGTGTACCAAAAGAATTAAAAAAAAAAATTGTTTAGCCAAATCTAAACAATCATGTACTAAAAAATCTTGAAAAAATAAACGTTCGTGTAAAAAAACGATTGTATATAAAAAGAATTAAAAAAAAATCGTTTAGCCAAATCTAAACAATCGTGTGTCAAATTTTAAAAAAAAAATCATTTAGATTTGGGTCCAAATCTAAACGATCAAATCTAAACAATCGTGTAACTAAATTAAACGATAGAATTAAAAAATAAATTGTAGCCAAATCTAAACAATCGTGTACCAAACAATAGTCAAATCTAAACGATCATATATCAAATGTATTACGCGCGCGTTGTTGACGGCGTGGTTGATGGGGCATTTTTTGTATTTTCGACAATGGACCTATGGGCTTTTTTCGTTTTCGAAATTATTCTATATCGTGTAAATATTTTGCCACTTTGTTATATTTTTTGAAAGACCCTGACCCATATATATATATATATATATATATATATATATATATTAAATAATGAAAAAAGAAAAAGGTGTGGGGTCCATGTGCCAACTCATTGAAGTCGTGGACCCCATACACGACTTCGTCCAAACTACTCTATTTTTGTCAATATTTTTCCTCCTATCCTATTTTGACATTACTTTTAAAAAACACATTATATTAAAAAAAGATTACGTTCAAACCGACAACCACAATACAATGGGTGGTAGGTGCTTTTAAGTTTTCCAACCTTTTTCAGTGGTAGGTTATAAAGTCTTAATCAATTTAACAACTCGAAATTGCAAGCGTTGAATCATAAAGGTTAGGTTATGTTAACCCTAACCCCTGTTTGGACGTAAGGTTATGGAAATCCTAGTTTTAGGGTTTTCATAATACCCGTATTACCGATCCCTCTAAACTTCCATTCTCTCATTTGTAGTCAGTGCCGATTTGTCTCCCTCATCATCTCTTTCAACCTGTGTTAACCCTTTCTTTCAACCTGTGTTAGTCTTCGATCCCTCTTTCCCTTCCATTCATTTTTTCTTCTTTCTTCTTCTTCTCCTTCCTCTTTCCCTTTGATTATAAATTGTCTTCCTTCTTTTAAACGTTTTTCCGTTTTGTTTTCTCGCCCGAAAAATCTATCCCGCTTCTCTTCAGAATCCATCTTTACATCTCTCTAAACCGTCTCTCTCACTCTTCGAAACTTGAACGCATTTTGCTGAAGGCTTGGCTCCAAGTTTTTTTTACTTTCATAACGTTTCAGTTTTCCATTTGTGGGTGTTCTCCGTGAACATGCAACTTTGTTGTTGCCCCTAGGAAGTCCACTTGCCACTCGACTTACCGATTTGCTGCTCAGTGTTTCCTTTGCCGATTGGTGTTTCCCTTCACTGATTTAGGATTGATGCTACACATGACATCGTTTTATGGCAATCGGTGAGGCTCAAGCATGGTAGGGAGGTAACTCTTGCTTTGATTTTTTTTTTTATGCAAAGCAGATGATGAGTTTGTTGGTCCTCGACTTATTTTTGAATTTTTTTCTCATCCTTGAATATGTTTGAATTTTTCTTCTGTTAGGTACAAGTTTGGCTATATTGTTGTTTCTTTCGGTTCCATTAAACTTTTTTTTCTGTTCATATGTTGTTGTTTCCTTCGATTCTATTAAAGATTGTCTTCATTTGTTTCCAATGCTTGTATTTTTGCTTCAATCTTTGTTGTTTCGACTCTGTGAAGATTACCTAATTGCACGATTTATCTGTGAATTATGAATGCAATTTGTCTTCTTCTTGTAATTTTCCTTCACTTTTATTTAGTACTTTCTATCATGTTTTGTTGTTTTCTTGGCTAATTTCTCTTATGGAGAAAAACTTTAGTTGCTTAAATCTGTTCCTGCAGATTGTTTTGTCTTTCCAATCCTTTTGACAATCTTTCCTTTTGTACTAAATAGGGTAGCTTACAATGGTTAGGGTTTGACTGTTGTGTGACTTTTCTATGCTTTTATCCTATCATTTGTAGAGATTCCCTTGTGGTTTTTGGTGTGTGGTCATTAAAGGCATCATAACTTCCCTCATCCCCCCTATGTATACACCTTTCCTCTTTTGCCATATCACTGCATTTGGGACTTCATTGGTTGCCTTCTTCTATTTTTTGTTATTTCCTCTTTGAAAGGTCACTTTTTGTTCCAATATTTTTATCATTGTCCATCCTTTTCTGCCTTATTTTGTATGTATAATTCATGTTCTCTCTGCACAGTCATTTATGTATATGTTGTACTATTTTACTTCATTCAACCACTTAACAAAAATATATTTAGTCTATTTATATGCTTTTACTTCCTTTGTTGAGTTTGTTGGCTGTTTTGTGTGTCCTCTGTACCTTGATCTTTGTTTGTTCACTTTGTTGTTTCTATATTGTTAGGATCCTCCATCACTTTCTGCCTTGTTTCGTATGTATGCTCCATGTTATTATTAGTGGCACTTACCTATGTTCAAATCTTTCAATTGATGTTTCAACCACTATAAAAATCGTTTTAATGTCGTTTAATGCTTTTACTTCCATCGTTTGAGTTGGCTGTTTTGCGTGTCCTTTGTACCTTGTTCTTTGTTTCTTCATTTTGTTCTTTGCATATTATTACCATCCTCCATCTCGTTCAATCTTGTTTTGTATCTATGTTCCATCCTATTATCTGTGTTTGTTCCTTGTTTTTTTTTTCCTTTTAATTGATGTTTCCACTACTATGAAACTCGATCCAAATTGTTGAACGAATTTCTTTACTCTGAGACTCCTAATTGTTTCTCAAAAAACCATTTTTCATGCTTATTAGTAGCGCCTTACGTTTTGAATCTTGATTTTGGGTCCATTCGTCGACGTACAAGGTATCTAGTTGTTATTTTTCTTTTATTTTGTTCTTTTATTAACTCCACTCTTTTACAATACTTCGTCTGCATGTCCCTTCGTCGTTTTCTAATCTTGTTTTTCTTATGCAGGACGTCGGCCTTCACAATATCCTTATAAGAGGTACTACAGATTAGCTGTTTGTAGATCATTATTTCAGTTTGTGTTGTCGTTTTGTTTCATTTTTTTTTTTTGTTAGGAATGTGTAATTTAATTTCAATTATATGGGACAAACTTTCAGTTTTTTAAGTTGCCATCTTTTTTGTTTTGTATTGACACTAGATTTCACATTATGTAGAACATTTTTAATATGTTTTCATTCTATGAACTTTAAAATTTGAAAATCTTGGCAATTTATTCCATGCATGGTCAATATTGTTTTTGCAAAAATACCATCCCAATACTTTGAATTTCACCATAATTCACTACTATCTTTTTAAAACAAGCATACCCGTCAAACATGATCGATAAATTGAAACACAATAAAAATAATTACTATGTCACTTTTCAAAAGTGAAATGATGCCCCTAATATGTTAAAAAATGAAACTAAGAAAATTCCAAACCTACTATAGTTCCAATATGACCACATGTTTTGTTTTTTAAATTTTTTTCACATTACGAAACATAGGTCTATAACTATAGTAACGTTTTCAAATTTAGTTTCAATGTGTTTTAAAAACATTCTTTTAGTGGAATTTTGTGTGTGAGCAATGTGAGAGAAATGTTTTCATTTGTTTGTAGTACTACTTATTTGAAATTAGAATAATTTGCAATACTTGTATATATTTTTCTAAGTATACACATCCATTCTATTTTAATCACTCACTAAAAGTAGACATTGTACACAAGTTGTACACAAATTTCTTCTCATCTAGTTTCATTATACATGTTACCAATTGTCATATTAGGCTTTTTAAAACATCTATATCAATATTGTTTCTTTGAAATTCACTAATAACACAGTTTGAAATTTGAATTTGTTCAAGAGTTGTAGGTACATTTCATATTAGAACTTGAGGTTTACTTGTTTGGTTTTTTAACATGTATATCAACATTCTAATAACACACGTACTTAATAATTGTTAGGAAAGTTGTTACCTTCAAATGGATCCATAAAACCTTGTGCAATCCTAATTGTATTGCGTTTCCCAACATCAGTAGCTACTGCTAACATTGGAGACACGCATAAACAACAATAAGCACCTGACACATACAACCTACGATACTAGGTATAGAATTAGGCAGCTTGCGTACTTTTGCATGATACACGAGTCCAACCTAGTATGTCACCAAAGTACTCGAATGGACATGTCGACATTTGCTATTTTATGCCATTTACTACGAACTATTGCTAGCCTTTCGTCGATAGAGAGATTGTCGATGTTGAGAAAATGGTTGCAATGATCTTGGACGTCCTTGCCCATGACGTGAAGAATCGAGTTATATGGAAAGAATTTGTTTGGTCCGGTGAGACTGTTTCTCGACATTTCAACCTACAACGATATGACTGCACGACGAGTTGATAAAGAAAATGTAGCTAGTCACCAACATCTACACCAGTCCATAGTGGAAGTGCTTCGAGGTGCACGTTGTCAAAATCATCTGTATGTCACGTATCAAAACGTCCCAATAATTAATGGTTGTTTGTTTAACTTTGCAGAATTGCCTTGAGCATTAGATGGGTCATATATAAAGGTGAACATGCCACAAATCGATCACCCTAGATACAAAATGCATATGGGCGAAATTTCTACTAATGTCCTCGGAGTCTGCGACACTAAAGGCGATTTCATATTCATTCTGGTTGGCTGGGAACAGTAGATTCACGCATTCTTCAGGATACGCTTGCACGACCAAACAGACTTCAAGTTCTCAAGGGTATCTACAATTTTTACTCCTACCACAACGTTTAAACATTCCTACATCACTGCGTATAACCCGTTGTCTTGTGTAATAGGATTTTGCTATTTGTATGACGCAGGGTATCCAAATGGGAAGGGATTTCTCACTCCTTAGAGAGGGCAGAGGCCACTTGCAAGAGTACTTCAACATGAAACACTCATCTGCATGGAATGTCATTGAATGCGTGTTTGATCTTTTAAAGGGTCGCTGGCCTATCCTTTGTGGGAAGTCATACTACCCCGTCCAAGTCCAATGTCGTACTATTCTAGCATGTTGCCTACTGCACAATTTGATAACCAGAGAGATGATGAATACCAATGACTTAGAGGACATCGACAAGGGAGACTCGACGTACGTAAGGACCACCACAGGTGACAACATTCACTACATTGAGACCTCAAACTAATGGACACAGTGGCAGGATGAACTAGTCGCGACGATGTTCAATGAATGGCAGTTGCATAATGAATAGCTCACAACATTTAAAATTAGAAGCTACTGTGTTTTTGTAATTTTACTATCGCTACTGTGTTATTGAATGTTAAATGCATGCGTGCATCGATTACATTAATGGAAATATATACATTCACATGATATATGTTGAAGTTGTTTCTTTTTCATGTTTCTTTACTGCTAGTATTCGACATTACTTACGTATGCATGCCTTTGTTGTCATATTCATTGTCAGTATGACAAATTCATCACGTGACCCTAAGCATATATGGACAAAGGAGGAGGAGGCCACACTAGTGGAGTGTTTGGCGGAGTTGTCATCCACGGGTGGATGGAAGTTGGACAACGGCATGTTTCGACGAGGTTACCTAGCCTAACTTGTTCATATGATGGTTGTAAAGTTTCCTGGATGTCTTGTCCAAGCCACTACTGTTATAGACTGCCGAATAAAGACATTGAAGTGGACCTTCCAAGCAATCATAGAAATGCATAGACCATCATGCAGTGGATTCGGGTGGAATGATGAGGCAAAGTGCATAATTGCTGAAAAGAACATGTTCGACAACTGGGTCAGGGTAAGGAAAAAATTAAAGAACATATCAATACTTCGAAACTTTACTTTGGTTGAACTGTTTATATAGTGCAAGTTTTTATTGACCATGTTTGTATGCATCTGAAACACATCCTATAGAAAAGGGTCTCCTGAACCTCCTACGATGAATTGGCATGTATGTTTAGGAAGGATATGGTGATGGATCGAGGTGCAGAGACTATCATCGATGTCGGGTCCAATGACCCAGGGGGTATAAAGGGATTTCAAACGCCTGATGAAAACGATATGGAGATCTCCACCATGTACAGCTAGGGGTTTAACATGTCCCAGGATGATCTACGCGCCTTACGACATGGTCGCACATCCGACGGTAGGACCGAATTGAGTGGATCAAAGCGAAAGAGGGGAGGGCAGCGAGTGGGTAAGATTGAGTTAATTTTCCAACGTAGAATTTTTCCAAATTCATAACTTTCTGTCTCTAGGTTGACCGTTTACTAGACTGATTGCAACAATTCGAACCTCATTCAGATTGTTGATGATAAGCATGTGTCTTGGATTATGTTAGTCATATCAAAATTCCCCGACAATGATCTACTTGTTGTCGTTGACACTGTATCAGCTAGTGATATTGGAAATACCCCGTATTTGAGAGAAGACATGAAATTGCTTTGAATTCCATTAGGGGTACTCCGGAGGACTCGTGTGTCATGCTGTCTACATTTTCGCATGCATTGATTCGAAACAGCCTAGGTATAAAAACTACAAATACTCTGTATTTTAACAAATAACACATGATTAATCTAGAAATACACTGTAATTCTAAATTGTTTTATTTGATTGTTTTTAGGTACATATACGGCTGAAGAAGCAGATGATGAAGGTCGGTTTAATACAAACGAACGAAGGTCGGTGGAAAGCGATCTTAAAAGGGAAAGGTGGAAAGCGATCTTAAGTGGAGAGCGATCTTAAAAGGGCCAGTGGAAAGCAATCCCAAAAGTCACCGCAATATGAGAGAACAGAGATGGCCGCGCGTATCTTAAGTGACGATGGAAAGCCTTTCAAAAAGGAAGGGAGAAAGCGATCTTATTTTTCAAAGGAAAAGAGAAGGTTTAAAAAACTTCTAGGGTTTTCTTAGAGAAGTGAAGTGGTTGCATGTAGAAGATGTGATGTTTTTCAGAAGATGGTTTTTTTTTTTTTTTTTGGGAATTAGAATATTCAAGAGTGTGCATAGTTTGTATTAATTATAGGGCATTTGTGGTTTTTGTTACCATTGTATTTAGAAATCGAATTTGTCAATTAGGTAGGGGTATTTAAGGCATAGTCCTCCTATTTATTATTTAAAAATTAACTATTTTGCTATTTTATCAATTTAAAAATAAAATTGTTATTTATCCCAAGTAAACCTTATATTTTACTATTCTTCTTGTCGCCTCAATATTAAATGTGAGTAGTTTTGTCATATGGGCCCAATATTTGTATAAATTTGTAGTCCATTAGAACTTTTGTGAAAAATATTGTGTTCGATCCCTATTTAGACTATTCCAGTTAAAAGACCTTAATTATCAAATCCAGGAGCCCATGTAAGTATTTGAAACCAAATTAACTCAAACGGTTAAATTACAGCCTAAAAGCCCAATAGGAGGACTCGCCTTCATTTTGGGGGAGATTGGGACAACCAAGTGCATGATTAATTGCCCTTCATTTTCTGAGGTGTTTACAAGTGTAAAAATAACATTTATAAACACTTAGAATATTAATCTAATAAAAGTTTTTAGAGAATTTGTGGTAAACATCAACTTTGATTTTTGGCTATTTTTATAACTACCAAAATTTTCGAATAATAAATACAAACTTTTCTTACATTTCTTCCTCGTTTTTTCATTTAATTTTTATAATGTTTATCGAAAGATTTTTAGAACCAAGTTTTTGTTCTCCATTTGAAGATGGCCTCAATTCTCTTTAGTGTCTTTGTTTATCAATTGCTATTTTCAACGAGTTTCTATTGTCACCCACACAACAATGAATTCCCTCGATCAAGGTGAATTTCTTTTCTTCTTTCTTTCTTTCTCTCTCTCTTTTTTTAAAGAAAGAAAAAAAAACAAAAAAGAAACTTTTTGTGGTAAATTTGCCTTGAGATTTCGTTGGCCATTTGGGTATATGATGCACTAATGGATTTAGTATAGGCCTAGGAGAGGCTCGAACCCTCTCAACTTTTTGCTCTTTATATAATATATGTATATATATACTAAAATAATACCAATATAACAAAGTTATCTCAGGGATATAATTGTTTCCCAATCTCCTTGAGACCCATTAAAAAGCTCTGTCAACAAAATGTTTGAATCCATCGCTACTAATACGATGGTTATATAAAAATTATTTAAATAAATATATATGAATTGTGTATCTATTTAATATATCATATTTGGTTAGGTAATTTTTCAAATATTTTCTATAATCAATCACTACATCCATTCTTTTCATTTTCATTATATATTTTAGATTTATCTCCTATTTATTTTGATTGATTAAATTTATTGTTATATGGTCAACTAATAAAACATCCGTACCCAGTATTGCCTTGAGATCTATGATTTGATATTAAAAATTTTGCTATTAACTTTTTGAATCAAATAGAAAGAAAATATTTGTGATGTTTATAAAAAGTTTTGAAGTATTAAATAACTTATTTTTTTAATAAATAATGGAAAGAAAACAAGTTCATCCCCACAAAAAATATATAAATATTAAAATTAGAATTACAAAATCTTTTTGAGTTAAAAATATTATTGTTTAGTCTTCTAATTCAAAATTCTTTATTTATTTTATCAGTTGAGATATAATATAATATCAAAACTATGATAAAAAGTTATTTAATAATATAATATTTTGTTCTTTTAAAAAATTTAGAATTATAAGTTGTCTTATCTCCAATGAGACGAACAAATAAAACTATAACAATAGTTCCAATTATAAATTTAGTTGTGAAAATTAAACATTTAATAACTTTTAATATTAAACAAGATAAATTATTAAAATAGGTTGTTTATCAAATTTATTAATTCATGATTATAAAGGTTAAACCTCTTCTTAAAAATAATTTTTCAATTTCGTACTTTATTATTTATACTTAAGAAAATCTGTATTTATATTTATTATTGAAAATTCACCGACAAAAGTTATGTTCGGAAGATTTTTAACCACATGCATCTTTATATAAAATATAAACATGTGGAAAGATTTTGTTTACTATTTTTTTTTCAAAAAACCAAGATTCTAGTAATTGAATTATTTAATAGATTTTTTGTTTAAGCGATTCTTTTTCTATTTTAATAGTATATCACTATGTCGATCTTTTCCATTGTCTATTATCTCTATTTAATAGCTCAACCACACAAACCTATCTATCATCCATTATGCAAGAGTACCTTCCAGATATGTAATATTTGATTTCGTTTGATTGTCACAAGAGGTGTTGATTTTTTAAGAGACAATAATTTAGTAATTGGATTGACATTCTCGAAACACATCCAAACATAAAGGTACATAGTTTTTGAATTATCTAAATAAGAATGATGTTTTTAATATATACTATTTACATTATTTGAAAATGACTCATTCTCATCAATATTTTAGCTATTGCAATTATATAGGATTGGCAAAAATAAGATGGGCATTTAGTGTACTTGCATGACTTAATCTAATAAAGGTTTAAGTTGCTTTTAATATGTGTGTCAAAATAAGAATTTTAATTATTTATGAACTTATAATGATTGTGGGAATAATGGTAGATGCTTGAGACCGGGTTACTGCCGGATTTTATGTCATAAAATTTATAGATGGTAAATTTAATTCATTGACTGTTATTAATAAAGTATTATTATTGTTATTTTCAATAAGTGTTATTGATTAGTTTATTAATTTTGTCCTAATAACTCTATGTAATACCCAAAATAAGGTAATTTTTAATTTTAATTTAAGTTTAATTTTAACTATGTTGGATTTATTTTGGGTGTTATTTGAGTTAATTGTTGAAATTGTTTGATTTTGTGGGATGTAGGATTAATTAAATATTTTGGAAAAATATTTAGTTAGTTTAGAGATTTGGAATTTTGATGAAAGATTAATTTAAGTGGAATTTGATTGGTTGATTTAATTGATGAGATTATATGTAGATATGTATGTCATTATATAATGTATTAAGTTGAGGGTTAAGGATAATTATATTATGAAATAATATAATTATTTAAGTAAAGATATAATATTTTCGAAAAAATAAAAGTGGATATTTTTTAGGGGAGAGAATTATTTGATATTATTTTTGGGAGAAGAGAACAACAAGATAAAAAAAGGATTTTTGATTGGTATTAAATGAAGAGAGAGGATATGAGTTTTGTTTTGGAAAAAGAATAAGGAAAGAGAAAAGAAAAAAAAAATTATATTATTATTATTTTCTTTAAATAGGTCTTGAAGAGCGTGCAAAGAAACAAGAGATTATTCATCTTCTTCTTCCTAGCAAACCCTAACCACCGCCAACACTTCCAGTCGATGCCCAATCGTCGTACATTCCTTCCGTCACACGTAGCTTCCCATCGAGCCTCTTCGTCCTGTGTCGTGCGTCATCGGTCGAAGCTCAGCCGCAAAGTAGTCTGTCGTCCCCTTACCGCACCATTCATCGTTCGTCTCTCTGATTAAGCTTAGCCTTCAAACGTTGCAAGTCACGCACCGGTTAGCAACCATCGTCAGCCGTCGTTTGAAACGTCATTTCCTCTGTTGTCTCTGTGTCGATCTACCCTTGCCGAGCCGAACTCCACAGATCCAAGCCACACGCGAACTTCGAGCAGTCTCACACGCTGATTCTTCGTGAGTTGCATAATCGAGTCATCACCCCTTCGCGAGCTGCGCGCGAGCCGTCGTCCCTTCCAAACCACACACGTAGACGTCCAAGCCGCGTTTCCTCTTTGGTTGAGCCGCCAAGCCATTTTTCAAGCCATCAACTTTTTTTTTTTTTTTTTTTTGTTCTTCTCCCACCTATTTTGGTAAGTTTCAATGGGTTTTGGTTAATGCCCAAAAAATATTAATTTTGGACCCTAAATATTATTTTCATGAAGGCTCGGTTACCCAATCAAGGTTGAATCCAATTCAACCTCACTTTGAGTAAGTTGAATTAATAGGATTTTTGGATCTTTAAGTAATTGTTAATTAATTTATTGAACTTAGTATTTTCCTTTACTATTTAGGACTTATTCTTGGAAAGTTTGACTGTTGCTGACAGTAATAGTTTGGTTAAACTAATCTCTTCTACTAGACCCTCGTAATGAAGATAAGAGTTTGGATGAGATTTTCCTATTATGCATTTATGTAGCTAAAATGCATAATGTATCGATGATGATTGATAGTTATAACTGAGTTGTGTTGATGATGATGACTGATAGTTATGACTGAGTTATGTTGATGATGATAATTGATGATGTTAATGTTAATGCATGAAATGTAAATCTCATGATTTAGAACGTTATGATTAATACTCATACCATGTTTATGATGTTATGATGTGTTATATGATATGGATAGGGTGTTTTGTTAACTTTATCTATTAGAGTCGTACCCCTATGGGTGTCCCTCGGGATCACCATTTTTTTATGACTGTGTGGTCTACGGGATCACTTACAATCCAATTGTCTTAAGTGTTCTTTTGAGATCACCAAAGACCATAGATGTTTCTATGGGATCATTAGATTGCGTGTGTTCGGGAACGCGCCAGTTTAGGGGTACTTCTTTACAATACTCTAATGGAAATTTAACAGACACCTAGCAGGACTAGTATATGTTTATACTCACTCTTTCTATGTTCAATCTTTCAGGCAGAGGTAGAGGTAAGGGCAGACGAAAGCTGGCGAATGACAAGAAGTGACCATGAACATGTCGTAGGGAAACTTTTTGCTTCCGCTTTTACTTTACAGTTATGTTTTCAGTATTTTTGTGTTCTTTGACTATATTCTTTGAAAGTAGATAAGGTTCGAATTATGAGTTTGTTTTAAATTTATTTCTACATTATTTATTTATTTATGAATTAATGCATATTTGAGGTTTTCAATACAAGATAGTTTTATTTTCCATTTTCTTTAAAAAGTTTTTATTTTCCTTTAAGTAGTAATGACCTCAACTTAGTATAAAGAGTTAGGTCATTACACTTTAAATCCAATAACTAACTTCAGAAGGAATTATCTTATAAATCTTGAACTATACGTGGAGACACATAAGGATCAATGTTTAACACGTAACTAGGTCTTGTTAAAATTATAGATACGACCTACTTTGTATTTGTTACAAACACAAGGATCCAACACATTAGTGTAACCTTGTTGTATAGTTAGGTTCCTATTTCAAAATGATGATATGTGCAACTTATAAGTCTTAATCTTGAGTGCATATGTGAACTCCTGTTCGCAAGGGAATGTCTTTCGATTTGTATGGGTAGGAGTGATCAGATTGTCGAGTTAATAAGTCTACCATTTTAGGGACGAGGCCAAACATAAAGCTAGAAATATAATCATACAAGATGAAATTCACTCATTCTCGACTTTAGGATAAGTAGATGAGTGTCCCCTTAAATGGTATCTCTAGAACTTGAACAAATGATTCTACCTCCCTATAGTATAATAGGGGATTTTGTTTATTGGTTGGATCATAAATAGATTGTTCATTATTGAAGAATTGGTATTTAAAGACTAAGAAGTAACTGATGGGTCAAATGGTAATTTAACCCGATCCCCGAACAGGAATCCCGACCCTGACCCTAACTCCACAAAATGGGAAATAGGACGAGGATGGGGATGAAGAGTGCCCTTTTGCTCCGCCCCGGCCCCGTTGCCAACCATTTGATCAACTTTAGTAACCACTACTGTCAACCTCTAATCACCATTTTCAGTGACCACCACTGGTCACTATTTCCAACGACAGTTTTTCAGCAACTGTTGGTGGCCAACTTTTTAATAAAAACATTTTTGAAAAACAAGATTGAAAATCAATTTTAAATAGAAAAATTTTCATAAATATAACAAAACTGTAAACTATTTACGGCCCGTATAACAAGCTTATTAAGGAAAATTATTTTTTAGAATTCCTTATTTGCCCTTACTCTTTTATAACAATCTTTCAAACATGATAGTTCTTCTTCTTTCCGATTTTTTCACGATCGTTGTTTCCGAGTTATTTATCTCGTCTTTTATATATCTTTCATCCTGATCATTCTTTGCCTTTTTCGTAAGTTTTGACAACATTCACTCTCATATTCATCATCTTCAATAACATTGTTTCTCTTCTTGTCATCTTGGACAATCAAGATCGTCTATATTGCTTTGTTATTATCGTCTTAGTGATTTTGGTTTCGGTGAGTATTCTAAATATTGTTTTTTGTTTGAACTATTTAGTTGATTATAAAATTTCGTTCAGAATTATATATTTCGACGTCAAGATAGAATGTTTAGAATATGTAGGTATTAATGTAAGACATCCTATATTTCGTTATGAAGATCGTTGAAGATTTTAATAATTGTTTACGTCGAACTAAGAATTTATATTTCAGTATGAGTGTCATTTTTGTTTTTTGTTGTTTGTAAGAATTTAAAGTTTTTTTTTTTCATTTAGAACTTTTAAGAATCACTGTAAGAATTGTGTATTTCATTATGAAGATCGATAGTTTGAAGTTTTTCACGATAATTTTCATTGAATTACTTGATCGTTTACCTCTATCAACATCATCGTTTATCAATATAGAGATGATTGTTTTGCTATATGAACATGATTATTCATCTTTATGAACACGAAAATTTTCAATATTTTGTATGATTAGCGTCTTTAAACGATCGTGTATCTAAGTTAATACGATAGTTTAAACAATCGTGTATCTAAGTTAATACGACGGTTTAAACAATCGTGTATCTAAGTTAATACGATAGTTTAAACAATCATTTAGTTTATTCTATATGATGGTTTATTTTGTTTTATTTGATCGTCTATTGTTGTTAAACGATCATTTAGTATTTATTATTTTTTTTTTGCACAATCGTTTTTATTTACTTTTTGCATTGTGTTTATTTTTATTGTTTAGTACATTTTATTCTCTTATTCTGTGATAGATATTTATCTAATTCTTCCTTTCACCATTAAATACTTAATTATATATATTTTTTTTCCAGATTAGAATGTCTATTCCTATTTTTGTTTTTTATGGAGGTCAATGGAATGACTGTAATGTTTATGAGAATTACTCAATGTCTGAAATTTTGGTAGATATGCGAGTCAGCTTTAATTCTTTGGTTGCTTTAACATGTGAACAAATTGAATTGGAAGAATCAGTAGAATTATCTGTTTTACTTGATTTTGGTAAAACCAATGTTCAAACTGTGGTGCCAATAAAAAAAGACAATGATGTTGCTTGGTATTTAGCTTTTACTAAAGATGCAATTAGTAGACATCCATTAGTTGCCCATGTAAGTGTTAATTGTTTGGAAATGTCTTCTTCATCTAGTAGTGTACGGGAGAATGTTGATATGTCACTGAATATAGGTTCTTCTTCTTCTGTTTCAAATGATGAAGTTATAAGAGACATCTTTTATTATTCTGATTTGAAGGAAAAATGTTTATTTGAAAGTAAAAAAGTGCTTTCAAAGTGTTTTTGCATAATAGCAGTGAAGATCAACTTTCAATTTAGGACTATAGTATCATATTTGAGGTCTCTTGAATTTAGATGTCTGTAAGAAGGCTACATGGTATGTTCGGGTATCTTGTTATAAGAAGACTAATTTGTGGATGCTACGAAAATACACCTTTGACCATGATTGTTCATTGAGTGCAATCTAAAATTCTTACATATAAGCTTCTTCAACAGTAATTGGCAGTTATTTGATAGATGATCTTAGATTCATGTCTACTGATCGTTCTATTCCTAAAGAGATTGTGCATAAGGCTCGTACAAATCTTGGAGTTAATATAAGTTACTAAAAAGTTTGGAGGGTAAAAGAACATATGGTAAAGATATTACACAGTGACGCAGTTGAATCGTATGCATTAATTCCAAGGTTCTTTGATAAATTAGTTGAATCTAACCCATGTATGATCAATTTTGTATATCAAATTTAAATTCATTTATAGATAGATGTGGATCGACTAATATCACATTTTATCTAGATAGACCAATATTAGCATCTATCACATTCTTTCTGTTCTTTTTTATTTGTGCTGATAGAAATGTGTTTGTAATTATTATATGTACATGCACTACTTTAGAAATGGATGATAGTGGTCATTTCAAGTTTTGCTTTATGACTTTTGGTGCATCAGAGGGATGAAAACATTGTAGACCTATTATTTCTGTTGATGGGTCATTTTTGAAGTGTAAGTTTGGTGGCATCCTATTAACAGCCTCATCACAAGATGGTAACAATCAAATCTTCCCTCTTGCTTTTGCCATTGTAGATTCTGAAATGATGTATCATAGATATTGTTTTTTGATAAGATACAAGGTAGTTTTTCAGAGTGGGCTAATTTAGTCATTGTTTTTTATAAGCATCTTAGCATCCTTAAAGGAGTTTTAAGAGTGTTTCCTGATGTTGAGTATTTTGTGTGCACAAAACATCTTTTAAGTAACTTGAAACTTCATTTTAAGGATCCACTACTTGATAAATATTTCTTTAGCTGTGCTTATGCCTATACCGTTGATGAATTTGAGTACCACATGAGATGCATGGAGTACGTTTGTCCAAATATCAGATATTATCTTAGTAGTATTGATTTTGAGAAGTAATCTCGAACACGTAGACTAAGGTATAGAATGATGACATCAAATTGTGCAGAAAGTGTAAATTCAGTGTTTAAAGATCTTAGAGAACTACTTGTGGCTACGATGCTTAGTTCAATTAGGGTTGTATTGCAAAAGTGGTTTTATGGACGAAGTAAAGCTGCTTCTACAATGAAGAGTCGTTTGACTTCTTGGGCTGAGAATGTTCTGCATTTATAACATGAAAAGTCGGGAAGATTATTGGTAAGATTTTTTTTTTTTTTTAATTTTTATCTCAGAAAGTTAGAGATAGATTGCTATCTTTTTCTATCCGATAAATAAAGATAGCAATTATTCTGTTCTTGTCTTAGATAAGCATAGATGATTGCTATTTATATATATCTGATGTATACAGAAATTGAAATCTATTTGTTATTATTTTATTAATTGTCCTTATTTGTCTAGTGTATTAGGTTGATCCAATTAGTATGATTGAATACCAAGTAACGGATGGAAATCAACAGTTTATTGTGAAGTTAAACGTGGGATGTTGTAGTTGCCGAGTATGGGATATTGAAGAAATTCCTTATGTGCATGCTCTTGCTGTTCTACGAATGCTTAATTTAGATACCTATTCATATGTATCTGAGTTTTATTATAGAGAAACACTATCAGCAACATACAGTGGTTGTACTCAACCGTTGGATCTTATTTCAATTGGAGAGTTGTAGATTCTGTCATAAAAATATTACCTCCAGTCTTTAAACGGCAAGCTGGAAGACTAAGAAAACAAAGAATTCCATCTGTTGGTGAATTTAGTAGTTCAACCAGATGTTCCAATTATAATCGTAAAAGACATAATAGTAGGACTTGTAAGCAAGGTTTGAACATTTAATGAAAATGTGTAATCTCTTTCTTTCATTATTATGTAAATGTTTGATATTAAAGTTGATGGAGATTTAATATTGTTTAGACATTAAGGTGGTATATATAAACGATCGCTTAATATTGTTTACATGTATTAAGAAGATCGTTTACTCTTTACTAGATGATCGTGTGATTTGTATCGCTTGATCGTTTATGCTTGATAATTGTACGTTTACATATAGTTTAGGAAATCGGTTTGACTTAGTGCGTGGTGGTCTATGATGTCTTACATGATCGTTTAGATTAATCGAAAAATTCGCAATCATTTTAGACATTAGTGTGGTATATATAAACAATCGCTTAATATTGTTTGCATGTATTAAGAAGATCATTTAGTCTTTACTAAATGATCGTATGATTTGCATTGCCTGATTGTTTATGCTTGATAATTGTACGATTACATATAGTTTAGGAAATTGGTTTGACTTAAATGCGTGGTGGTCTGTGATGTCTTACATGATCGTTTAGATTAATCAAAAAATTTGTGATCGTTTAGTCGCTAGTGTGGTATATATATAAACAATCGCTTAATATTGTTTTCATGTATTAAGAAGATCGTTTAGTCTTTACTAAATGATCGGGTGATTTGTATCGTCTCGTCTGATCGTTTATGCTTGATAATTGTACGTTTACATATAGTTTAGAAAATCGTCTAACTTAAGTATGTGGTGGTCTATGATGTCTTACATGATCATTTAGATTAATTGAAAAATTTGCGATCGTTTAGACATTAGTGTGTTATATATAAACAATCGCCTAAAGCTTTATGCATCATCTTTTACATTTCTCTACACGAATGTTTTTATATCTTTATACAGTTGTTTTCTGATATCTATCTAAACAAATACAAACATTCAGTCAAAAGTTGATTAAAATTAAAAAGTAAAAATTGTACATATACATCAACCAAAACAAACATTTTATTTAGCAATAGAATTTATTTGCCCAAAATTCTACTACATATTGTTGTCTAAACAATTTCATGTTATCCATAATTAGACAATCACGGTCTGCATTTGTTACAATGCATTCAATAAATTTGGCACAAAAAATCCTACAATCTAATGAAGCACCTTTTTGTAATGTGGTATTTGATCTTATTACTGGCCAAGGGCCATACATGAAATTTTTACTATGTGCATGTATTCCAATAGTAATTGCCAGTGAGGAGATGCATCGTGCAGATATTGTAAGAGTTGCATCAACAAGTATTTTTTCAACATAATTTGGCATTGATTCAAACACATAGATCTTGCATTTTTTCATATCAGCTATAACAGCCAACCAGTGTTCTTTTATGTTGATGCAGCCAATCACGTAGTTGACATCTCCCCGCCTTTCTTTAACTTGGATTTCACCAACAGCTGAACTAAAATAGTAATCTAAACCTGGTTTTGACTATAGTGCTATGTGTGCTGTTGTGTCTATCAATTTAACCTTTTTATTGTCTGGTGTCAGCACATGATTATCCAAAAGCCGTTGCCTAGTTATGTAATATTTTTTGTTGATTCTAGTCTTGAAGAGCAAATAAAAAAATTTAGTCAAAATATAATTATGCAGTTTAACTTCTATACAATAAATAAATAAATAAATAAATAAATAAATAAATAAAGAGTAATAACTTACCATAAATGACGAATCTAGTACTGTAAAAGTATATTTGCAAAGATGCTTCAGATGCAACATTTTTTTCTACATGTGGTACAATAACAAATCCATGGTCTATAAAATATAAACGATAGTGAATAGAAGCGATAGTTTATCAAAATTCAAGCCATCGTTTGGCAAATACAAGTGATCGTTTACAACATTCTTTTCTATACTAAGCGATCCTGTTTAACATTTTTTGTTCGCTTATCTAATCAAACGATCGTGTATTATATATAAACGATCGTTTAGTTAGATAAAGAATATTGTACTCGATCGTGTAGTTTTATATATAAAATGAAATTTGGAAAGAGTACTTACGTCTCCTAGTATCCATGTGTTTTCTTCAAGCTTTTTGAAAAATTTCTTCTATCTGGTTGTTAACATTACTGTCATCTCTTAATTAGTTTTTTTTTATATCTCTTCCAAGATAAGTATGTCTTCTGCAATTTTGGATCCACTGGCCACACGGGATCATAACTATCTACATATCGCAATTTGACATATGGAACATGTATTGTAGGTTTTAATATGACCTCAGTAGAAGTTGTGGGTAGATTAACTTGTTAATCAGACACTATTTTACATAGCTTCCTTCTTTTTATTGGTTTTTGTTGTTCATTCATTTTCTATAATGCACAATGTTAAATAACAAAAAGAAATAAAAACAATAATAATTGATGCAAAGTACTTTAGAGTTCTTATATATACATACCAATATAGATTCTAAATCAATTGTAGAACTTTGTTTCTCAGTTACTAGTTCAATTTCTTTTTGTATCTCAACCAAAGTAACTGCTTTATCATTCTTTTTGTATTTCCTACAATGCATAATATTAGATAAGAAACAAACTCTTAATTCAAAGGACTACATAGTTGTTGTGTATACATACCAATTGAGATTCTATTTTTTCAGCCGAAGTAGATTACTACACATTGTCAATTGTTAAACTTTGTTCCTCAGTTACTGGTTCATTTTCTTTTTGTATCTCAATCAAAGTAACTGCTTGATCATTTTTTTTGTATTTCCAACAATGCATAATATTATATAAGAAATAAACTCTTAATTCAAAGGACTACACAGTTGTTGTGTATACATACCAATTGAGATTCTATTTTTTCAGCTGAAGTAGATTGTTGCACATTGTCAATTGTCAAACTTTGTTCCTCAGTTTCTGGTTCATTTTCTTTTTGTATATCAACCAAAGTAACTGCTTGATCATTTTTTTGTATTTCCTACAATACATAATATTAGATAAGAAATAAACTCTTAATCCAAAGGACTACACAGTTGTTGTGTATATATACCAGTTGACATTCTTCATTTACAATTGAAATTGATGGTGGCACTTCGTGAATTTTTAAAATTTGTTCCAATTGAGCTAATGCAAGATGTTCGAGATTTTGATGGTAGTATCTCACACAGTGGAAGTGGTTGGCTTATAAGTGGAAGAGTAGTAATCATTTCTGGCAAGTCTTTTTCTTTCTGACTTTGAGCATTTATATTATCTGATATATTGGTTATAGTTAATAGCAAGTTTGCATCTCGTCTATGCTAATATCACTGCTTGATTCCTCTTGATGTTCATGTGACGTTTTTTATTCCCTAAACAAAATGAGAAAAAAAGAATGAGAAAAAGAAAAAGTACAGTTACTTATTTAGAATGTAAGTAATTTTCATCAATATAAAGCAATAAATAATGAATGAAATGTTAACCTTTGAGTTTCCATGGTAAGTTCTTGAGTATATTGTTCTTCAACATATGGTTGCTCATTGTTGATCATATCTTCTCTATTCTGATGATCATTATTTTTGTCCATATTGTCATGATTAAAATCATCATGAAGATCATCTTGGAAGTGATGAGTATCATCATTCCCTTGATTCTGATTATGATTTTAATAAATAAATAAAAATGAACATAAAATTAAAAAAAAATTGATTGCTAAACGATCGTGTATACAAAAGCAAACGATGATGTATCCTATCTAAACAACCGTGTAATGTGATAAGCGATCGTTGAAAAGTGATAGGCGATCAGATATTTCAGTTAAACGATTGTTTATTTAAACAACTAATAAACGAAATACTTTTTGAAACTAAAATTAAAAAATGAAAATAAAATTAAACGATCGTGTATACAAAAGAAAACGATGATGTATCCTATCTAAACGATTGTGTAACTGTGATAAGTGATAGTTGAAATGTGATAGGCGATCGAATATTTCAGTTAAACGATCGTTTATTTAAAAAACTGATAAACGAAATACTTTCTGAAACCAAAGTTTACCTGGATCAATCTCTCCAGCATGTGCTTCATTTCAGACAGATATAATGACTGCTTTCTAATTGCTTCATCCATCTTACAGACTATAGAACTTAATGTAGAGAAATCCTTACGAACTTCGTTGATGTCATTTTTTAGTTTTTTGTAGGATTTTGAACGACTTCATTCTGGTTTGTCATTGGATCTGGAACATTTCTTGTTGGTTATTAGATGTGTTTCAGACTGGTCAACCATTGTTTGTCTTTCTTTTCTTTGTGGTGACAATTGCATAGCAGAATTAAGCCCACCAACATTTTCATTGTACTGAAGCAGTGGAGATGAGGTTGATCGCAAGTTATTCAAGTCATTGTGATTCGATGATTGATTGTTCATAGTATCAGCAGGAGTATTGGTATCACTGTTGTTAATTTTGTAGCTCATGTCTACAAATTTTGCAACGAATTGCTTTATCTTCAATTACCTGCTTCATAAGTGGTTGAAGACAAAAAGAAGGTCTTTGCTGATGTCTGGTAATGTCTGCACAGCTTCCATGGGTTGTCAACTTCACCAAGCTCTTGGACAACTTTGCCAGAACCGTGCACCAAACATCGATGTCATCTTTCCTTGTGAATCTCATATTCTTCCAAATCGGGTTAAAAGAGTCTTCAGAATCTAGAAAGTTTTTAAGAGCATACCATAGTCTTTTAAGGCATTTTTTGAAGCACCTTACACGTCGTTTCTTTTTTCTTCTTGATCTTATCGTTTTTTGTCCAAATAACAACAAATTGAATCTCAGTATTTACAACCTTATTTTAATAGAAGGAGGAAAAGTTTTAGAGGAAAAGATTGAATCGAAAAGTTGATAAATCTAATTGTTTGTGAGAAGGTTATAAAAGGAAAGGAAACATTTACTTGCTTTATACTCGCTGACAGGTTTATAAAGAAGAGTTGAGAAGTTAATAAATGGGAACATTATTACTTACAACACGTATTGATCATTTTCACCCACAAACCCTGAACTCTACACATGCTTAGCGCATGGGCATAATACCTTAATTTTATAATTGAAATCACATTCATTAATTACACGATAAGTGTAAAC
This sequence comes from Cucumis melo, assembly GCF_025177605.1. Classification (NCBI taxonomy): domain Eukaryota; kingdom Viridiplantae; phylum Streptophyta; class Magnoliopsida; order Cucurbitales; family Cucurbitaceae; genus Cucumis; species Cucumis melo. The sequence continues at coordinate 6,048,945 of NC_066866.1, forward strand.
AATCAGTTAAAATCATGCAATAATAAATGACGATCATTTTGATAAACCTACACGATTGTCTAGTAAATCTAAATGATACTGTTATATGTTTTACGTGATGGTTGTATGCGTTATACGATCGTGTACTTAGAAATGTTATTGGGTACGTCTAAACGATCTTTTTACTATACATAAACTATAAAAGATTATATTTTTAATGATAAACGATCTTGTAGTACTTCATAAACAATCATTTATGTGAGAAAAATATTTGATAATAAACCCAAACGATCTTCAATCTATAAACGATGAGGTTGTTATATATAAACCATCTTGTAATCTTGTATAAACAAAAGTTTCTGTTTACAGAATGTTTTTCGAAGATATACGATGAGACGGAAAAGAAAAAGTTTCTTTACGTTATATTCACTGAAAGGAAAATAAATGCAAATTTATTTTTTTGTAACAGTCGTATTGACCTTTTTCACCCAAATGACAGTTTACACTGATCATTTAATATAATATTAAATGATTGTTTACTTAAGTCTAAGTAGTAAACGATTTGGAAGTTATCGTAAATGATCGTTGTTCATTCAGATTGACGATCTGGTAATTTGATCTAAATGATCATTAAATAACATGAAAACGAGAAAGTTAATTACTTTAAACAATCGTTTCCAACATTCAAGCGATAATGTTAATTATTTCAAACGATCGTTCGATAATATCTAATTGATAATGTTAATTATATTAAACGATCGTTCTACAACATCTTAGTGATGATATTATACAATTTAAACGATCTCGTAGTGAATCCAAAACGATTAAATGTAAAAGTTTAAGAAGTATAAACCAGAGAAGTTCTGAAAAGTTATTATACATTGATTGTAAACGTTATTACATGTAAATGTTATCTGCCTTCCTCGAACCAAATTTCCATTATATGTAAGTGTTACAGAACATGTTAAATGGACATATATAAAATGTAAATGTTCATTCAAAAATGTGCTTATAATTTCCACCATCCAAAAATCATACAACAATTTGATTAAAGAACACCGAAGTTTTGGAGCTCTTGTCTACCAATTTTGCAATGAATCTTGACCAACTATTAAAGCAATATTAGAAAGTGTATGCTTCTTTCTATTAAAGCGTTCACCGTTTCTTTCCATATGTGATTGTATTTGTCTGTGTAATGGTATGTTTAATGGCAGGGCGACAAGAAAAACAAGATTCAATAAAAAATAGGGCAGTTCAAAACAGTGACTAAAAACACAATTATGACATTTAAATTTGAAAATAAAACTGTAATCGAAAAAGTTTTCTTGATAGTTAATTAAAGTCATGGTAAGTAAAATGATGACAGTTAAAAAGTGTCATAAATGATAAATAATGACATTTTATATCTGTCATACAATATTAACAATGACAGTTATTCTCTATCATAAAATGTAAACTATGACAGTTATCGGTTGCCATAAAATATAAACAAAGATAGTTATTAACAGTCATCGAAAATAAATAATGACAGTTATAATCTGTCATAAAATATTTAATTCGTGACATTTATTCTATGTCATAAAAACCACATTTTGTGACAGTTTTATAGAACTATCATAAAATACTTTCCATGGCTGCCACATCAATGACTGCAAAAAATGTCACAAAAACCTTTAATGACAACATTTAACTGTCATTATAGGCCATTTTTCTACTAGTGATGCTAAAATCATCCAACCAATTTATTCAAAAACACCGGATTTCGTGGAGCTCTTGTCTACAAGTTTTGAAATGAGTCTTGCAGATTGAAGTCGATATCTGTTATGAAGTCAACTTTGCATTTCTCCTAACAGAATTTGGAAGTTTCAGAATGTAGGAAATATATAAGAGCTTATCATAGTCTTTTCAAGACAATTTTGGAATCACCATCACAGTTTGGGTGAAGAAGAGGACGTCAATGTTACGGAACATGTAAAACTACACGTGCTTTACATGTAAATGTTATTTTCTTTGTACAGAAGCTCCAGAGTCGGCTAAACTTGACATGTAAGAGCTTGCCATATTTTTCATGAAAATATCTTCGAAATCATCATCACAGTTTCTAGACAGCCAAAGATAAAGGAGAAGCAGATTCTTTTTTGAACGAAGTTAATAAGAGCTTACCATAGTCTTTTATGGAGAATCATAACTTGCACGTTCCTTCCTTTTTTCTTTTAGTCCTTGTTGTTCTTTGTCTAAATAGCAGCACCTTGAATCTCAGCATTTTGAACCTCATTTTGTGGGAACGACGAAAAGTTTTAGATTAAAAGTTCAGAGAGAAAAAGTTTGACGAAAAGTTTGGAAATCCTAAAATATAATGGTTTGTGATAAAGGGTTTTAAAGGAAGATGAAGAGACGGAAAAGAAAGAGATTGTTTTTTGCGTTGTACTCGCTGTCAGGTTAATAAATACGTATCTACCTTTTTCACTAACAAACCCTAAACTCTACACATATACGCCGCGTGGCCTTAATTCCTCTAATCTTATAACTGAAGTCTCTCTCACTAACTACACGATACGGATAAATGATCAATCAACCTTATACAATAATATAGACTTGACTGTAATCCAAACGATAGCTGATCTGAATGTAAACAATCTTGTTGGCCTACCCAATCGTGTTACTAAATCGAAACAATCAAGTATTATATGTTAAACAATCGTGTAGTCAAGTCAAATGATGTTTAGGAACGTCTAAAAATCTTATCATTGCTTATGAACTATAAACGATTATCTAGTGTTGTATAAACGATCGTTTATGTAAGTAAACGATTTCAATAATAAAATCCAAACGATATTCAAACAACATGTAAACAAACTCTTCCTTTTACAGAAGGTGTTCCAAAGGAAGATGATTAGACGGATATGGAAAAGTTTTTTTTTTTCTGTTGTTCTTGTTGACAGTTTAATAAATGTGAACCGATTACTTACAACACGCGTATTTAGCCTCTACATATGGTTCCCATTTCGTCTTAACCCTTTCTACGTTTTACTTCATGGTAATATGTTAAACGATCGTGTACTTTTGTCAAACGATCTTTAGGTTGTTAGTCACAAACGATCATGTAGTGTTGTATAAACGATGGTTTATACATGTAAACGAATTGTTAATAAAATGGAAACGATCTTCAAAACAACATGTAAACAATATGGTTATTGACCTTTTTTGCCCACAAACCAACGTTTACACTTATTGTTTAACATATATTAAACGATACTGTATTTAAACGATTATATGTAAATGATTATTTACAACATGTCAATGATTATGTCGTTATCGGAAAGGATCGCGGGTACATCTTAAAAATATATTTGAGTAGGTCTAAACGATATTATCGTTAAATTTAATTGATCATTCAATAACCTTTGAACAATTGGTCTGTTAGTCATAAACGATCATGTGGTAATCTATAAATGAATGTTTATAAAAATGAACAATCTGATAATAAAATCCAAACGTTTTAAATGAATGTGTATATTCTTTATTTTAACGATTGTTTTAGAATATGTAGTCATAAACGATTGTTTTTAACAAGTGTAATACAGAGAAATATTCAAACGTGTCAATTCCTTGAGTTGTTGGTTTTCACTCTCCATTTCCTTCAACTGCTTGATTGACCTCAATCTTATCTTCGCCGACCATGGAATCACGAGTAAGATTGTCAAGCCTCAGAAAATCGTATTTATTTTCGAGCAACTCATATTCTCTGTTCTTACTCTCAATCTCCTTCATCATCTTTAGCAATCAAAACTTCCTCTGATTTTGTACCGACCACCAAAAAATTTGTATAGTCATGTTAACCCAAAACGGTGGCCTTAGTTAAAATGATTGTAGCCCTTTTTCGATGGATTAAAAACTTCCAAATAGATAAAAAAAATTATAGCTGGTGGTTTCAAGATGAAGTAGGTAAGAGCCTACTATGGTCTTTTATAGACATTTTCAGAATCACCATCATAGTTTGCTTTGTCCAATCTACCATCCATTCCTTTCCATCTGCATCTTGCATGCTTTTTTCTTCTTCTTTTCGATCTGTTGTTTTTCGTTGAGATAGAAGCATCTTGAAGTACAGTTTAAGAAAGGAAAATGTTCGAGAGAAAAACATTGGAAACCCTAAACCTATTTGTTTGAGAGCTCAGGTTTATAAAGAATATGAAGGATCCGAAAATGAAGAGTTTTTCTTCCACAAGCCTTAAACTGTGGACATGGATGTCATGTGGCCTTAATGCCCTAATTTTATAACTGAAATCACATTCATTAATTACACGATAAGGGTAAACGATCGATTAAACGATCGTATAGTTAGGTCAAATGATCTTAAATGAGGATTAATTGATTATTTACAGCTCGCAAACTCTTCCCATGGTCTCCACGTGGCTTTAAATGATTGTGCTATTGTAAAGGAAAATGAAGATGAAGGAACGAAAAATGAAGCGTCTTTTTACGTTGTACTCGCTGACAGGTTAATAAATGCAAATTGATTATTGATAAAACGTATTTTAACCATTTTTACCTACAAACCCTAAAACTCTACACATGGTCGCCACATGGCCATAATACTCTAATTTTATAACTGAAATCACATTTTTACTTACACGATAGGTGTAACCAATCGGTTAAGATCTCGCAATAATGTAGACAGTTCTGTAATCAAAACGATATCTGTTTGAAATGCAAACGATCGTTTCATTACTAAACGATCGTCTAGTTTATCTAAACGATCTAGTTATACGTTTTACGAGATGGTAATATATATGTTAAACGATCGTGTATTTATTTCAAACGATCTTTGAGTACGTTAACCGATCTCTTTATTACAAGTAAACTATAAATGATTAGGTTGTTAGTCTTAAACTATCTTGTTGTACTCTATAAACGATCATACTTAGTTGACTTTCTTCCCTATCTGCTGGGATCCCTTTCTTTTCACTCTGACTCAGACCCTATCGACCCTACCGATATGGACTATTTTCCCAGTTTGCCATCCTGAATCCAGGACTAGAAAGCCTAGGCTTTCTCTTATGGGTTGACTTGTCAAAAAACAATGGCGGCTTAGTTCATAGGTGGTCAGTAAATCCAAAAGATCTTCAAAGCGTAATCGATCTTCAAAATTACAAATTTGATCTAACAATCGATTAATAACAACCAAATGATAAAGTTAATTATTATAAATGATCATTTACAACATACAAGCGATAATGTTAACTCTTTTAAACGACCGTTTGAGAACATCTAATAGCTAACGTTAATTATATTAAATGATCATTTTACAACATCTAAGCGATCTCATAGTTAATGCAAAACGATAAAATGTAAATGTTTAACAGGCATAAAACAGATGAATTCTAAAAAGTTCTTATACATTGATTGTAAACATTATTACATGTTTTCATTTTATGTAAATTTTACAGAACATGTTCATGCACATAACGTGGTGAAAATAGAAAAATGTTTAATACAATTGTATCCCCATCCATCATTACTTTTACAAAGATTTGTCCTCAACCACATGCTTCGTAAGTTTTCATTAATTGCAATAAACATTTTGGCATTCTTTCCCTTCTCAAAAAATTCAAATACTTAAAAAAGAAGGTCTTCGTCGATGTTTGGTGATGGCTGCACAACTTCAATGGGTTATGCACTTGACCAAGTTAGTGCACAACCTTGCCAAAATCATACACCAAATACCGAGGATATCTTCCTTTGTGAATCTCGTCATCTTCCAACTTGGGCCGGAAGAGGTCTCAGAATCTAGAAAGTTGTTAAGAGCATACCATAGTCTTTTGTAGACATTTTTGGAAGCACCTTACACGTCGTTTCCTTTTTTTTTCTTGATCTTACCGTTCTTTGTCCAAATAGCAACATCTTGAATTTCAGCATTTGGACCTTTATTTTGTTCAGAATGAAGAAAAGTTTGAGAGTAAAACTTTGAGGCGAAAAGTTGAGAATCTAATTGCTTATGAGAATGGTTTTAAAGAATGATGAAAATGAATGAATGGAAAAGGAAGCATTTTTTTGCGTTATACTTTTTGATAGGTTAATAAATGCAAATTGATAATTTACAAATAGCAACATCTAATGATTTTTAATGAATGAGGAATAGTTTGACAGGAAAAGTTTGAGACAAAAATTTTGAATCTAAAAGTTAAGAAACTTAAGATCTAATGGTTTGTGAGAAGGGTTTTATAGGAAGATGAATATGAAGGGACGGAAAATGAAGCGTCTTTTTCACATTGGACTCGCTGACAGGTTAATAAATGTGAAGTGATTATTGACAAAACACGTTTTGACCATTTTTACCCACAAACCATAAAACTCTACACATGGTCGCCATGATCGTACTAGTTTATCTAAACATCCGGTTATACGATTTACGTGATGGTAATATGTGCTAAACGATTTACGATTTTGATTATTTACAACACGCGTATTGACCATTTTCAGCCACAAACTCTAAATTTTACACACGGCCGCCATGTGGCCTTAATTCCCTAATTTTATAACTGAAATCACATTCATTAATTACATGGTAGACGTAAACGATCACTAGTTTTTAACCAAAAGTATTGTTGTATATTCATTAATTACATGTTATACGTAAATCGATGTTGTTATATATTTTACATGTAAACAATGTTGTAATACATTTTACACGATCGCAAAAGGATATAATGTTAAATGATCATGTTGTACAATTAGACGTGTAGGATATTATTTACAAGATGTTGTTATACATTTTACATATCAACGATCCTGCTATACAAGTTATGCGATCATGAATGATATTATTTAAACGACTGTGTAGTTATACGTTTAAAAGATAGTGTTGTAGAATGTAAACGATCGTGGTAATAAATGCAATTGACTCTGTTATAGTTTTACAGAATAGTGTAGGATATAAAGAGTGAAATGGAGTACAAATTACTCGAGTATAAAATAAAGAAATTTTCAAAAGGTAAATTTAAAGATTTGAAGCTTTACAAACACTATAATCATCACTAAAATATTGAGAAACTTTTAGGTCAAATGATGAAGTGGAATTAATGTATTCTTGAGTTGATATTCTTCTTTCATTTTTCTTGCTGTTTTCTTCTTGTGTTGAGATTTGGTTGTCTCTATATCATTTTTGAAACTTTTTTCTTTTTTTGCTCACCACCATTATTTTTCTTTTGCTTTTCTTTAATTTTTCTTTTGTTTCCTTCTGTTTCTAGTTCTTGTGTTGCATGTTCTTTATTGCTATTAGTGTCAATTTCTTCTTCAGTTTTCTTATTATATATCAACATCATCATCTTTAATCAACTTTTGTTTTCCATTTGCTGTATCTTTTTTATTTTCTTCCCTTTGTTTGTCATCATGTTTGTCATCTTGTTTTTCTATTTTTTTCTTCAATGATTACAATATTTTCCAATTGAATCTGACTTTGTTTTGTTTTTTCTTCATGCCTCCTATTTTCAGCTTCTTCTTATTTTTCTCCATCTTCAACTTCAATTGTCTAAATGTAAAAAGATAATGTGCTGTCAAAATGATTGAGCAAGAAAATGTAGACCACTGTGCAATATAAAGATTGTTTAAATATGTATACATGATGGTGTAAAATGTATAAACGATCATATAGCATAAATACACGATCGTGAAATATATAAATGATCGTGTAAAATATATAAACGATCATTTAACATAAATAAACGTTCGTTTAACATAAATTTTTTCTTTGACAATCGTGTGAAATATATAAACAATCTTGTAAAATATATAAATGATCGTTTAACATAAATAAACGATTGTAAAACCAGTTGTATATTAAATAAATTAAACTGTGTCAACACTTATGTTTTTGGTGTTTCTAAATTTATGATTTTGTTGTTCTCTTCTTCTTCTTCATCTATCTACAAATACAATAAGTAAGAATGTTCAGAAGACATCATAAAGAAAACTATCTCTTACTATCACATCTAGTAAGAGATAGACTCGTATCTTTGTCTATATGATATAAATTATATTTATTGTTTGGAAAAGAATTAAACCTGCATCAATATTTGTGTTTTAGGTGTTTCTAAATCTGTAGTTGCTATTGTTTCCAAACTATTTTGTGTTTCCAAAATGACAATTTCCTGTATAGAGAAAGAAACAACATAATTGTCTTTTATTTGGAAATTAAGCAGCATTAAACAAAACAAAGGAGTACATAATGAATAAGGCACTAACCGTAGAGTGATATATTGTTGCATACTTCACCATTGTATTAATTTCTTCATCTTCATCAAGAAGGCCAAGGCTACAAGTAGGTGGTCTATTTTTCTCCATGACTTTTGTATATGCACTTTCTTTCTCATTATGTTGTTGTTGAAGTTTGACTGATGGTGGTGGAACATTAAAGCTTCTCATAACCATTGTCAACACATGCTTTTTATTTCTTTTATTTATTGTCTTAATAATATTTGTTATGCTTCTAATTTTTCTTGATTTTTTCTGATTTCTCTTATTTCATTTTAGATTTTGTTTTTTCCATTTTTTTCTCTTTTTTTTTCTATTGCTCTGCCTTTTCTTTTCTTTCCTACTTCTTAATATCTTTAAAATATTTCAAAATTGTTTGAGACTCTTCTTCTGTTGAGTCTAGTGGAGTCATAGAGAACTACAAATAAAATGATATTAGATTATTAGTGAAAAAGTAGCAAATGTATTGATAAACAGTAATAGATTTATATCATCATCTATTCAAGATAGACATAGATAGAAATCTTTCATTGTCTATCTAGATAGACATATATAAAGCATTCTCTAAATTTAAGTACATTCTCAAATTAAAAAATGTTGATGTTTAGAGTCCTCCAGTCACTTATTTCCAAACATTCCCATGTCACAATTGTTGGCCCTTCAATTGCAAGCTTTCTTCCAAACCCAACATCTAAATTGGAAAATCTTGGTATTGTCTCAAAACCCCAATAGACTAAAGCTAGGGGAAATCCTTGAAGGTATACAACATCCTTATTACTGTATGATGCTTTTTGCAAGAATTGATATGTTAGGATGTATGATAACCTTCCCCATGGATAGTCTTTGAAGGTTTCTTCATGATCCAATATGTCTAGATGTTGGAGATTTATGTGGTTGAGTTGTTGCTTGGGAATTAAAATCACTTCTAAGATATAGAGGTTAACTAGTTTTTCTTTCAATGAGCCTCCCTCGTTGCGTAACACTTTGAAAGTTCTTTCTATACCTCTTCTTGTTATAAAGTCGTCATGACGGAAAATGACATTTTTCCGACCATTTTCTTTTCTTTCTCCTAGATTTAACTCTGGAAATTTGTGAGCTTTTAGTCCATTCATGAAACAAAATTCTTTCAGCCCAAATTCTGCTATATATCCATTGAAGTTAAAAGTAAGGACATTAGTTTTTTTTTTTTTTTTTTTTTTTGTATGACATTTGCTTTCTTAATAGAAAATTTATGAATTGTGTTGGTATTTTGGCCATTTTAATGTTAAGGAATTGGCCAAAATGATTTTTTGTTAAAACTCGAGAAAGAATTATTTGGTCTATTTTCGACTTGATCTGATTCAATGTTTCTAAACTGTAGTATATTGTAATTCTAAGAATTTTTTGTTCATCTTCCATAATAATGTCATTTGGATAGTGTTTCACCTGTTGAAAGTGATAATAAATAGTATGTTTCAAACAAGGACTAGTTTTAACAAATTTACAAATACAAAACGCTATTTATAAAAAGATACACAAATATACAATGCTATACATACAGATATTCAAATTCTAGTTTGTTATCTTTATTTCTTTTTCTTTCTTAATTTTTCTTTCTTCCGTCTTTACTTTAAACTTTATTGATTTGTTACATTATGCTTATTGCTTCTTGCTCACCATCTATTTGTAAAAAATAAATTAATATAAATTATTTAATGAAATGTATACAATGAGTATAGAGTCAGACGTCTTTTGTATACGAGATAGATCGTGATAGATACAGATAGATCGAAATGAATATATATACATACCTCTTTATATGCCAGATAGATCGTGATAGATATATATAGATGATGCAAATAGATCGAAATGAATATAGATTTAGACCTCTTTGTATGCGAGACAGAGCGTGATAGATCGAGATAGTTCTGTTGAAGTAGTTACGAGGATATAAACGGTTGACGAGGAGAATGATTGACGAAAAAGTAGTGAAGAAGATAAAGGATTGTAAAAAAGATGAAAAGTCTGAGCAAATTCTTTAACCTTTTTATAGTCCGTTGATTTTGATGGTAGTTTTGTAATTATGAGTTATTGGAGCTAGTTTCTATAAATGATCGTTTATACTTACATATGGGATTGTTGAAGCTACTCTACATGATCGTCTATATCTAAACTTTTTCGCCCCATCTTTTTCTGTCTATTACTTTATTTTTTATATATATGGTTATGTACATGATCGTGTATGATGATCGTTTTCAATCGTTTATACTTTCATACTTGATCAGAAGCACATATAAAATAATCTTTAAAGATAGTCTACACGATCGTTTATATCTAAAGTCTTTCGTTATCCTTTAGCGTTTATTTTTTATCGTTTATATATTTGTTAGTTTACAAGATCGTGTATCAATTATATATTATTTTACATAATAGCGTCTAATAATCGTTTAATAACACTAATCGGATGCACTCAGACGATTAATTGCACGTTTATTGGGATAGTTTTGGTATTTCGCATTGTGGGCCTATGAACTTTTTTAGTTTCTTAAATTGTTAAATAATTTGTCACTTCGTTATATTTGTAAAACGACCCCTTTTAAATATTTAAAAATCATTTTTAAAAGTTTGTAACCAAACAAAATTTAATATATTACTAATTAGAAATCAACTTAATTTTTTTTTCCTAAAATCACCTCTATCAATCAGCCTGAAGACTCACTTGCTATCAACTTACCATTAAAACTCTCGAATTACGTCCTTAATCCGTCGAAGTCAGCTCACTATCAAATTGCAAACAGCAAAATTTGAAAATTATTTTGAACTCCATTTTTTCATTTAAAAAAGAATTAATTAATTAATTAATTAATTGCATGGACATCTTTTCATTATAGCGTTAAAAGACCCTAATGTATAACCGCCTCCCTTCACAAGTTTCCTTCCCCATTTCTTTATTGCTGCATTACACTCTCTCAATCTCCCGGTGACCTTGGCCGCCGTCCCTGTCATTCTTCTCTCGGTAACTCTAACGTACGCTTAAGCAACTTCCATTCTCTTCATAAATCCTTAGCGTTGCTTTTGAAATTAATTTATTACTCACAGTTCCCTAGAGTCAGTTGTTCGGTCTTTCATGTTCATCTCATATTCACCGTTTGGTTCATGAACAAATGGAACCAAAACCGTTCGGTTCTACCGTACTTGCTAAGCCTCAAACGGAGTTGAATTGAACCAATTTATGTTTCTTTCATCAATGATCAATACTATCCCGAAGTTGCATATATATATTCATTGCTTCATTTCTAGTGTAACTATTAAGTTAGTTGTTGTTCTTAAATTAGTAAAAGTGAGCTTCTGTCTGTTCATGGTGTAGCTATTTAGCAGCAGAATAATTCTCTTCATTTTGGATGACTGTGTGATGGTTTTCTAATTATGCTGAGATTAAAGTTACACATTTAGTCTAAAAAAACTTCCAATCTTGTATTTAAAATGTCATTCATTATTTGATAGATTCTTGAATTTGGTCTAATATAGGATTTTGAACTTTCAATTTGGTGTCTACCATTAACCGAGTGTTGTGATAAGTGATAAAAGCCCATGAGATCACTTGAACTGACCTCTGTCAAATTGCCATAGATTGCAATTCTACGTCTGAATTTCTTGTTTATTCATCATTGCATTCTTTTTCCTTTTGGTTCAACCAAAACTTTTGTCTCTTGATGTGAAGTTGCAAGACTTTAGGAGTAGATCATGGACAATTAGAGGTATATGTATTAATTAACAAGATGAAACTAGGATCCCGTTTCCCTTAGCGAGATAATTCAATTCTTTAAGTTTAAGGGTAGGGACTACTTTTTGCTTCACTTAACAGAATATTTAATTAATAAGTCAGTAGAGAGATGGAACATCAATTTCGCTTAACAGAAGAAGACATTCCTCATAATCCCTCTCTCCTCTGGCCTTGTCACTTGAAACCAAGCTGCCCAAACTAATGCTAAGTAGGCAACTTTTAGGGAGTAGATAGGAATCAAAGCCAACTACCCTTACCTCAACACCAATAGAATTGCTGCAATTAACTTGAGAAGCGTCTAGAACCCTTTTCTTCAGTTTATATTATTTATACTTGACTGATGAACTCTATATTGCCTGGGTACTTTAAACTTTAGGTGAAATCCTCTAGTTTACTATCACTGAAAAAGAAAAGCTGGCTCTGCAATCCATGATTTTAGGCAAGTATGAATTATTTGATTTGTGATGAACAAGTTTTATTCAGTATATAGGAATCAAACTGAAAATTTGAAGAGTGAATTTTTTGCTGAGAGGGTTGCCAATAAATAATTTATAAGGTAAAGACACATATGACATATATACCCAATAAAACTTGCGGAAAACAAGATTTGGAGATGACAATTAGGGTTGTTGTTTCCATTATTATATTATTTCAAGACCATAATGAACTTATGATAAGATCATTTATTTATAACGGAATGGTATAAAAAGTTCATTGATCTCACTGAACAAAAAACAACATAGGATTATTTATGGCTATACAAACCATTGAGGATATAGTTCTAGATCTAGGCTAAGATGAGATGACCTACTAATTTACCTTTTATCTTTCATTGCATTTTAGTATGTTTATTGGTATGGTTGATATTTATTAAAGGGATTAAAACTTGGGTTGCCCCATTTTGAAGGTCGACAACAATAATGGAACAAACCGATGTGACATTGAAGCTTCTGATTGACAAGAAAACAGAAAGAGTTCTTTATGGTGAAGCAGACAAGAAGTTCATAGACTTCCTTGTCAATGTACTTTCCCTCCCACTTGGGGGCGTAATTAGGCTGTTGAAAAAGGATGGCATGGTGGGGTGTTTGGGAAATCTGTACGAGAGTGTAGAAACGTTGAACAAGTCCTATTTGCAGCCAAATCAAAGCAGAGATACAGTCCTAAAACCAAAAATCTTATTCAATTCTTTCACCAAACTTTTGCCTAATGTTCATGTCCCTGCTGCAGCAACACCGCCTGCTATATTTTATTGCAATGGTAGTACATATAGCAGCTGCCGTGCTTACGTTTCTTACAGTTCTAGTGCAGTTTGTCCGAAGTGTGACAAAAAGTTGAGTCAAAGCTGTACATATGTAACGCCTCCAAAAGCAGAAAATCAGCCAGCTTCTGGTGGGGGATTTGTTAAGGATTTGGCCACTTACATAGTCATGGATGACCTTACTGTCAAGCATATTTCTGACTTCTCCATTACAACTCTTTTGAAGAAGTTCAATATCAAAGATGTGGATTCTTTGGAGGAGAAAGTCATCACTTTGGATGTTGATGAGGTAATTTATATATATCAAAACCTTTTCATTTGGTTGATTATTTTAGGGTAATGTTGACGAATTTCATCTATGTGGTTTTGGGCAGAGTTTCTATTTTGTTGCTATTTTTTCCCTCTGAAGTTATATTCAAAAGTTTCAATTTTTCTCTTTCAGTTTAGTCAAACTTCCCAAATCTTTAGTATTATTTATCATAATGACAATTTATATTTTTTTAGTTTGGAGTTGAAGTTGATTATTATAGTTTATGGATTATTAAAATTGTGCTGGAGGTGCATTTTAGTCTAGTATGATATAGTAAACACTAACATTAAAGAAAAGAGAGTACGGGAAGGAGATAATAAATAGGTAAGGATTTGAAATAGTACAATAGTCGGTTATAAGTTATAATAGTTGAACACCTCCCTAGAGTTTAGGGGTAAGTGGAAAAAACTAAATGTAGGTTATGCAATGTCTAGGAACAATTTAATAAAACTACAAAGACCAAGTTAAAAACGTTTAAACCTACAAGGACCAGAGACTACTAAAGTTGAAGTCCAAATCATGGTGACTAATTAGTTATATCGAAAACTCTAAATTATAGAGATGAAATTGATTTTTTTTTTTTTTTTTCAAATGATGGACCAAATATGTAGTTCAACTGCGTTATTTCATGTCTTTTTGAATCCATGTTGAAAAATTTGACGAATAAGGTTAGTTTTTGTTACAGGGTGTGGAATTGCTAGAGGCTTCTTTGCAGTCGAAGACAGTGCTAACAAATGCGTTTCTGAAAAGACGACGACCACACATTGACAGTGATGTTAAGCTTTCTGAATCTCTTAACCCTTCTGTTTAATTGAGGGTTTGTAGGGTTTTGAATCAGTCAAATCAACTTTTCTGTTTGGTAAATACTTCATTTTGTTGGTTTTTTTTTAAAGCTAACCAGATTAATTAGATTAGACAACAATTATGTATTCCACAAGACGAGAACTCATATCGTGTTGCTTTTGGTCTACAATCAATTTCTTCAGAGAATTTTGAGTTGGAAGCCCTATCCCTACGGATTAATATATAGTTATGGACAAATCTTGACTTTGGAAGCTCTATATTTTCATTATTTTAAGTTTTTAACTTAGGAAGTTTTCCACCATTTTTTGGATTATATTTATTTTTTCAAAATTGTCTTAAATTTTGATTAATTATAATATTTGATTCTGTAAAATAGAATATTTATGAATATATGTATAGGGTCTCGAACTAAGACATAATTAAAAGAAATGAACGAATGAATAACTCAAAAAACAAAGAATAGGTATAAAATTTTAGGTTAAATTATAAATTAAAAGAAATTGGTGAAGATTTAATTCTAGATAAGGGTATAAGTGGAATAAAGATAAAATAAATAATCGATATAATTACAATAGTTACTATAAATAATGATTGAGAAAAATTCTACATTATATAATATAAATCTTAGTCTTAATTTTCAAAGAATAAAATTTAAAGTATATTAAAATTATAAAATTTAATTTTTATTAGGAAATAAATCAATCTTCTCAAATCTCCCTCCATAATTTAAACCCATAATTGTAAATTAAATTGTAATCAATAATTCCATAATTTAAGCTCATAATTGTAAATTAAATTGTAATCAATTGTCATTCTTTTCTACCATATTTACCTCATTGTAATTATATAAATAAGCAACATCTATCAATGAAAAAATCAAGCAATTCAGTGTAATTTGTTTCACATTTCTTTCATGGTATCAGAGCTAGTCTCAAACTAAAACTTTTTTTTACATACCTCCTCTCAATGGCAACTTCCAGCTTCCAAAATGATTCAATCACCACTGAAATTCCCACAAATTCCATTCCCACAATATTTGCAACCTCGTACCTCTTCGCCTGGACTCCACAAATTACGTTCTATGGAAATACCAAGTTTCTTCCATTCTCAAATCTCATTCCCTTTTTGGCCACATTGACGATTCCCTTCCCTGCCCTCCCAGATTCTTACCTTCATCGGCTACTGAAACCAATCCAGAATATCTTCAATGGCTCTCCCGTGACTAAGCCCCCATCACCCTCATCAATGCCACCTTATCACCCTCTGCTCTTGCTCATGTCGTTGGATTAACCTCTTCCAAATCCTTATGGTTTTTTCTAGAAAAGAGATATTCTTCCAATACCCGAGCCAATATCCTCGACCTCAGATCTGCCCTTTACACCATAAAAAAAAATCCGTCTGAAACGATTGAACAATATACCTCTCGAATCAAAGCACTTGTTGACAAACTTGCTGCTGCATCTGTTTCTCTTGAAGAAGAAGAAATCTTGGTTCATACCTTAAATGGTCTTCCTGTCGCCTTTAATGCCTTCCGTACATCGATTTGAACTTGAAGCGACACCATCTCCCTTGAAGAGCTTCACACCTTACTCATCTCCAAGGAATCAACCATAGAAAAATCTTCCGCAACCGAAGCTTCTCCCACCGCCTTTAATGCCGTCGTGTAGAATTTTTATGGAAGCCATGGAAGAGGTAGAAAAAATAACCCTAGTTTTTATTCCCCAAATAAATCTCAATTTCGTGGAAATCCAACTTATTCTTCTGGATCGCATGGAGTAAATTTCTCACAGCCCAAAAAAGCCCATTTTATCACTCTCAGCCTAATAACATCTTCAGCCCAAACCGTTGCCCAATCTATTTCTCTCCAGCCAACAATTTTTCTTCAGGTCACTTCCATCATCGTGGGCTTATTGGGCCAGCTTCCACTTATAGGTCTATTTTCACTAATGAAAATAATTTTGGAGCAGGACACATTTTTTGTCAAATATGCCAAAAACAAGGACATGGAGCTCTTGATTGCTACAATCGCATGAATTTCTCATATCAAGACCGACATCCACATTCTCAACTAGCGGCAATGGCGGTAAATTCTATGAATTCTCGATCTTCTGAACATACTATTAATTTCTGGCTATCTAACAGTGGATGTAATGTTCATATGACGAATGAGTTGGCAAATCTCAACCTATCCAACAATCACAATGGTGAGGAAACTGTCACAGTGGAAAATGGCCAATCTTTAAATATTCAAAATACTAGCAGTGGTAACCTCTCAAATCCTTCTCATACCATTAATCTTTCCAAAATACTCCATGTTCCACAACTTGATACAAATCTCTTATCTGTTCATAAATTTTGTCTTGATAATAATTGTATTTTCATTTTTGATTCTGACTGGTTCCTCATTCAGGATAAAGTCACTGGCCGAACTCTGTATACTGGTGAAAGCATCAATGGTCTTTATCCTATTCCTAGTATTTCTACTCTACTGACATCTACCATGCATTCAAAATTTTTAAAATTTCACGCAAAACAGAAGCATTCATCATTATGGCATTTTTGTTTGGGTCATCCTGCTCCAAGGATTCTTAGTTCAATTTTATCTCGCATTGATCTATCTTTGTCTCATTCTCTTTCTACTTACAATTGCACTAGTTGTCTAAAAGCAAAAATAAAAAAAAAAAAATTACATTTTCTATATCTTTATCTACTTCTCTTACACCACTTGCACTTGTTCATAGTGATGTATGGGGACCATCTCCAATAATTTCTTCTAATGGAAATCGTTATTATATTAGTTTCATTTACAATTTTAGCAAATTTACTTGGCACTTTCCTATTGCTTATAAATAAGATGTTACTTCTATTGTGCAAAAATTTGTTTCTTTTACTGAAACTCAACTATCTCAGAAAATGAAAGTTTTTCGATCCGATGGTGGTGGCGAATTTTACAACAATTCTTTGCAATCCTTTTTTGAACCCAAAGATATTTCTCACCAAAAATCATGTTCTTATACTCCCGAACAAAATGGCATTGCAGAACGTAAACATTGTCACATTGTTGAAACTGCAATGTCTTTAATTTTTCACTCCTCTGTTCCACTTGAATTTTGGCCTTATGCCTTTTCTACTGCAGTTTTTCTTATTAATCGAATGCCCTCACCCTCTCTCCACATGTTGTCACCATTTGAAAAGCTTTTTGGTAATACTCCTTAAAAGTTTGTGGATGTGCATGTTATCCCCTTCTAAAATCCTACATCAAACACAAACTTGAACCCAAAACACATATTTTTAGGCTATCCTCACAATTTTAAAGGTTATCTATGTTATAATCTATCAACCAAACAAACCATTGTTTCATGACATGTTATCTTTCATGAAACAAATTTTTCCCTTTGCCCAATCCTCTCATTCTTCTCCATCTCACACTAAATCCATCTTTGATCCCAGCCTACTACTCACCTTACTAAACCTTTCACAATCTTCAACCTCTACATCCCCACAATCTCCCACTTCTAACTCATCCACTGCTGACAATACTTGCTCACCTTCTATGGATACTAATGCCACTTGTCAGTCTTTGCATGTTTCATCTATTGTTGATACAAGAAATGCGATAGATGTTTTCACCACCAATGCACCAACTCCTTGTAACACTCATGCCATGCAAACTCGGGCAAAATTAGGAATTTTTAAACCAAAGGCTTTCCATATCACAACAACAATTCCGACTCCCACATCCTACACTGAAGCCTCCAAGTATCCTGAATGGCGAAATGCAACGTGTGAGGAATTTAATGCTCTTTAAGCACAAGGTACTTTGTCCTTAGTACCTCGACATCCATCCATGAATATTGTTGGCTGTAAATGGGTTTTTCGTACCAAATATAATCTTGATGGCTCAGTTGCTCGTCACAAAGCACGCCTAGTTGCAAAAGGCTACCACCAGGTACATGGTTTTGATTTTGATGAAACTTTTAGTCCTGTTGTCAAGAAACCTACTATCAGAATTATTCTTGCTCTGGCTGCTCAATACAGTTGGTCCTTGACACAGTTAGATGTCAAAAATGCCTTTCTTCATGGTATTCTTCAGGAAACAGTATACATGTCTCAACCAACAGGTTTCCAAGACAAAACCTACCCAAACCACGTGTGTTTTCTCCACAAGAGTCTTTATGGCCTCAAACAGGCTCCTCGTGCTTGGTTTGAATGCTTTACCTCTTATTTATTTCAATTAGGATTTTTTGCGTCCAACGCTGATCTTTTTTTATTCATTCGATCAGTTGGATCTTCTCTCACTTACTTACTCCTCTTCCTATATCTCTCTCCTCAAAACTCAATTAGCACTTGAATTCTAAATATCTGATCTTGGTCCCTTAAAATACTTTCTTGGTCTCGAAATACATTCCCTCCTTAATGGCCTATTTGTCAATCAAGCCAAATATCTCAATGATCTTCTTCACACATCAGGAATGATCTATACAAAATCTTGTACCACACCAATGTCTCCTTATTTATTCTTTTGTCATGAGGAGCTTGTTTTATCCCTGGCCCTTGACACCATGTTGCTGCGATGGCGCTTGTTTTATCACTCGCCTCCAGCTTATTTATTCATTTGTCATGAGGCGCTTGTTTTATCCCTGGCCCTTGACACCATGTTACTAAGATGGCGCTTGTTTTATCCCTGGCCCTTGACACCATGTTACTAAGATGGCGCTTATTTTATCCCTGACCTCCAGTTTATTTATTCATTTTTCATAAGGCGCTTGTTTTATCCCTGACCCTTGACATCATGTTGCTGAATGGCATTTGGTTTATCCCTGGCCTCCAGCTTATTCATTCTTTTGTCATGAGGCACTTGTTTTATCCCTGGCCCTTGACACTGTTAATTTATTTAAAATATCTTAGTTTGATGAGTTAGTGGCTACACCTTCGTCAATCCTGGTCAAGGGATATCTGTTCTTTACGGTTACCTTATTCAACTCCCTATAGTCAATGCATAGACGCATCGATCCATCCTTCTTCTTAACAAATAAAACTGGCGCACCCCAAGGTGACACGCTCGGTCGAATGAATCCCTTATCAAGCAATTCCTGTAACTGTACCTTCAGTTCTTTCAGTTCTGCGGGGGCCATCCTGTAAGGGGCTCTGGATATAGGAACCGTGCCCGGCTCCAACTCTATGGCAAACTCAACCTCTCTGTGCGGAGGTAACCCTGGAAGTTCCTCAGGAAAAACGTCCGGATAGTCCCTCACCACCGGTTCTGACGACAGGGATACATCCGCCTCTCTAGTATCCACCACACTCGCTAAGATACCCCAAGTACCCTGACTGAGCAGTTTACTGGCCCTGATGGCTGAGATTACCTGAGGCAACGACTTTGACCCTCCTCCCTTAAATTTAAAACTGGTCATCGAGGGAGGGTTAAACGTTACCTCCTTACGTGAACAATCTATGCTGGCGTGGTTAGCGGCCAACCAATCCATACCCAGGATTACATCAAAGTCCAGCATATCCAGAACTATCAGCGTTACTTCAATCACATGGCCTGCTATCTCAATCTGGCATGCCTTCACCTTTTCCTTCGACAACATACATTCCCCGGAAGGAGTAGATACTGACAGAACATGGTGTAAGGGCTCTACCTCTAAGCGGGCATGCGACACAAAAGCGGAAGAGATAAAAGAATGTGACGAACCCGAATCAAACAAAACTAAGGCGTAATGCCCCAACACTGGGAGCGTACCTGTCACTACTGTGCCTGCCTTCTCAGCCTCAGTCCTGTTGGTAGCAAAGACTCTACCCTGATGTGGAGCACCTGCTCCCTGATTCTGCGCGTTCCCGTGAGTCTCAACGGGCATCTATCAGCTGTATGACCCTCTTGCCTGCACTTAAAGCAGGTCCTGGTCCCGAATAAGCAACGGCCCAGATGGTGCTTCCCACAAGTGGTACACAACGGCTTTCCTCTGGCAGCCTCCCCTGCCTCAAAAGGTTTCTGCTGGAAGCTGCGAAACTCACCACCTGATCTGAAATTCCGCTGTGGTACTGGAACAGGCTGCTGCTCAGCCTTTCTCTTCTGTCTCGACGTCGAACCTCTACCAGCGGTCTTAGACGAGTTGGCCCTCTCCTGTAAACTGAGATCCACTGCCAGGCGCAGTGCATCGGCATGAGTAGCGGGTCTGAAAGCTCTGACCAAACCCTGAATGTCCAGTCTGAGGCCTCTAACAAACTTATCAGCTCTGGCCGCCTCGGTCGCTATCATCTCGGGAGCGAAGCGGGATAACATGTCAAACTCCGCATCATACTGCTCCACTGTCATGTCACCCTGCTCTAAGTTCAGGAACTCCTGCCGCTTGGCGTCTCTCAAACTGGCAGAGAAGAATTTCGCATAGAAACTCTCCTTGAACTGCTGCCACGTGATCTGACTCACATCACCACCTAGCATTCTCTCTGTAGTCTCCCACCATGCAGTACCTCTGTCAGTCAACATAAAAACAGCACACTGAACTTTCTGATCCTCAGGGCATTTCATGTAACGGAATATGGTCTCCAAGGACGATAACCACATTTGAGCCCTGGTGGGGTCCTCCAAAGACCCATCGAACGTCGTGGGATTATACTTCCTAAAATCCCTCAGATGCTTAGCCTCTGCTGACAACTGATCCGGCACAAACTGGGGTGCAACTGGTACCGGAGCCGGAGCTAGGGCAGGAACTGGTGCTGGGACTGGCGCTGGAGCTGGCGCCGGAGTTAGCGAGGCAGGCTTCTGCTGCTCCCGCATCTGCATAATCAAATCTCTAAACCTCTGCTCCATGGCGGCTAGGTCCGCATGAGTAACTGGCGCAGCCGGGTCAGAGGCTTGGGCTACAGGCTGCACCTCAGGTTGAACGCGTCCTGCTCCCCTTCCTCGGCCTCCCCTACGTGCACCTCTCCTTGGTGGCATTTCCCTAACAACCACCAACGATTCCTTTAGTCATAAATGGTAATTGAATTTGCAGTTTAACTTAGGTAAGGTAATGCATGTAGAGTTATACATATACTTTCATGAGAGCGTACCTGACGAGCGGCAAGGATCGTTTCAGCCATAAGGACACAAAACACAGACTCACATTATAAGTCAGTCTACAGAACCTAAAACTTAGGCTCTGATACCAACTGTAACGACCCAACTTTCCGGACTAAGCTGAGGTCACTACCAAATACCAAAACTCGACCATTCAACACAAAAAATTTAAAACGGACCAGTTACGATTCATTAAAACATTAGAAACCTTACAAAAGACAGTTTCGGGCCCTATTTTAAATAAATCAAAAAGTCACAAAATAAACCTATCAAGTCACCAGTTCAGAATCACAAGTCAAAATATTCTGACAAAATACATAGCGGAAGCGATAAGAAAACCAGACGCGTCCATATGGCCTTCACGCATCCTTCCTGCCTCTCGTCGGTCTGCCCCTCGCTGTGCCCCTACCTGAAAAGTTAAAGAAGAGAAAAGGGTGAGTATAAACATACCCAGTAAGGGACCCACTACTGGGCCCGTTAGGGGACAACAGTTAACTTCCTATTCGGGGGTACCCTACATAACAGTCTAGTGGTTCCGTAGAACGCACATATCAGTCTAGTGCTCCCGAAGGATGCACATATCTGTCTAGTGCTCCCGAAGGATGCACATATCAGTCTAGTGCTCCCGAAGGATGCACATATCAGTCTAGTGCTCCCGAAGGATGCACATATCAGTCTAGTGCTCCCGAAGGATGCACATATCCGCAAGGCACACTACCCCATAGATGAAGCTAACCGTTACCCCTCAGTCCATCCTAAACTGTCTACATCAGTCACATCCCAACGGCATTCATATTACAGTTCCGCCATAGGCTTTGTCAGTCAGATAGTATAGGTTTAAACATCTACACCCTCAGTTGCTATACGCATCACCAATTCGCAAACCATTAGGGAAAACCCTAGGTCCAATCGACTAACCAACCAAAAACCGAACTCACTGTCCTTCCCCGTCCAAATTCCATGAACCACATCCAGACCAGTGTTTTACTACATACTGAACCGTAACTTTAAGGTCCATCAACATAAAATCTCAATCCACAATTAGCAGTCACAGTATATTTACATCAGACAAAATATAACATCAGTACTTAACAGTCAACACGCATACAGTTATTCAGTACAGTCACTAACGTGTAATCCCCTGTGGATTACTACGTTTTCAGCCTGGACTCGGGGTCCAGTAGTAGGAAAACCCTTACCTGATACTCGGTTATGCCCCTCGATCGAATCCACGCTCAACAGATCCACCTAAACGAAACACGAAAGTTTTAGTTGATGACTTTAGTAGCAGTTGTGTTAAAAGGTCATCCGTTGACTTACCCAAGGAAAGGAGAACTACCTCCAAAACAAGCCTACCGCGAGACCCGAGAACTCAAGCGTCAACTCTGAACTACCTTCAAAGGAGAAAAGTAGGGCCATATCTTATTCCAATATTCAAACTCTAATCGGATGTAGCAACATTAGGAAATTCATCGAAAGCAATCCTTACCGAAGACTCACCGTGAACCGAAGTGGAGGAAGGAAGGCTTAGGTGGCTCGGCTCGGCTCGGCTTGGACTCGGCTCGGTTCGGCTCGACTCGGCTCGGCTTAACTCGGCTTGGTTCTCGGCTCGGCTCGGCTCGGCTCGGCTTGACTCGGCTCACTCGGCTCGCGGCTCAGCTCACTCGGCTCACTCGGCTCGACTTGGACAAGGATGGCGGCTCGGCTCGGCTCGGACAAGGATGGCGGCTCGGCTCGGACAAGGATGGCGGCTCGGCTCGGACAAGGATGGCGGCTCGGCTCGGACAAGGATGGCGGCTCGGCTTGGACAGCCGGCTTGGAGCCGATTTAATCTTCACACCGCCCGGCGGCGGAACACGCGGCGGCGATGGCAGAAATGGTTTGCCCGGTTTCTTTCGTCGACGATGGTAATACGACGGCTGACGCTTTACCACCGAGGCAGAAACGGCCGACGGCTGGCCGTGCACGCGGAACTGAGAAGAAGGGCAGTCGGGGACGGCCGTCGCTGGTGCTTCCCACCGGTGATGTGCGGACACAGAAATGGACGGTCGACGAAGGCGTGCGGGCGACGTCTGTGTTCGCCGGATGAAGAAGCCGAAGAGAAGAAGACGAAGGAGAAGAGAGGACTGGCGACGACGGAAGAAGAAGAAGAAGAAGCGGCGGCGGCGCGAGGGAGAGAAAACGAAAACGGAGGGGGGGGGGCTTGCGCGCGCGGCTTAGGGTTTTCTTTCTTTCCCTTTTTTTTTTTAAAAATATATATATATATATATAAAAACAAAATAAGTATAATTAATATTAAAATTATTAATATTAAATAATTTAAAATAAATAATAATATATATATTAAATAAAAATAATAATAATAATAAAGTAATAATAATAATATATTAATAATATTAATATTAAATAAATAATAAATTAATATTATGTAATAATAATGTTATTGTTTAATAATATTACTATAATATTAAATAATAATAATAATTCTAATATTAATATTATAACAAATAAAATAAAATATTAATAATAATAATATAATTAATATTATATTATTATTATATCAACTTACACCAACATTTTAGAATTCCGAATAATTTACATAAAACGAGAAAATTTTACCTTAAATTTTCGGGGCGTTACATGTTGAAACTTTTAAGGAATATGCACAACGATGGAAAGAGTTAGCTATACAAGTGCAACCTCCCCTAACCGACAAAGAATTGATAGCCATGTTCATAAACACTCTTCGGGCCCCATACTACGATTGAATGGTTGGAAGTGCTTCGACTAATTTCTCGGACGTCATAACCATTGGGGAGAGGATTGAATTTGGAGTGAAGAATGGAAGGATCACCGATTTTTCTTCAGAGACAAGAAGGATGATGACCCCAAAGAAAAAAGAGGAAGAAATACATGAGTTGAGCTTTTCTTCGGTACTTTCATACATTTTTTTTTTACATAAATATGCTTTAAGGACAAAGCAAAGTTTTTAAGTTGGGGGTGGGTGCTTTTTTTTTTTTTTTTTTTTTTTTGAGTATTGTTTTGAATGCATGAATGAAATGAATGTTGTTTGCTTGAATGAATACTTACAAAAGAAAATGCATGGATTGTTAACGTTTTTGCAAAGTTTCTTATGATGATTGCCTATGATACACCTCTCTTAGCAATTTTTGTTTTGATTTTAAATAGGATAAAGAACCATTTATGAAATTGAGGTTAATTTTTAAACTTTTCATCTCTTTGACTCATGAATTAGAAAAAAAAAAAGAACCCCTTTGTCGAGCCATGACGAACCTAGAAATCTTTAGAAAAGGATAGAATGCTTAAATTTGCTTGTTGTAGCCTCGAAAGAACGGTCAATCATAGAACCTAATAGATTAAATCCAAGATTAGAATTAGCCAAGCCGAAGCTAAGCAAAAAGCTTGCTACCAAAAATAGAATCCCAATAAAAAAAAAAAGTAGCAAAAGCCATACTTTTAGCAAAATACTTTTATCAAAAAAAAAAAAAAAAAAAAAAAAAAAAGAAAGAAAGAAAGAGTACGATTAAGTCGAACATTAGGATTTTTTCCGTGATCAGTTAGGATTACCCGATGTTAGTGAGGTACGAATCCCTACGGAAAAAGCCTATCATTTGCCTTAGTAAAACCCATACAATTCTATCTTAGAATTTTCTAGCTAGTTTCAATGTTTTGACAGAGGGTCGAGTTTAAGGAGGGATCCTTCCCGCTTCAGAGTAGAGGGAAAATAAGCCTAGGGAATTTTTTAATTCTTTCGAAGCATGTCTAGTGAGTCGAAATAGCAAGACTTAGATGTTTTATCTAAACATGATTTCAATAAATGAAATTTATTAAAAATCAACCTCAAATTGACTACTTGCTTCTCTTAAATATTTAATAAAAAATTACTTTGTTGAATTGTTAAGGCATGAGTAACATCCTTTGCATATTTGTTTGAAAACATCATCAAAATTTTTGCATGATTGTTTGAGTTTAATTCTTGCAAAATAATGTTGAATCCCTTGCATGATGAATGACTGAATGTTAGCACATTTTTAATTTTCTTGCTCGGGACGAACAAGTCTTAAGTTGGGGGTAACTGTTTTCCTTCGAAAGCTAAAGTGAAAAGTCTAGTCAAGGTCGGATGGTTGAAATTGAAGAAGGTAGGAGAAGATTCTAACGTTAACTGAAACCCTTTACCAAATCATGAGGGTCCCGCCATAAATGTTGTTGACATATTTACGGAAAGATCGATACAAGAATAAGGTGTGTGATGTGACTACTTCAATGAATACATTTTTTCCAAATCCTTCGTGGAGCTGGATATTTGTCACCAAGGTTTAACAATGATGAGGGAGAGAAGTTTGGATGCGTCAACGAGAAGTAGTATTTATTCCACCCCGAGATAGATGACAATTTCATTGAGGATTGTTGTGAGTTCAAGAATAAGATACAAAAGCTGATGAATGTAAAAATTCTTTTGGTAGGACAAATGAGCATGCAAGAAATTGAGATCAATATGATTATTGATGCTTCATCTAATAAGGAAACTTCAAAAGATACCTCAATTACGGTTATCTCCGAGAATACTATTTCGCCTAATCCATTGGTTTATCAGTATCCACCAAAATTTGAGATGAACAATTGGGAGATCAAGAGGACGCTAAAAGTCTCTAAGGGATCACAAAAGTAATAGTGTTTTATGCACCCTCTGATTATGCCTAAGGTCACAGGGTTTCTTTCTTTTTGTAATAAGGGCATCCTTCCTTGTTTTTACAAAGCTTCATTTTTAATACCCTAGTCATTATATACTTCCTTTATTTTTCTCTAAGAAATGAAGAATGTTGATTCTATCTCAATACCGTGTCTATTCCTCTTGTTTCTCCTTTTTTTTTTTTTTTTTTTTGCTTTTTACCGGTGCAATTTCGTATCCGTAATGAGGCACCAAAGTTGAAGGTGACATCAATGATGTTGTTGATTATGAGGTTTCAATCTATAATCTTAAGCAGAATATTGAAGAGGATGAATATGATATATCTCCTGAATTACTAAGATTGATAGAGCAAGAAAAAAGACTATGTCATATCAAAAGACTTTGAAGGTTATCAATTTGGGAACACCAGAAGAAGGGAAAGAAGTGTGAATTGACACTTTAGCTCTAGAGTAGGATCAATCAGATCTGGTGATCCTGCTACTCGAGTTCCAAGATATTTTGGATGGTCCCATCAAAATATGTCTGGTTTTGATACAGAGATTTGTAACACATCTATTACCACTTAAACTAGAATGTAAACCTATACGACAAAAGCTTCGCAAGTTAAGCTAAAGGCATCAAACGACCATCGATTCATTTTGGTAGCCCTAGACTATTTCAAGAAGTGGGTAGAGGTTGCTTCAAGCAAGCCGTTGTCAATGAAAAAAACCTAAATAACAAATTAATGGAGGAGTTGTGCAGTTAGTTCAAGATTAAACATTCTAATTTCACTCCTTATTGCCCTAAGATGAATGGGGTAGTGGAAGCAGCAAACAATAATATCAAAACGATTCTCGAGAAAATGTCTGAAGATTGGCATGAAATGCTGCCTTTCGCATTGCATAGAATATCAGTTCACACGTCAACAGGGGCAACCCTTTTTTTTTTACTGGTGTATGGTTTTGAAGCAATTTTACCTATTGAAGTTAAGGTGTCATCCCTTGGGGTAATCGAAGAGGTAGAACTAGATGAAGCAAAGTGGGCTCAAGTAAGGTACGAGCAATTGAATTTCATAGAAGAAAAGAGACTGACTGCTCTATGTAGAGGACATAGTTGTACGAAAATAAAATTGCACGAGTTTATGACAAGAAAGTTTGACATTGTCGCTTTCAAAAGGGAGTTTTAGTGTTTAAAAGGATCATACCTTTTCAAAAGGATCATAAAGGAAAATAGACTCCTAATTACGAGGGACGGTATGTAGTAAAAAGAGCTTTCTCAGGAGGAGCTTTGATATGGACGGAGATGACTTGCCTAACCCGATAAGTGCAGACTATGTGAAGAAATACTATGCATAGAGCGACGATTAGCTTTTGGTTCTAGCATTTTCTTGTCAAGTCAGCAATATTTCAAGGATATGGGCTTGTACTTGAGGTTTCAATACTTGTGAACGTTATTAGGCTATTACGCATGTTTTGTTTTTGTTTTGCTTTCTTGAGAAAAGTAAACAATGATTCATTTTCTTTTATACACATAATTAACATGTTCATGCATACATGGCTTTTCACATTGTTTGGATTTCCATAGGTGGCATGGTATATATTATTGATATGATAATTTAATATATGACGTCTTGCTTGATTATTCATTCTTTTGTCATGAGACGCTTGTTTTATCCCTGGCCCTTGGCACCATGTTGCTGCGATGACGCTTGTTTTATCCCTGACCTCCAGCTTATTTATTCTTTTGTCATGAGGCGCTTGTTTTATCCCTGGCTCTTGACACCATGTTGCTGCGATGGC
This sequence comes from Cucumis melo, assembly GCF_025177605.1. Lineage (NCBI taxonomy): Eukaryota > Viridiplantae > Streptophyta > Magnoliopsida > Cucurbitales > Cucurbitaceae > Cucumis > Cucumis melo. Next base: position 6,076,861 of record NC_066866.1, read on the forward strand.
GCTTGTTTTATCCCTGGCCTTCAGCTTATTTACTCTTTTGTCATGAGGCGCTTGTTTTATCCCTGGCCCTTGACACCATGTCGCTGCGATGGCGCTTGTTTTATCCCTGGCCTCTAGCTTATTTACTCTTTTTTCATGAGGCGCTTGTTTTATCCCTGGCCCTTGACACCATGTTGCTGCGATGGCGCTTGTTTTATCACTCGCCTCCAGCTTATTTATTCATTTGTCATGAGGCGCTTGTTTTATCCCTGGCCCTTGACACCATGTTACTAAGATGGCGCTTGTTTTATCCCTGGCCTCCAGTTTATTTATTCATTTGTCATGAGGCGCTTGTTTTATCCCTGGCCCTTGACACCATGTTACTAAGATGGCGCTTATTTTATCCCTGACCTCCAGTTTATTTATTCATTTTTCATAAGGCGCTTGTTTTATCCCTGACCCTTGACATCATGTTACTGAATGGCATTTGGTTTATCCCTGGTCTCCAGCTTATTTACTCTTTTGTCATGAGGCGCTTGTTTTATCCCTGGCTCTTGACACCATGTTGCTGCGATGGCGCTTGTTTTATCCCTGGCCTTCAGCTTATTTACTCTTTTGTCATGAGGCGCTTGTTTTATCCCTGGCCCTTGACACCATGTCGCTGCGATGGCGCTTGTTTTATCCCTGGCCTCTAGCTTATTTACTCTTTTGTCATGAGGCGCTTGTTTTATCCCTGGCCCTTGACACCATGTTACTGAGATGACGCTTGTTTTATCCCTGACCTCCAGTTTATTTATTCATTTGTCATAAGGCGCTTGTTTTATCCCTGACCCTTGACACCATGCTACTGAATGGCGTTTGGTTTATCCCTGGCCTCCAGCTTATTCATTCTTTTGTCATGAGGCACTTGTTTTATCCCTGGCCCTTGACGCTGTTAATTTATTTAAAATATCGTAGTTTGATGAGTTAGTGGCTACACCTTCATCCACCTTCTAATTCTATAAGGATGCACGAAGGGGGGCATGCTGTAGCCACCTAATTTTATCCTACATTTTTTTATTATTCTTTAAATTATTAATTTTAGTAATGGTTAACATATTTTACTCATTTATTTGGTTAAAAGAAGAAAAAGGTAAAATCTTTTTGTAATAATATGAAATCTTATGTTTTTTTTAATCTTTTTATTAAAATGAAAAATAAAGTTGGGAATATCTATTATTTACAAAAAAATCAAATCATTTTGACTTATCACTTTAGGAAAAAAGCAAATTAATTTATGTATACAAAATCTCTTTTGATTTATCATGTTAGGAAAAGCAAAATAATTTAATTTATACAAAATTCTTTTAATACCATATTTGATTTATCTTTATCACTTTAGGGAAAAAAAAGAAACAAATTTATTTTGGACAAAATCTTTCAATATCATATTTTTACTATTTTAGAAAAAAGAAAATTAATAAAATTACATAATATCTAATTTGATTTTCCTAATTTGTGGCACACCCCGAGTCTATAAATAGAGTCCTTTGTCATTTGGAAAAAGGGGGTGAAGAAATTGTTTTAGAAAAATTCTTGAGGAGAAAAAAAGGCTTTAGAGAGAATCTCTACGAAATTTTTTGTTAGAGAATCTCTACAAAAAAAGTGTTTAGAGAGAATTTGATTGAAGAAACGTATTCCTCTGCAAAAAGGTGGGTCATTAGCTTTTTCGCTTTATTGTTTTTATTTTTATCTTCATATTATCTTTTTTTACCCTAATTCTAATCCCATAAAAACTTAGTTGGAGGTTGCATTAGGTAGGGTTTACTCCCAACAATCTGCACCTCATACAACAATTAATTTTATACGGGACGGAATCATTATTTTTGTTCTTCTCTTTTTAAGCATAGAGAGATACAAAAAAATATATAAGGAAAATTCCTTTTTTCTTTTTGCTACCTTTTTATCATTATGGTAAAAAAAAAAAAAGTCTATTAACGTTTTTCTTCTCTCTACAAAATAGAGAAAAAGAAAAAGTTATAAGAAAAAAATTTTATATTATTATTATTATCATCCCCATATTTATTATATATATATTACTTTTTTTTTTCTTTTAGGGTGACCCCTATGTTTTTTTCCTTTTAGTTTAATTGATTCATTTACCTATTTATCATCATATTTTAATTATTATTATTATTATCATCATCATTATTGTTATTTTATATATATATTATTTTCTGCCATTTGTTTGTTTTTTCAATTTTGTTTTATTTTATATATAACTTTTCTTTATTTCTTTATTTAGTTTTTTTTTTATATTTATGATTTTTTACTTTTTTTATATTTATGATTTTTTTGACTTTTTTTTATATTTATGATTTTTTTTACTTTTTTGTTATTTTTATTATTATTATCATTATTATTATATCATTTCATAAATATTTTTACGTTTTAACTTACTATGTCCTCTTTTCTTAACTTATATATTTAATTTTTTTTTTACGTGTTTATTTGTTTATTATTTTATTTGTTCTTTTTCCATTTTTTCTCTTATTTTATTTATCGTTATTATGTATCTTTTATTTTCCTTTCCTTTTAACTTATTTTTTATTACTATCGTTATATTTATACATTGATATCTTAAATTATTTGCCTAGTTTATTGTGTGGTATATTTGTTATTTCTATTTGACTTTCATTAAAAGTTTCTTGAAAATTTTAAAATATTTTTAACCATAATTATATTTAATTTTGAAATCTTTTTTTTTTTAAATTTTTCTCATTTAGAATTTTTTTTTTTTTTTTGCTTTAAAATTATTTATTTTAAAACTCAAAATTAAATAGATAGCATTGAAGACTGTCAATTGCAAGGAAAATAGCTTAACATGCAAAGAGTACGACAAGGCTTGGGCGGGGGTCAGACTAGTCATGTACCCCCTATAGTACATATTGAGAATTTTGGCCTTGGCAGGCTTGCATATGAAAAAGCCGAAATGTCACACTGTGACTCGGCGACACCTAAAAGAAAGAATTAACCTAAACTACTTTCAAGACATAAAGATAAAGTGATTTAGGGGTATTCGGGCATACGGCCATCGGTAAATAATACCTTGGACAATTATGCCCTTGACACCAAGAACTCTGAGGGGTTTTACAGTGATTTGGGTTGTGGTTGACAGGCTTACCAAGTCAGCGCACTTCGTTCCGGGTAAATCCACCTACACCGCTAGTAAATGGGCACAGCTGTACATGTCTGAGATAGTGAGACTACATGGAGTGCCAGTGTCGATTGTTTTTGATAGAGATGCCCGCTTCACTTCCAAATTTTGAAGGGGTTTGCAGACTGCTATGGGCACGAGGTTAGACTTTAGTACAACTTTCCATCCACAGACTGACGGTCAGATTGAGCGTCTGAACCAAGTTTTAGAGGATATGTTGCGAGCGTGTGCATTGGAATTTCCAGGTAGCTGGGACTCCTACTTACATTTGATGGAAATTGCTTATAATAACAGTTATCAGGCTACTATTGGCATGACACCATTTGAGGCCTTGTATGGCAAATGCTGTAGATCCCCCGTTTGCTGGGGTGAGGTGGGTGAGCAGAGATTGATGGGACCTGAGTTAGTTCAGTCTACTAACGAAGTGATACAAAAAATTAGATCTCGTATGCTGACCGCACAGAGTAGGCAGAAGAGTTATGCTGATGTTAGACGGAAGGATCTTGAGTTTGATGTGGGGGACAAGGTGTTCTTGAAGGTAGCACCTATGAGAGGTGTCTTACGATTTGAAAAGAAAGGAAAGCTGAGTCCTCGTTTTGTTGGGTCGTTTGGGATTCTGGAGCGGATTGGCCCTGTAGCGTATCGCTTGGCATTGCCACCATCACTCTCGACAGTTCACGATGTGTTCCATGTTTCTATGTTGAGGAAGTACGTGCCAGATCTATCCCATGTAGTGGATTATGAGCCACTAGAGATTGATGAAGACTTGAGCTATACTGAGCAACCCGTTGAGGTGCTGGCTAGGGAGGTGAAAATGTTGAGGAATAGAGAAATTCCTTTGGTTAAAGTCTTATGGCGGAATCACCGGGTTGAAGAGGCTACATAGGAGCGAGAAGAGGACATGAGGTCTCGTTATCCTGAACTATTCGTGGAATAAAACTTTCGAGGACGAAAGTTCCTTAAGGAGGGAAGAATGTAACGCCCCCAATTTTTCGAGGTAAATTTTATCATTTTATGTAATTTTTCAGAAATTTAAAATTTTGGAGTAAATTCTTGGTTGGTTTTGAAGAGGGGAGAAAAAGAAATTTAGGGATATGAATTTCTTTAAAGTTAATATTGTGTAAATTGGTATAATAATAATATAATATTGATTATATTATTATCGTTACTTAATATGATTATTATTGTTATTATGTAATATTAATATTATTATTATTATTATTTAATGTTATTATTATTATTATTATTATTTAATATTAATAATATTAATATTATTTAATATTATTATTATTATTAAACATTATTATTATTATTTATTATGTGTATTATATATATATATATATATATATATATATATATAATAATATTTTTTTAAGTCAACCCTAGCTGCGCGCGTCCGCCACCCCCCCCTCCCCCGACATTTCCTTCTCCTTCTTCTTCGTCTTCTTCTTCCTCCGTTCTTCACCCGACGAAATCGCCGCCGCCAGTTGCCATCTTTCTCTTCCGTCTCCGCCTCTGTCTCCACCTCTGTCTCCGTCGTCGGCAATTTTTCAGCTTCAACGTTCGTCCGCCGCGGCCCCATCCATTTCCAATCTCCCTCTCGGCCTCACGTAACCAGACGCCGTCGTGCGTCCTTCGTCCGACCGTGTCTGTCGACGCCCCGCTGCCCTCCGCCGTGTTGAAGCAGAGCCGGTCGTCGAACTCCTCCAAGCCACGAAACATCACTACCGTCGAATACCCGAAGATCTGTCGCTCATGGTTGCCCAGTTTCAAGCTGAGCCCACCCGAGAACCGTCATCCAATCTAACCCGCAAATTCAAGCCACAAACCCAAGTCGAGCCGAAGAGCGAGCCGAGCCGCGAGCCGAGTCAAGCCGAGCCGCAAGCCGAAGACCGAGCCGAGCTGCGAACCGAGTCAAGCCGAGTTGAGCCGTGAGCCGTGAGTCGCGAGCCGAGAGTCAAGCTGAGCTGAGCCGCGAGCCGAGGGTAAGCCGAGCCGAGCCACCTAAACCATTTTCTCCCTCCACTTCGGATCACGGTGAGTCTTCGGTAAGGATTATTTTGGTAATTTACCCAATGTTGCTATAATCGATTCGAGTTTGAATATTGGAGTAAGACATGGCCCTACCTGGCGTTCCTTGAAGGTATTAGGGAGTTGACGCTCAAGTTCTCGGGTTCCGCGGCAGGCTTAATTGGAGATAGCTCTCCTTTTCTCGGGTAAGTCAACGGATGTTGCTTAGGACCATTCAAAAATGACTTTTACACGTATCATTGTTTAAAACCCTTGTGATTTCGTTTAGGTAGATTCATTGAGCGTGGACTCGATCGAGGGGCATAACCAAGTATCAGGTAAGGGATTTCCTACTCCTGAACCTCGGATCGAGGCTGGAAGCGTAGTAATCCACAGGGGATTACACGTTAGTAACTGTACTGAATGAATTGATGCATGTTTGACTATTAAGTATCGTTGTTATGCTCTTGACTGATTTAAGGGTAACGTGACCGCTAGTTGTAGCTTGTGTGCCATCGGGTGTAAGGAGTTGTTTACGGATAGACACCGATGCCCGGATGTTCTGTATATTGTAGTTATGTTAATGGGCTACATTGTGAACTGGAATTGTATGTCGATGGACTTTAAAGTCTTAAGGTTAGGTATGTGGTAGTCTATCGTCTGGATATTGATCATGGAGTTATGTCGTGGAAGGACTATGAGTCCGATTCTGATTTGACTAGTTGACTGGATCTAAGGAATATCACAATGGTGTGTGGATTGGAAACGCATATAGCAACTGAGGACGTAGTTGTTTAAACCTATACTATCTGACTGGTGAAGCCTATGGCGAATTTGTAATATGAATGTTGTCGGAGTGTGACTGTTGTAAACGGTTTAGTATGGACTGAAGGGTAACGGTTAGCTTCATCTATGGGGTAGTGTACCTTACGGATAGGTGTATCCTTCGGGATCACTAGACTGATACGTGCATCTTTCGGGATCACTAGACTGATATGTGCATCCTTCGGGATCACTAGACTGATATGTGCCTCCTTCGGGGTCACTAGACTGATAGGTGTATCCTTCGGGGTCACTAGACTGGTACGTGCATCCTTCGGGATCACGAGACTGATGTGTGCGTTCTACGGAACCACTAGACTGTTTACGTAGGGTACCCCAGAATAGGAAGTTAACTGTTGTTCCCTAACGGGCCCAGTAGTGGGTCCCTTACTGGGTATCTTTGATACTCACCCTTTTTCCTCTTTAACTTTTCAGGTAAGGGTACAGCGAGGGGCAGACCGACGAGGGGCAAGAAGGATGCGTGAAGGCCATATGGACGCGTCTGGTTTTCTTTATGCTTCCACTGATGTATTTTTGTTACTCTCTGTTTCCACTGTCAGATCGAGTCACGGTTAGAATATTTGGTTTTGTGACTTTGTGTTTGATGATTTGAGTACTGTATTTTGAACTCTCGTGGCTGTGATTTAAAATAGGGCCCGAAACTGCTTTCGTAATATTATAAAACATTTTTAATGAATCGTGACCGGTCCTTTATGAGTTTGTGTGTTTTGTGGTCGAGTCTTAGTACGGAGTAGTGACCTCAGCTTAGTCCGGAAAGTTGGGTCGTTACAAATAGTCACTTAGGAGTCATTCTTAAAGGATGTTGCACGATCATTCCTCTGCGTATAAACTATTGAATAATACGCTTTGAAAAGATTTTGACAGGTCTCACAAAGAAATGGATAACTTGCCCACCATAGTATGAAAAGTATTAGTCGAAGAACACCATGCTTTAGAAAATGCTCGAACAATATCATTATTACAATCATAAGTGTACAAAGAAGCTTTTACGATACCATATAAACGAGCACTGTAAAGAAGTCGTGCATTTCGACCAACTATAAGCTCTAGTCACTTCCAATAGCAGTCAGTAAAGTAGAACTCTCCAGGGACCTTGGTCACAACGCCCCAACGTGTTGGGCCTTCAATTAAACGTTGTCCGAAAGTGGGAGCTCCGTTAGAATTAGGAGCCTCGTTATAGATAGAAGACTGTAGGACTCATGCAGTTTTTCCCTCAGATAAAGGTATCTCTACAGATAATCTGGAAAGTATTGAGTTGTTGTCTAAGTGTGGCCAATGATTTGCAAAAAAGCCAGCCAATGGCTTCTTCATAAGGAGAGTAAGTCCATCTTCTCTTGGTTGATTTTTATCAGAAAGTACTACGAGGTGTCGGACTCCAGACAAGAATCGTTCTGTGAAGTAAACCATTGTTCTGTAAAATAAGATCACCAGAAGCAAATTAGTGCTGATGACATGATCTTGGAATAAATAATATATGAAAGAAAAGTGCACGAAGAAGGGCGTCATGATAGAGTCGCATCGTCTATCATGAACAAACCCTAGATGTCGACAAAGAGTAGGGCGTCATGATAGAGTTGCATTGTCCTCACGAATAAACCCTAAGAAGCAGCAGGACATCATGATAGAGTTGTATCGTCTATCATGAACAAATCCTAAGAAGCAGCAGGGTATCATGATAAAGTTGCGTCGTCTATCATGAACAAACCACAAGAAGCAGCAGGGTGTCATAATAGAGTTGCATCATCTATCTTGAACAAATCCCACACGTCGACAAAGGAGCAGGACGTCATGATAGAGTTGCATCGTCTATCATAAACAAACCCTAAGAAGCAGCAGGGCATCATGATAGAGATGCATCATCTATCATGGAAAAACCCTAAGAAGCAGCAGGACATTATGATAGAGTTGCATCGTCTATCATGAACAAACCCTAAGAAGCAGTCGAACGTCATGATAGAGTTGCATCGTCTATCATGACCAAACCCCAAGAAGCAGTAGGGCGTCATGATAGAGTTGCATCGTCTATCATGAAAAAACCTTAAGAAGCAACAGGGCGTCATGATAAAATTGCATCGTCTATCATAAACAAACCCCAAGAAGTAGAAAGGCGACATGATAGAGTTACATGGTTTATCATGAACAAACCCCAAGAAGCAACAGGGCGTTATGATAGAGTTGCATCATTTATCATGAATAAACCAGAAGCTGAGAGTCAAAAAAGCAAGACGTCGAGTTGATGCAACAAATTAACAGCTACTATACCTGCAAATAAAAAAAATAAAAAAGAATTGAGTTTAAAAGTTAAGAAAAAAAAAGGGAGAAGAGAAGTTTTTTCTGTCATACCTTTGTTCTGCTTGATGAGGAAAGAATGATTAAGGTATGAGTCTATTTATAAGGCTAACAAGTCTAATTCCTAGGAGGATTTTGAATGATTAAACAATAAAATAAAATTAAAATTCAATTATCTTATGTTATGTTATTTTGAAATAAAATCTCAGATTATATTTTTAAACACTTTTAATTTTTATTTTTTAAATAAAATTAAAATTCAATTATCTTATGTCATTTTGGAATAAAATTTTGAATTCCACTTTTTGAGATAATTAAGCATATTTCAATATTTCAATATTTAGATTTTACCCCCAAATTAAAATTAAAATTTAGATTTTACCCCCATTTTTATCTCAAATATAAATTGGAGTCATAAATCTAACTTTATCCTAAGATTGAGATCTCGTATTTATCTCAAAATTAGATTTGGTTATTTTATTCTAAAATTAAATTGGTCATTCCAAATTTTTGTGCATCTAAGGATAAATTAGGGTATGCTAGAAACCTCATCTTTGTCTCAAATTAAAATATGGTTCCAAATTTTATAAAAAAAGAAAAAGAAGTCATTAAATTTTTATCCTCAAATCAAAGTAAGTTGAGGATAAAACCTTAAACTTTTCTTAAATTAAGGATTGACCATATTCCAACCTTTATTTCAAATTTAATTCAAACTCATGTACTAGATTCATAGTTTGATTAATTTTATAGGTCAAATTAAGAAAAAAAAATAAAAGCTCATATTTGGACTTTTAATTTATCTTTTCAAGATTCACCCACCCATACACGTTCATAAATCTCTAAACAGGACTTTTTTTGAATAAGAAATGTTGGAACCAATTACAAATTGCCACGTTATTTACTAAAATAATTGTATTTGAGATTAAATTTAAATTTAAAAATAAATTGGACAATTATAATGATGTCATCGGTCTTTATGATAATTGGATCAAATTAATTATTTTGGTTTAATTAAATATTATTTACTTGGACTAAAATTCAATTGATCCCAAAAATAAGCTTGTGAGAAGAGATAATTAAAAAAAAAATTGTTTAATGAGTTTAAAGGAGAAGAGCAGAGAGAGTGAATTAAAACATACCCTAGTAACACCGCAAACAGAGAAGTCATGTCTATCCAAATCCAAACTCAAACTCAAACTCAAAGCCAAAGCGAATTGATAAGTGTGAAGGTAGTGATAGACAAAACAAAAAGGATGAAGATTCTATATTCTGAGGCTGACAAGAAACTTGTAAACTTCCTCTTTACAATACTTGCTCTTCTTGTTGGAACTATGGCTAAGTTGGTATCCAGTAGTAGCAAGCCATACAAACCCATAGCAACAGCTGGTTCTCAGGAAAGCCTCTACTGCTGCCAATGACTCCCATATTCAAAGCCTTTTACAAATCCAATCTCCTTCATCTTTACAACCAAAGACCTATTACATACATGTTCATATTATATAGTGGTTTTACTGCCATTTAGTGTTGATGTTTTAGTTCGACAAGTGGCACGAAATGTCGAAAATGCGGCCAATGCATGACAACTTATTCCGATGATGGTCAATTGACAAATGGTGGAGAACAAACTGTGGTTGAATCCTCAATGGAAACACCTACCTTAACACCTCCGTCAAGTGCTCCATCAACACCACAAAATTACCACTCTCCATCAAGTAATGATGAAACATTTGATGAATTGTCATCTCAGAGGTTTCGGTCCATGGAAGATATCTATAATTCTTCTCAATTTGCTCTTATGGTTTCTGACTTAGTGTGTTATGATGAGGCAGCAAACAATGAAGGAAGAAATGACAGCTATTGAGAAGAATGGAACATGGAAAATGGTAGACTTACCGGAAGGAAAAAATGCAATTGGCTTGAAGTGGGTGTATAAGACGAAATTTGCTACAGATGGGAGTTTAGAGAAGCACAAAGCTTGTCTTGTGACAAAAGGATATGCACAACAAAATGGTATTGATTTCGAGAAAACTTTCTCGCCTGTAGCTCGTTCGAAACCGTAAGGATTGTTCTAGCATTGGCAGCACAACAACAATGGTCGGTCTATCGATTTGATGTCAAGTCAGCATTTCTTAATGGATAACTACAAGAAGAAGTCTATGTTGAACAACCAGAAGGTTTTGTTAAAAAGGACAGCGAAGAAAAGGTGTATAAGTTAACAAAGGCGTTGTATGGGTTGAAATAAGCTCCTCGGGCGTGGTACAACCAAATCGACGAATATTTTCAGCAAAATTGATTCAAAAGGAGTGCAAATGAGCCTACCTTGTATGTGAAAAAGGGAGGTAAAAATGATTTCATCATTGTTTGTCTTTATGTTGATGATATCATTTATACTAGTTCATCTAAATCTCTTGTTGTTAAGTTCAAATCAGATATGAAGAATAAATTTAAGAAGACAGATTTAGGTTTGCTACATTTCTTTCTTGGCTTAGAAGTTTGTCAAACTGATGGTGGGATATTTATCTCACAAAAGAAGTATGCCAAGGATCTTTTCAAAAAATTTGGTATGATCAATTGCAAACTAGCAACTACACCAATGAATTTGAATGAAAAGCTGCAACAAAATGATGGTGCAGAGATGGCCGATGCGCAGCGGTTTAGAAGCTTTGTTGGAGGCTTGATTTATCTAACTCATACCCATCATGATATTTCGTATTCTATTGGTGTGATTTCTAGGTTTATGCAATGTCCTTCAAGAGATCATTTCGACGCAGCAAAGCGGGTTATGCGATACATTACTGGAACTATAGAATATGGCATTTGGTACTCTAAAGTTTCTGATTTCAAATTATGCGGGTTCGCAGATAGTGATTGGGTGAGCTCCTTGGATGATAGGCGAAGTGTTTCAGCGAATGTTTTCACTTTAGGGTCAGGAATTATTACTTAGAGCTCGAAGAAACAAGCAATTGTTGCTTTATCATCTTCGGAAGTAGAATATGCTGCAGCAACTTCAGCAGCATGTCAGGCAATTTGGTTGCGAAGAATGCTAATAGAACTCCAACATGAGCAAGAGGGAGCAACTATGATATTCTGGGACAACAAAGCAACGATCTCAATGACGAAAAATCGGACATTTCATAGCCGGACAAAGCACATTGATATTTGCTTTCATTTTATTCGTGATTTGGTTGCAAAGGAAGAAGTTTCTCTATCATATTGCATCACACATGAGCAGTGGCTGATATTCTTACAAAAGCTTTGTCAAAGGAGAAGTTCTGTTACTTTAGAGCTATGATGGGTGTTAGCAAATTTGAATCAAGAGGGAGTATTTTAAACTGATTCAAATTACGTGATTATTTAAATTAATATTTTTTTAATTTATTTTCTGTTAACAGGTTAAGTTTGTGGGTAAGTGGTGTAACAACGTGGTTTTTATTTTTTGTAAGTATCAATTTTTTGTAAGCCTTTAATAAAGCATTTTAATTGATTATTCACATATGAAAAAAAAGGTTGTTTTTCTGACATGGTCTGCTGAATTTTTGCTTCTGTATCCATGAGGTGTCTAAAATTTCTCCAACAAGTTATGTACACGGAGTGGGTGAAGCAATGCCTGATGTGGGAGGTTATGTGAAAGGAGGGAACGCAGTTACGTACATGGTCATGGATGATTTGTGTTAAGCCCATGTCGTGTTCCACTATGTTCATCATTTCGGTTTTGAAGGAGTTGAATGTGGAGAATGTTGACCATTTTGATCTCAAGCTTGTTCATTTCAACGTCCAACATGTATGTGTGATTATTAAATTCTAAGTTTTGTGCTCCATGTGTGCTCATAAATAAATTTTCATTTGATTTTTGTGTTTTGATTCTTAAAACTTTCAATTTGATATCTAATTAGGTTTTTATTTCTTATTTAGCCATATAGGTTAGTTTAGGGTGACTCGCTCTTTTGGATTCCGAAGATCTCAAATTTTGTTTGTGGTAATATAGATGAGATTTGTGGACTTTGATATCATATTTGATAGTATTGAATTTCAATTCAAAAGCAATTCACAAATATCCTTATGTCACTAAAAGAAATCTAGTCTTTAATGTCGGGTGAAAAAAATGAAAAATGGGCTTTAATGTCGTTTTTCAAAAGGCGGATGTTTAATGTCGGTTTTAAACCGACATTAAAGATAGAGCTTTAATGTCGGTTTAAAACCGACATTAAACACCCTGCTTTTTTAGAACTGACATTAAAGCCCATTTTTATTTTATTTTTATTTTTATTTTTTAATTTTGTAAAAATTCAACTTTCTCTCTCTTACTTTACTCTTTTCTCAAACCCTCCCACACATTATTTTTCATCTTTCTCAAATTTCTTTCACCCTTCTCAATCTCGTCACTTTTTTCCCTCTCTTCTTCGACAGCTGCTCAATCTCATCACTTTCTTCCCTCTCTTCTTCGACAGCTGCCGCCGCCACCACCGGCATACATCAAATTCTTCCATCCCTGTCGTCGCCGTCAGTTTCTTCCATCCCTTTTTGAATATGTGATGTGTTTGTTTGTGTTTCTTTTGCTTTGGATCTATTTTTCGTCCGCATACCTAACCTCTTTTTAATGGGAAAACTGAAGTTGAAGTAATATGTGGTACTGTGGTTTTTTCTATTGTTGATATTTTATTAATAATATGAACTCTTGTATTATAAAAATGGTGTGTTCTGTTCTTATTCGATGCAAATAAGATTGTTTTCTTCTTCCGACCACAGGTTCGATCGGCGGCCATCTTTTCGACCGGCTCTGCCACTTACTTGAACTACTTGACCACCGCAACCACCGGCACAGCCCATGTCAAACTTCCGTCTTCACTATCGCTTCTTTTCAGTTACTCTTTATCTTCTTCTCCTTTCATTTTCTCTCTCTTTCAGCCTTTCACAGTACGTTGATGATGAATCCGATCAAGATTTTCCGGTCTCTTGCTTTCAACGCTACCTCAGAATTAAAACCGCACATCCAGATCCCGATTACGCTTCCGCCGTCGCCTTCCTCAGATCTCAAGCACAAGAAATCGGTCTCCATACGCAGGTACTCGAGTTCGGTCCAGGTAAGCCTCTTCTTCTTGTGACTTGGTATAAATATTTCTTTATGGATTTCATGCCTGCTTATATTTGATTCATGTGCACAACAAGCAAAAATTGAAAAAACTGGTTGAACTAAGTCATTTTTTATCGTTTAAGAAAATATGTTACATTCTGGTCTAAAAAGTTTGGGTTATCGGTTATCCTTTACTTAAAATGAAAGTGTAGCTTATAATTCATTATATGCTTCATGCAACAAGAGATTGGTATATATATATATATATATATATATATATATATATATATATATATATATATACTGAATAATAATAATGTTAAAGGAAGCTAGAAATAGGTAGGGGTAATTAAGCAGAAGAAGAGTACGGGAGTAGTACTGAGCAAAAGGATATAGATGAAAATGTCAATAATTGTAAAACATAAGAAAAATGGAAAGATGGAAAGGGTGTTGCGTAGATGACTACCAAATATGTGAATATTTTTAGGAAGAAAGGGAAAAACAAGTTGTTATAAAGCTACAAACCAATAAGACATGGATGTGAAAGTGCTATTTTGTTCTTATTTGAATTCCTCCACATTTGTTATGTAATGGTTAGAGGGTAGTATTTTTGTAGATAATTGTTTTCCAGCCATTTCTGTCATCCATAGTAAGTCTCTCTTCATGAACTTCCCTTTAATCATGTTTAAAACAAGAATTTGAAATTTATATAAAAATATTTCAAATTATATTTAAAAAAAGTGGTACGGTTAGAGATGTAACAGTAATCTCAAACCTAATAAGGAAAAAGAGTAAAGATATTTGAAGGTCAATAGTGTACTTATGTTTATCAATAATAACTTGGACCATTATGCTAAGTATTTGAACTAGACACTTATCACATTTGGATTTCCGGCTTGTTGAATCTGTTCTCGAATGATTCAGTTTGCTTTGAACCTTTTTTTTGTTAAATAAGTTGGTTTCTATTTTTTACATTTTTGTTTTGTTTGTGATGTTTACTGAATTATGTAGGTTTCGGTTGCGAGGACTTGCAATTGTATATTTGTATATATTTTTTGCTTCAGCAAAGGCAACGTGACATTGAGTTTAGGAAATCTGATAATGAACAGAGATAGAGGTAACAACATTTTCTAACGTTAATGTATTGTAGGACATTACCAAAGGCTTCAATTATGAGTAAATTCGTATGACTATGCTAAGAAATTTATGAAATTATGCTTTGTTTGGTTATCTTATGGATATTCAGCAAAGGCAGCGTGACATTGAGTTTAGGAGTATTCTTTTTAAGGTTATAGATAGTGAACATATGAGAAATTAGATATTGATTATAGTTGTATTGGTTATGGAGTTTGCTGTTTTGCTTTGTAATGTGGTTATGTTGTTCAAAGCAGATTCTTGTTTTTTATGGCTCTATTGTAATAATTGTTGTTTAGTCATAAGAACAACCAAGAGATATATTGTTCTCTTATCTGTGTAATCAAACAAATCACAAGCACCAAATAATATGTAGGAAATTGATGGTTCAAGTTCAAGCTTCAGTCAACTGTTTGGAATCGAAGGTATTATATGTTGGTGGTGACTTTATGTTGGTTCTTTTGTTTGGCAATAGAAAGACTATTATGGTGGTGACTATTTCTCAAAACTTGAGTTGTCTGCAGGTGGCTTGTCTACTCCATTCCAAGTACAAGTCAAAACGTTTGAATACTTATAAAAAGAATGATCAGTACAAGTCAAAGCGTTCAAGTACTTATAAAAAGAATGGTCCGTAAGAATTAACTTTTATGATCTCAAAATTGTTTTTATTCATTTTGATCCTGTTGTACTATCATTGTGTTGAAAGTTCGATTGATGTTGTAATCCCACAAACTCTTTTCGAATGTGATCATATCTTTACCTCTGATTTGTGGTTCTATTTTATAGTCACGATATGCTTTCCAGTGCTATGAAGACTTCATATTCCACTTTGTTAAGAATTTTGGTCACTTAGTTGGAGATTTGATACAGGAAAAGCATTGGTCTTGGCCCTTTTGGAGAGCTTAGGTACTTTTATAATAATTATTGATATTTAAACGGGAACTTCAAAGGTGTTGCTTGAGGGCTTATATAGAGGGACATTTTACAGGTATCCTGCACATCCTTTTGCTGATGGAAAGATGGATGTTTCCCGAGATTGGTGAGTTTCATTGCTATGATAAATACATGTAAGTCTGAAGTTTTTTATTTTTCTTGATTTTCAACTAATATAGTCAATTGTCATCTTCAGTTCTCTTATGATTTACTTAAAGAGCTATAATGGTTGTTGCTTTAGTTAATGTAGTTAATCGAGGAGTGAGTTTTTAGTCTCTTAATTTAATTTATTGATAATGAGAAATGGAAATATTTATGCTAACTCATGTTTTTAATTTCCTTAAAAAAAAAAAAAGTTTTGGGTTCTTTTGCATATTCCGATTGATGTCATCGATCTATCTAACCACCCTCAGACCCTTCCGCATTGCGCAATAAAAGTTATGTTTGAAGGAATGGAATTCCTAAAGCGAAAGCTTATGAACGCCCCTGCGAGTGAAATTCAATTTATGAAACCAATAAATTCAAAGAAAAATAATAAACATGCTTTTCATGGAAAAGGTGAAAATAAACTGACCTTTGTAGAACCAATTCAATTCTTCTTCCAAAGTTTGGCACCACAAAATCTTCCTCGTTATTCTCCAAGTAAAGAATCACAGAGAGTTGTGGGCTTCTGTAATTTTGGTGAGGGAAGAAGCTTTTGAGAGAATTTTCTTTTGTTGGGATACAGAGAGATCGTAAGATTGTTTTTGCTGTTAAAAAAAAAAACTTTCTTTTTATTTTCTTTTAAAACAAATCTCAACAATGGAGGGGGAAGTTATCAAATAACTTCCCCATCCTTCCCACGTAGAATAACTCCCTTGGGAGTTATTCTATTCTATTTAAATATATTAATATATATATGTATATATATATATATATATATATATATTAATTAAATTAAATAAAATCAATATAAATTTAATTAATATATATTATATCTCATATAACATAAAATTAATATAAATTTAATTACAAATATATTATATCTCATATAATATAAACTTTATATTATATCATATATAATATAACCAATGATTTAGATCTCTCATATAATCTATAGTTCTAATATGAATCGAATTCAATTTTAACCTATAGTTTATTTATGAATCTCATTCATATTATTATTATTATTTGAATCATATTCAAATATTAACTTCTCTCATAAAAAACTTTACATTATAATGTATCAAATAAATTATATTAATTGTATCATATACAATTTATTCCCTTTAATCAATTTGAACAATTCAAATTAAACCAAAATAAATTTGATTCTCATTTATCCTTATTGAGCTAACAAGGGGACCTTATGGACCTACAGATTGAAGCTCTAATGAAATGAGATTAATTAATTAAACTCTTTAATTAAATTTAATCTCTATTCATTAACTATTAGTCATTCCACTAAAGACTAATAGTTGCACTCTTCTAACTGTAGATATATTTTTGTGTCCATTAGATATAACCAATCAACAGTGCAATGACTCTTCACAAATTGCTCGTAAGTACAGCTAGGCCAAAAATTACCGTTTTGCCCCTGTAGTTACATCTAACTCCTTAAGTACCATTGATTCCTCTAATGAACAATAATTATAGTCCTACTATAACTGAACTCCTCTCAGGCCAAGAGAGGGTGTAGCGCCACATTGTTCAAGCCCTGAAATCAACCCTTAAGAGAGCAAATTCTCTACTTACTCCATCTATAGAGAAGGAGTGAATTCCTTCTTGTGTAGCTGCGTTCCCAGCTCCCCAATCAGACGAATCCCCAAAATGGTAGGCATATTGAGTCGGCTACATAGGCCACTCTCACCCATACAAATCAAAGGATCGCCTACATAGGCAGGAGTTCACAACTCACTCAAGATTCAGGTCAAGTCACCTATAGTCATCCTGGTGAAATGTAGTCTCAACTAGTAACGGTGTTAATAAGAGAGACTATTCATTTCATGGTCCGATCTTATACAAACTCTTTGTATAGAATACCCCCGCTCTAATGTCTCGACATAAATGATTAGGATCAAATCATTTGTAGCACTTTAGAACAATTGTAACAACTACAAAGCAGACCGTATTCGTAGTGTCACCAGGATAAGGTATCCAGCCTTATCCATTTACTACAGACCATTTAGGTTATCACTTAAACATGATCCACTTGTATGTCTCTACATACATGTTTAGGTTACAGAAGATAACCTTGGATGTTAGTTTATTGGTTTTGTGAGTTAATGCAACTAAATATCAAATAAAATAAAACACTTTATTTTATTAGATAAATAAAAAGTTTGTATTATATATACAATTACAAACTACAAGACCACGAGATTTAGGGCATCAACCCCAACAATGTTTGGTAACCAACCCTTTACTTTATTAATTAGTAATCAAATGTGAATATTTCTACTAGCAACTAGGTCATAACATTGTTACTTAATTGAACCATCTTGATGTCTTTTACAGGGAGCTATCACTAAACAAATGACTGCAATAGAAGAAATGGTTGCAAGTGAGTACAATTAGCCAGACCCTCATCTTTGTGACAAGATCTTAAAGTTGGTCATTTGTGAAGCGTTCTAGTTTACTATTAGTTGCAGTTTTAGTTATTGCTCTCTCAATATATTCTTTTTCTTTCTTTCTTTCTTTTTTCCCAAAGGATGATCAGTGTAATAATTAAGCTTCATAATTTCTTTGTGTTTGGAGCCAAGTTGTATATAAATGTACACATTATTAAGATTTTATTTTGTATATGTACAAGTAAAAGATTTCATTTTTAACTATTTGGTGTCATACAAAATGGACAATAATGAAAGGATTTAATAAAAATAAATTTGAAAAAACGACATTAAAGACATCGTTAATGTTGGTTTCAAAACGACATTAAAGACAGCTTTAATATCGGTTAAAAAAAAATTAAAGACATCTTTAATGTCGGTGGAAAAACGACATTAAAGATGTATCATAAGCGACATTAAAGACATATTTGATGAACCGACATTAAAGGCCTTCAATAACACCTTCAAAGATGTCGGTTATAAACCGACATTAAAGCCCAACCGACATTAAAGCCCAACCAACATTAAAGCCCTTTAATAACGCTCGCAAAGATGTCGGTCGTGAACCGACATTAAAGGCCTTTAATGTCGGTTTTAAAGGCCAGATTTCTTGTAGTGTGTTCACTTGAGCAAACAAGTGAAAAAAAAACATAATCAAACTAAGTGGAGTTGGTAGCAATGCATAATCAAATATATTTGGAAAGAATGGAACAGCAGGATCTTTAGAGATAAACAAAAAAGTACGATAAACATTTAGGAAGAGATCTGCAATTTCATTGGGTTGTGAGCTAGTAGACATCAATTGTTTATGGTTACAAGCCAACTACAATTTCATTAAACTTTTCAGCTTTCTAAATTAATGTTTTATGGCGCTTTTCTCTAGTCCTTTGTAATATTATTAGCATATAACATGCAACTTTTCTTAATGAAAGCAGAGAGTGTAGTATAGAAGGAGCTCCTTTGGAATCTCCTATTTGCTATACTTCTCTATCGTTTCGTCGTAAAAAGAAAAAAAAACTCAACACTCAAGAGAAATTCACAATAGAAGACTTAACTGTTCTTTGTCATTATGGATGGATTGTGGTAATGCATATCAAATGATATTAAACTCAAAAACTACAGATTCGACAAACCAACGTTGCATTGAAAATTGTTGGTTTAGTATTTAAAAAACATATATTACATATTATATAATATCTATAAATTTGAAAGATTTCACAGCGATTTAACAGCAAGAAAGTTTGCTAGTGTACATACATGTACTTATCTTTCTTTGTCATTATGGGATGGACTATGTGTACATATATGTACGCATATACTATATCTTTTTTTTTTTTTTTTTTGAAAAGATACATTGGGTCAGTAGGTGCACTAGGCATCTCCACTAGGTGAACACCCCCTTAGCACCATCATCATCCTGACTTCATTAATTATAAGAAAGGGAGTACACAAAGATGAGAGAACGATACAAAAGAGGCTAGAGATAAGCTCGAATACCCAAAAGAAAGGTTAACAGAAAGCATTTAAATTAAGAGCAATGGTGCCAGCAGTGTAGTTATAGAACTTTGGAGATCTAATAGTCCAGAGGCCAGTAAGCACGCGGATGTCTTCCCATATTTCAGTCGGAGTTTTTTTTCTTGTCGTTGAAAATTCTGCTATTTCTTTCTTTCCAAATCAGCCAGAGAGAGACAACAACCAAGTTGAAATGAATAATGTTCTTCTTTGATTTTCGTTTAGAGAGATAGATGTACTTACAAAGGGCAGTCGTATTTTGAACATCAACATTCGGCAAGTTCAGAGTCATAGAGTCCCAAATGTAAAGGCTGAAAGAGCAGGAGGAAAACAAATGGTTTATATCTTCGTCAGCTTCCTTGTATAGGATACACCATGATGGTTTTAGACTCCAATTTGGAAGTCTTTTTTTTTTTTTTTTGTAGATTCTCAGCATTATTGATGCGTTCATGTATAAGAGACCAAATGAAGAATTTACATTTTTTTTATATGCTAGCTTTCCAAAGGTTATTGTAAATAGTTGGGTCTATATTAGTGTTTTCTCTTTGGGCTTCTTCATGAATGGCTGCTTTAACAGAGGCGACAGAAAAAATACCATTTGAATTTACGGAAAGTCTTGTCTACGATTTTGAAGAGGAGTAGGGAAGGATGCAGTCAATTCACACCATTGTTGTATTTCAAAATCTCTGGGAGGCCTTCTAGGGAATAAGTTTCAATTTGCATCCACTGCATTCCACATCATATTAATGGAGCTCCTCTTTTCAGTAGTAAGAGCAAAAAGCCTTGGTCTGTATAAGTTCATAGGGTTGTTTTCATGCCAAAGAATATGCCAAAAGGAAAGACTTTCACCATTATTTATCTTCCATTTAATCTGGTTCATAAACCAATCAACCCCTTTGATGATGGAAGTCCAATGAGACCTTTGGTTGTTGTATTTGCCTTTTGAGGGGATATCCCCTAAGAAATCTTTTTCATATTTGGCCTGTATAATATGCTTCAAGAGGGGGGTCAAATTCTATAATGAATCTCCACATCCATTTGTAAAGCAGAGCAAAATTTACGTTTTAACTCTACTAATACCCAGTCCACCTTTTTCTTTAGGAGAGGTGATTACAGCCCAGTTAATAAGGTGGATGTTTTTCTTATCGCTAGAATTTTTTCAAAAGAAGCTTCTCCAATATTTCTCAATGTTTCTGCAAACAGAATTTGAGACCTTAAAAATAGAAAGCTGATAGGTTGGAAGGCTAGCAAGGGTGAAGTTAATCAATGATTTTACCTCCTTTAGACAGGTAAGAATATTTCCAATTACTTAGCGTTTTTTTAATTTTTTCATAAATGTCTTCCCAAAAATTCTTTGTCAATGGTTAACCACCAAGAGGGACACCCAGATAGCTTATCGGCAATGCTTGTGAAGTGAAACCCCATTTTGCAGTCATCTCCAAAGTTCTTGTAACTCCCACATTAATCGGAGAGATCGTAGATTTTTGGAGGTTTATATTAAGACCGGAAGCCAACTTCAAAGAGTTTCAATGCAAACTTCAGGTTCTCCATAGTTTCGTTATGATCTTCGACAAATAGCAAGATATCGTCCGCAAATAACAGGTGGGTGAGATTAAGATACTCATTAATTTTAACTCCTTTAGTTTTGTTTTGTTCCTCTAAGGATTTCAGCAGTCGACTTAAGTAATCCATAGCAATAACAAATATAAAGGGAGATATGGGGTCGCCTTGCCGAATACCTCTGGTTGGTTGTATCTTGCCTCTTGGTTTTCCGTTTATAATAACAGAAACGGGGAGCTCCCTATATCTTATTAAACTCAAAAACTACATGTGTATGTTATAAAATCTTATAATGAAATTGATATATTAGTAAGAACTAAATAACTAAAACATAACTTTTCCAGCACGCTTATGAGAGACATTTTTTTCTACATTTACTACTAATCTACTTTCCACATTTTCATATAATAGTTATTTATCTTCAAAACATACACTAATTATTAATAATCAATAATAAATAGAATTATTAGGTTTCCAATCATTTTGTAAAAATGTCATAATGGTAACTTATTTTTTTCTAGATGTGTCTTAAGTTTGAAAATCCAAGATAAATTTTATAGTTAATTTTTTTTAGAGAAAGATATTTTTGTTATGGTGGTAAAGGATCAACCAAAACAATATTTCATTGATTAAGAGAGTTAAGCAGGCTGGAGGGTAGTCTAAATCCATTGATTAGTGAGAGAAAGCATTAAAATTGAGAGATATGGTGTTTTGAGTGTAGTTTTTGAGTAGAGAGCTTTTGATTGACCATACGCCGATCAGATTGCAAATACTCTTCCGATTGTTCCAAAAGCTAGAGGACTTTTCTTTGAAAATTCAATTATTTATTTCCAACTAAATTGCCCATAATGCTGATGCATCCACATTTTCTAATTAATTAGATTAACAGATTATAATTTAACTAAATTTTTAAGATTAATTGCACTACCCTCAACTCCATTAGGTTGAACTTTCAAGGCAAAACATTCCAATAATAATTAGTAATTGATAGGAATCGGAGCTGATACGGTCATCAAATTTTAAAACACATAATAATAATAATTTTTTTTAACAAGGATTGTAAAATTATCAGAACTTTGTTCCAAGGAAAACACCAGTGAGAACAGTTTGGATTGCAGGGATGCCCTCAGCAGCTTCACTCCCTACCATACCAGCAGAGAACATATTCAAAATGCTATCAAATATAACAAAATAACAGTCTTGACATTAAACAATGATTACTACAACTATCTATCCTTTCTCTTATTCTGCCTCACTCTAAAAGAAAATGTCATAAACATTTTTTGAAAGTACATTCAAAATATTTGCTGTTAGTTCATGTACTTTTAAAGTGTATAATTAATAAAGTCACCAACTTTCAATCTTGACATTAAACCTATTTGGGGCAATGATTTTCTTAAGATTATAATAATTATCTTTCGCTTCAATAATGGATATTATTTGTATGGTACTCTCCAATTAACTAGAATTAAGACTATTTCAAAAACTTCCATCCCACAATTGTATTATTTTACGGTCATCATCATTTTCTTTAGTATTTCTAATCAGGCTAACCTACTCTTTGTCCCAAGACGACGCTCAAACTAGAAGCTTTTAGAAATTAAAAATGTAACTATTTGACCAAATTATAATAAAAATAAAAAAATATACCCGATTAACATCCAAAGTGATGACTTTTTCCTCCAAAGCACCAACTTCTTTGATATTAAACTTGTTCAAGAGAGTAATACTAGAAATGGTAGACATTGGTTTGACACTCAAGTCATCCATCACCATATATGTCACCACACCTTTCACAAACCCTCCAAAGTCTCCCACATCTTGTGTTGTCTGTGTATTTGCATTTGGTGGATTTACAAGTGCACATTCTATACTCATTGCATTCCTACAACTCGGACAAACCGCCGTAGGGTTACTAGCAACGTTATAACCACATCTATTACCACATAAGTAGAACTTCTTTTTGTCAGCATAAGATTCGATGTTTGGCAAAAGCAAGGTAGAGGCAGAGAATGAAACTTTAGGCTTTAAAAGGTTGTCTTTGCTTTGATTTGGCTGCAAATATGTGTCATTCAAAGCTTCAACACTCTCATACAAATTAGCCAAGCTTCCAACCATGCCTTGTTTTTTCAGAAGCCTAATCACAGTCCCAAGTGGAAGGGAAAGGAGATTGAAAAGAAAATCAATCAAGTTCTTGTCTGCTTCACCGAAAAGAACTCTTTTTTGTTCTGAATCTATAAGAAGCTTTAATCTCACTTCACCACCTGATCCTGCCATATTTTAGTTTATTGAGGACAAAGTTTTGAGATTATATGAAATTTTGTTTTATTTGGAACCTATTTGGGTTCATTTGTGTGGTAGTGTATATATGTACTTATGTAGTGTTGACGATTAGAATTTTGCATAGCTTCACATTCAGCGCCCTGATTGATATGTCCAATAGAAAATGTATCAATTTCCTATGGGAAAAATTAAATGCTTAAATAATTCTGTCTATTTTTTTTTAATCGATAAGAAACTAATAGTTGATTTTTAGTCTCTCAGTAATTTCTTAAATTAAAAAAAAAATATTAATAATTGTGGTGCGGTTCTTTTAGTCTATCTCGATCCCCGTCCACTAATAATTATGTTTTTCTAGTGCATATTTTCAACAGCTTTAAATGTGGATGTTGACGAATGATGACATTTCGAAAGGTTTCTCAATTTTATGGAAACGTCAATATTTTTAATGAACCTTCTAGAGAAACTATCAAAACGATAAATTCTAAGTAAATAGTTAAATTGATAAACTAATATTTTTAATAAATAATTAAATTAATAAACCAATATTTTTACGAACGATGATTCAACTTAAGTACACAATTGATTAAATTAAGATTATAGCCTAAAAGATTTAATTCACCACACCTGCGCATGTTGAACTCAAAAAAGAAAATAAAAGAACTATACTTTATATACCATTCATTCTTTTGTTTTCTAGTTTGGTTGTTGTTTTATATATAATAAACAATAAAAAGAAGTACATTCACAAAGGAAGCGAGTATATAAGAGATTGTTGAACCAATCTTGATCTTATACCTCAATAAGTTGATAAGTTACTATAAGTTTAATTTAAAAATAGAAAATAGGGACCTCAAAACATTTATTTTTGATACACATGTCAATTGATTTTGAGATTAAAATTTTTGTCATCTAATATGGTATTATAGTCTATGATTCTAATTAAATATTTGTCCAATAACCAAATATTAGAACACGATCTCTAAATGGTTAAAGAGGCATCATCTGAGAAGGGAAAATAATACTTCGGTATAGATGTCTCAACTTAATTGATTATCTTGAGTACCTAATTTCGACCTCTTCTTTTTTCTTTTTTTTTTTTTTTATTGAAAAATCATCCAGAAAAGCCATGTCGAAAATTTCACCTAATAAAAAATAAATATATTGCCACATTGCACAAGTTATGGTAAATTTAATGGGTAATTAAAATGGATAGTAATTGTTAGAATAATTATTAATTAAGTAGCAACATTTTAAACAAATTACAAATATAGCAAAATCTATCGATGATAGACTTCTATCGTTGATAGACTCCTATGGTTTATCAGTGATAGACCAACATTTGCTACATGGTCTATCGGTGATAGGCTCCTATCATTGATAGATTTTGACAAATTTTGCTATATTTGCAATTTTTTTAAAATGTTGCTATATACTTAATTATTTTGAATATAATTGCTACATTTGCAACTACCCCAAATTTAATTGTACCAAAACTTTTACAAAGTATCAATGATTAAGACAATATTGCAACCTCAAAAGTCAATCATCCCAACATTAATGTTGAATTTTATTGCAACAACCGATGCAATCAACTCTAAACTTCTTGGGTTTCAACATAGAATTTTCAACATGTCTTCCAAAATTATACCCAATTTCTTTTTTGATTAGACTAAATATACATTTTGGATTTATGGACTCTAATAAGATATTAGACAATATGAAATTTCATCTAAAAACCAATTGACATTAAGAGAGGAGTAGCACAACTATCTTACAAAAGAGTTTGAATTCTTTTTTTTTTCTTTTCAATATGAGATTCTTAACGTTTATCTCACAAGTCAAATTATACTTCTATTAAGCAATGAAGAAGGAAAATGGATGTCAATTTGAGTTCAGGGTTTTGCAAGCTTGTCACACACTTTTCTCATTTTCCAAAACATGGCGGCCAAGAAAGCAAGGTCAGCCCGAGTGATACAACTGATGCACCTAATACACTTAATAAATAGGATATACACTTGTACACTAAATATATACAAATATTTATATACACAAATGTTGAAAATGCATGACAAAATATTTAAGGTTTTTAATTTATTGACAATTGAGTAAATATGCCTAATGATATTTGAGTAAATAAAGCAATGTGCATTTTTGTAAACAAGTTGATCTTAATCAACTTTAGAGTAAAAAACCGTGAAATACATTTTTAGTAGGTGTTTAGGTTAATGAGTGAATATTATAGGTCATAAGTTATTATAGTTGGGTCATAATATATAGATTGATTTTAGTGTGTAGATTATTTTTGGTATAATTTTCCGTATCTGTAGTTTTATATTTTTTTTTCTCAATCCTCTAATTCAAAATCTTTTATTATAAATCCAAATATTTGATATCTCAAGTATATCAAATGTGTACCAAATGTATTAAGTGTATATCACGTGCATCGTCAAGTGTGTATCAAGTGTATGTCAAGTATATATCACGTATATTATCAAGTGTATCAATAGTGTATTAAGTGTATATTATTAGTAGTTTATAGTGTGATTTGTGGTGTATCAAAGTGTATCATGTGTATAAGATTTATTAGGTGTATGTGAAAGTGTATCACGTGGGTTGGAATTTTATTTTATTTTTACCACTTTTCAATAGTAAATAAGTCTGTGGTACGGATCTAATTTCTTATACTGATTTTACCAAACATGTGAAAATTAAAAAAAAAAAAAAAAAGAATCAATTCCAACTTTTTTTTTTTGACAATTTTGACACAACTTAATTGCTCTTTCTAACTTTTAGGGGTCGTTTGGGGGTAGGGTTGGGTTATGGAAGGGTTAGGGTTACGATAAAACTATTGTTATGATAAACCTAGTTTTATCATAACATGTGTTTGGGAGAAGGATTTAAAAAAGGTAGTTTTATGATAAGATATGTTTGAGGGAAGGGTTATGATAGGGTTGTGATAAGACATGTTTGGGAGAAAAGAGTTCCTCCTTTCACAAGATAGCAATACAAAATACCTCAAAATGTGGTTACAAAAATCTATCACCATGAGTCCTCAATGGATATCACTCTAGAAACTTCAGAATGGGTAAGGAAGTGCTTCAGAGCACTGCTGAAAACACCATCAAGCAAACATTTTTTTGTGGAAAGAAGACAAGTTGATAAATGCATGTAGGTAAGAAAAACAAAAAACAAATACAAAGCTAGAAATACAATAGAAATATTCAGGATTGACAACAAAGGCAGAAAATGCAGCATCCTAGTTCTAGAAGGACCAGATAAAAAAGGATGGCAATCATTCTTATCTTTCATCACATTCTCGGCTGACTGGGTTCCAAAAAGACAGAGATCAAACTATAAAGAGAAGCATGAGACAAGATACATTTCCTCTTCGGACTCTGAGACACCAAGGAAAACTTATGTCGAAGTAATCTCTGATAACAGTGAAGAAGACAGGAAAAAGAGACATAAAAATCACTCAGATGATAGTTCAAGCAGAAAGTGTTCGTAACCTGAATGAAAGAAGACAAGCATTCAAGAGGCACCTATGGTTCTAAACAGTTTGGTTGTCATAACAAGACGCTTTTTTTACGATGATTAGAGCAAAATTATGGCTTCTTTGAGAAAGCAAACTGAATTTGAGTTCTCATATAAACCCCTCCATGCAGATAAGGCAAGCATCACTCTATCCTCTGAAAATGCCAAGTTATTGTATAGCAACAAATGTGCACAAGGTTGGTGAACTATAGGCAAATATTATGTAAGATTTGAGGAATGGTCCACTGATTTACATGCTACACACACTTTCATTCCAAGTTACGATGGATGGCTTAAGCATGTGGAGGATTTGTGGGTGTAGCAAAAGAAACAATGGTTAACACTATCCCTCCATCGGAAAGCAGGTAGTGCACCGAAACAAATATCAAAATCCATGGTACTTTCAAAAGTGAAGCAGCTTCGAATTTTGATGAATATGATGAGGCAGAAACATTTTCTTTTGCCGATTTTCATGCCATTCTACCAAAGCTCTCAAACAACAATCTTGCAAACAAAGTATTGATGATAGAAAGTTCCTCTGAAACAAATCACATAAAGGCCAAGAAAATTTATTCAGAGGATTCGGGCAATAAAACTCTCCGGATTCGAAGTTGCTTGAATAAAGGAAAGAGAAAGGGATGACATTAATGATTGAAGATGAGAGGAATCTTTCAAAATCCACTAAAAGAAAGGCACCTTTCTTCTCTCCTCTTTATATCTCTTCTCACAGTACAAAATATGACAATTGAAGACAACTGAGAATTAAAATCCCCTCAGAAGAAAGACAAATGGAATATGTTGACAAGACAGAAGCCAAAAAGAAAAGTTCAACAAAAACTTGTTATCGTATCAAAAGACAACCGACATCAGATACAATTAAGAAGCAACTTTAGCCAATTATTATAAAGGGATAGTTACAAATGTAGCAATTATATTTAAAATAATTAAGTATATAGCAACATTTTAAAAAAAATTGCAAATATAGAAACATTTATCTAAATCTATCAATGATAGGAGTCTATCACCGATAGACCATGTAACAAATGTTGGTCTATCACTGATAAACCATAGGAGTCTATCAACGATAGAAGTCTATCACCGATAGATTTTGCTATATTTGTAATTTTCTTAAAATGTTGACACATAGTTAATAATTATTCTAACAATTGCTATCCATTCTAATTACCCTATTATTAAAAGATAAAAGAAAGGAAGACAACAAACTGGAAGTCAACTTGGAGTCCCTTTCAATCATGGATAAATAATATAACTCTGAAGATTTCAACAATCTAGAATAGATTGAAGATATTGGCACTTTGAATCATGATGCCGAAACACAAGCTCTTAGGGAGAATAACACAGTTGATACTCTTCAGAGTAAAGATAAACAGGAAGAAGGCAATGAAGTCGAGATGAATAGAGATTCTTCAAAGGAGAACAAAAAAGAAGCTGAAGATAAGGCTTCCAAGCAAAGGCTAGTGAGTTGGCTGGGAGAAAATGAGTTAAAACTTTCTCTTAAACATCCGTTAGAAGTCACTAGCTTTACAATTGCTGGACAGCATGGCCTCCTTGTAAACATTGGCCAAGGGCCCATGGCTGATACTGATCAAACATGAAAATTTTAAGCTGGAATGTAAGAGGGTTAGGCTCTTCCTCCAAAAGAACCCAACTAAATGCACTTATTTCAGCACTTATTTCCCCATTATATGCCTGATTTTGTTATTTTCTCTGAAATAAAACTCTCCTCACTCAACAACTTTAAATCATGTCAATTGGATTGCCCTTGAGTAGTTATGGAGGTATTCTAAACCTATGGAATGACCTAAAGTACAAGATTTTAAACTCAATTAAAGGAACTTTCTCAATCTCAATCCAAGTGGAAAACAACGATGGTTACAGATGGTGGCTTACTACTTTATATGGTACTGTTAGACTTGCTTCAAGGGATAATTTATGGGAGGTATTGAATAACCTTTAAGCCATTTGCAACTATTCTTGGCTTTTAGCTGTAGATTTCAACATTGTGAGATGGCATACTGAAACAAATGCAAAAAATCCAGATAAAAACAGTATGCTCAAGTTTAATAATTTCATCCAGAGGAACTGTCTGATTGACCCTCCCCTATCAAATAGCAAATTCACGTGGTCAAACTTGATACTAGTTCCTACTTACTCAAGGCTAGACCATTTTCTTTTCACAAGTGACTGAGAGCGAAACAACCTTCACTTCTCTAGTGTTTGAAGCAGAATCCTATCCGACCATTTTCCAATAGTTCTTGATTCAATCAAATACATTGGAGCCCTTGTCCTTTTCGACTCAATAACTCTTCAATAAAGAAAATAGATTTCAAGAAAAACATTCAAGTTTGGTGGGAAAGGACTCTCCAATCTGGACAACATGGTTTCTTCTTCATGCTTAGACTGAAAGCTATGGCAGAACCAATTCTTGACTCGGTACAAAAAGCAGAACCAATTCTTGAATGAGAAAAAGACTTTACTTTAGGAAATTGAACAAATTGACAAAGTAGAAGTTGAAGATCAGATGACTGAAATTCTACACTCCAAAAGATTGGCCCTCAAATCCGAGCTCAGTGAATTTAAACTAAAACAAATCCAACTTTGGCCCCAAAGATCAAGAATTTAGTGGATCAATGAAGGGAGATGAAAATATAGCTTTTTTCACAAAGTCTACTCGGTAAATCAAAGAGAAAGTCAAATATCTGAAATTGAAGATTTCAATTGGGTCAAACAGATCACAAATGGTTTTATTGCAGATGAGTTCCTCCACCATTTCCAAACCCTTTACAGTAAAGATAATTTCTCCCCTGTGTGGATACACCATCATAAGAATCTTTGTGCCCCTTTGAAGGAAGAGGAGATAAACAGGCCATAAACTCCCTTGGAAGTGGAAAAGCTCCAAGACCAGATGATTTCACTATCTCCTTCTACAAAAATTATTGGCATCTGATAAAGAAAGATATTCTTGATGTCTTTGAAGATTTACATAGAAAAGGTATCATCAATAAGAATGTCAATAATACCTTGATTGCTCTAATAGGAAAGAAAGAAAATTACCACAAAACCTCAGACTACAGACCTATTAGTCTCACAACTTCTTTATACAAGATCATTGCTAAAACATTGGCCACAAGACTTAAGGAAACATTGAAGGAAAGTATTGCAGAGAATCAAATGGCTTTTGTGGAGGGCAGGGAAATTACAGATGCTATCCTAATAGCAAATAAGGCAATAGACTACTGGAAAGTTGAGAAAATCAAGGGTTTTGTCCTGAAATTGGATATTGAAAAAGCTTTTGACACCATAAACTGAAGCTTCCTAGACTTCATGATGGAAAAAGAAAGATATCCAAACAGATGGAGAAGATGGACTAAAGCCTGTATTAGTAAAGTTCATTACTTTATCCTGATAAATGGAAAACCACATGCAGAATAAAGTCATTTAGAGGAATCAAACAAGGGGACCCAATATCTCCTTTCATTTTTATCATGACCATGAACTACTTAAGTAGGCTCCTAAACTACCTGTAGAAAAGGAAAGCAATCATTGGAGTCTCTATTAATAAAAACTGCAATTTCAATCATTTTCTATTTGCAGATGACATTTTGGTTTTCGTCAAAGATGAGGATACCAGTCTGAAGAATCTCAAAATGGCTTTAAAACTGTTTGAATTAGCCTCTGGCCTTAAAATCAATGCTACAAAATCAACCATCAATCCAGTCAATGCAGTCGAAGACAGAGTTAAGTTCATAGCAGATCAATGGGGCATTAATTATCAGGATTTTCCTATCTCTTATCTAGGCACACCCCTAAGAGGAAATCCACAAGCAAAGTCCTTCTGGGAAACAACCATAAGAAAAGTGGACAGAAAACTAAATGGTTGGAGATTTAATCAGATGTCTAAGAGAGGTAGACTTACATTCATTAACTCCTCCCTATCGAGTACCTCTTGTTGGGTTTTATGTCCTAAAACTCGTAGATAGTAAATATAATCAATTGACCGTCATTAATAAAGTATTTTATTATTTAATTTCAATAAGTGTTATTGATTATTTTATTAGTTTTGTCTTAATAACCCAAATCCAATAAACTAACATCCTAAGCTGTTTGATGAGTCTTGAACAGTATGTAGAGACATACAGGGATTAATGTTCAAGATCAGCTTAAAGAGTCTATAGTATAGGGTTAAGGTTGGGTACCTTATCCTGTTAACACTATGGATACGGCTCACTTTGTATTTGATACAGACACATTGATCAAATGCGTTCATGTATGTGACATGCGAGTGAGGGTATCCTATGCAATGAGTTTGCATAAGACTGGACCACGAAATAGTAATCACTAGATGTAACTCCGTTAACTAGTTGGATTGCTATTTCATTAGGATGACCTAGGTAACTTAGTCTTAATCCTGAGTGTATTATGAACTCCTGTTTGCGAGGGATTGTCCTTTGATTTATACGAGTGAGAGTGGCCAGATTGCCGACTCAATATTCTTATCATTTTGGGGACAATACCGAGTGGAGAGCTGGGAACATAATCACACAAGATGGAATTCACTCCTTCCCACCTTTAGGGTAAGTAGATAAGTGTTCCCTTAAATGGTGTCTCCGAGACTTGAACAAAGGGCCCTACCCTCTCAATGGCACGAGAGGGGTTTCTGTTTAGTGGTTGGACCATAAACAGGTTGTTCATTAGAGGAGCACTGGTATTTAAGGACTAGAGGTAACCCAGGGGTAAAACGGTAATTTGACCCAGCTGGAGTTACGAACACTTGTGAAGGACTAACTTACTGGTATTGGTCTATATCCGTGGACACAGAAATATATCTACAGTGAGAAGAGTTCAGCTGTGAGTCTTTAGTGGAGTGTACACACAGTTAACGAATATTGATTAATGTGGTTAATGAGTTTAGCCAATTAATCTCATATCGTTGTAGCTTCTGATCTGTAGGTCCATTAGGTCCCCTTCCTAGCTCATAAAGAGTAATGAGATTTATTTATATTGGTTGTAATTTGAAATGTTCAAATTTACTTTGGGAATTAATATAATGTATATTGATACATTATAATATAAAGTTTATATTTTAATTAGACTTTATTATATAAATTTAATTTTGGATATGATTCAAAATTAAATTATGAGAGAATAAAATATTTGAATAAGTTCAAACATCAGTTTAATGTGAATTAGATTCATATTAAAACTATAAGTTAAAATTTAATGTGTATATGATACATATTAAAACTATAAGTTATGAGAGAAATTTATATTTGAATATGATTCAAATTATGGATTAAATTAAATATAAGATATTTAATTTAGAAATTAATTAATTGGAGAATTAATTAATAGTTTTGTTTAATTTGATTTAATTAAATTTGATTTAATTAAATTAATTAAATTAAAACTATAGGTTATGTGAGAGATATTCATTTAAATAAGATTTAAATGAAATATTAATTATTTAATTATTTATTTAATTAATATAATTAATTAATTAATTAATATTAATTTAATATTAATTTATTAAATTAATAAGGAACGTGGGTGGTTTTCCCACGTTCCCAATTATTCTCTCTAACTTCCCTCTTCTTCCGACTGAAGAAGAGGGAATTTTTTGCGTAACAAATTTTTTTTCTCTTAAACGGGAGAGAGTTCTGCGAAGAAGTCTATCCATTCTAAAAAAAAAAATCTCTCCATTCCCTTATTCCAATTTTGGTTCCCACAAACCATCTCAATCAGAGAATAGGAAGGTTTTCAAGTGGTGGTGCCCCAAAAATTTGGTGATTGGCAGATTCAGAGTCGTCAACGAGCGTAAGTTTTATTCTCTGTAATTTTTTAAAGCATGTTTAATCAATATTTTATGCCAATGTATTGGTATTTTTAAGGTTCTAATTAAAATTGAGTTTCTGTATATTTTCCGCTGTAAAGGGTTTTCATCCCTTCAATTGGTATCAGAGCCATCTCAGTTTTAATTGAGAATTTTAAAAATTTGCATTGGTTAGGTGGGATCTCTGCATTATGAATGTGGTTTTTGCAATTGAATGTTTCTGTAATTTTGGCCATAGATTTACTGTTTTGATAAGATCAAAATGTAAAGGCCCCTGCGTTTTTGGGCATTTTAATTTGTAAATCTGTAATTTAGAGTCCAATTTTTGGATTCGGGGTGTTTTTCTGAGTTTTTTGACACCAAATTTGCCCAAAACGGACACCCGGAAGGCCATCAACGAGAGTTTTTCGATTCTGTACGGAAACCGAGAAAAAAAAAAAAAAAAAAAAAAAAATCCGCGGCTGGAGGTTGAAGAAGGGATGACGTCATCGTGACGTCACTGGATGTACGGACGGAGCCCGCGGCTCGGCTCGGCGGCACTTGTACGGACGGCTCGGGTGTACGGACGGCTCGGCGGGGTGTACGGACGACTCGGCTTCGGGTGTACGGACGGCTCGGCTCGTGGTGTACGGACGGCTCGGCTCGGATGTACGGACGGCTCGGTTCACTCGGCTGTACGGACGGCTCGGCGCGGTCGGCTCGGTTCGGCTCCGATTTTTTCATATGGTGCCGGTTCAAGGGGTTTTGGGCCGGTTCTTCCTATTTTAGGCCGGTTCAAGCATTTTTTAGCCGGTTTGAAGTTTTTTGAAGGTTTTGAGGCCGGTTTTGGAGCTTTGAAAGCACTTTTAGGATTTTTTAAGGCTTTATTATTGTAATTATTGCTTTATTTTATCCTAGAGGCCAATTTTACAGGTTCAATTGTTATTTAATGCTTTATGGATGTCATTTAGATGAATCCCACCTTAGGTTAAGCATGTTCATGCATTTTTATATATTATAAATGTTATAATGTATGGTTTTAATGCATGATTATGAATTTCATGAGTAATTTAAAATATGTTGATATTTTAAATATATGAAATTGAATAAGCATGATGCATGACATTACTTAGTTAAATATAATTTGTTATATTTAAATTAATGTATTGTGTATGCTTGATTGTTTTTCATATTTTTTTTAATATAATTGTTATATTAATAAAAGATGAAAATTAATTTGCATTGTGCATATTACATCCATAGTTTAATATAATTGTTATATTAATATAATGTATGCATGTAATATGGTTTTATTTAATTATAATTTGTTTTTAATTATTTAAACCATAGTATGTATGATTATAGGGCTAATTAACTAATTTTATAATAGTTATAAAATTTGATTATTAGAAACCGTCAACCTATAATAAAGAGTTGCATGCAAACGTAGGATCTTAGGATTAATTTGGTTTAATTTTAACATGTTTAAAATTAAATAGACCTAAGATCACATTAATTCTAATAGGATTAGAATTAAGTCTTATTTTTAGTTTAATGAAACTAAATAGGACAAATAGGATTTAAGGTTATAAGGGAACTCCACCGGTAAAGTTCTGTCTAAGGCTGGGGGTACTTAAGTTGACGGTTTACGGAACACCTCCTACCTGGGAACTGACCCGGAACCGGCGTTGAATTAACCTTATTCCTATTAGCATAAGATGTCACTAGGTAAATTAAATGGTTTAATACACCTAGAAACTTTAGTGTAAAGTTTTATTATAAGTGTTATAATAAGAATAGACTTAGTTAGATTCATTTAGCCGGAATTTAGCTAAGTGCAACTAAACCTAAATTAATAGAACATTTTAGTGGGAGAAAAATGGTATATATGATATATCAATTTTTATTTTTGCTTTCACGTCCCTAAGAGTTCACACGTGAGATCCATACTCGGCTTCGTGTCGCCCTGGGCGCGGCCTCCTTTCGGAAAGTGTTTGTATGGGTCAATAACAAGGTGAATAGGGGAAATGTTCAT
Source organism: Cucumis melo (assembly GCF_025177605.1). Lineage (NCBI taxonomy): Eukaryota > Viridiplantae > Streptophyta > Magnoliopsida > Cucurbitales > Cucurbitaceae > Cucumis > Cucumis melo. Next base: position 6,111,658 of record NC_066866.1, read on the forward strand.
AGTAAGTGGGAGAAGGACGCGTGTCAACGTATCCTACGGTCTCCTCCATTAGGTTGCACCGTGAGATTTCTATGATCCGCCTGCGTGTCGTCCTGGAGCGACCATCCCTTCGGAGGGCTTGATCATATAAGTCGGAACATCGCAAACTCCAGAAATGGATAGGATTTCTTAGGTTAATCTTCAACAGTTGTCTTTCCTAAACAGTAGCCTGTTGAAGCGTACCTCTGGGATCTGAAAATGGTAGGGTCACACTTACGGGATGAATTAAGTTAGTTAATGAATCCTTGACCGAACAACGATAGCTAAGAACTATAGGAATAAGAGTTATTCTGGTATTAGTAATTAGTTGAGATTGTCTCAATTCAGAAGAAGAGTAATTGATCACCCTTCGGTGATTTTTGTTCTAAACTTCTGAAGTATCGTTGCAAAAACTAAATCATTAGTTTTATTAGGGTTCTTTGATTGTTTGTTTTTGCTGAATTGATTGGATTGTTTTATGTAATGGGTTAAGACAAAGATAACTAATATGGTCAATTGTTTGCTATTTCAGCATGTCTTCCTCAATTATTGCATTGCTTAAAAAAGATCAATTAACCGGTGAAAATTATGCGACGTGGAAATCGAAACTGAATATGATTTTAGTTATCGTTGATCTAAGCTTCGTCTTAATGGAGGAATGTCCTCCTTTCCCCACTAAACATGCATCCCAAAGTGTTAGGGATGCATATGACCGTTGGACAAAGGCCAATGACAAGGCTCGCCTCCACATCTTGGCTAGTATGTCTGACATACTAAGCAAGAAACATGAGATCATGGTCACTGCACGTCAGATCATGGACTCTCTTAGAGAGATGTTTGGACAACCGTCCATTCAGATCAAACAAGAGGCAAATGTTGCCCATTCTAAGAGGAGGTTTGTACCTTCACCTTCTGGATCTGAGAAAATTCAAAAGAGGAAAGAAGGGAAAGGGAAAGGTCCTACTATTGCTGTTGAGGACAAAGGGAAGGCTAAGGTAGCCATCAAGAGGAAATGTTTTCACTGCAATGTTGATGAGCATTGGAAAACAAATTGCCCTAAGTACCTTGTTAAGAAGAAAGAAAAGGAAGGTAAATATGATTTACTTGTCTTGGAAACATGTTTAGTGGAAAATGACCAAAATGCCTGGATACTTGATTCAGGGGCCACTAACCATGTTTGTTCTTCTTTACAAGAAACTAGTTCCTTCAAGCAGCTTGAGGACAGTGAGATGACACTCAAGGTTGGAACGGGAGATGTTATTTCAGCTCGTGCAGTGGGAGATGCTAAGTTGTTTTTCGGAAATAAATTCATGTTTTTGGAAAACTTGTACATAGTTCCTAAAATTAAAAGGAACTTAGTTTCTGTTTCTTGTCTTATTGAACATATGTACTCAATTAATTTTTCTATGAATGAAGCGTTCATTTATAAGAATGGTGTACATATTTGTTCAGCTAAGCTTGAAAACAACTTGTATGTATTAAGACCTAATGAAGCAAAAGCAGTTTTAAATCATGAGATGTTTAGAACTGCTAATACTCAAAATAAAAGGCAAAGAATTTCTCCAAATAACAATACCTATCTTTGGCATTTAAGATTAGGTCACATAAATCTCGATCGGATCGGGAGATTGGTAAAGAATGGACTTCTAAACAAGTTAAAAGATGTTTCATTACCTCCATGTGAATCTTGTCTTGAAGGTAAAATGACAAAGAGACCTTTTACTGGAAAAGGTTATAGAGCCAAAGAGCCTTTAGAACTTATACATTCAGACCTCTGTGGTCCGATGAATGTAAAAGCTAGAGGGGGTTTTGAATACTTCATCTCTTTTATAGATGATTATTCTAGGTATGGTTATTTATACTTAATGGAGCATAAGTCTGAAGCTCTTGAAAAGTTCAAGGAGTATAAGACTGAAGTTGAAAATCTATTAAGTAAAAAGATTAAAATACTTCGATCTGATCGAGGTGGAGAGTACATGGATTTGAGATTTCAGGACTATATGATAGAACATGGAATCCAATCCCAACTCTCAGCACCTGGTACACCTCAACAAAATGGTGTATCAGAGAGGAGAAATAGAACCTTGTTAGACATGGTTCGTTCAATGATGAGTTACGCTCAATTGCCTAGCTCGTTTTGGGGGTATGCAGTAGAGACTGCAGTTCATATCTTGAACAATGTTCCCTCGAAGAGTGTTTCTGAAACACCTTTCGAGCTATGGAGAGGACGTAAACCTAGTTTAAGTCATTTCAGAATTTGGGGTTGTCCAGCACACGTATTAGTGACAAATCCCAAGAAGTTGGAACCTCGTTCAAGGTTATGCCAATTTGTTGGTTACCCTAAAGAGACGAGAGGTGGTCTATTCTTTGATCCACAAGAAAATAGAGTGTTTGTATCGACAAATGCTACTTTCTTGGAAGAATACCACATGAGAAATCATAAACCACGAAGCAAATTAGTATTAAGTGAAGCTACTGATGAATCAACAAGGGTTGTTGATGAAGTTGGTCCCTCATCAAGGGTTGATGAAACCACCACATCAGGTCAATCTCATCCTTCTCAATCGTTGAGAATGCCTCGACGCAGTGGGAGGGTTGTATCACAACCTAACCGCTATTTGGGTTTAACTGAAACTCAAGTTGTCATACCAGATGATGGTGTTGAGGATCCATTGTCCTATAAACAGGCAATGAATGATGTAGATAAGGACCAATGGGTCAAAGCCATGGACCTTGAAATGGAGTCTATGTACTTCAATTCAGTGTGGGAGCTTGTAGATCTACCTGAAGGGGTAAAACCTATAGGGTGCAAATGGATCTATAAGAGAAAGAGAGATTCAGCTGGGAAGGTACAGACCTTTAAAGCTAGACTTGTGGCAAAAGGGTATACCCAAAGGGAAGGGGTTGACTATGAGGAAACTTTCTCTCCTGTTGCTATGTTAAAGTCTATAAGGATTCTCTTGTCCATCGCCACATTTTATGATTATGAAATATGGCAAATGGATGTCAAGACTGCTTTTCTGAATGGCTCTCTTGAAGAGAGTATCTTTATGTCTCAGCCCGAAGGGTTCATAACCCAAGGTCAAGAGCAAAAAGTTTGCAAGCTGAATCGATCCATTTATGGGTTGAAACAAGCATCAAGATCTTGGAACATTAGGTTTGATACTGCAATCAAATCCTATGGTTTTGACCAGAATGTTGATGAACCTTGTGTATATAAGAAAATCAACAAAGGAAAAGTAGCTTTCTTAGTACTTTATGTGGACGATATCCTCCTCATTGGGAATGATGTGGGTTACCTTACTGACGTTAAAGCTTGGCTAGCAGCCCAATTCCAAATGAAAGATTTAGGAGAGGCACAATATGTTCTTGGGATCCAAATCATAAGGGATCGTAAGAACAAAACGCTAGCACTGTCTCAAGCAACCTATATCGACAAATTGTTGGTTCGATATTCGATGCAGAACTCTAAGAAGGGTTTATTACCTTTCAGGCATGGAGTTCACTTGTCTAAGGAACAGAGTCCTAAGACACCTCAAGAAGTTGAGGATATGAGACGTATTCCCTATGCCTCAGTTGTGGGCAGCTTAATGTATGCTATGCTCTGCACTAGGCCAGACATTTGTTATGCAGTGGGAATAGTCAGTAGGTATCAGTCCAACCCAGGGTTAGACCATTGGACGGCGGTTAAAATTGTTCTCAAGTATCTTAGGAGAACGAGAGACTACATGCTTGTGTATGGAGCTAAGGATTTGATCCTTACAGGATACACTGATTCTGATTTCCAAACCGATAAGGATTCTAGGAAATCCACATCGGGATCAGTGTTCACCCTAAATGGGGGAGCTGTAGTATGGCGTAGCATCAAACAAGGATGCATTGCAGACTCTACAATGGAGGCTGAATACGTCGCTGCTTGTGAAGCAGCAAAAGAAGCAGTTTGGCTTAGGAAGTTCCTACATGATTTGGAAGTTGTTCCAAATATGAACTTGCCCATCACTCTATATTGTGATAACAGTGGGGCAGTAGCCAATTCTAAAGAACCTCGCAGCCATAAACGAGGGAAACACATAGAGAGGAAGTATCATCTGATACGGGAGATTGTGCAACGAGGGGATGTGATCGTCACCAAGATCGCTTCGGAGCACAACATTGCTGATCCATTTACGAAGACTCTCACGGCTAAAGTGTTCGAGGGTCATCTAGAAAGTCTAGGTCTACGAGATATGTACATTAGGTAACCTAGGGCAAGTGGGAGATGTGTAATGGGTATGATGATGCCCTAGTTTATTGTATTTGTATATATACGTTTTATGTAATATACTTGTACATTTTACCATTTCCAATGTTTGAGGATTACTCTACTATGTACATCCCATAAGGACTAGAGTTTTAGTCCAAGTGGGAGTTTGTTGGGTTTTATGTCCTAAAACTCGTAGATAGTAAATATAATCAATTGACCGTCATTAATAAAGTATTTTATTATTTAATTTCAATAAGTGTTATTGATTATTTTATTAGTTTTGTCTTAATAACCCAAATCCAATAAACTAACATCCTAAGCTGTTTGATGAGTCTTGAACAGTATGTAGAGACATACAGGGATTAATGTTCAAGATCAGCTTAAAGAGTCTATAGTATAGGGTTAAGGTTGGGTACCTTATCCTGTTAACACTATGGATACGGCTCACTTTGTATTTGATACAGACACATTGATCAAATGCGTTCATGTATGTGACATGCGAGTGAGGGTATCCTATGCAATGAGTTTGCATAAGACTGGACCACGAAATAGTAATCACTAGATGTAACTCCGTTAACTAGTTGGATTGCTATTTCATTAGGATGACCTAGGTAACTTAGTCTTAATCCTGAGTGTATTATGAACTCCTGTTTGCGAGGGATTGTCCTTTGATTTATACGAGTGAGAGTGGCCAGATTGCCGACTCAATATTCTTATCATTTTGGGGACAATACCGAGTGGAGAGCTGGGAACATAATCACACAAGATGGAATTCACTCCTTCCCACCTTTAGGGTAAGTAGATAAGTGTTCCCTTAAATGGTGTCTCCGAGACTTGAACAAAGGGCCCTACCCTCTCAATGGCACGAGAGGGGTTTCTGTTTAGTGGTTGGACCATAAACAGGTTGTTCATTAGAGGAGCACTGGTATTTAAGGACTAGAGGTAACCCAGGGGTAAAACGGTAATTTGACCCAGCTGGAGTTACGAACACTTGTGAAGGACTAACTTACTGGTATTGGTCTATATCCGTGGACACAGAAATATATCTACAGTGAGAAGAGTTCAGCTGTGAGTCTTTAGTGGAGTGTACACACAGTTAACGAATATTGATTAATGTGGTTAATGAGTTTAGCCAATTAATCTCATATCGTTGTAGCTTCTGATCTGTAGGTCCATTAGGTCCCCTTCCTAGCTCATAAAGAGTAATGAGATTTATTTATATTGGTTGTAATTTGAAATGTTCAAATTTACTTTGGGAATTAATATAATGTATATTGATACATTATAATATAAAGTTTATATTTTAATTAGACTTTATTATATAAATTTAATTTTGGATATGATTCAAAATTAAATTATGAGAGAATAAAATATTTGAATAAGTTCAAATATCAGTTTAATGTGAATTAGATTCATATTAAAACTATAAGTTAAAATTTAATGTGTATATGATACATATTAAAACTATAAGTTATGAGAGAAATTTATATTTGAATATGATTCAAATTATGGATTAAATTAAATATAAGATATTTAATTTAGAAATTAATTAATTGGAGAATTAATTAATAGTTTTGTTTAATTTGATTTAATTAAATTTGATTTAATTAAATTAATTAAATTAAAACTATAGGTTATGTGAGAGATATTCATTTAAATAAGATTTAAATGAAATATTAATTATTTAATTATTTATTTAATTAATATAATTAATTAATTAATTAATATTAATTTAATATTAATTTATTAAATTAATAAGGAACGTGGGTGGTTTTCCCACGTTCCCAATTATTCTCTCTAACTTCCCTCTTCTTCCGACTGAAGAAGAGGGAATTTTTTGCGTAACAAATTTTTTTTCTCTTAAACGGGAGAGAGTTCTGCGAAGAAGTCTATCCATTCTAAAAAAAAAAATCTCTCCATTCCCTTATTCCAATTTTGGTTCCCACAAACCATCTCAATCAGAGAATAGGAAGGTTTTCAAGTGGTGGTGCCCCAAAAATTTGGTGATTGGCAGATTCAGAGTCGTCAACGAGCGTAAGTTTTATTCTCTGTAATTTTTTAAAGCATGTTTAATCAATATTTTATGCCAATGTATTGGTATTTTTAAGGTTCTAATTAAAATTGAGTTTCTGTATATTTTCCGCTGTAAAGGGTTTTCATCCCTTCACCTCTCACACTCATTAAGTTCTCCCTGTCGAGCACACCAAACTACCTTCTTTCTCCGTTCAAGGCCCCAACTTGTGCCTACAAACAGATCAAGAATTCCTGGAGAAATTTTAATTTCTTTGAAATGGCTCTAGGAATAATAAAACAAGGCATCTCATAAATTGGAACTTATGCACAACTCCTCGCTCAAAAGGGGGTCTTGGAATAACAAAGGTCAGGAACACAAAATTTTCTTTTATCAGTAAATGGATTTGGAGATATCATTAGGAAGACAACACAATGTGGAAAAATCTATTAGATGCCAAATACCAGAAAAAGTCCTTAGGAGATCTTCGTTGTGTTCTTAGACACAACTTTACAAAGGCTCCTTCGAGATCCATAATCAAGACATATGATTGGTTTGAAACTAAATTCAAATGGATCATAAACAACGGTGAAAATCTATCTATTTCGCACTCAAAATGCATTGGTGTAAACACTCTGGCAGAGAGTTATCCAAGGCTCTTTGCTCTCTTTATTAACCAAGACGCCTTAGTAAAGGATATGTGGGATGCAAGCATACACAAATGGAAGTTTCAAACAAGACAAAGACTCAACGATAGGAAAGAAACTCTTTGGCAATCCCTTAGGCTTTCTCTTCCAGTACCAGAAATCAACAAAGGGTCAGGTAAACCATGGTAGACTCTAAATAACAGTGGCTCCTTCACCATCGCTTAAGTTAAAAAAGCCCTTTTCGATGAAACATTGGCACTATCTACAATGACATAGGCTATCAACTACAAAAATCTATGGGGATCTAGCATTAAAAATATGCAAATTCTTTCTTTGGACAGTGAGCCATGGTCGATTAAACACTATAGATGTCCTTCAAAAGAGGTACCCTAACTCATCATTAAATCCAAACTGGTGTATCTTATGCAAAAGTGACACAGAGGATATAAACCATTTGTTTATACATTACAAGAAGGCAAAAAGAATTTGGCAAAAAATTTAAGAGACCACATCGATAAAGTTCAACAAAAGCAACATAAAGTGGCATAATCAAATTCAACATAATTGTAGCAACCTTATGGACTATTTGGATCAAAAGAAATAATTTGATTTTCAAGGAGGAACATACCAGTTCGATCGCCTGTTGGGAAAACATCTGCAACCTTGTTGGTATTTGGTCTTCAAGACACCATCTGCTGAAGGACTACAGCCATAGCACTATCTCCATGAATCTTCTTGCGCAATTATCCTTGTTTCGATGTTTTTGGCTTACCTCTAGCCTAAAATGCAACATCTTTTATCAATAAAACTAGGATATGAGGAAACCATCCTCATATCCAGTACGTTTTCATTAAAAAAAAAAAAAGTGCTTGAGAGAAGGGATATGTTGGTAAAGTTATGATATTGTTTTATTTTTCAAATTTTTAAATTTTTTTTCCAATTCATATAGTAAATGTAAAAACAAATTATTGCATCTTTTTTTTTTTTAATTTCGAAATCATCCAAAATTTTGTGTAATAGTTTGCCTTACTTTCTCTAACGTCGACGTCCATATTTAATTTGATTAAATTAGTAATTACATTTCGCCAATTTGCCAATAATTTATTTACACATTTGTAATATTTTTTTCGAAGTCATTTTGTAAATGTAAAAACCACTTATTGCATATTTTTCATTCTCGAAAGTGTCCAACATTTTTTTAATAGTAATTACGTAACACCTAAATGTCTTTTTTTTGCAAATGTTACATACACACTGTGTAAATTAAAATTTGTTCAACCAACACCCGTTAATGCGAATTGTGATACTAGGACTTCCATTAATACCAACAAATAGAGTAAATACTGAAATAGTTTCATGAAATAGAATTACTGAGAACGATATAAATCATATAAGGATCGAATTAAGAAAACATAAAGTAAGACGGTGGAAGTAAAAGAATAGTCATGAGTTTTCTTGTAGGAGAATTGTGCAGAAGTCCATCTTTTCGTCAATCATCTCAAGGAAACCACGCATGTCATCCAAATTACGAAAAAGCTCCATGAGCAGCGCGTCCTGTCCAACCTACTTAGTTTGGGCATCCCACGCAACTGGCAAAGGACTTTTCGGCAAATTGTGGTCTCATTCTGAAGTGTGACAGCAGGCCACTCAGCAATGGCCCTCAGTTGGTCATTGCATACTCCAACGTCTCCTAAATTAACTCAATCTTACCCACCCGCTGCCCTCCCCTCTTTCGCTTTGATCCACTCAATTCGGTCCTACCGTCGGATGTGCGACCATGTCGTAAGGCGCGTAGATCATCCTGGGACATGTTAAACCCCTAGCTGTACATGGTGGGGATCTCCATATCGTTTTCATCAGGTGTTTGAAATCCCTTTATACCCCCTGGGTCATTGGACCCGACATCGATGATAGTCTCTGCACCTCGACCCATCGCCATATCCTTCCCAAACATACATGCCAATTCATCGTAGGAGGTTCAGGAGACCCTTTTCTATAGGATGTGTTTCAGATGCATACAAACATGGTCAATAAAAACTTGCACTATATAAACAGTTCAACCAAAGTAAAGTTTCGAAGTATTGATATGTTCTTTAATTTTTTCCTTACCCTGACCCAGTTGTCGAACATGTTCTTTTCAGCAATTATGCACTTTGCCTCATCATTCCACCCGAACCCACTGCATGATGGTCTATGCATTTCTATGATTGCTTGGAAGGTCCACTTCAATGTCTTTATTCGGCAGTCTATAACAGTAGTGGCTTGGACAAGACATCCAGGAAACTTTACAACCATCATATGAACAAGTTAGGCTAGGTAACCTCGTCGAAACATGCCGTTGTCCAACTTCCATCCACTCGTGGATGACAACTCCGCCAAACACTCCACTAGTGTGGCCTCCTCCTCCTTTGTCCATATATGCTTAGGGTCACGTGATGAATTTGTCATACTGACAATGAATATGACAACAAAGGCATGCATACGTAAGTAATGTCGAATACTAGCAGTAAAGAAACATGAAAAAGAAACAACTTCAACATATATCATGTGAATGTATATATTTCCATTAATGTAATCGATGCACGCATGCATTTAACATTAAATAACACAGTAGCGATAGTAAAATTACAAAAACACAGTAGCTTCTAATTTTAAATGTTGTGAGCTATTCATTATGCAACTGCCATTCATTGAACATCGTCGCGACTAGTTCATCTTGCCACTGTGTCCATTAGTTTGAGGTCTCAATGTAGTGAATTTTGTCACCTGTGGTGGTCCTTACGTACGTCGAGTCTCCCTTGTCGATGTCCTCTAAGTCATTGGTATTCATCATCTCTCTGGTTATCAAATTGTGCAGTAGGCAACATGCTAGCGTAGTACGACATTGGACTTGGACGGGGTAGTATGACTTCCCACAAAGGATAGGCCAGCGACCCTTTAAAAGATCAAACACGCATTCAATGACATTCCATGCAGATGAGTGTTTCATGTTGAAGTACTCTTTCGCAATGGTTGATGCATTTCCAGTGTCATGCCACTCTTGCAAGTGGCCTCTGCCCTCTCTAAGGAGTGAGATATCCCTTCCCATTTGGATACCCTGCGTCATACAAATAGCAAAATCCTATTACACAAGACAACGGGTTATACGCAGTGATGTAGGAATGTTTAAACGTTGTGGTAGGAGTAAAAATTGTAGATACCCTTGAGAACTTGAAGTCTGTTTGGTCGTGCAAGCGTATCCTGAAGAATGCGTGAATCTACTGTTCCCAGCCAACCAGAATGAATATGAAATCGCCTTTAGTGTCGCAGACTCCGAGGACATTAGTAGAAATTTCGCCCATATGCATTTTGTATCTAGGGTGATCGATTTGTGGCATGTTCACCTTTATATATGACCCATCTAATGCTCAAGGCAATTCTGCAAAGTTAAACAAACAACCATTAATTATTGGGACGTTTTGATACGTGACATACAGATGATTTTGACAACGTGCACCTCGAAGCACTTCCACTATGGACTGGTGTAGATGTTGGTGACTAGCTACATTTTCTTTATCAACTCGTCATGCAGTCATATCGTTGTAGGTTGAAATGTCGAGAAACAGTCTCACCGGACCAAACAAATTCTTTCCATATAACTCGATTCTTCACGTCATGGGCAAGGACGTCCAAGATCATTGCAACCATTTTCTCAACATCGACAATCTCTCTATCGACGAAAGGCTAGCAATAGTTCGTAGTAAATGACATAAAATAGCAAATGTCGACTTGTCCATTCGAGTACTTTGGTGACATACTAGGTTGGACTCGTGTATCATGCAAAAGTACGCAAGCTGCCTAATTCTATACCTAGTATCGTAGGTTGTATGTGTCAGGTGCTTATTGTTGTTTATGAGTGTCTCCAATGTTAGCAGTAGCTACTGATGTTGGGAAACGCGAATACAATTAGGATTGCACAAGGTTTTGTGGATCCATTTGAAGGTAACAACTTTCCTAACAATTATTAAGTACGTGTGTTATTAGAATGTTGATATACATGTTAAAAAACCAAACAAGTAAACCTCAAGTTCTAATATGAAATGTACCTACAACTCTTGAACAAATTCAAATTTCAAACTGTGTTATTAGTGAATTTCAAAGAAACAATATTGATATAGATGTTTTAAAAAGCCTAATATGACAATTGGTAACATGTGTAATGAAACTAGATGAGAAGAAATTTGTGTACAACTTGTGTACAATGTCTACTTTTAGTGAGTGATTAAAATAGAATGGATGTGTATACTTAGAAAAATATATACAAGTATTGCAAATTATTCTAATTTCAAATAAGTAGTACTACAAACAAATGAAAACATTTCTCTCACATTGCTCACACACAAAATTCCACTAAAAGAATGTTTTTAAAACACATTGAAACTAAATTTGAAAACGTTACTATAGTTATAGACCTATGTTTCCTAATGTGAAAAAAATTTTAAAAACAAAACATGTGGTCATATTGGAACTATAGTAGGTTTGGAATTTTCTTAGTTTCATTTTTTAACATATTAGGGGCATCATTTCACTTTTGAAAAGTGACATAGTAATTATTTTTATTGTGTTTCAATTTATCGATCATGTTTGACGGGTATGCTTGTTTTAAAAAGATAGTAGTGAATTATGGTGAAATTCAAAGTATTGGGATGGTATTTTTGCAAAAACAATATTGACCATGCATGGAATAAATTGCCAAGATTTTCAAATTTTAAAGTTCATAGAATGAAAACATATTAAAAATGTTCTACATAATGTGAAATCTAGTGTCAATACAAAACAAAAAAGATGGCAACTTAAAAAACTGAAAGTTTGTCCCATATAATTGAAATTAAATTACACATTCCTAACAAAAAAAAATGAAACAAAACGACAACACAAACTGAAATAATGATCTCCAAACAGCTAATCTATAGTACCTCTTATAAGGATATTGTGAAGGCCGACGTCCTGCATAAGAAAAACAAGATTAGAAAACGACGAAGGGACATGCAGACGAAGTATTGTAAAAGAGTGGAGTTAATAAAAGAACAAAATAAAAGAAAAAGAACAACTACATACCTTGTATGTCGACGAATGGACCCAAAATCAAGATTCAAAACGTAAGGCGCTACTAATAAGCATGAAAAATGGTTTTTTGAGAAACAATTAGGAGTCTCAGAGTAAAGAAATTCGCTCAACAATTTGGATCGAGTTTCATAGTAGTGGAAACATCAATTAAAAGGAAAAAAAAACAAGGAACAAACACAGATAATAGGATGGAACATAGATACAAAACAAGATTGAACGAGATGGAGGATGGTAATAATATGCAAAGAACAAAATGAAGAAACAAAGAACAAGGTACAAAGGACACGCAAAACAGCCAACTCAAACGATGGAAGTAAAAGCATTAAACGACATTAAAACGATTTTTATAGTGGTTGAAACATCAATTAAAAGATTTGAACATAGGTAAGTGCCACTAATAATAACATGGAGCATACATACGAAACAAGGCAGAAAGTGATGGAGGATCCTAACAATATAGAAACAACAAAGTGAACAAACAAAGATCAAGGTACAGAGGCACACAAAACAGCCAACAAACTCAACAAAGGAAGTAAAAGCATATAAATAGACTAAATATATTTTTGTTAAGTGGTTGAATGAAGTAAAATAGTACAACATATACATAAATGACTGTGCAGAGAGAACATGAATTATACATACAAAATAAGGCCGAAAAGGATGGACAATGATAAAAATATTGGAACAAAAAGTGACCTTTCAAAGAGAAAATAACAAAAAATAGAAGAAGGCAACCAATGAAATCCAAATGCAGTGATATGACAAAAGAGGAAAGGTGTATATATAGGGGGGATGAGGGAAGTTATGATGTCTTTAATGACCACACACCAAAAACCACAAGGGAATCTCTACAAATGATAGGAGAAAAGCATAGAAAAGTCACACAACAGTCAAACCCTAACCATTGTAAGCTACCCTATTTAGTACAAAAGGAAAGATTGTCAAAAGGATTGGAAAGACAAAACAATCTGCAGGAACAGATTTAAGCAACTAAAGTTTTTCTCCATAAGAGAAATTAGCCAAGAAAACAAGAAAACATGATAGAAAGTACTCAATAAAAGTGAAGGAAAATTACAAGAAGAAGACAAATTGCATTCATAATTCACAGATAAATCGTGCAATTAGGTAATCTTCACAGAGTCGAAACAACAAAGATTGAAGCAAAAATACAAGCATTGGAAACAAATGAAGACAATCTTTAATTGAATCGAAGGAAACAACAACATATGAACAAAAAAAAAAGTTTAATGGAACCGAAAGAAACAACAATATAGCCAAACTTGTACCTAACAGAAGAAAAATTCAAACATATTCAAGGATGAGAAAAAAATTCAAAAATAAGTCGAGGACCAACAAACTCATCATCTGCTTTGCATAAAATAAAATCAAAACAAGAGTTACCTCCCTACCATGCTTGAGCCTCACCGATTGCCATAAAACGATGTCATGTGTAGCATCAATCCTAAATCAGTGAAGGGAAACACCAATCGGCAAAGGAAACACTGAGCAGCAAATCGGTAAGTCGAGTGGCAAGTGGACTTCCTAGGGGCAACAACGAACTTGCATGTTCACGGAGAACACCCACAAATGGAAAACTGAAATGTTATGAAGGTAAAAAAACTTGGAGCCAAGCCTTCAGCAAAATGCGTTCAAGTTTCGAAGAGTGAGAGAGACGGTTTAGAGAGATGTAAAGATGGATTCTGAAGAGAAGCGAAGGGGGTTTTTTATAGAAGCGGGATAGATTTTTCGGGCGAGAAAACAAAACGGAAAAACGTTTAAAAGAAGGAAGACAATTTATAATCAAAGGGAAAGAGGAAGGAGAAGAAGAAGAAAGAAGAAAAAATGAATGGAAGGGAAAGAGGGATCGAAGACTAACACAGGTTGAAAGAAAGGGTTAACACAGGTTGAAAGAGATGATGAGGGAGACAAATCGGCACTGACTACAAACGAGAGAATGGAAGTTTAGAGGGGTCGGTAATACGGGTATTATGAAAACCCTAAAACTAGGATTTCCATAACCTTACATCCAAACAGGGGTTAGGGTTAACATAACCTAACCTTTATGATTTAACGCTTGCAATTTCGAGTTGTTAAATTGATTAAGACTTTATAACCTACCACTGAAAAAGGTTGGAAAACTTAAAAGCACCTACCACCCGTTGTATTGTGGTTGTCGGTTTGAACGTAATCTTTTTTTAATATAATGTGTTTTTTAAAAGTAATGTCAAAATAGGGTAGGAGGAAAAATATTGACAAAAATAGAGTAGTTTGGACGAAGTCGTGTACGGGGTCCACGACTTCAATGAGTTGGCACATGGACCCCACACATTTTTCTTTTTTCATTATTTAATATATATATATATATATATATGGGTCGGGGTCTTTCAAAAAATATAACAAAGTGGCAAAATATTTACACGATATAGAATAATTTCGAAAACGAAAAAAGCCCATAGGTCCATTGTCGAAAATACAAAAAATGTCCCATCAACCACGCCGTCAACAACGCGCGCGTAATACATTTGATATATGATCGTTTAGATTTGACTATTGTTTGGTACACGATTGTTTAGATTTGGTTGTTTAGATTCGGCTACAATTTATTTTTTAATTCTATCGTTTAATTTAGTTACACGATTGTTTAGATTTGACCGTTTAGATTTGGACCCAAATCTAAATGATTTTTTTTTTAAATTTGACACATGATTGTTTAGATTTAGCTAAACGATTTTTTTTAATTCTTTTTATATACAATCGTTTTTTTACACGAACGTTTATTTTTTCAAGATTTTTTAGTACATGATTGTTTAGATTTGGCTAAACAATTTTTTTTAATTCTTTTGGTACACCATCGTTTAATTTAGATTTGTCTCCACTATCATTTACTTTTTTTACACGATCGTTTACATTTGGCTACTCCAATCTAAATGATTTTTTTGTCAAGATTCTTCATACACGATCTTTTAGATTTTGCTTTTTTTTGTACACAGTCGTTTAGATTTGATTACTTTAATTTAAACGACATGAAAAAAGAAGAGGAAAAGAAGAAAGACAATAGAAATTAGATTAAACGATGTAAAAAAGAATAGGAAAAGAGAAAGACGATGGAAAGAAATCACAGCGAAAAAAAAAGATTAAAAGAAAAAAGACGATGAAAGAAATCACAAGAGGAAGACGATGAAAGAAATCGTAGCGAGGAAGGGAAGAAAAACAGAAGGGAATACCTAAAATATTTATAAAATGACTAACTTCATGGGCTTTGTTACACGGGCCGTAAATAGTTTTGTGTTTTGTGACATTTAGGAAAATTAACATATATATATATATATATATATATATATATATATATATATATATATATATAAAAGCCTTTAATAACGCTCACAAAGGCCTTTAACACACATATATATATAAAATTAACACATTAAAGCCTAACCGACATTAAAGGCCTTTAATAACGCTCACAAAGATGTCGGTTTCTAAGTGACATTAAAGGCCAAAATTCTTCTAGTGTATAAGTTTATATATTGATATCCGAGTTTAAATTAAGACAATTATTAGTTTAAAGCTTTATAATTTGATAGGTACAACTGCCAAATTTTAAAATTGAAACAATTCTTCAAGTTGATGAGTATAATTATACGTTCATCGTTTCCCATGGTTGACCACGTTTGAATCTGCACTCCAATAATTAATAACAATTAACAAGGAGTTGGCAATTTGATATATTTTTCAAATAAGCATGATTTCTATCAATTACTTGTTTTTGTGTGCATGATTTATGACGATTAATAACACTCCATGAGGACATAGGAATAGCCGAACCAAAATAACCTTTGAACAAAGAATCTACTAATTTGCAATTAACTTACCCTAATTTGGAAGTTTTCAATTCATTAATGTAATAATGTCAATTGATTAATAAAAACATTAATTAAAAAACATTATTATATATATCATGATGGAGATCTTAAACTTCTTATAGACATCAAACAAAAACAATGGAACAAAATGATGTGATCAGATTGAAACTTCTAATAGACACAAAGGGCCAAAGAGTTTTATTTGGAGAAGCAGATAAAACCACATGGATTTCCTTTTCCATTTACTTGCTTTTCCACTTGGAAGTGTGTGTGAGCTGCTGAAAGGCCTAAATATGGTTGGTTGTTTGGGGAATTTGTATCGAAGTGTTGAAACCTTGAACCAAAATTATTTGCAACCAAACAATAACATACAAACCCTCTTGAAACCCAAAGTCATTTCTTGTTGTAATTCTACAATGGTGTTGCCTTATACTACTGATCCCTCACCTTTGCCTAAATTTTATGTGTGTAGTTCTGTTTATAACAACAATAATTGCCGTTCTTATGTGTCTGATGACCCTAAAGCACTTTGTTCTAATTGTAAGAATCACATGAGTCGAGAGATTACTTATGTAAAGCCAATATCTTATTATGAAGAAGATGTAGGTTATGTGAAGGATTTGGTGACTTACATTGTGATGGATGATTTGAGTATTATGCCCATGTCTAATATCCCCACCACTACTCTCTTGAAAAAGTTTAATATCAAAGATATGGGTACTTTGGAGGAGAAGCTCATCACTTTCAATGTCAGTGAGGTAATATATATATATATATATGTTATTCGAACAATTCTCATGTATAATCTAGTGTGCAGTTCATGTTCTTCTTCTATATGCATAAAAAATCAGTTTTAGTAACTTTTTTTTAAAAAAAAAAAAATAAATAAATTACCACGTGATAGCTTTTAATAAGCAGGTGTTGAATAACCGAAGTTATTTCTTATATATTCCTTTCCTTTTTTAATATGATAACAAATTTAGTGGGAAAAACAATACATTTCTTTACCAGAAAATGTTTTGGTGCATTTTTGGTATCACATATTGTTATCCATTCTATCAATTTGTCCATGAATGATGTGACAAATTTTGTATTTCTTTAGAATGTTTTAATATTTTTGTATATGAGCGGTGATGAGAAGTGATGTACAAGATGGGTGACAATACTCAGAATGCACCCAAGTATTTTACACTTTTTTTTAATTTAAAGCTTCTTTCATAATTATTTTATTTTATTTTTATATTTATTAATTTTAAAATCTGAAGTCTATTTTCTATTCTACAATTTTCCATATTCTCTTCATTCATTATGTCATGTATGTTTAAAATTAGAGTAGGCTTGCTAACACTAATACTGAATTTCCACTAGTATTTCTATTTACTAAATTAAATTCATTACGTGAACAAATGAAATGTGCACTAGAAAATTAAAAATCCAATGAGGTATTTTTAATTTATTATTAAGCTCACAATTTGTTGCTTTTCTTTTTATGAAGGGAGTGAAATTGTTAGAGGCTTCTCTTCAGTCCAAGACAGTGCTCACCGATGTCTTCCTTGGAGAAGTTTTAAGTCCTCCAAAAACTGTTTCGAAAGGGAAGAAGCCTACTCCAAAGGTTACTACAAAAGGGAAGAGAAGGAAATAATCTGTCTTTTTTCTTTTCTGGTTTGGTTTGGTTTGGTTTCAGTTGCATCTTAGACAAATTAATATTTAGTTTTTTCTGTCTTATTCAATGTCTCGATGCTTGTGATTGTTTGTCATTTTGATCTAAGACAAATTAATATTTAGTTGTGTCTATCTTATTCGTTGTCTCGATGGATGTGATTGTTTGTCATTTTGACAAAATCTTCCTACTTTTTGTTTTGGAAAAAGTACTTTTGGTTTTCTTTGTATGCGATTAAATTGAGAAACATACAAATGAGCAAGTATTGCTCCTTTCTTAATCCAACGACCAAACAAGTGTGTTGGTATTGATAATTTATCATTGTTCATTTTGAGATTGATAAAACAAATAAAATATAACAATAAATCAAATCAACCCTCAAATTAATCAACCAAAGCTGCGCCTAATGAATTAGAAAAAATAATTAACAAATTAAACATACAAGATTGTTAACTCAATTCGATGACGTAACATCTACGTCTGGAGGATCTTTGACCCAAAGCTAGAACTTTTATTAATTTGATTTAGATCGTAACATCAACTTTATGATCTTTAGTACAAATTTTACATAGTCGATTCAATACTCTATACTAAAAGTGATCCCATTAACAATTTAACCTAGATCATTTAGAATAAATCAAATGATGAATATTTTTCCTGATGAAGTATTTCATCTAACTTGATAATTTAGAAGTTATTCGGAAAAACTCTTCCTGAATTAATTATCTCTTAATGATTCACATACACAGTGCGAACAATGCATATAGTTGTTTCTTCAGTCAAGATCTACAGACCAACCAACTCCTTTTCTAGACAAACTTACACAGTTCTTTTTCTTTCAGAAGTTTGCTGTAAACAATAATGTCAAGATGCTTGAGTATGTTGCTGTCGTGCTTCAAACCAGATGTATATATAGGAGAGAATGTCACAAACAATTTGGAAGAAAAAAATCTTTGCCATATAAACTCATAAGGAAAACTTTCTTAGTTTGACAAAATATTTTCTGAACAAATAAATATTTTTTATGAAGAAGGTCCCATCAATTAACTAAGAAACTCCCCCTTGAGACCTACTTCCATTATTTGTTCAGTCATGCACAAAAGACATCAGTTGGACCAACAATCATAATCATTAATAGATAAGATTGTTGTAGACAAAAGATAAATTAAATAGCCAAAAGTCAACTAAATAACTGCTGCAACAAGGACAGATAAAATTCAATTCAAAAAATAGTTTCAACAAAAAATTCTGTAGATCTTCCTCCCCCTTGCATGCAAACAAATAATTAGGAAGCTGGTGCGAACCGAGAAGACTCAGAAGATTCAAACTGAGTTTGAACAACATGAATAATAGTATCAACAACTGCACGTCTGCTAGTAAGACCAGCAATTAATTCATTTAGTTCAAGAATCGTCACACTCAGGGAACGTGATTCATCATATAGAAGTTGTCAGAGGCGAGAGGCGAGCTCTGATGGAAGATGAAGACCAGATGTAGGAATGTTCAAATGTGTAGCATTCTGAGAACTAGCTCTAGGAGGTCAAAACACAAAAGAAAGATAAAGCACATGAGACCCCTGAAACAATTTGTAACTAAGAGAAATGGTGCGAGGGGCAGGACTTGGGATATCCTCATCAGTGAGACCGTAGGATGCTGAGACAGTAAAAAGGCCCAGAGTAGTTGAGGAAAACAAATAGGGACATTGATCCCAAAAGTATCAACATGTCATAACACGTGTTGAAAAACAATGTCTCTAACATCTATTTTAGATCCAGTACCAATCAAAAATAGAAGATTAGCCAAAATAGTAGAAATTGTAGATAGATGAGTAGTAAGATGCCAATTGGTAATTCCAATCTTGTGTAGGATAGCATATTTGATGCTCAGTTTTACTATAGGAAACTGTCCATCAGACGACCATTGACAAACTAACCCTCTAGAGAGCTCTAACGCAAGTTGTTCAGGAAGTGGAAGGTTGACAGAATAATCAACAAGTAAGGAATGCTGCAAGAACTTATTTATAAGTGCAGGAGAAATTTCAAAGCACTTACCACGAACATGCACCTTCTGGTATTTAGGAGAACCATAGTCATCGAGTTTAGCAGGTAGATTAACTATAAACTCCCGAATAAACTTTGGATAAAAGGGCCTAACAACTGTGATTGTAGGCATCATACCAGCAGGTGTTGAATAAGAAATTTTTGGAACCAATTACAAATTGTCATATCATTTACTAAAATAATTGTATTTGAGATTAACTAAAAATTGGTTTGAGACCCAAATTAAATTTAAAGACAAATTGGACAATTCTAATGATGTCACATGTCTTTATTATGACAATTGGATCAAATTAATTATTTTGGTTCAATTAAATATTATTTACTTAGGCTAAAATTCAATTGAGCCAAAAAATAAGTTTAATTTAGCCCAAATAAATATCACCCAAATCTATGTGATTGAGCCCATGGGTATGGTCCATGGACCAGACTAGGCCCAAATCCATAAATGCCTAGCAGGTAACTCTATAAATAGAGAAGTTCTCTTCATTTGTAGGGGTTGGAAATTTTTGACTCCACAAGGTCAAATTCTCGCAAGAGTTAGAAGACTCCCCAACTCCTGAAGTCGACAACCCTTGAAGATTGAAACTCCTTGAACCTACAAGCTTTCTTCTAAGACTCTAACTTCAAGAACATCACGTGCTCTGCTTTTCTCAAATCAAGCGTAAGTATTTAGCCGAGAGAGAATCAAAGGATCAAATTCTAGAGATCGAACCACATCGCATCAAATTAACATAAATACAACATCAATACAAGTTCAACTCCACAAATCAAATTTCTTCGAAAATCTCGTGTGAACAACATCATTAAAAAGATCAATCAATTAACTAACAGAAATTATTGCCTCTGTTATTTATTTAATTAAATTTTACCAAAACTTGAATGCTCTTTTGGCCTTTGTGAACTCTGATGTCTATCTTGATTGTTCCAATTTCGATATGACTTCTCAATATTATGTCACTTTGAGTTTGACAAGAGTTAGATAACAATATGTTTTGTCTAATTAATCAGAATCTTTTTTTTTTAATAATTCATTTTAAAAAAGTAATGTCAAAAATAGGGTGGGAGGCAAACTATTGGCAAAAATAGGGTGATTTTGTGAAAGTCGTGTACCCCGTACACGACTTTGCTAGGAAATCGTATACGGGGTCCACGACTTCAGTGCGTGGATCCCACTCCCTTCTTTTTTAATTCAAAGATATTCAATATATATATTTATTTATTTAGTATTTAATACGTGGGCCCCACACGTATTAAATATATATTTATATATTTATATATTTATGTAACATTTAATATATATTATATTTTGGGTTTTTAATAAATGCATTAAACTTCTTAAAACAAAATTAAACAAACTATTCTACCAAATTTTGTTATTCGGACTAAGCTAAGCAGATAAAAGATGAAAAATAAGTAAAAATGAGCTTAAAAAAATTAAGACAATAGTATTTTATATATACATCAAATTTATATAAATAAAATCCAACAAAATTTGGGAATATTTTTTTTAATAATACATCTATTTTTGTCAATAGTTTGCCTCGTACCCTATTTTTGATATTATTTTTTAAAAATGCATTATTAAAAAAAATATTCCCAAATTTTTTTACTTATTTTTCATCTTTTATCTGCTTAGCTTAGTCCGAATAACGAAATTTGGTAGAATAGAAATCCAAAAGATTGAGTTTATATAATTTTGTTTTAAGAAGTTTAATGCATTTATTAAAAACCCAAAATATAATATATATATATATATATATATATATTGTAACGCCCCGAAGCTCGAGGTAAAAATTTTCGCATTTTAAGTGAATTTTAATAATATAATATTAATTATATTATTGATATTGGGTATTATTGTCATTTCAATTTTAATGTTAATATTTTTCCTTTTACTATTTACTTAATGTAAATATTAATATTATTATTTAATATTATTATAACTAATTAGTATTAATGTTTTATTATAAATTATTATTATTATTATCATTTTTATTTAATATATATTATTATTTATTTTAAATTATTTAATATTAATATTTTAATATTAATTATATTTATTTTGTTTTAATATATATATATATATATATTTAAAAAAAAAAAAAAAAAAAGAAACCATAGCCTAACCCGCGCGCGACACAGACCCCCCCTTCTCTTTCGTTTCCGTTTTCTTCTTCTTCCTCGCCCGACGCCGCCGCGCCTCTCCGTTTTTCTCTTCCGCCTTCGTCTCCGCCACCATCTCTCTTCCTCTCCGTCTCCGTCCGTGTGGTAGTCGTCTGCCTCGGCCACCGTCGTCCGCCGCGGCTCCCCATCCATTTCGGATCTCCTCTCGGCTTCAAATCGCCCGACGCCGCCGCACCTCTCCGTTTTTTTCTCTTCCGCCTTCGTCTCCGCCACCATCTCTCTCTTCCTCTCCGTCTCCGTCTCCTGTAACGCCTCCCAGCTGTCGTTCGTCACGGTCGTCGGACGCCGGAGAGCCATCGTTCGTGATTGCCCGATTCGCGCTGCAAAAACCCGACCCGGTTCCAAGCTGACCCGACCCAAAACCCATTTCCAGTCCGAGCCACGATCTGAGCCGCGAGCCGAGTGAGCCGAGCCGCGAGCCGAGTTGAGCCGAGCCACAAGCCGAGCTGTGAGCCAAGGCCAAGCCGAGCCGAGCCGAGGCCAAGCCGAGCCGAGCCGAGGTGGAGCCGAGCCGAGCCGAGCCGAACGCCTTCAAGCCGAGCCGAGCTCCTTGTTTCACCAAGCCACCTAAGCCTTCCTTCCTCCGCTCCGGGTCACGGTGAGTCTTCGGTAAGGATTGTTTTTGATGAATTCCCTAATGTTGCTACATCCGATTAGAGTTTGAATATTGGAATAAGATATGGCCCTACTTTTCTCCCTTGAAGGTAGTACAGAGTTGACGCTTAAGTTCTCGGGTCCCGCGGCAGGCTTGGTTGGAGATAGCTTCCTTTCCTTGGGTAAGTCAACGGATGTCGCTTCCGACCTTTTTAAAACGACTTCTACTAAAGTCATCAACTAAAACCTTCGTGTTTCGTTTAGGTGGATCTGTTGAGCGTGGATTCGATCTAGGGGCGTAACCGAGTATCAGGTAAGGGTTTTCCTACTACTGGACCCCGGATCCAGGCTGAAAACGTAGTAATCCACAGGGGATTACACGTTAGTGACTGTACTGAATAACTGTATGCGTGTTGACTGTTAAGTACTGTTATTATATTTTGTCTGATGTAAAGATACTGTGACTGCTAATTGTGGATTGAGATTTTATATTGATGGACCTTGAAGTTACGGTTCAGTATGTAATAAAACACTGGTCTGGATGTTGTTCATGGAGTTTGGACGGGGAAGGACAGTGAGTCCGGTTTTTGGTTGGTTAGTTGATTGGATCTAGGGTTTTCCCTAATGGTGTGCGAATTGGTGACGCGTATAGCAACTGAGGGTGTAGATGTTTAAACCTGTACTATCTGACTGACAAAGCCTATGGAGGAACTGTAATATGAATGCCGTTGGGGTGTGGCTGATGTAGACGATTTAGTATGGACTGAGGGGTAACGGTTAGCTTCATCTATGGGGTAGTGTGCCTTACGGATAAGTGCATCCTTTGGGAGCACTAGACTGATAGGTGCATCCTTCGGGAGCACTAGACTGATGTGTGCATCCTTCGGGAGCACTAGACTGATACGTGCGTCCTTCGGGAGCACTAGACTGATGTGTGCATCCTTCGAGAGCACTAGACTGATATGTGCGTTCTACGGAACCACTAGACTGTTATGTAGGGTACCCCCGAATAGGAAGTTAACTGTTGTCCCCTAACGGGCCCAGTAGTGGGTCCCTTACTGGGTATGTTTATACTCACCCTTTTCTCTTCTTTAATTTTTCAGGTAAGGGCACAGCGAGGGGCAGACCGACGAGAGGCAGGAAGGACGCGTGAAGGCCATATGGACGCGTCTGGTTTTCTTATCGCTTCCGCTATGTATTTTGTCAGAATATTTTGACTTGTGATTTTGAACTGGTGACGTGAGTTTTTATTTGTAACTTTTGATTGATTTAAAATAGGGCCCGAAACTGTCTTTTTGTAAGGTTTCTAATGCTTTAATGAATCGTAACTGGTCCGTTTTAAATTTTATGTTGAATGGTCGAGTTTTGGTATTTGGTAGTGACCTCAGCTTAGTCCGGAAAGTTGGGTCGTTACATATATATATATATATATATATTATAGACGTTACATAAATATATAAATATATAATATATTTAAATTTAAAAATAAATAACTTGTGGGGTCCACGTATTAAATAATAAATAGATAAATAGATAAATAGATAAATATATATTTAATACGTGTGGGACCCACGCATTAAATACTAAATAAATAAATATATATATTGAAATCTTTGAATTAAAAAAAGAAGCGAGTGGGGTCCACGCATTGAAGTCGTTGACCCCGTCTACGATTTCCTAGCAAAGTCGTGTACATGGTACACGACTTCCACTAAATCACTCTATTTTTGTCAATAGTTTGACTTCCACCCTATTTTTGACATTACTTTTTTAAAATGCATTATTAAAAAAAAAGATCCAATTAATCAAAAGCAATGATAAATACTGGAGTAATAATTCATTTAATTTTTATTGGTGATGTTTCTTAATTTTTATGAGGTAGATTCTTCGGCATTAATATAATTAAAACTAACCATAATTCATAAGTATTATGAGAGTGATTTTAAAATAGTTTTTTGTGTCAAGATTACTGGAATATTTTTAATAATTCAAAATTAGTATAATTAATATAAATGTATCTCAGATTACATATTAAACTAATTTTAATTTATTAAGAACGTGTTTTGAAGTTATTTTAAATATAATAAAGAAAAATTTTCATAAATGTAACACAGCGGTAAAATATTTACAATCCGTATACCAAAGTCCATAAAGTTAGCAATTTTTAAAATATTCTAAATTTGTCATTCCTTCTTTCTTCTTCTCTTCGTCTGTTTTATCGTAATTTTCTTTTCTTATTCTTTTTCAGAGTGTTATTTGGTTCATCGTGTATCAAATATAAAAGATTTATTTTTTTCAAACTTTTTTATTTGGTTGTTCAAGACATGTACTAAATATAAAATACTGGAAAAAAAATGATGATTTGGGTAGCCAAATCTAAACGATCGTATAAAAAAAATTGCAAAATCTGCAAAATCTAAACGATCGTGTACGAAAATAATTTTCTAAAAAATCGTTTAGTCAATTTAAATGATCGTGTACCAAATATTAAAAAAAATTCGTTGTCAAATCTAAACGATCAAATCTAAACGATTGTGTACAGATAATTTAAAAAATAAATCGTTTAGATTTGGTTATCCAAATCTAAAGAAAAAATCTAAATGATCGTGTACCAAACAATAGTCAAATTTAAACAATCATGTACCAAACAATAGCCAAATCTATACGATTGTGTACCAAATATATTATGCGCGTCGTTGATGACGTGATTGATGGAGCATTTTTTGTATTTTTTATGGTGGGCCTGTGGGCTTTGATTTTGAAATTATTCTATACAGTGTAAATATATTGCCGTTTTGTTATATTTTTGAAATGACCCCTATAATAGAAGGGATCTTGATATTCTTCTAAAATTACATTCAACTTTAGGGATTAGGAAAAGAAAATGGATATTGGACTTTCAAATTAAAAAAATTGTTCAAACAAATCTTTTCTTTAAATAACGTGTTTTTTAAAAGTAATGTCAAAATAGGGTATGAGGAAAACTATTGATAAAAATAGGATAGTTTGGACGAAGTCTTGTACAGGGTACACGAATTTGTTGAGAAGTTTTGGACGGGGTCCACGACTTCAATGAATTGGCATGTGGATCCCACACCTTTTTCGTTTTTCATTATTTAATATATTTTCAAATTCCAATTTTTAATTTTCAAAAATATCTTTCCTTATTAAATATATTTCCAAATACCGATTTTTAATTTTCAAAAATATGTTTCCTTATGAAATATCTTTCCGAATTCCAATCTCCAAAAGTATCTTTCCAAATATCAAATTCAATCTCCAATTTTTTTTTTAAAAAAGATATATATTAACAAAATATGTTACTAAAAAATATATTTAACGAATAGGGGTCTTTTCCAAAATATAAAAAAGCGACAAAATATTTACATTCTATAAAACAATTCCAAAGACGGAAAAAGCCCAGAGGCTCACCGTGTAAAATACCAAAAATGTCCCGTTAACCACACCGTCAATAACGCTCGAGTAATATATTTGCGATCGTTTAGGTTTGGTTATTGTTTGATAAGCGATCGTTTAGATATGGGTACAATTTATACATGATCGTTCAGATATGACTACAATTTATACGTGATCGTTTAAATATGGTTCAATATATATGCGATCATTTATATATTACTACAATTTATCTTTTCAATTTCATCGTTTAATTTTGTTACACGATCGTTTAATTTGGTTACGTTTAAATTTGGTTACACGATCGTTTAGATTTGGGGACCCAAATCTAAATGGTTTTTTTTTCAAATTTTGGTCCACGATGTTTTTAATTCTTTTGGTACACGATTGTTTAGATTTCTTTACACGATCGTTTACATTTGGCTACTTCATTCCAAATGATTTTATTTTCAAGATTCTTTATACACGATCTTTTATTTTTTTTTACACGATCGTTTACTTTTTTTTTAAACGATCGTTTACATTTGGCTACTCCAATTTAAATGATTTTTTTCAAGATTTTTTATACACAATCTTTTATTTTTTTTTTACATGATCGTTTACATTTGGCTACTCCAATCTAAATGATTTTTTTCAATATTCTTTATACACGATCTTTTAGATTTTTCTATTTTTTTGTACATGACGTAAAAAAAAGGAAAAGAAGAAAGACGATGGAAAGAAATCGCAACGAAAAAAAAAGAAGAGGAAAAGTAGAAAGACAATGGAAAAGCAGAAAAAAAAAACGATGGAAAGATTAAACGACGTAAATAAAGAATTGAAAAATAAGAATTGTGATGGAAAAAATTGCAGAAAAAAAATAGGAAAGAAGAAAGATGAAATCACACGAGGAAGACGATGAAAGAAATAGTCGGAGGAAGACGAATCACAAAAGAAAGATGGAAAGGCAAACTTGGAATATTTAAAAAATGACTAACTTTATCGGCTTTGTTATATGGGCTGTAAATAGTTTGGTGTTTTGTTATAGTTTTTCTAACAAATATTTGTAATCCACCGATATTAACAAAATGATTTGTTGTCGTAACTCTTTCCATTTTGATTAAAAAAATAGATATTTTTTCCTACAATAGAGTTAAATAATGTGATTCTTAAAAAAAATTAATTATTCTAATTTTCATACAATAGAATTATTCTTGTCATAACTCTTTTCGTTTTGATTCTAAAAAAAGATTAGATATCTTGTTAATATCGGTGGATTGCAAATATTTGTTTAATATATTTCTAATAACATATTTTTTTAACAAAATTTTTTAAAAAAATAATTGGAGATTAGAATTTGGAGATTTGAATATTTAATAAGAAAAAATATTCTTGAAATTTGGAAGTTGGAATTTGAAATGATATTTAATAAGAAAAGATATTTTTGGAAATTAGAATTTGGAGATTTGAATATAGATATATATATATATATATATATATATATATATATATATATATATATATATATATATGTTAATTTTCATAAATGTCACAAAACACAAAACTATTTACGGCCCGTGTAACAAAGCCCATGAAGTTAGTCATTTTATAAATATTTTAGGTATTCCCTTCTGTTTTTCTTCCCTTCCTCGCTAGGATTTCTTTCATCGTCTTTTTCTTGTGATTTCTTTCATCGTCTTTTTTCTTTTAATCTTTTTTTTTCGTTGTGATTTCTTTCCATCGTCTTTCTCTTTTCCTATTCTTTTTTACATCGTTTAATCTAATTTCTATTGTTTTTCTTCTTTTCCTCTTCTTTTGTCATGTCGTTTAAATTAAGGTAACCAAATCTAAACGACTGTGTACAAAAAAAAGCAAAATCTAAAAGATCGTGTATGAAGAATCTTGACAAAAAAATCATTTAGATTGGAGTAGCCAAATGTAAACGATCGTGTAAAAAATGTAAATGATCGTGGAGACAAATCTAAATTAAACGATGGTGTACCAAAAGAATTAAAAAAAATTGTTTAGCCAAATCTAAACAATCATGTACTAAAAAATCTTGAAAAAATAAACGTTCGTGTAAAAAAACGATTGTATATAAAAAGAATTAAAAAAAAAATCGTTTAGCCAAATCTAAACAATCATGTGTCAAATTTAAAAAAAAAAAATCATTTAGATTTGGGTCCAAATCTAAACGATCAAATCTAAACAATCGTGTAACTAAATTAAACGATAGAATTAAAAAATAAATTGTAGCCGAATCTAAACAACCAAATCTAAACAATCGCGTACCAAACAATAGTCAAATCTAAACGATCATATATCAAATGTATTACGCGCGCGTTGTTGACGGCGTGGTTGATGGGGCATTTTTTGTATTTTCGACAATGGACCTATGGGCTTTTTTTGTTTTCGAAATTATTCTATATCGTGTAAATATTTTGTCACTTTGTTATATTTTTTGAAAGACCCCGACCTATATATATATATATATATATATATATATAATGCAAAAAGAAAAAGGTGTGGGGTCCATGTGCCAACTCATTGAAGTCGTGGACCCCGTACACGACTTCGTCCAAACTACTCTATTTTTGTCAATATTTTTCCTCCTACCCTATTTTGACATTACTTTTAAAAAACACATTATATTAAAAAAAGATTACGTTCAAACCGACAACCAAATACAATGGGTGGTAGGTGCTTTTAAGTTTTCCAACCTTTTTCAATGGTAGGTTATAAAGTCTTAATCAATTTAACAACTCGAAATTGCAAGCGTTAAATCATAAAGGTTAGGTTATGTTAACCCTAACCCCTGTTTGGACGTAAGGTTATGGAAATTCTAGTTTTAGGGTTTTCATAATACCCGTATTACCGACCCGTCTAAACTTCCATTCTCTCATTTGTAGTCAGTGCCGATTTGTCTCCCTCATCATCTCTTTCAACCTGTGTTAACCCTTTCTTTCAACCTGTGTTAGTCTTCGATCCCTCTTTCCCTTCCATTCATTTTTTCTTCTTTCTTCTTCTTCTCCTTCCTCTTTCCCTTTGATTATAAATTGTCTTCCTTCTTTTAAACGTTTTTCCGTTTTGTTTTCTCGCCCGAAAAATCTATCCCGCTTCTATAAAAAAACCCCTTCGCTTCTCTTCAGAATCCATCTTTACATCTCTCTAAACCGTCTCTCTCACTCTTCGAAACTTGAACGCATTTTGCTGAAGGCTTGGCTCCAAGTTTTTTTACCTTCATAACATTTCAGTTTTCCATTTGTGGGTGTTCTCCGTGAACATGCAAGTTCGTTGTTGCCCCTACCAAGTCCACTTGCCACTCGACTTACCGATTTGCTGCTCAGTGTTTCCTTTGCCGATTGGTGTTTCCCTTCACTGATTTAGGATTGATGCTACACATGACATCGTTTTATGGCAATCGGTGAGGCTCAAGCATGGTAGGGAGGTAACTCTTGTTTTGATTTTATTTTATGCAAAGCAGATGATGAGTTTGTTGGTCCTCGACTTATTTTTGAATTTTTTTCTCATCCTTGAATATGTTTGAATTTTTCTTCTGTTAGGTACAAGTTTGGCTATATTGTTGTTTCTTTCGGTTCCATTAAACTTTTTTTTTCTGTTCATATGTTGTTGTTTCCTTCGATTCAATTAAAGATTGTCTTCATTTGTTTCCAATGCTTGTATTTTTGCTTCAATCTTTGTTGTTTCGACTCTGTGAAGATTACCTAATTGCACGATTTATCTGTGAATTATGAATGCAATTTGTCTTCTTCTTGTAATTTTCCTTCACTTTTATTTAGTACTTTCTATCATGTTTTCTTGTTTTCTTGGCTAATTTCTCTTATGGAGAAAAACTTTAGTTGCTTAAATCTGTTCCTGCAGATTGTTTTGTCTTTCCAATCCTTTTGACAATCTTTCCTTTTGTACTAAATAGGGTAGCTTACAATGGTTAGGGTTTGACTGTTGTGTGACTTTTCTATGCTTTTATCCTATCATTTGTAGAGATTCCCTTGTGGTTTTTGGTGTGTGGTCATTAAAGGCATCATAACTTCCCTCATCCCCCCTATATATACACCTTTCCTCTTTTGCCATATCATTGCATTTGGGACTTCATTGGTTGCCTTCTTCTATTTTTTGTTATTTTCTCTTTGAAAGGTCTCTCTGCACAGTCATTTATGTATATGTTGTACTATTTTACTTCATTCAACCACTTAACAAAAATATATTTAGTCTATTTATATGCTTTTACTTCCTTTGTTGAGTTTGTTGGCTGTTTTGTGTGTCCTCTGTACCTTGATCTTTGTTTGTTCACTTTGTTGTTTCTATATTGTTAGGATCCTCCATCACTTTCTGCCTTGTTTCGTATGTATGCTCCATGTTATTATTAGTGGCACTTACCTATGTTCAAATCTTTTAATTGATGTTTCAACCACTATAAAAATCGTTTTAATGTCGTTTAATGCTTTTACTTCCATCGTTTGAGTTGGCTGTTTTGCGTGTCCTTTGTACCTTGTTCTTTGTTTCTTCATTTTGTTCTTTGCATATTATTACCATCCTCCATCTCGTTCAATCTTGTTTTGTATCTATGTTCCATCCTATTATCTGTGTTTGTTCCTTGTTTTTTTTTCCTTTTAATTGATGTTTCCACTACTATGAAACTCGATCCAAATTGTTGAACGAATTTCTTTACTCTGAGACTCCTAATTGTTTCTCAAAAAACCATTTTTCATGCTTATTAGTAGCGCCTTACGTTTTGAATCTTGATTTTGGGTCCATTCGTCGACGTACAAGGTATGTAGTTGTTATTTTTCTTTTATTTTGTTCTTTTATTAACTCCACTCTTTTACAATACTTCGTCTGCATGTCCCTTCGTCGTTTTCTAATCTTGTTTTTCTTATGCAGGACGTCGGCCTTCACAATATCCTTATAAGAGGTACTACAGATTAGCTGTTTGTAGATCATTATTTCAGTTTGTGTTGTCGTTTTGTTTCATTTTTTTTTGTTAGGAATGTGTAATTTAATTTCAATTATATGGGACAAACTTTCAGTTTTTTAAGTTGCCATCTTTTTTGTTTTGTATTGACACTAGATTTCACATTATGTAGAACATTTTTAATATGTTTTCATTCTATGACCTTTAAAATTTGAAAATCTTGGCAATTTATTCCATGCATGGTCAATATTGTTTTTGCAAAAATACCATCCCAATACTTTGAATTTCACCATAATTCACTACTATCTTTTTAAAACAAGCATACCCGTCAAACATGATCGATAAATTGAACACAATAAAAATAATTACTATGTCACTTTTCAAAAGTGAAATGATGCCCCTAATATGTTAAAAAATGAAACTAAGAAAATTCCAAACCTACTATAGGTCCAATATGACCACATGTTTTGTTTTTAAATTTTTTTTCACATTAGGAAACATAGGTCTATAACTATAGTAACGTTTTCAAATTTAGTTTCAATGTGTTTTAAAAACATTCTTTTAGTGGAATTTTGTGTGTGAGCAATGTGAGAGAAATGTTTTCATTTGTTTGTAGTACTACTTATTTGAAATTAGAATAATTTGCAATACTTGTATATATTTTTCTAAGTATACACATCCATTCTATTTTAATCACTCACTAAAAGTAGACATTGTACACAAGTTGTACACAAATTTCTTCTCATCTAGTTTCATTACACATGTTACCAATTGTCATATTAGGCTTTTTAAAACATCTATATCAATATTGTGTCTTTGAAATTCACTAATAACAAAGTTTGAAATTTGAATTTGTTCAAGAGTTGTAGGTACATTTCATATTAGAACTTGAGGTTTACTTGTTTGGTTTTTTAACATGTATATCAACATTCTAATAACACATGTACTTAATAATTGTTAGGAAAGTTGTTACCTTCAAATGGATCCACAAAACCTTGTGCAATCCTAATTGTATTCGCGTTTCCCAACATCAGTAGCTACTGCTAACATTGGAGACACTCATAAACAACAATAAGCACCTGACACATACAACCTACGATACTAGGTATAGAATTAGGCAGCTTGCGTACTTTTGCATGATACACGAGTCCAACCTAGTATGTCACCAAAGTACTCGAATGGACAAGTCGACATTTGCTATTTTATGCCATTTACTACGAACTATTGCTAGCCTTTCGTCGATAGAGAGATTGTCGATGTTGAGAAAATGGTTGCAATGATCTTGGACGTCCTTGCCCATGACGTGAAGAATCGAGTTATATGGAAAGAATTTGTTTGGTCCGGTGAGATTGTTTCTCGACATTTCAACCTACAACGATATGACTGCACGACGAGTTGATAAAGAAAATGTAGCTATTCACCAACATCTACACCAGTCCATAGTGGAAGTGCTTCGAGGTGCACGTTGTCAAAATCATCTGTATGTCACGTATCAAAACGTCCCAATAATTAATGGTTGTTTGTTTAACTTTGCAGAATTGCCTTGAGCATTAGATGGGTCATATATAAAGGTGAACATGCCACAAATCGATCACCCTAGATACAAAATGCATATCGGCGAAATTTCTACTAATGTCCTCGGAGTCTGCGACACTAAAGGCGATTTCATATTAATTCTGATTGGCTGGGAACAGTAGATTCACGCATTCTTCAGGATACGCTTGCACGACCAAACAGACTTCAAGTTCTCAAGGGTATCTACAATTTTTACTCCTACCACAACGTTTAAACATTCCTACATCACTGCGTATAACCCGTTGTCTTGTGTAATAGGATTTTGCTATTTGTATGACGCAGGGTATCCAAATGGGAAGGGATTTCTCACTCCTTAGAGAAGGCAGAGGCCACTTGTAAGAGTGGCATGACACTGGAAATGCATCAACCATTGCGAAAGAGTACTTCAACATGAAACACTCATCTGCATGGAATGTCATTGAATGCGTGTTTGATCTTTTAAAGGGTCGCTGGCCTATCCTTTGTGGGAAGTCAGACTACCCCGTCCAAGTCCAATGTCGTACTATTCTAGCATGTTGCCTACTGCACAATTTGATAACCAGAGAGATGATGAATACCAATGACTTAGAGGACATCGACAATGGAGACTCGACGTACGTAAGGACCACCACAGGTGACAACATTCACTACATTGAGACCTCAAACTAATGGACACAGTGGCAGGATGAACTAGTCGCGACGATGTTTAATGAATGGCAGTTGCATAATGAATAGCTCACAACATTTAAAATTAGAAGCTACTGTGTTTTTGTAATTTTACTATCGCTAATGTGTTATTGAATGTTAAATGCATGCGTGCATCGATTACATTAATGGAAATATATACATTCACATGATATATGTTGAAGTTGTTTCTTTTTCATGTTTCTTTACTGCTAGTATTCGACATTACTTACGTATGCATGCCTTTGTTGTCATATTCATTGTCAGTATGACAAATTCATCATGTGACCCTAAGCATATATGGACAAAGGAGGAGGAGGCCACACTAGTGGAGTGTTTGGCGGAGTTGTCATCCACGGGTGGATGGAAGTTGGACAACGGCATGTTTCGACGAGGTTACCTAGCCTAACTTGTTCATATATGGACACAGTGTGTATGTAACATTTGCAAAAAACAGACATTTAGGTGTTACGTAATTACTATTAAAAAAATGTTGGACACTTTCGAGAATGAAAAATATGCAATAAGTGGTTTTTACATTTACAAAATGACTTCGAAAAAATATTACAAATGTGTAAATAAATTATTGGCAAATTGGCGAAATGTAATTACTAATTTAATCAAATTAAATATGGACGTCGACGTTAGAGAAAGTAAGGCAAACTATTACACAAAATTTTGGATGATTTCGAAATTAAAAAAAAAAAGATGCAATAATTTGTTTTTACATTTACTATATGAATTGGAAAAAAATTTAAAAATTTGAAAAATAAAACAATATCATAACTTTACCAACATATCCCTTCTCTCAAGCACTTTTTTTTTTTTTAATGAAAACGTACTGGATATGATGATGGTTTCCTCATATCCTAGTTTTATTGATAAAAGATGTTGCATTTTAGGCTAGAGGTAAGCCAAAAACATCGAAACAAGGATAATTGCGCAAGAAGATTCATGGAGATAGTGCTATGGCTGTAGTCCTTCAGCAGATGGTGTCTTGAAGACCAAATACCAACAAGGTTGCAGATGTTTTCCCAACAGGCGATCGAACTGGTATGTTCCTCCTTGAAAATCAAATTATTTCTTTTGATCCAAATAGTCCATAAGGTTGCTACAATTATGTTGAATTTGATTATGCCACTTTATGTTGCTTTTGTTGAACTTTATCGATGTGGTCTCTTAAATTTTTTGCCAAATTCTTTTTGCCTTCTTGTAATGTATAAACAAATGGTTTATATCCTCTGTGTCACTTTTTCATAAGATACACCAGTTTGGATTTAATGATGAGTTAGGGTACCTCTTTTGAAGGACATCTATAGTGTTTAATCGACCATGGCTCACTGTCCAAAGAAAGAATTTGCATATTTTTAATGCTAGATCCCCATAGATTTTTGTAGTTGATAGCCTGTGTCATTGTAGATAGTGCCAATGTTTCATCGAAAAGGGCTTTTTTAACTAAAGCGATGGTGAAGGAGCCACTGTTATTTAGAGTCTACCATGGTTTACCTGACCCTTTGTTGATTTCTGGTACTGGAAGAGAAAGCCTAATGGATTGCCAAAGAGTTTCTTTCCTATCGTTGAGTCTTTGTCTTGTTTGAAACTTCCATTTGTGTATGCTTGCATCCCACATATCCTTTACTAAGGCGTCTTGGTTAATAAAGAGAGCAAAGAGCCTTGGATAACTCTCTGCCAGAGTGTTTACACCAATGCATTTTGAGTGCGAAATAGATAGATTTTTACCGTTGTTTATGATCCATTTGAATTTAGTTTCAAACCAATCATATGTCTTGATTATGGATCTCGAAGGAGCCTTTGTAAAGTTGTGTCTAAGAACACAACGAAGATCTCCTAAGGACTTTTTCTGGTATTTGGCATCTAATAAATTTTTCCACATTGTGTTGTCTTCCTAATGATATCTCCAAATCCATTTACTGATAAAAGAAAATT
The DNA here is from genome assembly GCF_025177605.1 of Cucumis melo. Lineage (NCBI taxonomy): Eukaryota > Viridiplantae > Streptophyta > Magnoliopsida > Cucurbitales > Cucurbitaceae > Cucumis > Cucumis melo. The sequence continues at coordinate 6,146,555 of NC_066866.1, forward strand.
TTGTGTCCCTGACCTTTGTTATTCCAAGACCCCCTTTTGAGCGAGGAGTTGTGCATAAGTTCCAATTTATGAGATGCCTTGTTTTATTATTCCTAGAGCCATTTCAAAGAAATTAAAATTTCTCCAGGAATTCTTGATCTGTTTGTAGGCACAAGTTGGGGCCTTGAACGGAGAAAGAAGGTAGTTTGGTGTGCTCGACAGAGAGAACTTAATGAGTGTGGGAGGTACTCGATAGGGAGGAGTTAATGAATGTAAGTCTACCTCTCTTAGACATCTGATTAAATCTCCAACCATTTAGTTTTCTGTCCACTTTTCTTATGGTTGTTTCCCAGAAGGACTTTGCTTGTGGATTTCCTCTTAGGGGTGTGCGTAGATAAGAGATAGGAAAATCCTGATAATTAATGCCCCATTGATCTGCTATGAACTTAACTCTGTCTTCGACTGCATTGACTGGACTGATGGTTGATTTTGTAGCATTGATTTTAAGGCCAGAGGCTAATTCAAACAGTTTTAAAGCCATTTGGAGATTCTTCAGACTGGTATCCTCATCTTTGACGAAAACCAAAATGTCATCTGCAAATAGAAAATGATTGAAATTGCAGTTTTTATTAATAGAGACTCCAATGATTGCTTTCCTTTTCTACAGGTAGTTTAGGAGCCTACTTAAGTAGTCCATGGCCATGATAAAAATGAAAGGAGATATTGGGTCCCCTTGTTTGATTCCTCTAAATGACTTTATTCTGCATGTGGTTTTCCATTTATCAGGATAAAGTAATGAACTTTACTAATACAGGCTTTAGTCCATCTTCTCCATCTGTTTGGATATATTTCTTTTTCCATCATGAAGTCTAGGAAGCTTCAGTTTATGGTGTCAAAAGCTTTTTCAATATCCAATTTCAGGACGAAACCCTTGATTTTCTCAACTTTCCAGTAGTCTATTGCCTTATTTGCTATTAGGATAGCATCTGTAATTTCCCTGCCCTCCACAAAAGCCATTTGATTCTCTGCAATACTTTCCTTCAATGTTTCCTTAAGTCTTGTGGCCAATGTTTTAGCAATGATCTTGTATAAAGAAGTTGTGAGACTAATAGGTCTGTAGTCTGAGGTTTTGTGGTAATTTTCTTTCTTTCCTATTAGAGCAATCAAGGTATTATTGACATTCTTATTGATGATACCTTTTCTATATAAATCTTCAAAGACATCAAGAATATCTTTCTTTATCAGATGCCAATAATTTTTGTAGAAGGAGATAGTGAAATCATCTGGTCTTGGAGCTTTTCCACTTCCAAGGGAGTTTATGGCCTGTTTATCTCCTCTTCCTTCAAAGGGGCACAAAGATTCTTGTGATGGTGTATCCACACAGGGGAGAAATTATCTTTACTGTAAAGGGTTTGGAAATGGTGGAGGAACTCATCCGCAATAGAACCATTTGTGATCTGTTTGACCCAATTGAAATCTTCAATTTCAGATATTTGACTTTCTCTTTGATTTACCGAGTAGACTTTGTGAAAAAAGCTATATTTTCATCTCCCTTCATTGATCCACTAAATTCTTGATCTTTGGGGCCAAAGTTGGATTTGTTTTAGTTTAAATTCACTGAGCTCGGATTTGAGGGCCAATCTTTTGGAGTGTAGAATTTCAGTCATCTGATCTTCAACTTCTACTTTGTCAATTTGTTCAATTTCCTAAAGTAAAGTCTTTTTCTCATTCAAGAATTGGTTCTGCTTTTTGTACCGAGTCAAGAATTGATTCTGCCATAGCTTTCAGTCTAAGCATGAAGAAAAAACCATGTTGTCCAGATTGGAGAGTCCTTTCCCACCAAACTTGAATGTTTTTCTTGAAATCTATTTTCTTTATTGAAGAGTTATTGAGCCGAAAAGGACAAGGGCTCCAATGTATTTGATTGAATCAAGAACTATTGGAAAATGGTCGGATAGGATTCTGCTACAAACTCTAGAGAAGTGAAGGTTGTTTCGCTCTCAGTCACTTGTGAAAAGAAAATGGTCTAGCCTTGAGTAAGTAGGAACTAGTATCAAGTTTGACCACGTGAATTTGCTATTTGATAGGGGAGGGTCAATCAGACAGTTCCTCTGGATGAAATTATTAAACTTGAGCATACTGTTTTTATCTGGATTTTTTGCATTTGTTTCAGTATGCCATCTCACAATGTTGAAATCTCCAGCTAAAAGCCAAGAATAGTTGCAAATGGCTTAAAGGTTATTCAATACCTCCCATAAATTATCCCTTGAAGCAAGTCTAACAGGACCATATAAAGCAGTAAGCCACCATCTGTAACCATCGTTGTTTTCCACTTGGATTGAGATTGAGAAGGTTCCTTTAATTGAGTTTAAAATCTTGTACTTTAGGTCATTCCATAGGTTTAGAATACCTCCATAACTACTCAAGGGCAATCCAATTGACATGATTTAAAGACCATAGAGTTCTTGTTTTGAAGTTGTTGAGTGAGGAGAGTTTTATTTCAGAGAAAATAACAAAATCAGGCATATAATGGGGAAATAAGTGCTGAAATAAGTGCATTTAGTTGGGTTCTTTTGGAGGAAGAGCCTAACCCTCTTACATTCCAGCTTAAAATTTTCATGTTTGATCAGTATCAGCCATGGGCCCTTGGCCAATGTTTACAAGGAGGCCATACTGTCCAGCAATTGTAAAGCTAGTGACTTCTAACGGATGTTTAAGAGAAAGTTTTAACTCATTTTCTCCCAGCCAACTCACTAGCCTTTGCTTGAAAGCCTTATCTTCAGCTTCTTTTTTGTTCTCCTTTGAAGAATCTCTATTCATCTCGACTTCATTGTCTTCTTCCCTTTTATCTTTACTCTGAAGAGTATTAGCTGTGTTATTCTCCCTAAGAGCTTGTGTTTCGGCATCATGATTCAAAGTGCCAATATCTTCAATCTATTCTAGATTGTTGAAATCTTCAGAGTTATATTATTTATCCATGATTAAAAGGGACTCCAAGTTGACTTTCAGTTTGTTGTCTTCCTTTCTTTTATCTTTTAATAATAGGGTAATTAGAATGGATAGCAATTGTTAGAATAATTATTAACTATGTGTCATCATTTTAAAAAAATTACAAATATAGCAAAATCTATCGGTGATAGGCTTCTATCGTTGATGGACTCCTATGGTTTATCAGTGATAGACCAACATTTGTTACATGGTCTATCGGTGATAGACTCCTATCATTGATAGATTTAGATAAATGTTGCTATATTTGCAATTTTTTTTTAAAATGTTGCTATATACTTAATTATTTTAAATATAATTGCTACATTTGTAACTATCCCTTTATAATAATTGGCTAAAGTTGCTTCTTAATTGTATCTGATGTCGGTTGTCTTTTGATACGATAACAAGTTTTTGTTGAACTTTTCTTTTTGGCTTCTGTCTTGTCAACATATTCCATTTGTCTTTCTTCTGAGGGGATTTTAATTCTCAGTTGTCTTCAGTTGTCATATTTTGTACTGTGAGAAGAGATATAAAGAGGAGAGAAGAAAGGTGCCTTTCTTTTAGTGGATTTTGAAAGATTCCTCTCATCTTCAATCATTAATGTCATCCCTTTCTCTTTCCTTTATTCAAGCAACTTCGAATCCGGAGAGTTTTATTGCCCGAATCCTCTGAATAAATTTTCTTGGCCTTTATGTGATTTGTTTCAGAGGAACTTTCTATCATCAATACTTTGTTTGCAAGATTGTTGTTTGAGAGCTTTGGTAGAATGGCATGAAAATCGGAAAAAGGAAAATGTTTCTGCCTCATCATATTCATCAAAATTCGAAGCTGCTTCACTTTTGAAAGTACCATGGATTTTGATATTTGTTTCGGCGCACTACGTGCTTTCCGATGGAGGGATAGTGTTAACCATTGTTTCTTTTGCTACACCCACAAATCCTCCACATGCTTAAGCCATCCATCGTAACTTGGAATGAAAGTGTGTGTAGCATGTAAATCAGTGGACCATTCCTCAAATCTTACATAATATTTGCCTATAGTTCACCAACCTTGTGCACATTTGTTGCTATTCAATAACTGGCATTTTCAGAGGATAGAGTGATGCTTGCCTTATCTGCATGGAGGGGTTATATGAGAACTCAAATTCAGTTTGCTTTCTCAAAGAAGCCATAATTTTGCTCTAATCATCGTAAAAAAAGCGTCTTGTTATGACAACCAAACTGTTTAGAACCATAGGTGCCTCTTGAATGCTTGTCTTCTTTCATTCAGGTTACGAACACTTTCTGCTTGAACTATCATCTGAGTGATTTTTATGTCTCTTTTTCCTGTCTTCTTCACTGTTATCAGAGAGTACTTCGACATAAGTTTTCCTTGGTGTCTCAGAGTCCGAAGAGGAAATGTATCTTGTCTCATGCTTCTCTTTATAGTTTGATCTCTGTCTTTTTGGAACCCAGTCAGCCGAGAATGTGATGAAAGATAAGAATGATTGCCATCCTTTTTTATCTGGTCCTTCTGGAACTAGGATACTGCATTTTCTGCCTTTGTTGTCAATCCTGAATATTTCTATTGTATTTCTAGCTTTGTATTTGTTTTTTGTTTTTCTTACCTACATGCATTTATCAACTTGTCTTCTTCCCACAAAAAAATGTTTGCTTGATGGTGTTTTCAGCAGTGCTCTGAAGCACTTCCTTACCCATTCTGAAGTTTCTAGAGTGATATCCATTGAGAAGGACTCATGGTGATAGATTTTTGTAACCACATTTTGAGGTATTTTGTATTGCTATCTTGTGAAAGGAGGAACTCTTTTCTCCCAAACATGTCTTATCACAACCCTATCATAACCCTTCCCTCAAACACATCTTATCATAAAACTACCTTTTTTAAATCCTTCTCCCAAACACATGTTATGATAAAACTATGTTTATCGTAACAATAGTTTTATCATAACCCTAACCCTTCCATAACCCAACCCTACCCCCAAACGACCCCTAAAAGTTAGAAAGAGCAATTAAGTTGTGTCAAAATTGTCAAAAAAAAAAAAACTTGGAATTGATTCTTTTTTTTTTTTTTTTTTTTTAATTTTCACATGTTTGGTAAAATCAGTATAAGAAATTAGATCCGTACCACAGACTTATTTACTATTGAAAAGTGGTAAAAATAAAATAAAATTCCAACCCACGTGACACACTTTCACATACACCTAATAAATCTTATACACATGATACACTTTGATACACCACAAATCACACGATAAACTACTAATAATATACACTTGATACACTATTGATACACTTGATAATATACGTGATATATACTTGACATACACTTGATACACACTTGACGATGCACGTGATATACACTTGATATACATTTGGTACACATTTGATATACTTGAGATATCAAATATTTGGATTTATAATAAAAGATTTTGAATTAGAGGATTGAGAAAAAAAATATAAAACTACAGATACGGAAAATTATACCAAAAATAATCTACACACTAAAATCAATCTATATATTATGACCCAACTATAATAACTTATGACCTATAATATTCACTCATTAACCTAAACACCTACTAAAAATGTATTTCACGGTTTTTTACTCTAAAGTTGATTAAGATCAACTTGTTTACAAAAATGCACATTGCTTTATTTACTCAAATATCATTAGGCATATTTACTCAATTGTCAATAAATTAAAAACCTTAAATATTTTGTCATGCATTTTCAACATTTGTGTATATAAATATTTGTATATATTTAGTGTACAAGTGTATATCCTATTTATTAAGTGTATTAGGTGCATCAGTTGTATCACTCGGGCTGACCTTGCTTTCTTGGCCGCCATGTTTTGGAAAATGAGAAAAGTGTGTGACAAGCTTGCAAAACCCTGAACTCAAATTGACATCCATTTTCCTTCTTCATTGCTTAATAGAAGTATAATTTGACTTGTGAGATAAACGTTAAGAATCTCATATTGAAAAGAAAAAAAAAAAAGAATTCAAACTCTTTTGTAAGATAGTTGTGCTACTCCTCTCTTAATGTCAATTGGTTTTTATATGAAATTTCATATTGTCTAATATCTTATTAGAGTCCATAAATCCAAAATGTATATTTAGTCTAATCAAAAAAGAAATTGGGTATAATTTTGGAAGACATGTTGAAAATTCTATGTTGAAACCCAAGAAGTTTAGAGTTGATTGCATCGGTTGTTGCAATAAAATTCAACATTAATGTTGGGATGATTGACTTTTGAGGTTGCAATATTGTCTTAATCATTGATACTTTGTAAAAGTTTTGGTACAATTAAATTTGGGGTAGTTGCAAATGTAGCAATTATATTCAAAATAATTAAGTATATAGCAACATTTTAAAAAAATTGCAAATATAGCAAAATTTGTCAAAATCTATCAATGATAGGAGCCTATCACCGATAGACCATGTAGCAAATGTTGGTCTATCACTGATAAACCATAGGAGTCTATCAACGATAGAAGTCTATCATCGATAGATTTTGCTATATTTGTAATTTGTTTAAAATGTTGCTACTTAATTAATAATTATTCTAACAATTACTATCCATTTTAATTACCCATTAAATTTACCATAACTTGTGCAATGTGGCAATATATTTATTTTTTATTAGGTGAAATTTTCGACATGGCTTTTCTGGATGATTTTTCAATAAAAAAAAAAAAAAAGAAAAAAGAAGAGGTCGAAATTAGGTACTCAAGATAATCAATTAAGTTGAGACATCTATACCGAAGTATTATTTTCCCTTCTCAGATGATGCCTCTTTAACCATTTAGAGATCGTGTTCTAATATTTGGTTATTGGACAAATATTTAATTAGAATCATAGACTATAATACCATATTAGATGACAAAAATTTTAATCTCAAAATCAATTGACATGTGTATCAAAAATAAATGTTTTGAGGTCCCTATTTTCTATTTTTAAATTAAACTTATAGTAACTTATCAACTTATTGAGGTATAAGATCAAGATTGGTTCAACAATCTCTTATATACTCGCTTCCTTTGTGAATGTACTTCTTTTTATTGTTTATTATATATAAAACAACAACCAAACTAGAAAACAAAAGAATGAATGGTATATAAAGTATAGTTCTTTTATTTTCTTTTTTGAGTTCAACATGCGCAGGTGTGGTGAATTAAATCTTTTAGGCTATAATCTTAATTTAATCAATTGTGTACTTAAGTTGAATCATCGTTCGTAAAAATATTGGTTTATTAATTTAATTATTTATTAAAAATATTAGTTTATCAATTTAACTATTTACTTAGAATTTATCGTTTTGATAGTTTCTCTAGAAGGTTCATTAAAAATATTGACGTTTCCATAAAATTGAGAAACCTTTCGAAATGTCATCATTCGTCAACATCCACATTTAAAGCTGTTGAAAATATGCACTAGAAAAACATAATTATTAGTGGACGGGGATCGAGATAGACTAAAAGAACCGCACCACAATTATTAATATTTTTTTTTTAATTTAAGAAATTACTGAGAGACTAAAAATCAACTATTAGTTTCTTATCGATTAAAAAAAAATAGACAGAATTATTTAAGCATTTAATTTTTCCCATAGGAAATTGATACATTTTCTATTGGACATATCAATCAGGGCGCTGAATGTGAAGCTATGCAAAATTCTAATCGTCAACACTACATAAGTACATATATACACTACCACACAAATGAACCCAAATAGGTTCCAAATAAAACAAAATTTCATATAATCTCAAAACTTTGTCCTCAATAAACTAAAATATGGCAGGATCAGGTGGTGAAGTGAGATTAAAGCTTCTTATAGATTCAGAACAAAAAAGAGTTCTTTTCGGTGAAGCAGACAAGAACTTGATTGATTTTCTTTTCAATCTCCTTTCCCTTCCACTTGGGACTGTGATTAGGCTTCTGAAAAAACAAGGCATGGTTGGAAGCTTGGCTAATTTGTATGAGAGTGTTGAAGCTTTGAATGACACATATTTGCAGCCAAATCAAAGCAAAGACAACCTTTTAAAGCCTAAAGTTTCATTCTCTGCCTCTACCTTGCTTTTGCCAAACATCGAATCTTATGCTGACAAAAAGAAGTTCTACTTATGTGGTAATAGATGTGGTTATAACGTTGCTAGTAACCCTACGGCGGTTTGTCCGAGTTGTAGGAATGCAATGAGTATAGAATGTGCACTTGTAAATCCACCAAATGCAAATACACAGACAACACAAGATGTGGGAGACTTTGGAGGGTTTGTGAAAGGTGTGGTGACATATATGGTGATGGATGACTTGAGTGTCAAACCAATGTCTACCATTTCTAGTATTACTCTCTTGAACAAGTTTAATATCAAAGAAGTTGGTGCTTTGGAGGAAAAAGTCATCACTTTGGATGTTAATCGGGTATATTTTTTTATTTTTATTATAATTTGGTCAAATAGTTACATTTTTAATTTCTAAAAGCTTCTAGTTTGAGCGTCGTCTTGGGACAAAGAGTAGGTTAGCCTGATTAGAAATACTAAAGAAAATGATGATGACCGTAAAATAATACAATTGTGGGATGGAAGTTTTTGAAATAGTCTTAATTCTAGTTAATTGGAGAGTACCATACAAATAATATCCATTATTGAAGCGAAAGATAATTATTATAATCTTAAGAAAATCATTGCCCCAAATAGGTTTAATGTCAAGATTGAAAGTTGGTGACTTTATTAATTATACACTTTAAAAGTACATGAACTAACAGCAAATATTTTGAATGTACTTTCAAAAAATGTTTATGACATTTGCTTTTAGAGTGAGGCAGAATAAGAGAAAGGATAGATAGTTGTAGTAATCATTGTTTAATGTCAAGACTGTTATTTTGTTATATTTGATAGCATTTTGAATATGTTCTCTGCTGGTATGGTAGGGAGTAAAGCTGCTGAGGGCATCCCTGCAATCCAAGACTGTTCTCACTGATGTTTTCCTTGGAAGAAAGTTCTGATAATTTTACAATCCTTGTTAAAAAAAATTATTATTATTATGTGTTTTAAAATTTTATGACTGTATCAGCTCCAATTCCTATCAATTACTAATTATTATTGGAATGTTTTGCCTTGAAAGTTCAACCTAATGGAGTTGGGGGTAGTGCAATTAATCTTAAAAATTTAGTTAAATTATAATCTGTTTATCTAATTAATTAGAAAATGTGAATGCACCAGCATTATGGACAATTTAGTTGGAAAAAAATAATCGAATTTTCAAAGAAAAGTCCTCTAGCTTTTGGAACAATCGGAAGAGTATCTACAATCTGATCGGCATATGGTCAATCAGAAGCTCTCTACTCAAAAACTACACTCAAAGCATCATATCTCTCAATTTTAATGCTTTCTCTCACTAATAAATGGATTTAGACTACCCTCCAGCCTTCTTTAACTTCCTTAATCAATGAAATATTGTTATGGTTGATCCTTTACCGCCATAACAAAAATATCTTTCTCTAAAAAAATTAACTATAAAATTTATCTTGGTTTTTCAAACTTAAGACATATCTAGAAAAAAATAAGTTACCATTATGACAATTTTACAAAATGATTGGAAACCTAATAATTCTATTTATTATTGATTATTAATAATTAGTGTATGTTTTTAAGATAAATAACTATTATATGAAAATGTGGAAAGTAGATTAATAGTAAATGTAGAAAGAAATGTCTCTCATAAGCGTGCCGGAAAAGTTATGTTTTAGTTATTTAGTTCTTACTAATATATCAATTTCACTACAAGATTTTATAACATACACATGTAGTTTTTGAGTTTAATAAGATATAGGGAGCTCCCCGTTTCTGTTGTTATAAATAGAAAACCAAGAGGCAAGATACAACCAACAAGAGGTATTCGGCAAAGCGACCCCATATCTCCCTTTATATTTGTTATTGCTATGGATTACTTAAGTCGACTGCTGAAATCCTTAGAGGAACAAAACAAAATTAAAGGAGTCAAAATTAATGAGTATCTTAATCTCACCCACCTGTTATTTGTGGATGATATCTTGCTATTTGTCGAAGATCATAACGAAACTATGGAGAACCTGAAGTTTGCATTGAAACTCTTTGAAGCTGGCTTCCGGTCTTAATATAAACCTCCAAAAATCTACGATCTCTCTAATTAATGTGGGAGTTACAAGAACTTTGGAGATGACTGCAAAATGGGGTTTCACTTCACAATGCCGATAAGCTATCTGGGTGTCCCTCTTGGTGGTAAACCATCGACAAAGATTTTTTGGGAAGACATTTATGAAAAAATTAAAAAAACGCTAAGTAATTGGAAATATTCTTACCTGTCTAAAGGAGGTAAAATCACTGATTAACTTCACCCTTGCTAGCCTTCCAACGTATCAGCTTTTTATTTTTAAGGCCCCAAATTCTGTTTGCAGAAACATTGAGAAATATTGGAGAAGCTTCCTTTGAAAAAATTCTAGCGATAAGAAAAACATCCACCTTATTAACTGGGCTGTAATCACCTATCCTAAAGAAAAAGGTGGACTGGGTATTAGTAGAGTTAAAACATAAATTTTGCTCTGCTTTACAAATGGCTGTGGAGATTCATTACAGAATTTGACCCCCCTCTTAAAGCATATTATACAGGCCAAATATGAAAAAGATTTTTTAGGGGATATCCCTTCAAAAGGCAAATACAACAACCAAAGGTCTCATTGGACTTCCATCATCAAAGGGGTTGATTGGTTTATGAACCAGATTAAATGGAAGATAAATAATGGTGAAAGTCTTTCCTTTTGGCATATTCTTTGGCATGAAAACAACCCTATGAACTTATACAGACCAAGGCTTTCTGCTCTTACTACTGAAAAGGAGAGCTCCATTAATATGATGTGGAATGCAGTGGATGCAAATTGGAACTTATTCCCTAGAAGGCCTCTCAGAGATTTTGAAATACAACAATGATATGAATTAACTGCATCCTTCCCTACTCCTCTTCAAAATCGCGGATAAGACTTTCTGTAAATTCAAATGGTATTTTTTCTGTCGCCTCTGTTAAAGCACCCATTCATGAAGAAGCCCAAAGAGAAAACACTAATATAGACCCAGCTATTTACAATAACCTTTGGAAAGTTAGCATATAAAAAAAAATGTAAATTCTTCATTTGGTCTCTTATACACAAACGCATCAATAATGCTGAGAATCTACAAAAAAAAAAGACTTCCAAATTGGAGTCTAAAACCATCATGGTGTATCCTATACAAGGAAGCTGACGAAGATATAAACCATTTGTTTTCCTTCTGCTCTTTCAGCCTTTACATTTGGGACTCTATGACTCTGAACTGGCCGAATGTTGATGTTCAAAATACGACTGCCCTTTGTAAGTACATCTATCTTTCTAAACAAAAATCAAAGAAGAACATTATTCGTTTCAACTTGGTTGTTGTCTCTCTCTGGCTGATTTGGAAAGAAAGAAATAGCAAAATTTTCAACGACAAGAAAAAAAACTCCGACTGAAATATGGGAAGACATCCGCGTGCTTACTGGCCTCTGGACTATTAGATCTTGAAAGTTCTATAACTACACTGCTGGCACCATTGCTCTTAATTTAAATGCTTTCTGTTAACCTTTCTTTTGGGTTATTCGGGCTTATCTCTAGCCTCTTTTGTATCGTTCTCTCGTCTTCGTGTACTCCCTTTCTTATAATTAATGAAGTCGGGATGATGATGGTGCTAAGGGGGTGTTCACCTAGTGGAGATGCCCAGTGCACCTACTGACCCAATGTATCTTTTCAAAAGAAAAAAAAAAGATATAGTATATGCGTACATATATGTACACATAGTCCATCCCATAATGACAAAGAAAGATAAGTACATGTATGTACACTAGCAAACTTTCTTGCTGTTAAATCGCTGTGAAATCTTTCAGATTTATAGATATTATATAATTTGTAATATATGTTTTAATTAAATACTAAACCAACAATTTTCAATGCAACGTTGGTTTGTCGAATCTGTAGTTTTTGAGTTTAATATCATTTGATATGCATTACCACAATCCATCCATAATGACAAAGAACAGTTAAGTCTTCTATTGTGAATTTCTTTCGAGTTTTGAGTTTTTTTTTTCTTTTTACGACGAAACGATAGAGAAGTATAGCAAATAGGAGATTCCAAAGGAGCTCCTTCTGTACTCCACTCTCTGCTTTCATTAAGAAAAGTTGCATGTTACATGGTAATAATATTACAAAGGACTAGAGAAAAGCGCCATAAAACATTAATTCACTAGAAGAAATTTGGCCTTTAATGTCGGTTTAAAACCGACATTAAAGGGCTTTAATGTCACTTGGCAACCGACATCTTTGCGAGCGTTATTAAAGGCCTTTAATGTCGGTTGGGCTTTAATGTCGGTTTAAAAACGACATTAAAGGTCCCTTTAATGTCGGTTTAAAAACGACATTAAAGGCCTTTAATGTCGGTTTTCAACCGACATCTTTGATAGTGTTATTAAAGCCCTTTAATGTCGATTGGGCTATGATGTCGTTTTAAAACCGACATTAAAGAGGCCAATAATGTCAGTTTAAAACCGACATTAAAGACTTGTTGTCCATTTTTAGAAATTTATATTTATTTAATTCTTGTATTATCGTCCATTTTTTATAAACCAACATTGAATCCATATAGATAAATATTTTTTCTCGCTCTAACGAATCAATAAAATTAATATTATTTTAGAAACTATAATATTTATCTTTTACATTTGTATACACAAAATGAAAACTTAATATTGTGTTTATATATACATTCTACAACAGTATATGAAAAAAGATCCTAATACAAGACGTAAATAAGAAAAATTCTACACGTCTTCTCAATCTTCAATCTTCAACCTTCAATGATCGCCTGGCTATCTACACAATTGCTCAACTTTCAACCCGATATAACTTCAATCATTCTACAAACAATACCAAAACAAAGCTAAACGTGAGGTATTTAAACATTGAGGTAGAATATATGCATCTAATAAGTAGTTAAATTCACTTATTAATCACATCAAAATAAGGAGATTAGGTAGAAAAAAGAACTCGAAATATAACGTGATCCTATATATGTAACTCCAAAAGTCCAAGATGAACATAGAAATTAAAGAAATTGCAAACTAATTAAACCCAAAATTTACTAACTCCAAAGACTAAAATTAACATATAGAGATTAAAGACATTGCAGATGAACTAAACCCAAATTTTACTGACTCCAATGTCCAAAATTAACTTATAGAAATTAAAGACATTGCAAATGAATTAAACTCAAAGTTTAGTAACTTCAAAGTTCAAAGTTAACATAAAAATTAAAGAAATTGCAACATCAGCAATAACAAAGTTACCACTAGTACTCCTAGTCTGCATTGCCATTTTAGCATCATCCATAACAGCTCGTCCAACAATAGTAGCAGAAAAAATCCAAAAGAAAAAACACAACCCAGTATTGAGTACCATTTAGTTAGATTATATAAGGAAGTTGGTTTTTTGTGGAATATAAGACTAACGCTCCCTTTCAATGAGATTACAAGCATTTTTCCACAAAATGGATGCACACACAAACAGAAAAAATTCAAAAGAAAAACCACAACCTAGTATGCATAATCAACCACAAATAGACTGATGTTCCAAATTTCACAAGTCGAGCCTAAGTACAAATTTGAATCTAGAGATCCCTTTCAATTAAACTCGCAACTTCACCCACAGAGATCCCTTTCAATTAAACTCGCAACTTCAACCTACCAAACTTGCAGTAATGTCATAGCCCACATAAAAAAGAAACAAATGAAAAGGAGAAAAGTGAAAGAAAAATGGTACCTCAGAGAATGAAGCCCGAGTGGTGGAGAATGAAGAATGAAGAAAAGAGAAGAGCAGGGTTGTTCCTTTGAACTAATTTGAAGTTGGGACAAAATTTGAGTCCACCCATCTTCCTCCACAAAATATTCATCTTCTTTTCTAATATTTTCAATTTTTCAAAAAGGAAAAAAAATACAGAAATAAAAGTAAATCAGTATATAAAAAAAGAAACAATTCATCATACCAACTTAGTACTCCTTAGTATCTCAATTATCCTTCAAGATAACTAATGACAGCTTCTTTCTTCTAACGATGAAATTATGATATAGCTGAATCAATACAAGCTATAGTACGTATCTATGAACGTGAGGAGAAAAGATTTCTCAGTTGAAAGAGAGAAAGAGGAATATACCCGAAAGATAAAGAAGGAATTGGTGGTGTCATTCCAAAAATGGGCTGTTTATTATGAACCAAGTTTGGAACATCGCACTGTCCACATTCAACCAAAGCCTTCTCATTTTCCTTTACCTAAAATTTTCAAAGTATATGAACATATTACATTCTTAGAGGCTATTCAACAATATTAAATTACTTTAATTATTTTATATACAACATTGCAAATATATAAGACATAATTAATTTTATACCTTATTTGCTAGCTGCCTGTTCTCCTCTTGCAATGCCGCCTCCTATCTCTATGACGATAGTCTCGCTCCCTTCTTCTCTTTTCACCTTCCTCTCGAGCCCTTTGAGCCTCCTATATCAGATATACTCAATGTATATTAAAATGAAGAAATTAAGAATTCATGTTGTGTTATGTCATCGGGCAATGAAACCAACAAGACTTCTCACCTTTTCTTCCCTAGCCTTCCTTTCTTTTTCTGCTTCCTCAAAAGCTTCCTTTTCAGCCTGAAATTATGAACACATTGAATTGACAACTCATCATTCAAACATAACTACTATTCTATTATTTTTCTCTCTTCTTCCTCGTCGTAGATTTTCTTTTTCACATCTTGACAACTCTTCATTAAATCAAATATAAAGGCTCCTCCTACTTGAGACTGTCCAAAAAGAAATTTCCAGTAAATGAAATATATACCTCCTTATTTCTTGCAAACGTATCATCAACAACTTCCTTTGCATACTAGGGGTCATCGCATATCAAAATGTTGTCAAAAACTGATCCAGCTTTTACCTGCAAAATATTAATCCGTCATCAGACATTAAGCAGATGCTATGCAACATAGTTTGAAAGATCGGTTAGTGGGGACATTATTAAACTTCAACTAGAACACAGAACAAAACCATTGACAAATACAATAATTAACCAAAACACAAGAACGGGATTAATTTTAAATTTTACTCTGAATTAATAAACTTTTGGAAAGGGAAACAAAAACAAATCATGATGTCTACCTGCCAAACTTCAATGCCCATATACTTTATTGGTCTTAGCACGTAAAGATTAGGATCATCCTCAAACTCTGGATAAATAAAACAGCAAACGAAGAAAAAACATATATATATTAATATAGATGTCTTTTAATGAGGAAAAAAAATTGCAAAGTTGGGTAGCATATAAGATCGTTCTTAAAGGAGAACTCTAACAATTGAATAAAATAATAGCTCCAAAGAATCAACCTAGAATGACTATGAGGTCATGATTATGTATCACTAGTAACTAGTTTTACTGTTCTACCAGTTATCTAAAACATTGAAATAGACAGGTCCATTTTCAAGCAGTTTGATTTTCAAGCAGGCAATAGAAAAGCCTAAAAAATACATTTATTAAGGTTCCACATGAACGCTAAGGCACTGCTTTTGTCACAAATCGCTTCATCCATCTCTATCTGACCAGCTGACAAGAAACATACCTGGATTATCAATCCATGGAGTCTTCCATTTTCCCTTGTAATTGGGGTTCTTGATTTTCTGTATAGCATGCCATAAGATAAATGAGAACTTGTATAGAACACATCACAGTGAGCATATATAGGAAAGCACTTTAGTCACCTTACGCTTCCACGGTCCCTTGTATGCTGGATTTGGAACCTTGGGAGCCTTCCACATGCCATCCTCATCCTCGTCCCATGTATCAGGCTATTTAAGAAAGAGCAAAGAGATCAAGTACATCAAAAGAACAACTAATTTACATAGAAAAAGTTTTCCAACAAAATTTGTTAATACTAGATCTCGTCAGCAATTAGGGAAGGAAGAATGAAGACTTGATAAGACTACATTATGTATGCAAAATTAACAACAAACCTCTTTAGCCTTCGGATCAGGAATCTCGGCTGGGATTGAATCATATCCCTAAATAAAAGAATGAAAAATTCATTGAAAGCTATGAAATATAGCAACCTGCTACCATCAGGAAAAATGTGTCGCTAAATACCTCTGGTTTAACATCATTAGGATCTTCAATGTATTCTCTGTCATCCCAGTCAGCAGGCTGTAAGGTATAGGGAATTTTAGAAACTGTAAAATGCATATTTGCAAGGAAACTATTCGGCAGATGTTAGATAATAAACTATGAATTTTTATAGAAAGGTTACAAAATCATATGTAAACACAAACTTGATACAAGAAACTTGATATAAGAGATCAGAACTATGATCAGAATACTTGGATTGCTGCAACAGAGAGAACATGATCAAGAAAAAGTTAATATGCAAAAAACTTTCAAGATGAAAGAATATGAAAGCTTACCATCACTGGGAGGCTTTCCATAATTTTGTATTAACGCATCCAAAAATGAACTTTCCTTTTGAACGCACATCACTAATAAAAAACAAAACCAAGAATAGTTGCAACGTCAATATTTTCTAACAGACAAATAGTTGCAACAACTGGGAAGGACTTCTCAAAGCGCAAAATAAAAATAATAATAATAAAAAAAAAAGAAAAGGAAAACTTACCAAAAACAATGTTAATCGGGTTCATGGCGACCTGATTCTTAGCTGCATCATCGATTAAGCGCTCAGAGTCGATGAAAGCAACATACGACGGCGTCGTCCTATTGCCCCAATCGTTGGCAATGATCTCAACTCGATCCTGCTGCCACACACCGACGCAAGAGTACGTGGTTCCAAATCGATTCCGATCGCCGGACCTTCTCTTTTACTGACCATAGTAAATCTTCAAATCGTCGATGGAAAAAAGAATCTGCAAGAAAATTTGATTGGTGGCTGCAGAATTTAGGGTTAGAAGATTTCAAAGTTATAAGGAGGAAGAAGAGAGGAGGAGAATTTATATATAAACTTTTAAGGAAAAAGAAAAGGTAAAGTAAGAGAGAGAAAACTTGATTTTTACCAAATTAAAAAAATTAAAAAAATTACAAAGGGGCTTTAATGTCGGTTTTAAAAATGCGGACGTTTAATGTCGGTTTTAAACCGACATTAAAGATCCGCATTTTGAAAACCGACATTAAAGCCTATTTTTCATTTTTTCCACCCGACATTAAAGGCCAGATTTCTTGTAGTGATTTAGAAAGCTTAAAAGTTTAATGAAATTGTAGTTGGCTTGTAACCATAAAACAATTGATGTCTACTAGCTCACAACCCAATGAAATTGCAGATCTCTTCCCAAATGTTTATCGTACTTTTTTGTTTATCTCTAAAGATCCTGTTGTTCCATTCTTTCCAAATATATTTGATTATGCATTACTACCAACTCCACTTAGTTTGATTATGTTTTTTTTCACTTGTTTGCTTAAGTGAACATAAGGATATTTGTGAATTGCTTTTGAATTGAAATTCAATACTATCAAATATGATATCAAAGTCCACAAATCTCATCTATATTACCACAACAAAATTTGAGATCTTCGGAATCCAAAAGAGCGAGTCACCCTAAACTAAGCTATATGGCTAAATAAGAAATAAAAACCTAATTAGATATCAAATTGAAAGTTTTAAGAATCAAAACACAAAAATCAAATGATTTTATTTATGAGCACACATGGAGCACAAAACTTAGAATTCAATAATCACACATACATGTTGGACGTTGAAATGAAAAAGCTTAAGATCAAAATGGTCAACATTCTCCACATTCAACTCCTTCAAAACCGAAATGATGGACATAGTGGAACACGACATGGGCTTAACACAAATCATCCATCACCATGTACGTAACCGCGTTCCCTCCTTTCACATAACCTCCCACATCAGGCATTGATCACCCACTCCATGTACATAACTTGTTGGAGAAATTTTAAACACCTTATGGATACAGAAGCAAAAATTCAGCAGACCAAGTCAGAAAAACTACCTTCTTTTTCATATGTGAATAATCAATTAAAATGCTTTATTAAAGGCTTACAAAAAACTAATACTTACAAAAAATAAAAATCACGTTGTTGCACCACTTACCCACAAACTTAACCTGTTAACAGAAAATAAATTTAAAAAATATTAATTTAAATAATCACGTAATTTGAATCAGTCTTCAATACTCCCTCTTGATTCAAATTTACTAACACCCATCATAGCTCTAAAGTAACAGAACTTCTCCTTTGACCTTTTGTAAGAATATCAACCCACTACTCATGTGTGCTGCAATATGATAGAGAAACTTCTTCCTTTGCAACCAAACCACGAATAAAATGAAAGCAAATATCAATGTGCTTTGTCCGGCTATGAAATGTCGGATTTTTCGTCATTAAGATCGTTGCTTTGTTGTCCCAGAATATCACAGTTGCTCCATCTTGCTCATGTTAGAGTTCTATTAGCATTCTTCGCAACCAAATTGCCTGACATGCTGCTGAAGTTGCTGCAGCATATTCTGCTTCCGAAGATGATAAAGCAGCAATTGCTCATTTCTTCGAGCTCTAAGTAATAACTCCTGATCCTAAAGTGAAAACATTCGCTGAAACACTTCGCCTATCATCCAAGGAGCTCGCCCAATCACTCTCTGTGAACCCGCATAATTTGAAATCAGAAACTTTAGAGTACCAAATGCCATATTCTATAGTTCCAGCAATGTATCGCATAACCTGCTTTGCTGCGTCGAAATGATCCCTTGAAGGACATTGCATAAACCTAGAAATCACACCAATAGAATACGAAATATCATGACGGGTATGAGTTAGATAAATCAAGCCTCCAACAAAGCTTTTAAACTGATGCTTATCGACCATCTCTGCACCATCATTTTGTTGCAGCTTCTCATTCAAATTCATTGGTGTAGTTGCTAGTTTGCAATTGATCATACCAAATTTTTTGAAAAGATCCTTGGCATACTTCTTTTGTGAGATAAATATCCCACCATCAGTTTGACAAACTTCTAAGCCAAGAAAGAAATGTAGCAAACCTAAATCTATCTTCTCAAATTTATTTTTCATATGTGATTTGAACTCAACAACAAGAGATTTAAACGAACTAGTATAAATTATATCATCAACATAAAGACAAACAATGATGAAATCATTTTTACCTCCCTTTTTCACATACAAGGTAGGCTTATTTGCACTCCTTTTGAATCAATTTTGCTGAAAATATTCGTCGATTTGGTTGTATCACGCCCGAGGAGCTTATTTCAACCCATACAACGCCTTTGTTAACTTATACACCTTTTCTTCGCTGTCCTTTTTAACAAAACCTTCTGGTTGTTCAACATAGACTTCTTCTTGTAGTTATCCATTAAGAAAGGCTGACTTGACATCAAATCGATAGACCGACCATTGTTGTTGTGCTGCCAATGCTAGAACAATCCTTACGGTTTCGAACCAGCTACAGGAGAGAAAGTTTTCTCGAAATCAATACCATGTTGTTGTGCATATCCTTTTGTCACAAGACGAGCTTTGTGCTTCTCTAAACTCTCATCTGTAGCAAATTTCGTCTTATACACCCACTTCAAGCCAATTGCATTTTTTCCTTCAGGTAAGTCTACCATTTTCCATGTTCCATTCTTCTCAATAGCTGTCATTTCTTCCTTCATTGCTTGCTGCCATTCTTCTTTGCTTGCTGCCTCATCATAACACACTAAGTCAGAAACCATAAGAGCAAATTGAGAAGAATTATAGATATCTTCCATGGACCGAAACCTCTGAGATGGCAATTCATCAAATGTTTCATCATTACTTGATGGAGAGTGGTAACTTTGCGGTGTTAATGGAGCACTTGACGAAGGTGTTGAGGTAGGTGTTTCCATTGAGGATTCAACCACAGTTTGTTCTCCACCATTTGTCAATTGACCATCATCGGAATAAGTTGTCATGAATTGGCCGCATTTTTGACATTTCGTGCCACTTGTCGAACTAAAACATCAACACTAAATGGCAGTAAAACCACTATATAATATGAACATGTGTGTAATAAGTCTTTGGTTGTAAAGATGAAGGAGATTGGATTTGTAAAAGGCTTTGAATATGGGATTCATTGGCAGCGGTAGAGGCTTTCCTGAGAACCAGCTGCTGCTATGGGTTTGTGTGGCTTACTACTACTGGATACCAACTTAGCCATAGTTCCAACAGGAAGAGCAAGTATTGTGAAGAGGAAGTTCACAAGTTTCTGGTCAGCCTCAGCATATAGAATCTTCATCCTTTTTGTTTTGTCTATCACTACCTTCACACTTATCAATTTGCTTTGGCTTTGAGTTTGGATTTGGATAGACATGACTTCTCTGTTTGCAGTGTTATTAGGGTATGTTTTAATTCAATCTTTCTGCTCTTCCCCTTTAAACTCATTAAACAATCTTTTTTTTAATTATCTCTTCTCACAAGCTTATTTTTGGGCTCAATTAAATTTTAGTCCAAGTAAATAATATTTAATTAAACCAAAATAATTAATTTGATCCAATTATCATAATAAAGACCGGTGACATCATTAGAATTGTCCAATTTATTTTTAAATTTAAATTTAGTCCCAAATACAATTATTTTAGTAAATAACGTGGCAATTTGTAATTGGTTCCAACATTTCTTATTCAAAAAAAGTCCTGTTTAGAGATTTATGAACGTGTATGGGTGGGTGAATCTTGAAAAGATAAATTAAAAGTCCAAATATGAGCTTTTTTTTTTTTTTTTGCTTAATTTGACTTATCAAATTAATCAAACTATGAATCTAGTACATGAGTTTGAATTAAATTTGAAATAAAGGTTGGAATATGGTCGATCCTTAATTTAAGAAAAGTTTAAGGTTTTATCCTCAACTTACTTTGATTTGAGGATAAAAATTTAATGATTTCTTTTTCTTTTTTTATAAAATTTGGAACCATATTTTAATTTGAGACAAAGATGAGGTTTCTAGCATACCCTAATTTATCCTTAGATGCACAAAAATTTGGAATGACCAATTTAATTTTAGAATAAAATAATCAAATCTAATTTTGAGATAAATACGAGATCTCAATCTTAGGATATAGTTAGATTTATGACTCCAATTTATATTTGAGATAAAAATGGGGGTAAAATCTAAATTTTAATTTTAATTTGGGGGTAAAATCTAAATATTAAAATATTTAAATATGCTTAATTATCTCAAAAAGTGGAATTCAAAATTTTATTCCAAAATGACATAAGATAATTGAATTTTAATTTCATTTAAAAAATAAAAATTAAAAGTGTTTAAAAATATAATCTGAGATTTTATTTCAAAATAAAATAACATAAGATAATTGAATTTTAATTTTATTTTATTGTTTAATCATTCAAAATCCTCCTAGGAATTAGACTTGTTAGCCTTATAAATAGACTCATACCTTAATCATTTTTTCCTCATCAAGCAGAACAAAGGTATGACAGAAAAAACTTCTCTTCTCCCTATTTTTTTTTTCTTAACTTTTAAACTCAATTCTTTTTTATTTTTTTATTTGCAGGCATAGTAGCTGTTAATTTGTTGCACCAACTTGAAACTCTATCAAAGGTTAAGGCCCCCTTTCTTTCTTTTTCTTTTTCTTTTTTTTTTTTTTTTTTGTGCAAGCCTTTGAAGGTCCCATGCAAGTATACATGAGGTTACAGTCTCCTCGACGTCCTGCTTCTTTAACTCTCAGCTTCTGGTTTGTTCATGATAAACGATGCAACTCTATCATAACGCCATGTTGCTTCTTGGGGTTTGTTCATGATAAACGATGTAACTCTATCATGACGACTTTATACTTCTTGGGGTTTGTTTATGATAGACAATGTAATTTTATCATGACGCCCTGTTGCTTCTTAAGGTTTGTTCATGATAGACGATGCAACTCTATCATGACACCCTACTGATTCTTGGGGTTTGGTCATGATAGACGATGCAACTCTATCATGACGTCCAACTGCTTCTTAGGGTTTATTCATGATAGACGATGCAACTCTATCATGACGTCCAACTGTTTTTTAGGGTTTGTTCATGATAGACGATGCAACTCTATCATGATGTCCTGCTGCTTCTTAGGGTTTTTCCATGATAGATGATGCAACTCTATCATGAGGTCCTGCTGCTTCTTAGGGTTTGTTTATGATAGACGATGCAACTCTATCATGACGCCCTGCTCCTTCGTCGACGTGTGGGATTTGTTCAAGATAGATGATGCAACTCTATCATGACGCCCTGCTGCTTCTTAGGGTTTGTTCATGATAGACGATACAACTCTATCATGATGTCTTGCTGCTTCTTAGGGTTTATTCGTGAGGACAATGCAACTCTATCATGACGCCCTACTCTTTGTCGACATCTAGAGTTTGTTCATGATAGACGATGCGACTCTATCATGACGCCCTTCTTCGTGCACTTTGCTTTCATATATTATTTGTTCCAAGATCGTGTCATCAGCACTAACTTGCTTCTGGTGATCTTATTTTACAGAACGATGGTTTACTTCACAGAACAATTCTTGTCTGGAGTCCGACACCTCGTAGTACTTTCTGATAAAAATCAACCAAGAGAAGATGGACTTAGTCTCCTTATGAAGAAGCCATTGGCTGGCTTTTTTGCAGATCATTGGCCACGCTTAGACAACAACTCAAACTTCTGTGGAAAATGGATAATGCGTGCCAAAATAATGAGCTAACCAGCTATGGACGTAATGCATGAAAAAGTGAAAGTCCATGCGTCCTATCGGATTGGAGGCTTTGGTTATCAAACCTAGCCCATGATATATGTTCACCAAAACTGGAACTGCAAGACTATAAATAGTGCTAGCGGCCATTAAGCTTGCAACCCTTAAATACTTCGGGGTGAAGAAATTATCCTTTCTGTTGAAATATAAAAAGGCACAACCAGTAATATAAGAAGGTAGCTAAATATGTTTCATCCTTCAGATTGTCTCTGATTCCAAGTTCTGTAAACAACATGTTCTCCCTAGAGGACCATTTACGAGCTTGGATCTTCAAACCATTAGGGTTCTGAGTAAATTTAGAGCGCGACACCTTCTTTTATTTTCGTGTGGTTGTCTTATCATACCTTTTAGACCTAAGGTATCAAAACGAAATCCATGAGCTAATAGTCACTTAGGAGTCATTCTTAAAGGATGTTGCGCGATCATTTCTCTCCATATAAACTATTGAATAATACGCTTGGAAAAGATATTGACAGGTCGTCAGAAGATCTCGTGAGGAGGTTAATTCTTTAAAAGAAGGATCATTTCCTCGTAGAAATCTCCCTTAATGGGAAGACCCTCAAAAGACCATAGGTCTCACAAAGAAATGGATAACTTGCCCGCCATAGTATGAAGAGTATTAGTCGAAGGCAGGTCTATTTATTTTGGCGAATATGAGGCGCGAGAACTTATCCATAATGGTGTAGGAATTCAGTGGCACGCTAACCTCCAGAACAGGAATAAACATGAACGCATGGTTGATACCCATGATTCATCGTTTCTGCAGACTTCTTATTTCACGAACATGCGTTCTTGCTACTTGTCCTCTCACTGTGAAAATACCTGGATCATAACATCATACAGTCCGTATCGATTTGGATGACAATTTGGCTTTTACAGGATATCCCTAATGATATAGGGGGCATGCCACCTGTGATCACATTGGATAATATATTATATCATTAGAGAATATGTAAGAGGCGTAACCCTTTATCTAAGTTATACTTATCCGCCCGTTCGTTATAGCCTTGCAAGTATGTGATGCAGCGATTTACAGACTAGTGGGCCACAAGGCACGAGACCTATTTTGAGGATAACAGACACCATTTGGTGTGTAGTGTCATTCCTCCCCCTTCATAGTCCAAACTGAGGGAGAAACCTGGGTAATAAAGAAATTCGTTTGGTTGAGGCAATGGCTGCTACTCTCGAGGAAGAGGTAAAGAAGTATAAAGATGAGAGCGATAGCAGCAAAAGTGATCGTCATTGGAAGAGACCTTTGAAGAAAGTGAAGGTATCAGGCGATGATCCCGACGGAAGGGGTTCAAGTGCTTTAGGAGTCCTTGATGTTCCACCACTGGTTTTCACATTTTCCTTTCTTGAACTTTTTTTTTTTGTTCATCTTCTTCACAAATGATTTATTAATTGTTTACTTCTGCAGTTATCTTTGAACGATCATCTTGAAAGCCTTATATAGCTAGGCAGCGATGAATCTTTGACGGGACCTCATGTAGTTGATTTGGCCTCATGAATCTTTGACGGGACCTCGAAGACCCCCGTCTCTAAACCAGCCGAATAGTCCTTATGTCCATCTACTCTTCTCAAGGAGATTATCGAGGCAAGATGACAGTGGGAGGAAAAGACATTTGGAGTCCTCCATCCAAAGGAGATGTTTGCCCTAAAGCACCCTTACAGAAGGTCAGCTTGACACATGCTTCCCTTAACTTTTTTTAATCGCCTTTAGACACTTCTAATAGACAGACTACGAGAAATCCTGAGCCTTCTCAATGAGTTGGTGAAAAGGTGGTTTCAAACTTCTTCAAGAAAACAGCCTTATGTGTGATGGAGGATATTCAAGATAAGATCATGTGAACTCCTTTTGAATATATCCTAAGACTTAGGCTAGAAATAGTAATTGTAACGACCCAACTTTCCGGACTAAGCTGAGGTCACTACCAAATACCAAAACTCGACCATTCAACATAAAATTCAAAACGGACCGGTTACGATTCATTAAATGAATTAGAAACATTACAAAAAGACAGTTTCGGGCCCTATTTTAAATCAATCATAAAAGTCTCAAATAAAAACTCAAGTCATCAGTTCAAAATCACAAGTCAAATATTCTGACAAAAATACATAGCGGAAGCGATAAGAAAACCAGACGCGTCCATATGGCCTTCACGCGTCCTTCCTGCCTCTCGCCGGTCTGCCCCTCGCTGTGCCCTTACCTGAAAAGTTAAAGAAGAGAAAAAGGGTGAGTATAAACATACCCAGTAAGGGACCCACTACTGGGCCCGTTAAGGGACAACAGTTAACTTTCTATTCGGGGGTACCCTACATAACAGTCTAGTGGTTCCGTAGAACGCACATATCAGTCTAGTGCTCCCGAAGGATGCACATATCAGTCTAGTGCTCCCGAAAGATGCACATATCAGTCTAGTGCTCCCGAAGGATGCACACATCAGTCTAGTGCTCCCGAAGGATGCACATATCAGTCTTGTGCTCCCGAAGGATGCACAGATCAGTCTAGTGCTCCCGAAGGATGTACACATCAGTCTAGTGCTCCCGAAGGATGCACATATCAGTCTAGTGCTCCCGAAGGATGCACATATCCGTAAGGCACACTACCCCATAGATGAAGCTAACCGTTACCCCTCAGTCCATACTAAACCGTCTACAACAGTCACACCCCAACGGCATTCATATTACAATTCCGCCATAGGCTTTGTCAGTCAGATAGTATAGGTTTAAACAACTACACCCTCAGTTGCTATACGCATCACCAATTCGCACACCATTAGGGAAAACCCTAGACCCAATCAACTAACCAACCAAAACCGGACTCACTGTCCTTCCCCGTCCAAACTCCATGATCAACATCCAGACCAATGATTACTACATACTGAACCGTAACTTCAAGGTCCATCAACATAAAATCCCAATCTACAATTAGAAGTCACAGTACCTTTACATCAGACAAAATATAATAACAGTGCTTAACAGTCAACACACATACAGTTATTCAGTACAGTCACTAACGTGTAATCCTCTGTGGATTACTACGTTTTCAGCCTCGATCCGAGGTCCAGTAGTAGGAAAACCCTTACCTGAAACTTGGTTAAGCCCCTCGATCGAGTCCACGCTCAACGGATCCACCTAACGAAGACACGAAGGTTTTTAATCGATAATACTAGTAGAATTCATTCTAAATGGTCCTAAGCAACATCCGTTGACTTACCCAAGGAGAAGGAAGCTATCTCCAAACAAGCCTGCCGCGGGACCCGAGAACTTAAGCGTCAACTCCTTACTACCTTCAAGGGAGAAAAGTAGGGTCATATCTTATTCCAATATTCAAACTCGAATCGGATGTAGCAACATTAGGGAATTCATCGAAAACAATCCTTACCGAAGACTCACCGTGGCCCGGAGTGAAGGAAGGGAGGCTTAGGTGGCTCAGTGAAACAAGGAGCTCGGCTTGGCTTGAAGGCGTTCGGTTCGGCTCGGCTCGGCTTCGACTCAACTCGGCTCGCGGCTCGGCTCACGGCTCGGTCCTCGGCTCAGCTCGGCTCGGCTTCGACTCAACTCGGCTCGCGGCTCGGCTCGCGGCTCGGTCCTCGGCTCGACTCGCGGCTCAGCTCGGATCGCTACTCGGCTCGGCTCGCGGCTCGCGGCTTGGCTCGGATCGCTACTCGGCTCGGCTGGGTTTGCTTGTGGGTCGCGGCTCGGCTGGAAATGGGTCTCGGGTCGGGTCAGCTTGGAAACGGGTTCTCGGGTCGGCTTCACTTCACGGCTCGGTGTATTCCTTCCTCCTTCCGGCAACGACGGCGCTCCCCTCTGTGTTCTGTCTGCGTCGGAAACACGAGATGAGAACGGAGAGGCTGCCGGCGGTGGCAGAAACGAAGAGAGAGAGAGACGTCGGCTGTAGGTGGACGGCAGACGGCGCGACGTGCGGATGGTGGCTGCGGTGAACGACCGGTGAAGCTAAGAACGCCGACGGAGATGGAGATAGGGACAGAGGACGGAGACGGAGAGGATGGGTGGCGAAGAGACGAAGGCGGCCAAGGAAATCGTCGGGTGCAGCACGGATGGCTGTCGGCGAGGAAGGGAGAAGAAGAAGAAGAAGATGGATGGGGGGGGCTCGCGCGGCAGTAGGGTTCCTCTCCTTTTTTTAAAAAAAAAAAATATATATATATATATATATATATATATATATATATATATTTATATATTTTAAGTTAAGGAATTTAATAATAATAATAATATTTTAAAATAATAATAATAATAAATAAATAAAATATTATTAAATGTATATATATATTAACTTTACAAATTCTAATTAATAATAATAATAAACCAAATATTATTATATATATATGTATTAACTTTTATATAATTAATTAATGATAATAATAATAAATAAAAGATAATATTGATATTAATTTATATATAAAGGTTATAATAAACAATAATGATAATAATAATATAGTTACTATTATATTATTATTATATAAATTTACAACCCTAAATTCCAGAATTTCAAAAATAAATCCTAAATTTAAGATTCCCTAAAATTAAATAAGGCGGTAAAAGCTTACCTCGAAAATTTGGGGCGTTACAGTAATGGTTCTCTTGGAGATTGAAAAGATCCATGCAGATGGCTTGACTCTTCTTGAAGAGTATCTAAATAGTTATCTTAAGAGGGTAGGTAATTTCAACGATGTGCAATCGTCATATTTTGCACAATTGTTGTCAACAGATAAAACTCGTCAATTAGATGAGAAGACATCTGCTGTCAAGGAAGCTTTAACTTTGATGGAACAACTACGAGGGGATGCCAGAGTTATTCAGGAAAGAGCCACGCAATTATCTTTAGAAAAGAAGGAACTGGAGAGGAGACTTCAGAGCATAAATGTTGAGTTTAAACAACTGTTGATCTTATCTTGTGAGAAAGCAAAGGCTATAGACCAGCAAGAACTAGAAGCAGCCAAGCTCCAAGATGAAGTTGACACCTTTGAAAGCACCCTTGCTATTATTGAAGAAGCGATTGAGGCCTTGGCTACGATTCCCAAGAGCATGGAAGCTGCACGAGAAGAATTTAAGAACTTCAAGTGGAAGCTTTGATTTATGCCCCATTTTCTTTTGTTGCAATCCTTGTAAATGTAAAAAAAAAAAATTATTCTAGTGTAGCTACATTTACATTTATTTTGCAATTCTTACATATGAGATGACAATGAAACATGATTTTCTTTTTACGTGTGATTGAATTTAAAGTGAACTTTAAGCTGCCTACGTACCTTTTTTATAGCATAGGGATCAAGTAATAACGTAGTTTAAATTTTTTTTACATGACTAGATTAGGCATAAAACTTCTTGAGAAATTTGTCGTTGATTGGGCCAATTCGTAATTTGTCATGATCGATGATTTTGTATGCTTCATTCGTGAAAACTTCTTTGACAATGTAAGGTCCGTCCCACTTAGGTGTGAACTTATTTCCCGTATGCCTTGTTGTGATGATAGGTCTTCTTACTGCAAGCACTAAATCACCAACTTGAAATGATCGAGGCTTTACATGTTTGTCAAAATCTTTTGACATTCGTGCTTGATAACATTCGAGTACTTGCTGAGCTTCTAATCGCTTTTCATCAAGTGCTTCTAACTCTTGAAGACGTAACTTGACATTGTCTTCCGTAGTCAACCTCTCTTGCACTGTCATTCTTAACGATGGGATTTCTCTTTCGAAGGGAAGGACAATCTGTAACGACCCAACTTTCCGGACTAAGCTGAGGTCACTACCAAATACCAAAACTCGACCATTCAACATAAAATTTAAAACGGACCAGTTACGATTCATTAAAACATTAGAAACCTTACAAAAAGACAGTTTCGGGCCCTATTTTAAATCAATCAAAAAGTCACAAATAAAAAAACTCAAGTCACCAGTTCGAAATCACAAGTCAAAATATTCTGACAAAATACATAGCGGAAGCGATAAGGAAAACCGGACGCGTCCATATGGCCTTCACGCATCCTTCCTGCCTCTCGTCGGTCTGTCCCTCGCTGTGCCCCTACCTGAAAAGTTAAAGAATAGAAAAGGGTGAGTATAAACATACCCAGTAAGGGACCCACTACTGGGCCCGTTAGGAGACAACAGTTAACTTCCTATTCGGGGGTACCCTACATAACAGTCTAGTGGTTCCGTAGAACGCACATATCAGTCTAGTGCTCCCGAAGGATGCACACATCAGTCTAGTGCTCCCGAAGGATGCACATATCA
Source organism: Cucumis melo (assembly GCF_025177605.1). NCBI lineage: Eukaryota > Viridiplantae > Streptophyta > Magnoliopsida > Cucurbitales > Cucurbitaceae > Cucumis > Cucumis melo. The sequence goes on from NC_066866.1 coordinate 6,175,651, forward strand.
GTCTAGTGCTCCCGAAGGATGCACGTATCAGTCTAGTGCTCCCGAAGGATGCACACATCAGTCTAGTGCTCCCGAAGGATGCACACATCAGTCTAGTGCTCCCGAAGGATGCACGTATCAGTCTAGTGCTCCCGAAAGATGCACCTATCAGTCTAGTGCTCCCGAAGGATGCACGTATCAGCCTAGTGCTCCCGAAGGATGCACACATCAGTCTAGTGCTCCCGAAGGATGCACCTATCAGTCTAGTGCTCCCGAAGGATGCACTTATCCGTAAGGCACACTACCCCATAGATGAAGCTAACCGTTACCCCTCAGTCCATACTAAACCGTCTACATCAATCACACCCCAACGGCATTCATATTACAGTTCCGCCATAGGCTTTGTCAGTCAGATAGTATAGGTTTAAACATCTACACCCTCAGTTGCTATACGCATCACCAATTCGCACACCATTAGGGAAAACCCTAGATCCAATCGACTAACCAACCAAAAACCGGACTCACTGTCCTTCCCCGACCAAACTCCATGAACAACATCCAGACCAGTGTTTTACTACATACTGAACCGTAACTTCAAGGTCCATCAGCATAAAATCTCAATCCACAATTAGCAGTCACAGTATCTTTACATCAGACAAAATCTAATAACAGTACGTAACAGTCAACACGCATACAGTTATTCAGTGCAGTCACTAACGTGTAATCCCCTGTGGGTTACTACGTTTTCAGCCTGAATTCGGGGTCCAGTAGTAGGAAAACCCTTACCTGATACTCGGTTATGCCCCTCGATCGAATCCACGCTCAACGGATCAACCCAAGGAAAGGAAAGCTATCTCCAAACAAGCCTACCGCGAGACCCGAGAACTCAAGCGTCAACTCTGTACTACCTTCAAGGGAGAAAAGTAGGGCCATATCTTATTCCAATATTCAAACTCTAATCGGATGTAGCAACATTAGGGAATTCATTGAAAACAATCCTTACCGAAGACTCACCGTGACCCGGAGCGGAGGAAGGAAGGCTTAGGTGGCTTGGTGAAACAAGGAGCTCGGCTCGGCTTGAAGGCGTTCGGCTCGGCTCGGCTCGGCTCCACCTCGGCTCGGCTCGGCTTGGCCTCGCTCACAGCTCGGCTTGTGGCTCGGCTCCACTCGGCTCGCGACTCGGCTCAACTCGGCTCGCGGCTCGGCTCAGTGCGGCTCTCGGCTCGGCTCACTCGGCTCGCGGCTCGGCTCAGTGCGGCTCTCGGCTCGGCTCACTCGGCTCGCGACTCGGCTCAGTGCGGCTCTCGGCTCGGCTCACTCGGCTCGCGGCTCGGCTCGTGGCTCACTCGGCTCGGCTCCCTCGGCTCGGCTCACTCGGCTCACTCGGCTCGGCTTACTCAGCTCGGCTCACCCGGATTTGTGTGTGGCTCGAACTGGAAACGGGTTTAGGTCGGGTCAGCTTGGAACCGGGTCGGGTTGGACGAAAACGGCAGCCACGGTTGGTTTATTATCTTCCGGCGAACGAGGGCGGCGGCGATTTGCAGACAACGCACGAGGCACGACGCTGAAAGGAAGGGATACCACCTGGGGTTTGGACAGAGGCGGCCGGCAGGTCTCGTAGCTGCTTAAGACCGAAGGAGATCGGAGATGGAGGCGGTGCTGACGCTGTCGGAAACGAAGGAGAAGATTAAGGAGGATGGTGGTGGCGCTGCGGTCAGAAGGAGAAGAGATGAAGAAGAAGGAGAAGCGGATGAGAGCGGCGGCGTCGGGTGAAGGATGGAGGAAGAAGAGAAAACGGATGGGCGGCGGCGCGGTGGAGAAGAAATCGAAAACGAAAAGGGGGGGTCGGCGCGCGTCTCCTTTAGGGTTTTTTTTTAAAAAAAAGTTTTATTATATATATATATATATATATATATACTTTTAATAATTATATTATAAAATAATAATAATAATAATATAAAGTAATAATAATAATATATAATAATATTAATATTAAATAAATAATAAATTAATATTATGTAATAATAATGTTATTGTTTTTAAAATAATAATATTACTATAATATTAAATAATAATAATAATTATAATATTAATATTATAATAAATAAAATAAATATTAATAATAATAATATAATTAATATTATATTATTATTATATCAACTCACACCAACATTTTAGATTTCCGAATAATTTACATAAAACGAGAAAATTTTACCTCGAATTTTCGGGGCGTTACATTCTTCCCCCCTTAGGGAACTTTCGTCCTCGAAAGTTTTATTCCTCGAACAGTTCGGGATAACGGGACCTCATGTCATCTTCACGCTCCCACGTAGCCTCTTCTACCCGGTGATTCCGCCACAAGACTTTAACCAGAGGGATTTCTTTATTCCTCAACGTTTTCACCTCTCTAGCAAGCACCTCAACAGGTTGTTCAGTATAGCTCAAGTTTTCATCAATCTCCAGTGGCTCGTAATCCACTACATGGGATGGATCTGGCACGTACTTCCTCAACATAGAGACATGAAACACATCGTGAACTGTCGAGAGTGATGGTGGCAACGCCAAGCGATAAGCTACAAGGCCAATCCGCTCCAGAATCTCAAACGGCCCAACAAAACGGGGGCTCAGCTTTCCCCTCCTTTCGAAACGCAAGACACCTCTCATAGGTGCTACCTTTAAGAACACCTTATCCCCTACCTCAAACTCAAGGTCCTTCCGCCTCACATCTGCATAACTCTTCTGCCTACTCTGAGCGGTATGCATGCGTGATCTAATCTTCTGTATCGCTTCGTTAGTAGACTGAACTAACTCAGGACCCATCAATCTCTGCTCACCTACCTCACCCCAGCAAACCGAGGATCTACAACATTTGCCGTACAGGGCCTCAAACGGTGCCATGCCAATAGTAGCCTGATAACTGTTATTATAAGCAAATTCCATCAAATGTAAGTGGGAGTCCCAGCTACCTGGAAATTCCAATGCACACGCTCGCAACATATCCTCTAAAACTTGGTTCAGACGTTCAGTCTGACCGTCAGTCTGTGGATGGAAAGCTGTACTAAAGTCTAACCTCGTGCCCATAGCAGTCTGCAAACCCTTCCAGAATTTGGAAGTGAAACGGGCATCTCTATCAGAAACAATCGACACTGGCACTCCGTGCAATCTCACTATCTCAGACATGTACAACTGTGCCCACTTACTAGCAGTATAGGTGGATTTACCCGGAACGAAGTGCGCTGATTTAGTAAGTCTGTCCACCACAACCCAAATCACTGTAAATCCCCTCAGAGTTCTCGGTAGCCCTGTAATGAAATCCATGGACACGTTTTCCCACTTCCATTCCGGTATGCTCAAGGGTTGTAATAAACCCGCTGGTTTCTGCCTTGGTGCCTTAACCTGCTGACACACCAAGCACTTACTAACAAATTCTGCTACTTCCCTCTTCATGTTACGCCACCAATAAACCCGCTTCAGGTCCTGATACATCTTCGTACTACCTGGGTGCATGGAAAATGGGGAACTGTGAGCCTCAGATAATAATTCTGTCTTAACCGCACTATCTGACGGAACACAAAGGCGTCTCTCAAACAACAGTCCACCATCAGAGGATAACGAGAACTCAGCCGCTTGCCCTGCCTCTGCTAGGCCACGTTTCTCAACCAGATAAGGATCGTTACTCTGAGCATCAATGATCCTTTGCCTCAAAGTCAGCTGTACCGTCAACTGGGCTAACTGCATAGTAACTGCCCCCACTGACACTGCAATCTCAGCTCGCTCGAGATCCCGATGCAATGGGGCCTGTCGGGTAATAAGTGCTGCCGAATGTGATACCTTTCTACTCAGAGCATCAGCTACCACGTTTGCCTTGCCTGGATGATACAATATCTCACAATCGTAATCCTTCACTAACTCAAGCCACCTTCGCTGTCTCATATTCAATTCTTTCTGAGTAAAGAAGTATTTCAAGCTCTTATGATCCGTGAATATCTGTATCTTTTCACCATATAAATAATGCCTCCATATCTTCAAAGCAAAAACCACTGCTGCCAACTCTAAATCATGTGTAGGGTAGTTCTGCTCATGACTCTTCAACTGACGGGACGCATAAGCGACCACCTTACCCTGCTGCATCAAAACACAACCCAAACCTTTCTTGGAAGCATCACTATAAATCACAAAACTGCCAGAACCATCAGGTACAGTAAGAACCGGTGCGGTAACTAGCTTCTGTTTAAGGTTCTGGAAACTGTCCTCACATGCCTTGCTCCAAACAAAAGGAGCTCCCTTTCTGGTCAACTGAGTAAGAGGAGTAGCTATACGAGAAAAGTTCTCCACAAACCGTCGATAATAACCTGCTAAACCCAGAAAGCTATGAACCTCACTGACTGTGGAAGGTCGGGTCCAATCGGTGACTGCCTCTATCTTAGCTGGATCCACAGAGACTCCAGCCTTAGAAACCACGTGACCCAGAAAAGACACCTGCTTCAGCCAAAACTCGCATTTCGAGAACTTTGCATACAACTTATTATCCCGAAGTGTTTGCAGAACTATACGTAAATGCTCCTCGTGTTCGGCCTCCGTCTTGGAGTATATCAAGATATCGTCGATAAACACAATCACAAAAGTATCTAGGAACTCCCTAAACACTCTGTTCATCAAGTCCATAAACACTGCCGGAGCATTCGTCAAACCAAAAGACATCACAATAAACTCGTAGTGTCCATATCTGGAACGAAATGCTGTCTTCGGTACATCCTCATCCTTAATTCTCAGCTGATGGTACCCCGACCGAAGATCAATCTTAGAAAACACTGTGGCTCCCTGTAACTGGTCAAATAGATCGTCAATCCTGGGCAAAGGATATCTGTTCTTTACGGTTACCTTGTTCAACTCCCTATAGTCAATGCATAGACGCATCGATCCATCCTTCTTCTAAACGAATAAAACTGGCGCACCCCAAGGTGACACGCTCGGTCGAATGAATCCCTTATCAAGCAATTCCTGTAACTGTACCTTCAGATCTTTCAGTTCTGCGGGGGCCATTCTGTAAGGGGCTCTGGATATAGGAACCGTGCCCAGCTCCAACTCTATGGCAAACTCAACCTCTCTGTGCGGAGGTAACCCCGGAAGTTCTTCAGGAAAGACATCCGGATAGTCCCTCACCACCGGTTCCGACGACAGGGATACATCGGCCTCTCTAGTATCCACCACGCTCGCTAAGATACCCCAAGTACCTTGACTGAGCAGTTTACTGGCCCTGATGGCTGATATTACCTGAGGCAACGACTTTGACCCTCCTCCCTTAAATTTAAAACTGGCCATCGAGGGAGGGTTAAACGTTACCTCCTTACGTGAACAATCTATGCTGGCGTGGTTAGCGGCCAACCAATCCATACCCAGGATTACATCAAAGTCTAGCATATCCAGGACTATCAGCGTTACTTCAATCACATGGCCTGCTATCTCAATTTGGCATGCTTTCACCTTTTCCTTCGACAACATACATTCCCCGGAAGGAGTAGATACTGATAGAACATGGTGTAAGGGCTCTACCTCTAAGCAGGCATGCAACACAAATGCGGAGGAGATAAAAGAATGTGACGAACCCGAATCAAACAAAACTAAGGCGTAATGCCCCAACACTGGGAGCGTACCTGTCACTACCGTGCCTGCCTTCTCAGCCTCAGTCTTGTTGGTAGCAAAGACTCTACCCTGATGTGGAGCACCTGCTCCCTGATTCTGCGCGATCCCCGTGAGTCTCAACGGGCATCTATCAGCTGTATGACCCTCTTGCCTGCACTTAAAGCAAGTCCTGGTCCCGAATAAGCAACGGCCCAGATGGTGCTTCCCACAAGTGGTACACAACGGCTTCCCTCTGGCAGCCTCCCCTGCCTCAAAAGGTTTCTGCTGGAAGCGGCGAAACTCACCACCTGATCTGAAATTCCGCTGTGGCACTGGAACAGGCTGCTGCTCAGCCTTCCTCTTCTGTCCCGATGTCGAACCTCTACCAGCGGTCTTAGACGAGTTAGCCCTCTCCTGTAAACTGAGATCCACTGCCAGGCGCAGTGCATCGGCATGAGTAGCGGGTCGGAAAGCTCGGACCAAACCCTGAATGTCCAGTCGGAGGCCTCTAACAAACTTATCAGCTCTGGCCGCCTCGGTCGCTATCATCTCGGGAGCGAAGTGGGATAACATGTCAAACTCCGCATCATACTGCTCCACTGTCATGTCACCCTGCTCTAAGTTCAGGAACTCCTGCCGCTTGGCATCTCTCAAACTAGCAGAGAAGAATTTCGCATAGAAACTCTCCTTAAACTGTTGCCACGTGATCTGACTCACATCACCACCTAGCATTCTCTCTGTAGTCTCCCACCATGCAGTACCTCTGTCAGTCAACATGAAAACAGCACACTGAACTTTCTGATCCTCAGGGCATTTCATGTAACGGAATATGGTCTCCAAGGACGATAACCACATCTGAGCCCTGGTGGGGTCCTCCAAAGACCCATCGAACGTCGTGGGATTATACTTCCTGAAATCCCTCAGGTGCTTAGCCTCTGCTGACAACTGATCCGGCACAAACTGGGGCGCAACTGGTACTGGAGCCGGAGCTGGAGCAGGAGCTGGTGCTGGAGCTAGCGCTGGAGCTGGCGCCGGAGTTGGCGAGGCAGGCTTCTGCTGCTCCCGCATCTGCATAATCAAATCTCTAAACCTCTGCTCCATGGCGGCTAGGTCCGCATGAGTAACTGGCGCAGCCGGGTCAGGGGCTTGGGCTACAGGCTGCACCTCAGGTTGAACGCGTCCTGCTCCCCTTCCTCGGCCTCCTCGGCCACCCCTACGTGCACCTCTCCTTGGCGGCATTTCCCTAACAACCACCAACGATCCCTTTAGTCATAAATGGTAATTGAATTTGCAGTTTAACTTAGGTAAGGTAATGCATATAGAGTTATACATATACTTTCATGAGAGCGTACCCAACGAGCGGCAAGGATCGTTTCAGCCATAAGGACACAAAACACAGACTCACATTATAAGCCAGTCTACAGAACCTAAAACTTAGGCTCTGATACCAACTGTAACGACCCAACTTTCCGGACTAAGCTGAGGTCACTACCAAATACCAAAACTCGACCATTCAACATAAAATTTAAAACGGACCAGTTACGATTCATTAAAACATTAGAAACCTTACAAAAAGACAGTTTCGGGCCCTATTTTAAATCAATCAAAAAGTCACAAATAAAAAAACTCAAGTCACCAGTTCGAAATCACAAGTCAAAATATTCTGACAAAATACATAGCGGAAGCGATAAGAAAAACCGGACGCGTCCATATGGCCTTCACGCATCCTTCCTGCCTCTCGTCGGTCTGCCCCTCGCTGTGCCCCTACCTGAAATATTAAAGAATAGAAAAGGGTGAGTATAAACATACCCAGTAAGGGACCCACTACTGGGCCCGTTAGGGGACAACAGTTAACTTCCTATTCGGGGGTACCCTACATAACAGTCTAGTGGTTCCGTAGAACGCACATATCAGTCTAGTGCTCCCGAAGGATGCACATATCAGTCTAGTGCTCCCGAAGGATGCACACATCAGTCTAGTGCTCCCGAAGGATGCACACATCAGTCTAGTGCTCCCGAAGGATGCACGTATCAGTCTAGTGCTCTCGAAAGATGCACATATCAGTCTAGTGCTCCCGAAGGATGCACGTATCAGCCTAGTGCTCCCAAAGGATGCACACATCAGTCTAGTGCTCCCGAAGGATGCACCTATCAGTCTAGTGCTCCCGAAGGATGCACTTATCCGTAAGGCACACTACCCCATAGATGAAGCTAACCGTTACCCCTCAGTTCATACTAAACCGTCTACATCAATCACACCCCAACGGCATTCATATTACAGTTCCGCCATAGGCTTTGTCAGTCAGATAGTATAGGTTTAAACATCTACACCCTCAGTTGCTATACGCATCACCAATTCGCACACCATTAGGGAAAACCCTAGATCCAATCGACTAACCAACCAAAAACCGGACTCACTGTCCTTCCTCGTCCAAACTCCATGAACAACATCCAGACCAGTGTTTTACTACATACTGAACCGTAACTTCAAGGTCCATCAGCATAAAATCTCAATCCATAATTAGCAGTCACAGTATCTTTACATCAGACAAAATCTAATAACAGTACGTAACAGTCAACACGCATACAGTTATTCAGTGCAGTCACTAACGTGTAATCCCCTGTGGGTTACTACGTTTTCAGCCTGAATTCGGGGTCCAGTAGTAGGAAAACCCTTACCTGATACTCGGTTATGCCCCTCGATCGAATCCACGCTCAACGGATCAACCCAAGGAAAGGAAAGCTATCTCCAAACAAGCCTACCGCGAGACCCGAGAACTCAAGCGTCAACTCTGTACTACCTTCAAGGGAGAAAAGTAGGGCCAGATCTTATTCCAATATTCAAACTCTAATCGGATGTAGCAACATTAGGGAATTCATTGAAAACAATCCTTACCGAAGACTCACCGTGACCCGAAGCGGAGGAAGGAAGGCTTAGGTGGCTTGGTGAAACAAGGAGCTCGGCTCGGCTTGAAGGCGTTCGGCTCGGCTCGGCTCGGCTCCACCTCGGCTCGGCTCGGCTTGGCCTCGCTCACAGCTCGGCTTGTGGCTCGGCTCCACTCGGCTCGCGGCTCGGCTCAACTCGGCTCGCGGCTCGGCTCAGTGCGGCTCTCGGCTCGGCTCACTCGGCTCGCGGCTCGGCTCAGTGCGGCTCTCGGCTCGACTCACTCGGCTCGCGGCTCGGCTCAGTGCGGCTCTCGGCTCGGCTCACTCGGCTCGCGGCTCGGCTCAGTGCGGCTCTCGGATCGACTCACTCGGCTCGCGGCTCACTCGGCTCGGCTCACTCGGCTCACTCGGCTCGGCTTACTCAGCTCGGCTCACCCGGATTTGTGTGTGGCTCGAACTGGAAACGGGTTTGGGTCGGGTCAGCTTGGAATCGGGTCGGGTTGGACGAAAACGGCAGCCACGGTTGGTTTATTATCTTCCGGCGAACGAGGGCGACGGCGATTTGCAGACAACGCACGAGGCACGACGCTGAAAGGAAGGGATACCACCTGCGGTTTGGACAGAGGCGGCCGGCAGGTCTCGTAGCTGCTTAAGACCGAAGGAGATCAGAGATGGAGGCGGTGCTGACGCTGTCAGAAACGAAGGAGAAGATTAAGGAGGATGGTGGTGGCGCTGCGGTCGGAAGGAGAAGAGATGAAGAAGAAGGAGAAGCGGATGGGAGCGGCGGCGTCGGGCGAAGGATGGAGGAAGAAGAGAAAACGGATGGGCGGCGGCGCGGTGGAGAAGAAATCGAAAACGAAAAGGGGGGGGGGGTCGGCGCGCGTCTCCTTTAGGGTTTTTTTTTAAAAAAAAAGTTTTATTATATATATATATATATATATATATATATACTTTTAATAATTATATTATAAAATAATAATAATAATATAAAGTAATAATAATAATATATAATAATATTAATATTAAATAAATAATAAATTAATATTATGTAATAATAATGTTATTGTTTTTAAAATAATAATATTACTATAATATTAAATAATAATAATAATTATAATATTAATATTATAATAAATAAAATAAATATTAATAATAATAATATAATTAATATTATATTATTATTATATCAACTCACACCAACATTTTAGATTTCCGAATAATTTACATAAAACGAGAAAATTTTACCTCGAATTTTCGGGGCGTTACACAATCTCTACACCATAAACTAGCGATGAGTGGTTCGATAAGCCCAAAATGCTTCATCGATTCTTTCTTGCCAATCCCTTTTCGACTTGGAGACAATTTTCTTCAAAAGATTGCATAAAGTTTTATTAAAGAGAAATTGTATTGGGTGGCAAAATAAAAATATAATTTAGCAATATTAGCACCAATCTTTTCAATTTTGCAAATATAGCAACTTTTTAATTTTTGTTGATATTTCTTATTTTATTTTTTTCATTATTACAAAATTACCCTTCTGTTGCCTTATCTTCTTCTTTCGATCCTTTCTTTATCGTTCTTCTCCTTCAATCTCCGTTCTTTGTTTTCTTCTTCTCTACTCCGTCGTTTTCTTCGTGATTTCTCCTATTTGCTGACTTCTCTTCTCCTTGTCTTCTTCAGCCTCTTGTCTACTGTTCTTCTCCACCGTCCTTCTCTTCTCTCTTCAGTTTCGTTCTTTTTAATTTCTCCCTCTTCATCGGCTTCTTTTTTTTATCATCTTTTCCTCGTCTTCTTCTCCTATTCTCCTCATTTTTTTTTCAGGGAAAACAAGATTTATGTATGTATTTCTTCCCCTTTTTTAAAGCCCTAATATTATTTTTGTGAATTGCTTGTATATTATTTATTAAAATTAGGGCTACAATTTGTTATTTCTCATATCTTTTATTTGTTCCTAATATCTACTATTTGTTTTGTACATCAGTTTGGTTTTATTTAGTTACGTTTGGTTCTGTTTTTTTTTTTTAATTTGTATCAGTTTTTTATATCAGTGGTATGATATACTTATATTATATGTATTAGTTGACTGATACACTTACTACGTGTTTTTTATTTTCTCTAAATTGTTGCAGTTCATTGTAGTTATGGTTAAGCTTGTAGTAATTGTTTTTCATAGTGGTCAATGGGATGAGCAACAATCCTATGTGGATTACAAAACAAATTGTGTTTTGGTTGATGGAGTGATATCATCATTTGATTCTTTTGTGAACTTGATACGTACTGAAATTCAAGTTGAGTCATGTATTGAACTTTTGGTTTTGTTGCCTATAGGTAGTAATGGTGTTCAACATGTTCTAAAGATTTTTGAAAATAAAGATGTGACTTGGTTCTTGACATTGGTTAAGGATCAATCTACCCAATATCCTTTAGTTGCTCATTTTGTAAATACAGTTTTGGATGTTTCAATTGGTTCTTCTTGTTTTTCTTCCATAGTTGAGGTTGATTTGGGAGATGAATTAGTAATTTTTAGAGATGTTGATATTACTAATAGTAAGGATGGGTTGACTTTTAAGGAGAAGGATTTATTTTGTAGTAAAGAAATTTTGCTGAAGTCATTTGGCTTTATAGCTTTCAAGAGTAATTTTGAATTTAAGACATTGAGATCTAATTCAAGATCAATTGAGTTGAGATGTAATGAAGATGGTTGTCTTTGGTTTGTTAGAGCATCGCGTTATAAAAGAAGTGAATTATGGATGATTTGAAAATACGTTAGTGATCATAGTTGCTCAATGATTGTTCATTCTTCTCATAAGCAAGCATCTTCAGAATTTGTTAGTCATTGTATGATTGATTATTTGAGGTATAATTATTCTCATTCAACACCAAAAGATATCATCCATCATATGCGTATGAATTATGGAGTTTCTGTTAGTTATCATAAGGCTTGGAGAGCAAAAGAATCTGTTATGAAGTTGTTGAAAGGAGATGCCGATGATTCTTATGCTTTGATTCCAAAGTTCTTCTCAAAGCTAAAAGAAATAAATCCAGGTTTGTTTTTCTACCACTTAATTTATTATATTGTTCAATTTATTTCGTTTTATACTATTGCTATTTTTCATTCATTATTTTACTTGTATAGATGATATACTAACTAGTTGTTGTATATCAGTTTACTGATATACCTATTATGAAGTATATTTATTGTATGATGTACACAATACTGATTATATGTTTTACTATTTAGTGTTTTATACTAGTTTACTGATATACCTTTTATGAAGTATACTTGTTGTATGATGTATGCAATACTGATTATATGTTTTACTATGGGAAATTGTATTGGGTGGCACAATAAAAACCCAATTTAGCAATATTAGCACTAACATTTTCAATTTTGCAAATATAGCAACTTTTTAATTTTGGTTGATATTTCTTATTTTATTCTTTTTATTATTCCAAAATTTCCCTTCTTTGGTGTTTTCTCTTCCTCTTTCGTTTTTCTTTATTGTTCTCCTTTATTTTTCATTTTCTTCTTCTCTTCTCTATCGTTCTTCTTCACCATTTCTCCTATTCACCTACTTCTCTTCTCCTCGTCTTCTTCTGCCTCTTCTCTACTGTTCTTCTCCACCGTCCTTCTCTTCTCTCTTCAGTTTCATTCTTTTAGATTTCTCCTTCTTCGTCGGCTTCTTTTTTTTTTATCATCTTCTCCTCGTCTTCTTCTCCTATTCTCCTCATTTTTTCTTTAGGGAAAACAAGAATTATGTATGTATTTCTTCCCCTTTTTTGAAGCTCTAATATTATTTCTGTAAATTGCTCATATATTATTTATTAAAATTAGGGCTACGATTAATTCTTCCTCATCTCTTTTATTTGTTCATAATATCTTTTATCGAAGGGAACTTTGTAGATCAGTTTGGTTTTATTTAGTTACATTCGATTCTGTTTTTTTTTTTAATTTGTATCAGTTTTTTATATCAACGGTATGATATACTTATATTATATGTATTAGTTGACTGATATACTTACTAAATGTTTTTTATTTTTCCAAAATCGTTGCAGTTTATTGTAGTTATGGTTAAATTGGCAGTAATTGTTTTTCAAAGTGGTCAATGGGATGAGCAACATTACTACGTGGATTACAAAACAAATTGTGTTTTGGTTGATGAAGCAATATCATCATTTGATTCTTTTGTGAACTTGATTCATACTGAAATTCAGGTTGAGTCATGTATTGAATTTTCAGTTTTAATTTGTTGACTATAGGCGATAATGATGTTCAACATGTTATTAAGATTGTAAACATACCATAACAACTGTATCGACAATACATAAAGTGTATCATGCTTAGTGCATCAGGTGTATTTAATTAATTAAGTGTATCAACAGTGTGTATGAACAACATATCAAGTGTTTCAAGCTAATAATATGTATCAACGAAGTTTAGCAAGTGATTAAATGTATTAAATCTATCAAGTATATCAGCAAACAATAACAAGTGTATCAACGATATATAACATGTATCAATGATATATAAAGTGTATCATTCTTAGTGCATCAAAATGTATTTAATTGATTGAGTATATCAACAGTTGAGCAACTGTATCAACAACATATCAAGTGTATCAAACTAATAATATGTATCAATAAAGTTTAGCAAGTGATTAAGTGTATTAAATCTATCGAGTGTATCAAGAAACGATAACAAGTGTATTAACGATATATAAAGTGTATTATTCTTAGTGCTTCAAGTGTATTTAATTGATTGAGTGTATCAACAACATATCAAGTATTTTAAACTAATAATATGTATCAGTGAAGTATTAGAGAATAAAAAAAAGTGTACAAGCAGTACATCAAATCAGGTGTATCGACGGTATATATTGGTGTATCAACGGTATATATTGGTGTATCAGCCGTATATATTGGTGTATCAATCGTATATATTGGTGTATCAACCGTATATATTGGTGTATCAATCGTATATATTGGTGTATCAACCATATATATTGGTGTATCAGTAATGACTGAAGGGTAACTTCGTAATTTTAAAATGCAGGCTGCGCTTCAATTTTGCTATTTTTGCAAATGTAGAAATGATGTACTATGAGCCTAATTTATGATACTATAATTGTCATATTTGCAAGAGCCCCTTTTACTATTTAGTGTTTTATATCAATTTACTGGTATACCTATTATGAAGTATACTTATTATATGATGTACACAATATTGATTATATGTTTTACTATTTAGTGTTTTATATCAGTTTACTGATATACCTATTATGAAGTATACTCATTGCATGATGTATGCAATACTAATTATATGTTTTACTATCTAGTGCATTTATTAAATTGATTATTCTATTTTGTTCCCTTTTTGTAGGTTAATTTACTGCATATGAAATAGATCCAAATGACCGTTTCAAATATTGTTTTATGGCTATTGCATCATCAATTGAAGGTTGGAGATATTGTAGACCAAATATAGTCGTTGATAGGACATTTTTAAAGTGTAATATGGTGGAACATTGTTAACTGCAGCAACTATGGATGGTAATAGTAAAATTTTTCCTCTTGCATTTAGTATAGTAGATTCGGAGAATGATGCTTCTTGGAAATGGTTTTTTGAACAATTAAAACTTTCTGTTGGAGATCAAGAGGGATTGGTTATTATTTCTGATAGACATATAAGTATTCCAAAGGGTGTTTTAGATGTGTTTTCAACGGTACAATATTGCGTTTGTGTAGAACATCTTTTAAAGAGTGTGAAGTTGTCATTTAAAGACTCTTTAATTGAAAAAGCTTTTTCGTCAATGTGCATACTCGTATACAATAGATGATTTCGAGTTATATATGAGATGGATGGAGTCGATATACCCATCTATTAGAGGATATCTTATGAAAGTTGGCTTTGAGAGATGGTCACACGCATACTCTAGAAAAAGAAGATATCAAATAATGACAACGAATATTTTTGAAAGCTTGAATTCTAAGTTGAAGATTGATAGAGACTTACCGGTTGCATCCTTGCTTGAGGCCATTAAAGATTTTCTTCAACGGTGGTTTTATGAGAGAAGAAAAGCAGCCTCATGTTCAAAGAGTGTTTTGAGTTCTTGGGCTGAAGGACTAATAAGAAAGCTAGTTGATGAATCAAGAAGCTTCATTGTAAGTGTTATGTTTTATATATTTGTTTATAATAGTCAATTATCGATATACTATATTGAAGTGTAATGATTAGTTAATACACTAATGATATACCATAATTTTTCCATGTGCTCATGCCTTTATTGTGATTTGTAGTCTTAATTTGAATCCTTACTGATTGGAGTGTTGTGGAGGTGAACGACAATATATTGCCTCCAGTATTTAGACGTCCAGTAGGAAGGCCTCAAAAAAGAAGGATTCCTTCTATTGGTGAAGTTTCAAAGAGCTCAAAATGTAGTCGTTGTAAGAGAGCCAGTCATAATATTAGAACTTGTACATTTGAACCTATTTGAACAATTTAATTGTTTTGAAATTTAGTAATTTTCAACGATGTATTATTTGAACAATTTACTTATTTTGAAATTTAGCAATTATCAATGATGTATTATTTGAACAATTTATTTTGGAATATTTTCTTCTCTACTTCATTTTTTTATTTTTTTTTTATTTTTGTTCTTAATTAATACACTTGATATAAAGTATTTAAAGTCCAATATACCTATGATATACCCAATATAAGGTCTATCAACATCAGAGAAACATTCTTTTTCTAAGTGATATATGCAATATAAGATATTTCAAACGCAAAGATACCAAAACAAGATAAGGTACATCAAATACCAAAGATACCTATGTGATTCAAGATAAGGTATATCACATACAAAAAATACTTATGTGATTCAAGATGAAGTATATTACATACGAAAAATACCTATGTGATTTGAGATAAAGTATATCACATGTGAAAACATATTCAGAAGTGTCCAAAAGAAAAGTTTATCAAGGTAGCAAATCAAAACTTGGTGGTTCAAATGCAACGTTTGACTTTTTTTCCTTTTTGAGAGATTTATGCTTTTAGGCCAATTCCAAATCAATAGCTTTTTGTGTGGGTTTCAATTTCCTTTTCGGCCGCTCATGTTGCACTTTACACTTTTCATCATTGGCAGCAAGTTGTGAACCTTTCCTTGTAAGTACTCTATTTTGAGTAGCCTAAAAATATACAATTTTATTTATTAGTATTTTACAAAAGAAAATTAAAATTTTAAAAATATTATAGTTTAAAAATGATTTTACCATTTGTTTGCCTTTATCGTTCTTTCCCTTTGCCCTCCCTTCTTCATTTTTTAAAACTGATTTTACCACTTGTTTGCCTTTATCGTTCTTTCCCTTTGTCCTCCCTTCTTCATTTTGTTGGTGTTTTTCCTGTGTTATCACTCAAATCCAATGTATAATAATAAATCAACATGTATCAGCAAGTTTATGTACGTAGAACAATAAGGTGTGTCAGTCAATAAGCTTAAGTTTAGAAAAGTTATAACCTCTTGAATTTTGAGGATGTCTTCAACTAATTTAAGGCTTGTTTCCATTAACTCCTTTCCATATAACTCTCTTTCATTTGGTTGTTCTTCAGATTCTCCAATCTTTAAATGAAAAGAATGAAATATGTGAATAAGTCAGATGATATATCTAATATTAAATATTTTATCAAAATGTATCAAGACGTATACTAAATTACTTGCAGTTGGGTGATATGCTTCTTTTGAAACTTCATTCATTTGTTTTTCTTCATTGTCTTTTTCATTCTTTAATAAATAAGTAGAAATTTTTTTAAAACAAGCGTAACAATAAAATGATAGACCTTATTGTTCTATGAAAGTATATTATAAGTTACTTACATTTTTGTCTTCATTTTCTGCATTCATTGGTTGATCTTCTGCATTAACTTCTTGATTCTCTATTTCTTCCTCATTTTTTTTGGCATCTTCTTGATTCTTTTATGATTTATGAAAATGTATAAATAAATTGAATAATTAATATCCATAAGAAAAATAAAATTATTACAGGTAAACTAAATGTATTTTACATTGTTGATGAACTTATCAATATTCTTGATTGCTTGCTCCAGCTCTTTTGCATTCTGTTCTTAATCAATTTCTTCTTCATTACTCTGTAATATCAGTATATCAGTATCAACAAATGATGTATATCAGTATGATTTATATAAGTTGTATGTTATATCGATACGTTGATATACCTTAAACAACAATAAATTTACCTCAATTCAAAAGAAAAATAATATATTTACCTCTACATCATCCAAGTTATGAATATTCATTCTTTCCTCAAGACGTTGCAAACTTAAAGTTGGAGCATGATTTTCATGGTACGCTCCTTGTGATTGTTTTTTTGTTGGCATTATTTCATTGATTATGGTGATTATATTATTTAACAATTCCAATACTATCATTTTAAAGTGTTTCCAATCTACTACATTATGAAGTTGTTTGCAGTTGATGAAACAGTCTAAAATAAGAAGATTTGCTAATTTAACCATGAGTTGTCACTAAGTTGTGCTATACTAAAGGCTGCAATAATTTTGTTTCTGTCTAATATATCAATATTACTAAAGCAGGGGGTTCTCAATTCACTATTGAATTCCTCTTTGATATTTGAAGTTGTGGATTGTGGGAATGGTTGACAATTCAGTCCGCTTATTAAAGGAAATTCTCTCAATCCAAATTTTACTATATTAACCATGTGTTGTCAGTTGATTGCTTAGACAGTCTTCTAATCAAATGAACTAACAATTGTCCAGGACACTTTTTGATTTGAATATCAAGAAGGTGCCTAAATGGACCCTTCTTAAACATTTTCATTTGCTCTTTGGACAACTTTTTGACAATTGACTCTATTATTGTCAACTTTGAATAGTAATGAACTTTGTTTGCAAGGTTCTCTTCAGCATTAACCTGTTTAATATACAAATCAATGTATTATCAACAATATATCAAGTGTATCAACACATCATAATAAGTGTATCAACACATCATAACAAGTATATCAGCACATCATAACAAGTGTATCAGCACATCATAACAAGTGTATCAGCACATCATAACAAGTGTATCAATAGTATATAAAGTGTATCATGCTTAGTGGAGCAAGTGTATCAACCGTATATAAAGTGTATCATGCTTAGTGGAGCAAGTGTATCAACAACATAGCAAGTGTTTCAAACTAATAATATGTATCAAGAAAGTTTAGTAAGTGATTAAGTGTATTAAATCTATCAACTGTATCAGCAAACCATAACAAGTGTATCAACAATACATAAAGTGTATCATGCTTAGTGCATCAAGTGCATTTAATTGGTTGAGTGTATCAATAATTGAGCAAGTGTATCAACAACATATATTGGTGTATCAACAATATATATTGATATCAGTAATTACCTCTTTCTTCAATGATCCTTTATTCTTTCTTTGTCCTTTTCTACTCTTTGAACTTTCTTCACCCTTCTCAAAATTTATGTTTCTTTTTTTCGTTTTAACTTTTTCAATCTTTTCCCTGTTTTGTTTGTATACCATAAAAATATATAAAATATTAGTTCCAAATTGTTTGTATTAAAAAAATATATAAAATACTAGAAAAAGAAATTAAAAATACCTTACCATTTTTCGACTGAAGTTCTCAAGTGTATCAACAGAATGTTTTAAGTGTATAAGTTAGAAAAAAAATCAAACAATGGTTTCTGTAAAGTGTAGAATATGAAATACCTTGCCATTTTTCGACTGAAGTTCTCAAGTGTATCAACAAGATGTTGTCCGAAGTTTGTTAAAAGTGAAGGGGAGAAAGAAAATAACAAGTTCGTCCGAAGGAAAGTTAATCTGTTCATTTTCTTCTTCGTTCGATTTTTTTCATCCGATTTGAAGCAAAACCCTAAATTTTGGGGATGAAAGGGAAATTGCACGGGAGGGAGCACGGGAAGGGAATCTATATTAGGTAATTTTGTAATTTTACAAAATTTAAACATGGGTGGGGTTTTGATTTTCTATGTTTGCAAACTTAAAAGATTATTGTGCTATAAACCTAATTTATTAAATTGAATGTGCTATACTTGAAAGAGCCCATTTATTAAATGCTTTTGCTAGGTCATTTGCAGCTGTGTTGTACATAGATGACTTGTATTGTTTGAACTTGAATTTTTCACATAATTTGTCTATCATGCTATTGGAGAATTGCCTTTCATTATCTATCATGATCCGATGAGGAATACCATATCAATAGATGATGAGGGTACGAATAAAGTTTGCCACATTCTCTTTCTTGGCCTCTCTCAAGGAATGGCCTCAGCCCACTTTGAGAAATAATCTGTTGCTGCAAGGATATACGAATGTCTTGCTGATGATTTTAGTGTAATAGAGCCATCCAGATCAAGTCATCAAGCCTCGAACAGCCAAGAAGCCACAGTTGGATGTAGAGGCTTTAAAGGTTGATGTATGAAGTTTGCATGGTATTGACAAGCTTCACATTTCTTTGCATAGTTCATAGAATCTTGAACCATCTTAGGCTAATAATAGCTCATTTTTCTCAACTGAAATTGAAGCTTTGGTCCCGATTGATGTACTCCACAGACGCCTGCATGCACTTCCTTTAGAGCTTTTATCGACTCTTCCTTTCCAAGACATCGAAGGAAGAGCCCTTAAAGAGAATGACGATATGCTCGTACCTTAGTTTTATGATGAAAATCCTTTGGAAGCATTCCATTTTCAAGATACTCTATGATAGGTTGACGTTAATCTTCTTCGTTAATCAAATGGGATGTTGTTACGTTCACTTCTTGACATTCAGACAAAATTGAAGGCATAATTCATCGTTGACAAAGTGGTATATTTAGAGCTACGTCATCCGGCATCGTCAAGGCAGTGACCAAATACGCCAATGCGTCTACTCTTTTGTTTTTTGTTCTAGGGACATGCTCCAGCATCACACTATCAAATCATTCCATCAATTGTCGAGCATAAGCGAAGTATGGCTTCAAGTCTTCATGTTTCACATCATACTGAAGCGAGAGCTGATTGACTATTAACTTTGAATCACCGTAAATTTCTATGAATGATACTTCGATCTCTAATGTCATTTGAAGGTCAATTATCAAGGCCTGATATTCAGTTACATTGTTTGAGCATAGTTCAGCAAGCGCAAAGCTGTAAGTCAACATATGTTTCTCAGGAGAAATGAGGACAATGCCTGCCTCCGCGCCACTTCTTCACACTGCGCCATCGAAATACATAGTCCAAGGTTCAATAACTTTTGTGAAGAAAATTTCATCGTTTGGCAAGTCTTCGTATAACTTCCAATCTGAAGGAATTGGTTGGTCTGTTAGAAAGTCTGCCAACACTTGTTCTTTTATCGCCTTTTAGGGAATATAGACAATGTCATATTGCTAGAGTAGAACCGTCCATTTGGTTAAGCGTCTAGAGATAATCGGCCTAGACAGGACATACTTTATAGAGTCTGTCTTTGTTACTAGATGAATTGTGAACGCATGCATATAATGCCTCAACTTATGGATAGCAAAGAAAAGTGCAAGGTACATTTTTTCAATGGGAGAATAGTTAACTTCGGCCCCAACTAAGATTCTGCTTAGATAGTAGAGAGCACGTTCCTTTTCCTTCGCCTCCTCTTACGCCAACAATGCGCTTAGAGACCTTTCTTGTGCAGTAATGTACAATATTAATGGCTTGCCAAGTACTGGAGCTCCTAATACTAGGGGATTAAGCAATTATTTCTTTATGCTATCAAAAGCATTCTGACAAGTCTCATCCCACAAAAAAATTTCTCCTTTTCTCATTAACTTTTGAAAAGGTTGGCACAGACCGACCAGGTTGGACATGAACCTTCAAATGTAAGCCAATTGTCCCTGAAGACTTCTTAGGTCATGCAAACTCTTTGGCCTTGACATCTTCTAAATGGCATCAATCTTGGATTGGTCTATCTCAATCCCTCGGTGCCTTACAATGAAGCCAAGAAACTTTCCTGAAGTCACATCGAACACGCATTTGAGAGGGTTCATCCTCAACTGATATTTTTATAAGAGGTCGAACACGAATTTTAGATCCTTCAAATGGTCTTGTCGTCTCTTAGATTTGACCACAAGGTCATCAACATAGCACTCGACATACTTATGTAGCATATCGTCAAACACTTTTTGCATAACATGCTGATAAGTGGAGCCAATATTTTTCAATCCAAATGGCATCACCTTGTAACAACATATTTCCTTTGGAGTCCTAAAAGTTGTCATTTCTTCATATGAAAGAGCCATTCGTATTTGGTTATATTTAGATGACCCATCCATAAAGGACAACGCCTCGTGTCCAATAGTTGCATCAGCATGATGTCATCATGACGTCAGCAGCAGCAGGGATAGGATGGCGCGGCTCAGTGCGCGCTGCTCGGCTCGACTTGTACGGACGGCTTGGGTCGGTTCGGCTTCGGTTCTTCATCTACCGTCGGTTAAGGCAGTTTTTGAGCCGGTTCAAGCATTTTTTGGCTGGTTTGGAGCGATTTTTTACTAGTTCAAGGTTTTTGGACCCGGTTTAAAGTTTTTTGAAGGTTTTGAGGCCGGTTTTGGAGCTTTGAAAACACTTTTAGGATATTTTTAAGGCTTTATTATTGTAATTGTTGCTTTATTTTATCTTAAGGGCCAATTTTACAGGTTCAATTGTTATTTAAACGCTTTATGGATGTCATTTAGATAAATTCCACCTAAGGTTAAGCATGTTCATGCATTTTTATATATTATAAATGTTATAATGTATGGTTTTAATGCATGATTATAAATTTCATGAGTAATTTAAAATATGTTGATATTTTAAATATATGAAATTGGATAAGCATGATGCATGACATTACTTAGTTAAATATAATTTGTTATATTTAAATTAATGTCTTGTGTATGCTTGATTGATTTTCATATTTTATTTAATATATAATTGTTATATTAATAAAGATGAAAATTAATTTGCATTGTGCATATTACATCCATAGTTTAATATAATTGTTATATTATTGTAATGTATGCATGTAATATGGTTTTATTTAATTATAATTTGATTTTAATTATTTAAACCATAGTATGCATGATTATAGGGCTAATTAACTAATTTTATAATAGTTATAAAATTTGATTATTAGAAACCGTCAACCTATAGGATTAATTTGGTTTAATTTTAAATTTTTTAAAATTAAATAGACCTAAGATCACATTAATTCTAATAGGATTAGAATTAAGTCTTATTTTTAGTTTAATGAAACTAAATAGGACAAATAGGATTTAAGGTTATAAGGGAACTCCACGAGTAAAGTTCTGTCTAAGGCTGGGGGTACTTAAGTTGACGGTTTACAGAACACCTCTTACCTAGGAACTGACCCGAAATCGGCGTTGAATTAACCTTATTCCTATTGGCATAAGATGTCATTAGGTAAATTAAATGGTTTAATACACCTAAAAACTTTAGTGTAAAGTTTTATTATAAGTGTTATAATAAGAATAGACTTAGTTCGATTCATTTAGCCGGAATTTAGCTAAGTACAACTAAACCTTTAATTAATAAAACATTTTAGTGGGAGAAAGATGGTATATATGATATATCAATTTTTGCTCTCATGTCCCTAAGAGTTCACACGTGAGATCAATACTCGGCTTCGTGTTGCCCAGGGTGCGACCTCTCTTCGAAAAGTGTTTGTATGGGTCAATAACAAGGTGAATATGGGAAGTGTTCATAGTAAGTGGGAAAAGGATGCGTGTCAATGTATCCTACAGTCTCCTCCATTAGGTTGCACCGTGAGATTTCTATGATCCGCCTGCGTTTCATCTTGAAGCGACCATCCCTTCGGAGGGCTTGATCATTTAAGTTGGAACATCGCAAACTCCAAAAATGGATAGGATTTCTTAGGTTAATCTTTAACAGTTGTCTTTCCTAACGGTAGCTTGTTGAAGCATACCTCTGGGATCTGAAAATGGTAAGGTCACACTTCGAGATGAATTGAGTTAGTTAATGCATCCTTGACCGAACAACAATAGCTAAGAACTATAGGAATAAGAGTTATTCTAGTATTAGTAATTAGCTGAGATTGTCTCAATTTAGAAGAGGAGTAATTGATCACCCTTCGGTGTCTGTTGCTCTAAACTTCTTAAGTATCGTTGCAAAAACTAAATCGTTAGTTTTATTAGGGTTCTTTGATTGTTTGTTTTTGCTGAATTGACTGAATTATTTTGTGTAATGGGTTAAGACAAAGATAATTAATACGGTCAATTATTTGCTATTTCAGCATGTCTTTCCCAATAGGTCAAAGCCATGGACCTTGAAATGGAGTCTATGTACTTCAATTCAGTGTGGGAGTTTGTAGATCTACCTGAAGGGGTAAAACCTATAGGGTGTAAATGGATCCATAAGAGAAAGAGAGATTCAGCTAGGAAGGTACAGACCTTCAAAGCTAGACTTGTAGCAAAAGTGTATACCCAAAGGGAAGGGGTTGACTATGAGGAAACTTTTTCCCGATTGCTATGTTAAAGTCTATAAGGATTCTCTTATCCATCTTCACATTTTATGATTATGAAATATGGCAAATGGATGTCAAGACTGGTTTTCTGAATGACAATCTTGAAGAGAGTATCTTTATGTCTCAGCCCGAGGAAGGTCAAGAGCAAAAAGTTTGCAAGCTGAATCGATCTATTTATGGGTTGAAACAAGCATCTAGATCTTGGAACATTAGGTTTGATATTGCGATCAAATCCTACGATTTTGACCAAAACGTTGATGAACCTTGTGTATATAAGAAAATCAACAAAGGAAAAGTAGCTTTCTTAGTACTTTATGTGGACGATATCCTCCTCATTGGAAATGATGTGGGATACCTTATTAATGTTAAAGCTTGGCTAGCAGTCCAATTCCAAATGAAAGATTTAGAAGAGGCACAATATGTTCTTGGAATCCAAATCATAAGGGATTGTAAGATCAAAACGTTAGCACTGTCTCAAGCAACCTATATCGACAAAATGTTGATTCGATATTCGATGCAGAACTTTAAGAAGGATTTATTACCTTTCAGGCATGGGGTTCACTTGTCTAAGGAACAGTGTCCTAAGAAACCTCAAGAAGTTGAGAATATGAGACGTATTCTTCATGTCTCAGTTGTCGGCAGCTTAATATATGTTATGCTTTGCACTAGGCCAAACATTTGTTATGCAGTGGGAATAGTCAGTAGATATCAGTCCAACCTAGGGTTAGACCACTGGACGGTGGTTAAAATTATTCTCAAGTATCTTAAGAGAATGAGAGACTACATGCTTGTGTATGAAGTTGAGGATTTGATCCTTACAGGATACACTAATTATGATTTCCAAACCGATAAGGATTCTAGAAAATCCACATCGGGATCAGTGTTCATCTTAAATAATTGAGCTGTAGTATGGCATAGCATCAAGCAAGGATGCATTGCAGACTCTACAATGGAGGCTGAATACGTCGCTGCTTGTGAAGCAGCAAAAGAAGCAGTTTGGCTTAGGAAGTTCCTACATGATTTGGAAGTTAATCCAAACATGAACTTGCCCATCACTCTATATTGTGATAACAGTGGGGCAGTAGCCAATCCTAAACAACCTCGCAGCCACAAACGAGGGAAACGCATAGAGAGGAAGTATCACCTGATACGAGAGATTGTGCAACAAGGGGATGTGATCGTTACCAAGATCGCTTCGGAGCACAACATTGCTGATCCATTTACGAAGACTCTCACGGCTAAAGTGTTCGAGGGTCATCTAGAAAGTCTAGGTCTACGAGATATGTACATTAGGTAACCTAGGGCAAGTGGTAGATGTGTAATGGGTATGATGATGCCCTAGTTTATTGTATTTGTATACATACGTTTTATGTAATATACTTGTACATTTTACCATTTCCAATGTTTGACGATTACTTTATTATGTACATCCTATAAGGACTAGAGTTTTAGTCCAAGTGGGAGTTTGTTGGGTTTTATGTTCTAAAACTCGTAGATAGTAAATATATAATTGATTAACCGTTATTAATAAAGTGTTTTATTATTATAATTTCAACAAGTGTTATTGATTATATTATTAGTTTTGTCTTAATAACCTAAATCTAATAAACTAACATCCTAAGTTGTTTGATGAGTCTTGAACAGTATGTAGAGACATACGGGGATCAATGTTCAAGATTAGCTTAAATGGTCTATAGTAGGGTTAAGGCTGGGTACCTTATCCTGTTAACATTATGGATACGACTCACTTTATATTTGATACAAACACATTGATCCAATGCGTTCATGTATGTGACATGCGAGTGAGGGTATCCTATGCAATGAGTTTGCATAAGACTAGACCACGAAATAGTAATCACTAGATGTAACTCCGTTAACTAGTTGGATTTCTATTTCATTAGGATGACCTAGGTAACTTAGTCTTAATCCTGAGTGTATTATGAACTCCTGTTTGCAAGGGATTATCCTTTGATTTGTACGGGTGAAAGTGGCCAAATTGCCAACTCAATATACTTAGGACAAGATCGAGTGGGGAGTTAGGAACATAATCACACAAGATGGAATTCACTCTTTTCCACCTTTAGGGTAAGTAGATAAGTGTTCCCTTAAATGGTGTCTCCGGGACTTGAACAAAGGGCCCTACCCTCTCTATGACACGAGAGGGGTTTCTGTTTAGTGGTTGGACCATAAACAGGTTGTTCATTAGAGGAGCACTGGTATTTAAGAACTAGAAGTAACCCAGGGGTAAAACAGTAATTTGACCCAGCTGGTGTTACGAACACTTGTGTATGACTAACTTATTGGTATTGGTCTATATCCATGGACAGAAATATATCTAAAGTGACAAGAGTTCAGCTGCGAGTCTTTAGTGGAGTGTACACACAGTTAACGAATATTGATTAATGTGGTTAATGAGTTTAGCTAATTAATCTCATATCGTTGTAGCTTCTAATCTGTAAGTCCATTAAGTCCCCTTCCTATCTCATAAAAAGTAATGAGATTTATTTATATTGGTTGTAATTTGAAATGTTCAAATTTACTTTGGGAATTAATATAATGTATATTGATACATCATAATATAAAGTTTATATTTAATTAGACTTTATCAGATAAATTTAATTTTGGATATGATTCAAAATTAAATTACGAGAGGATAAAATATTTGAATAGTTCAAATATTAGTTTAATATGAATTATATTCATATTAATGATGGAAAAAACAAAGCATAAGAGACATGTAGCAGCGGAATTTAAAGGATCATGTTTTACTTTATTTGCATCTAAACAATTTAGAAGTTAACATGCATCTATCATGCGATGAACCTAAACGAAGAGAGAGGAAGGTAAACGATGTACTTACCTTTGTAGTTCTCAACTTCTTCTCTTCCTGAAAATCACGAGCAAGAACAACTACCAAGCTGACCTACTATGCTCACGACCAAAAACGGAGTTGTGGGACTCGGTTATGCGAAGAGAATTTTAGAGAAAGATGGGAGTCAATCGTTTAGGTGTTTTTCTAGAGAAAACCTCATCATTTTCTCATTCGGTAATGAGAAGTTTTTATATGAAATTTACATGCAAATTGCATATAAATTATTTCATATTTTATCAACACTTAATCAATTCATTAACTCTTTAATGAAATTAGTGGCTTTAAATTCATAATAATCTGCCACATTTCCCATTAACCATTAATTAATAAAGTAATTAGTCAAAGGGGCATTTTGGTCATTTGACCAACTTAAGTCAAAGTCAAACTTTGACTTTTCTTGGTCAAAAGTCGACTTTTTGACTTTTTACTAATTTTTCCCGTCTTGACTAATTCTAACCTCCCGAGTATGAATCCGTATTCATTTTTCTAAAATTCAAATGATATTTGAATATAAACCCGGTCAAAGTTCAAAATCAATATGTTGACTTTTGACCGTTTTAAAACTTTTCAAGCTTTTAGATATGAATCTATATTCATATTTATTTAAATCATATTTAAACATAAAACTTAAAGTTTATTTCTATCGACTTATATCTTATATATTTGTCGGTTTCTCTCTCTTATCTTTATTCGAACAATTCGAACTACTTCAACATACTTGTTCTTAGTTGAATCCAATGAGCTAGTAGGGGAACCTAATGGACCTATAGATCATGGGCTCCAACGATTCGAGATTAATTGGCTAAACTCTTTTAGACCAAAATTAATCAACATTCGTTAACTAAAGAGTCATTCCACTAAAGAGTCATTCCACTAAAGACTCTTAGTTGCACTCCCCTCACTATAGATATATTTCTGTCCACCTGATATAACCATAATGGGTAAGTCGATCCTTCACAGGTTGTTCGTAATCTTGGCTGGGTCAAAATACCGTTTTACCCCCGAGATTACATCTTGCTCTTTAAGACCCACTAATCCACTATTGAACAATTGGTTTAAGGTCCAACCTATAAACCAGAATCCTTCTCGAGCCAATGAGAATGTGAGGCCCCTTGTTCAAGACTTGAATTCAGTCCTTAAGGGAACAACAAATCTACTATCCCAGAAGTGGGTAGGAGTGAATTTCATCTTGCACCCTATGTCTCTAGCTATCCATTCAGTCTTACCCTTGAAATGGGAGTCTTATTGGGCAGCGATGTTGAGTTGCCCCCACCTATGCAGATCTAAGAATACTACTGAATGAACAGAAGTTCATAGTTAGCTCAGGATTAAGATCAAGTTACCTAGGTCATCATAATTGAAATAGTCAGTTTATAGTTTACGGTGTTATAACTAAAAGTGACTAATTCGTGGTTCCAGTCTTATGCAAACCATTTACATAGGATGCCCCCACTCCCATGTCTCTACATGAACGATTCAGGATTACATCGTTTGTACTAACTACGAAGCGGACCGCATCCATAGTGTTTATCCAGAATAAGGCGCCTAACATTATTCATACACTATAGACTATTTGGGTTATTAACTTGAACTTAATCCTTGTTTATGTCTATACACATAAAGTTCAAGTGTATTTGACAAACTCAATAAAATAGCCTCGGGACCTAAATTTATTGGTTTTAAGATTATAGCATTCAATAATAAATTTTATTGAACCAAATAACAAAGTATGAGTTTTAGGACACAAATTCCAACAATTAAAACTATAGGTTAAAATTTAATGTGTATGTGATACATATTAAAACTATAGGTTATCAGAGAAATTTATATTTGAATATGATTCAAATTTTGGATTAAATTAAATATAAGATATTTAATTTAGAAATTAATTAATTGGAGAATTAATTAATAGTTTAGTTTAATTTCGTTTAATTAAATTTGATTTAATTAAATTAAAACTATAGTTTATGTGAGAGATATTCATTTAAATATGATTTAAATGAAATATTAATTAAATATGACTTAATTAATTAATTAATTAATTTAATATATATTAATTTAAGATATATTAAATATATATTAAATTAATTAATAAGGAACGTGGGTGGTTTTCTCACGTTCCCATTTATTCTCTCTAACTTCCCTTTTCTTCTTTCAGGGAATTTTTTGCGTAACATATATACAGAAGGCGTTCTGTGATTTTTTGCAGAGAAAAAAGGATCATCGCATTCTCTCAACTTTTTCTCTCTAAAAAAATTCCCTAAATCCAATTTTGGTTCCCACAAACCATCTCAATTAGAGAATAAGAAGGTTTCCAAGTGGTGGTGCCCCAAGTTGGTGTTTGGTAGATTCAGAGTCGTCAAGGAGAGTAAGTTCTTCTTCTTTGTATTTTCTTCACAGCATGTTTAACCATAAAAAATTAGTTTTGTAGTTTTTGCCAATGTATTGGTATTTTTAAGGTTCTAATTAAAATTGGGTCTCTGTAACTCTTCCGCTGAAAAGGGTTTTCATCCCTTCATCATTTTGTTGAGGTGTACTAGGTGTTGAGAGTTGGGATTGGATTCCATGTTCTATCATATAGTCCTGGAATCTAAAATCCATGTACTCTCCACCTCAATCAGATCGAAGTATTTTAATCTTTCTACTTAATAGATTTTCAACTTCAGCCTTATACTTCTTGAAATTTCCAAGAGCTTTAAACTTATGCTCCATTAAGTATAAATAACCATACCTTGAATAATCATTTATCAAACCCCCCAACCCCTTTCAAAATTTCTATTCAATTTTCCCTTCAAAATTTTCGAAATTTCTATTCTCAACCTCCCCTTCAAAATTTCAATTCAACCCTCCCCATTTCAAATTTTCAATTCATTTCAAATTTTCAATTCATCCCTCCACCGTCTTCAAAATTTCAATTAACCCTCTCTCCCCCCCCCCCCCAACTTCAAATTTTCAATTCATCCTCTATCCACTTCAAATTTTAAATTCAACCAACCTCCTACTTCAAATTTTCCATTCAACCCCCTCTTAAAATTTTAATTCAACCACCCACTTCAAATTTCAATTCAACACACATTCAAAATTTCCATTTCACAAACAAAAGTATATTCCTACCCAAAATCCTAAAACAACTTTTAAAAAAAAAAAAAAACTAAACTATATAAATAAACCTAAAAATTAAGGATTTTAAAACTTACCTCAATGTGCAACGACGATAAACAACGGGAGAGGGACGAAGACGAGGGCAACGGCGGCGAGGAAACGGAAGGAATTCGACGATGAGGGCTTCTCTTCTTCTTCGATCGCCGGCTCTTTTTTTTTCCTTCGTTTCGGTTATGTGAAACACAGAACTGAAACATCAAATTTATAGAGGAACTCCCAACGCAACACAAAAATGTCGGAAGATCCTCTTTCTCCCAACGAATAACTAATGGCATCAGAGATTTTGTATTACTCCTAACGCCATTTTCGACGCACAATAGTAGCATTGGTAAAGCGCCTTACTCCCTACGCATTCCCCGATGCCATGTAGCATGCGTCGAGAATATATGTCTGCCAAAATTAATGCTATGTAATTTTTTATGGTTCGTTTCCGACGCATACATGCCACGTCGAGATAACATGTTATTCCCGATGTTGTTTCTAACGTCTATGTCACAGCATCGGGAAAAGTTGTTTATCCTGACGTGTGAAGGTGTGCATCGTGATATTGTGTCATTCCCGACAAATTTGCTATCGACGCCTTTCTTTGCATCGGGAGAACTCCTATTTCTTGTAATGGTATGGAGGGAGTTTAGAGTTTACCACCGCCGGTATTTTCAATATTTAAAGGTTGACCATTTCCCACTGTGACAATTTCCTCACCATTATAATTATTGGATAAGTTGAGATTTGCCAACTTATTTATCATGTGAACGTTGCATCCACTGTCAGATAACAGAAATTGTTAGTATTTTCACCAGAGATTTGAGAATTCATATAGTGTACTACCATTGCTGCTAATTGGGAGGGTGGGTGTCGACCTTGATATGAGAAATTCATGCGATTATAGAAATCAAGAGTCCCATGTCCTTATTTTTGACATATTTGACAAAAGATACGGCCATTAGATCCATAATTTGTTTCAGGCCCAAAGTTGGACCCATGTGAAGGAGAAGACCCAATAATACCACGCTGATTGGGATGAAATGGGCTGAAGTGGGATGGTGGGCGAAAGGAGCCATGGTTATTGCCACACGATCCTAAAGCAAAATTTGTCCCACGATTAGAAGAATTTGGGGAAGAATTAAAATTAAGGTTACCAGTGGAGTGGAAATGGCGTGCTCGTCTGCAGCTGCCATGATGTTGAGGTGGGTGAAATACCGCCATGGTTGTTGGAATGGCTTCAATGACTGAAGTTTTGACTATGGTTGTTTCTTCCCAAATGAGAAGGGTGTGAAGTTCTTCAAGGGAGATGTTGTCGTTGCGAGTTTGAATAGAGGTACGAAATGCATTGAAGGCAGCGGGAAGACTATTGAGAGTGCGAACAAGGATTTCTTCATCTTCAAGAGAGATAGAGGCGACAGTAAGCTTATGGACAAGAGCTTTAATGTGGGAGGAGTGTTGATTAATGCTTTCAGAAGGGGTTTTTTTTATGGTATAGAGGGCTGATCTTAAATCAAGAATATTGGATCGGGTATTAGACGAGTAACATTTCTCTAGAGGAAGCTATAATGCCTTAGAGGAGATTGAGCCGATAACATGGGCTAGGGCAGAGGATGATAGAGTGACGTTTATTAAGGTAATGAGAGTTTGGTCACGAGATAGCCATTGAAGATACTCTAGGTTGATTTCGGAGTTGGTTCCAGGAGTTGAAGATGGTAAATATTTTAAAGGACGAGGAAGGGTATCATCAATATGGCCAAAGAGAGAATGGGCTTTGAGGATGGATGAAACTTGATATTTCTGGAGAACGTAATTTGTAGAATCCAGTCGAATGGGTAGGAGGTTGCAGATGTTGGATAACAAAAAGAGTGTAGAGGTGGGAACAGATGAGTTTGATGAGGACTCAGGAACGGGATTGGAGGTTTCGAGAAGGTCAGATTGGGAACTAGAGGTGACCATTGAAGAAATATGTATGAGGTATGCAAATTACTTTGAGGAATGCTCTGATACCATGAAAGATTCTTAATATATTTTGTATTCCCTTGCTTTTCATTGATGATAAAGGTATATATTTATACAAATTACAAATGAGTGAATATGGTAAAATTATAATAGAATCAATTTACAATAAATGCCTAAATAATGGGAGATGATTATGGATCTTGAAATATCTCCTAATACTAATCATAGTCCCAAGTGGAAGAGAAAGGAGATTGAAAAGAAAGTCAGTTAAATTGAAAAGAAAGTCAGTCAAATTCTTGTCTGCTTTCCCAGAAAGAACTCTTTTTCTTTTTGTATCGATAAGAAGCTTTAATTTCACATCTCTTGATCCTGCCATATTTTAGTTTTGTTGAGGACAGAAATTTGAAATTATATGGTATTTTGTTTTGTTTGAACTTGTTGGGCTTATTTATGGTAGTGTAATATAATATGTACCTCTAAATATTGATGATTGGCTGCATGGCTACGTACAAGGTGCCCAAATTGTTA
Organism: Cucumis melo; assembly: GCF_025177605.1. Classification (NCBI taxonomy): domain Eukaryota; kingdom Viridiplantae; phylum Streptophyta; class Magnoliopsida; order Cucurbitales; family Cucurbitaceae; genus Cucumis; species Cucumis melo. The sequence goes on from NC_066866.1 coordinate 6,207,193, forward strand.
TGTTTAGTACAAAATATATCAATTTCCTACTGGATTTAGAGATTTGACTGTCCTTTTCACTAATTCAAGTTGTTCATAGAAAATATATTGGGACATGCCAACTCAATATTATTATTTTCAGGTAAATTAACTTTGTAACTGAAATTTAGCAGAAAACCAAAATTAATTTTAGAAAAATAACAATAAAAAACATTTGAATATACCATGTTGAATCAACGATCAATTCAAAAATTCCTGGTAGGTTGGTTGGCTAGCTTGGGTAACTTTATTGAAGGCAAAATTTGAGCATTATGTCCAATACGTGGGTAATAATTTTTGGAGCCTTGGGCAACATTTTCATATTTTTCATATATGGTGAAAGCATATTTTCTGGATCTTTTTCTCCTAATAGGAATATTTATTAATAAATATACAAATTCTTATGGTTAATATTTATATATTTCTCTTTTAATTAATATAAAAATCTTTCGATTGGTTGAACTTTTAATTTATATAAAACCTTTATCTTTTACAAAACATCCCTTGAAGATTCAGTCTTTTCCGAGATCCTAGTAGATTTGGCTGTTTCTTTGGTCATTGACCTAAAATACAACTTATGGGCTTTGTGGGTCATGGTATATATACGTGGAAAGAAACTCCTACTAGATTTTGCATTAATAGTGAGTCTTTTACGAAATACTCTATTCATGTGGGGTATGGTGTTGAACACCTTGTTACTCATGACATGCATTGTGATTCACTTCCTTCAGAAGATTTGTGCAAGTTATGTGCAAGTTAGAGGAAACCTAACGTTAAAGGTTATTTTGAGGAGTTTTTCTCGGGGGAGCCTAAACATTGAGACGCAAGGGCGTGAAACATATGATTCAGAAGAGCTCAGATCAAATCCCTTGTTCACACATCTTGTAAAAGTTGTGCAATTCAACTACAAAAAAAGAGGGATCTCTCGACCCAAAAAAGCGTATAGAGATATACGAAAATGCATCGGGAGAGAATCTTCCGACGCTACATGTTGTGCGTTAGTGTCAGGTGATCCTCTATTTTTTTAATAAAAAAAAATACCTTCTATTTATTAAATGGAAGGTATATATATCCACCCTGAAACAAATACCACAAAACGTTTATTAAACTACCCTCAACTATAGAGAGAAAATGTCCAATACAAGTTAGGATGACGCAAGGGAAAAATTTTAGAAACAAAGTATAAAAATATATCTATGAAGAAAGCTCACTTCAAACTCAAGACCATGTTTAAAGTAAAGCACTGAGTAACATGTTTAAAGTAGCAAAGAGAAGTAGGCACAAAATAAGAGGGAGAAAATGCATAGGTTATTTTTAAGAATATCTTTTTTTTTTTCATAACAGAGAATGAGGTGAGAAATTACTTGCTCTTCCGAACTTATCCCAACAACTTCCATTGCTTTTTTTTGTTGCGGTATATTCCAAACTTATAGTTCTTCACCTCCTTAGCTTTAGATTGAAAAGGCAAAACAATGAAGAAATAACTCAAACTAACTTCAAAGAAAGAGTTCCACGGAAGATCTTTTATATAAAGAAATAACTTGAACTAGTTCAAATAAAGATTGTATCTTAATTTTAACCCATGATCTTAAATACATTTTTGTGGGTGCATGCTTCTTTCTTAACATGAAGGTTTATTACAATCAAAGGGGCAACTTGTGAATCCATATGCCATTAAGATAATGGGTTAAAATTAAGATGCATTTTGTAAACTCTACAACTGCAACTTACAAAAGACCACGAGTTTAAATTAAAACCAGTTGTCAACTATCTACATTTTCTTTTTGAATGAGAAACAAACTTTTCATTGATTCCACAAACTTACCATAAACGACTACAACATTCGTCAAAATCCAAATACATATGGAAGTAAAAAATGCACTTTCATGCACTAAACTAGTTAAATTTGGAAATAAATGTTCCAAGAGAGATCTTCCTTCCTTGAGTTACTTCTAAGATCTAAAATAAAATTCCAATCTTTTATGATGGTGACGAGTGTTGCTTCTCCCTCATCACAATCTAAAATCTTGAACACAAACCATAAAACTCAATTAACCTCCTAACAATAAATTTGAAACATTTAAACCCATATTTGAAAAAAAAAACTTAACAACTAAATAAAATAAAATATCACAAATCAAATCTAAACTAACCGTTGATTTTATTTCTTTAATTGCAATGTGACATGGATACTAATATATAAAATAAAAATACATTTGCTACCTAATGTAATTTCTTATATTATAATATTTTGAAAAAGATAATTTTAAAAACTAAAAATATTTTATATAATGAATTTTCAATCAGAAAAAAAAAAAGAATGCTGAAATGTAAGTAAGCCGAAGCCCATTGACCTGTTGGAGGCCCATCATTTTCAAAATTCAATATTCACGCTCTTAACGGTCACATTTCTCTAGGATCATCCTATTTAAAGCCCCTTCAGTTGTCATTTCATCATCTTCATTGGATCGCTTCGCTTCGTTTCTTTGTGGCACCGTCAAAATTTTATTTGGATTGAAGAAATTTTGACAGCCATGACAGTGCCAAAATTTCTTCCATGCAAACAAAAATTTTATCTTCATTTCGCCATGGATTTCCATACCTTGTCGAGGAGAGAGTTCCAAGCCCTAAGAGAAATAAGATTCCGGCCAATATCACTTATGTCGCCATGCCGACACTCTTGCTGCTCGATCTTCAATCTGAGTCATTTTCTTTCTAGTAGTTTCATCTTTTCATTTTAGATTGTTTTGTTCAAGATTTGTTTTCTGATTTTGGACTGTTTGCTCTTCGTATAGGCCAAAGAAATCAAGGAGATTTTGTACGATGACAGATCTGGAGTACCTGAATCGTTTATTGATTTTGTAGTTTAAATCTTGTGATTTTGGTGATTTTGAAGCGTATAATATAATTCTACTGTGTTGTGAGGTAAATAAGATTTTTCTAGGGCTTTTGAAAGTTAATTTAGATATTTCGTTATTTGCTCTTGGTATAGGTTGAAGGAATCGACCAGTTTTCAAGCCTTGATAGATAGTACCTGAATCGCCGATGAAAGCAGAGGCGGAAATTTCACGAACTGCGTTGAGATCTTTGAAAAGAAGAAAGACCCTAAAAGATGAAGCGTATAATATAATTCTACTGTGTTATGAGGTAAATAAGATTTTTCTAGGGTTTTTGAAACTTAATTTAGATATTTCGTTATTTGCATTTGGTATAGGTTGAAGGAATCGACCAGTTTTCGAGCCTTGATAGATCTGGAGTACCTGAATCGCCGATGAAAGCAGAGGCAGAAATTTCACGAACTGCATTGAGATCTTCGAAAAGAAGAAAGGCCCTAAAAGATGAAGCGTATTAATTCTACTTTGTTATGAGGTAAATAAGATTTTTTAGGGTTTTTGAAAGTTAATTTAGATATTTCGTTGTTTGCTCTTGGTATAGGTTGAAGGAATCGACCAGTTTTCGAGCCTTGATAGATCTCGAGTACCTGAATCGCTGATGAAAGCAGAGGTTATTTCCTCGGAAATTCCACGAATTGCATTGAGATCTTCGAAAAGAAAAAAGACCTTAAAAGATGAGGCAACTACCACTCGATCACATTGAGAACTTCGAAAAGAAGAAAGCCCCTCGATGATGAAGTAATTACTACTCGATCACGCTGAGGTGCAACATGAGTTTAGGGGAGATCAGAAAATGGAAAAAATTACTGTCCAAATGTCGTTCAATGATACGCCTAACAGTTCAGGTTTGCATTTTGTAATTTTCTTATTCTTTTCTGATTTGCATATCGATATCCTTTAGTTGAAAATTTTGATGATTGATAGCAATTGGTGCAGAACACATGAAGGAAAACAAGGAATTAGAAAATGGAGCCAATTATTGTTCATATGTCAAGTTCGATGATATGTTAGGTTTGCATTTTGTGATTGCGTTGTTCTTTTTTTATTTTGGAGACTGTCCTCGGTAATTTTGACGATTATTATTTTTTAGTTTTTTTTTGCTTGCATTTAAACACATATGGTTGTTGAACCGGGGTTCTCGAATGATTGTCGGTTTTCTTTTCAGAATAAGTGGTCTTATATTTGTGTATCTTTCTGTGCAACTTTAATATGAGGTTATTAAGGAAGGAGATATAGGAGGAAGAAGGGAGAGAGAAAAGTAAGGGAGAGAGTTATACTTGTCAACTTTAAAAGTGGTCTTATAGTTATGCTTAAGAGTACGAGAGATACTTCATTTTTCTTGTTTCAGCCTTAATTTTTGTGTTTTTTATGGGTGTTTTGTTAATTAGGCTTAAGAGCAAGAACCAGTGAAAGAGAAGTATTTGATTGTCCAACAAGTAATAAGCTTGTCCTCAATCATCCAACCATCTTTCTTGTAAAGAAAGAGGCTTCTCCTCTGGCGACCAAAGTCGTCCCTTGTTAACAGGTACTACCCCATTACTTTTCATGTCCTTTTAATTAAGATATTTATATAAATATATATCAAAATAAATAAGATCCTCTTTTTTATATTTTTTAAAAATTAAATCTATAAATACTCATTTCATCTCTAAAATTCTGGTTTGGTTACTTTTTAAAATTCCCCCAATGTTCCTATTAATTCTGGTTTGGTTACTTTTTAAAATTCCCCCAATGTTCCAATTACACTCCTATATGTGTATTATGATTATCAATAAAAATTGAAAATATTTCTTCAGGTAATAAATGAATTTCAACTACTAGAAAAAGTGTATTTTATAAAACATTTAAAATAAATCGTTGCTACTAAACAATTTTCTTTTTCTTTTTCTTTTTTTCTTTTAAGACCAAAAGTAATTATTAAACTGATTGTTTCTGTATTTTTTTCCCTGAATTTTTATTCTTCAAGTTCTTTCTTTTCTTTTTTAAAATAATAGCAGCAGTTTTTAAGCCTAAAAGTTATCTAATTATCATTAGGGTCTATTTTATTTCCTAATAATTGGTTTATTTATTCATTTTCTTCTACTTTATCCCTCTCTGTTAAATTACTAAATGAATGTTCTAAAAGAACATTACTAAATAAATCGACAATTAGTGCAGAAATCGTGAAGGAAAATAGGAAATTAGAAACTGAGTCTAGGAAAACTAATGAATCAAAAAGCAAATTAGATGAAGATTTTGGCTGTGTAAGTTGATGAGATGGAGTCTGGAGTGAAACTCTCAGAGGAGGAACCTGAAGCTTCCAAAGATGTTTGTATGTTCTTTACATTGTTGCAGCACCACTTGCTAATTTGGATATGAAATGCTTCTCTGAAGATGAAAAGTAAATAAAGCTTCCAAAGATGATGATTCTGTGGAGATTCTGCTTAGGAAATAAATTATTGTCGTTGTAAAAAACCTCACCAGCTCCCCTCTCAGGTTTTTCTGTTCTTTTTTTTTAATATTTTGGAGTTTTGCTTGTGTGACTTTTCTATATATTATTGCTTTTTTTCTCACCAGCTCCCCTCTCAGGTTTTTCTGTTCTTTTTTCTTTAATATTTTGGAGTTTTGCTTGTGTGACTTTTCTATATATTATTGCTTTTTTCTTTTATTATTTATTTTGATTTTGAGGTGATTTAAGAAAAATGAAATCAATTTTTCTATATTACCTTAACTCTACCTTAATAGAAGACATGTGTGTCTTCTAGTTTCACTTCACTTACGTCTACTATATTATTTTTTAGTTTTTTTGTTTGCATTTTAACGGACACATAGTTGTTGAAATGGGATTCTTGAATGACTGTCGTTTTTTTTACAGAAGAAGTGACCTTATATTTCTGTATCTCTTTGTGCAACTTTAATATGAGGTTATTAAGGAAGAAGATAAACGAGGAAGAAAGGAGAGTGAATAGGTAGAAAAGACTTCCTTTTCTCAGGTTTTTCTATTCTTCTTCTTTAAAATTTTGGAATTTTGCTTGTGTGATATTTGTATATATTATTGATCTTTCCTTTATCATTATTCATTTTCATTTTAGAGATCATCCTTGGTAATTTTGAGGTGATTTAAGAAAAATTGGTTGTTTGGGAATCAATTTTCCTATATTACTTTAACTCTACCTTGTTAGGAGACATGTGCATCTTCTAGTTGGACTTTAGTTGTGTACTTGTATAGTTTTTTAGTTTTTCTGCTTGCACTGAGAGAGACATACATGGTTGTTGAAATGAGGATCTCGAAAGATTATTGTTTTTTTTTCAAACGAAGTGGCCTTATATTTCTGCAGCTCTCTGTGTAAATTTAATATGTAGTTGTTAAGGAAGGAGATAAACGAGGAAGAAGGGAGAGTGAACAGATAGAAAAGATTTCCTTTTCTCATGTTTTTCTATTCCTCTTCTTTAAAGTTTTTGAATTTTGCTTGTGTGATATTTGTACATGTTATTGATCATTCCTTTATCATTATTAATTTTGATTTTAGAGATCATCCTTGGTAATTTTAAGGTGATTTAAGAAAAATTGGTTGTCCGGGAATCAATTTTTCTAATATTACCTTAACTTTACCGTGATAGGAGACATGTACATCTTCTAGTTTGACTTTAGTTGTGTACTCTGTATATTTAGTTTTTTTCAAAAGAAGTGACCTTATAATTCTGTATCTCTGTGCAAATTTAATATGTAGCTGTCAAGAAAGGAGATAAACGAGGAAGAAGGGAGAGTGAATAGGTAGAAACAACTTCCTTTTCTCAGGTTTTTCTATTCCTCTTCTTTAATATTTTGGAATTTTGCTTGTGTGATATTTGTATATGTTATTGATCTTTCCTTTCTCATTATTAATTTTGATTTTAGAGATCGTCCTTGGTAATTTTGAGGTGATTTAAGAAAAATTGGTTGTCCGGGAATCAATTTTTCTAATATTACCTTAACTTTACCTTGATAAGGGACATGTGTGCATCTTCTAGTTTGACTTTAGTTGTGTACTCTATATAGTATTTTTAGTTTTTCTGCTTGCACTTACACACACACATGGTTGTTGAAATGAGTATCTCGAAAGATCGCCAGTTTTCTTCTTCAGAAGTAGTCACCTTATATTATGTATCTCTCTATGCAAATTTAATATGTAGTTGTTAAGGAAGGAGACAAACGAGGAAGACGAGTGAGTGAATTGGAAGAAAAGACTTCCTTTTCTTAGGTTTTTCTATTCCTCTTCTTTAAAATCTTGGAATTTTGCTTGTGTGATATTTCTATATGTTATTGATCTTTCCTTTCTCATTATTAATTTTGATTTTAGAGATCGTCCTTGGTAATTTTAAGGTGATCTAAGAAAAATTGGTTGTCCGGGAATCAATTTTTCTGATATTACCTTAACTTTACCTTGATAGGAGACATGTGCATCTTCTAGTTTGACTTTAGTTGTGTACTCTATACAGTATTTTTAGTTTTTCTACTTGCACTTACACACACATGGTTGTTGAAATGAGTATCTCGAAAGATCGCCGATTTTCATTTTCAGAAGTAGTCATCTTATATTCTGTATCTCTCTATGCAAATTTAGTATGTAGTTGTTAAGGAAGGAGACAAACGAGGAAGACGAGTGAGTGAATTGGAAGGAAAGACTTCCTTTTCTCAGGTTTTTCTATTCCTCTTCTTTAAAATTTTGGAATTTTGCTTGTGTGATATTTCTATATGTTATTGATCTTTCCTTTCTCATTATTAATTTTGATTTTAGAGATCGTCCTTGGTAATTTTAAGGTGATCTAAGAAAAATTGGTTGTCCGGGAATCAATTTTTCTAATATTACCTTAACTTTACCTTGATAGGAGTCATGTGCATCATCTAGTCTGACTTTAGTTCTGTACTCTATATAGTATTTTTAGTTTTTCTGCTTGCACTTACACACACATGGTTGTTGAAATGAGTATCTCGAAAGATCGCCAGTTTTCTTCTTCAGAAGTAGTCACCTTATATTATGTATCTCTCTATGCAAATTTAATATGTAGTTGTTAAGGAAGGAGACAAACCAGGAAGACGAGTGAGTGAATTGGAAGAAAAGACTTCCTTTTCTCAGGTTTTTCTATTCCTCTTCTTTAAAATTTTGGAATTTTGCTTGTGTGATATTTCTATATGTTATTGATCTTTCCTTTCTCATTATTAATTTTGATTTTAGAGATCGTCCTTGGTAATTTTATGGTGATCTAAGAAAAATTGGTTGTCCGGGAATCAATTTTTCTAATATTACCTTAACTTTACCTTGATAGGAGACATGTACATCTTCTAGTTTGACTTTAGTTGTGTACTTTATGTATATTTAGTTTTTTTCAAAAGAAGTGACCTTATAATTCTGTATCTCTCTGTGCAAATTTAATATGTAGCTGTCAAGGAAGGAGATAAACGAGGAAGAAAGGAGAGTGAATAGGTAGAAACAACTTCCCTTTCTCAGGTTTTTCTATTCCTCTTCTTTAATATTTTGGAATTTGATATTTGTATATGTTGTTGATCTTTCCTTTCTCATTATTAATTTTGAATTTAGAGATCGTCCTTGGTAATTTTGAGGTGATTTAAGAAAAATTGGTTGTCCGGGAATCAATTTTTCTAATATTACCTTAACTTTACCTTGATAAGAGACATGTGCATCTTCTAGTTTGACTTTAGTTGTTTTAGTTTTTCTGCTTGCACTTACACACACACATGGTTGTTGAAATGAGTATCTCGAAAGATTGCCGGTTTTCTTTTTCAGAAGCTACCTTATATTTTTGTATCTCTCTGTGCAAATTTAATATGTAGTTCTTAAGGAAGGAGATAAACGAGGAAGAAGGTAGAGAGAAAAGGTAGAAAAGACAGACTTCCTTTTCCAAGGTTTTTGTATTCCTTTTCTTTAATATTTTGGAATTTTACTTGTGCGATATTTGTATATGTTAATGATCCTTTCTCATTATTAATTTTGATTGTAGAGATCGTCCTTGGTAATTTTGAGGTGATTTAAGAAAAATTGGTTGTCTGGGAATCAATTTTTCTAATATTACCTTAACTTTACCTTGAAAGGTGACATGTGCATCTTCTAGTTTGACTTTAGTTGTGTACTCTATATAGTATTTTTATTTTTTCTGCTTGCACTTACACACACTCATGGTTGTTGAAATGAGTATCTCGAAAGATTGCCGGTTTTCTTTTTCAGAAGTAGTGACCTATTTTTGTATCTCTCAGAAATTTAATATGTAGTTGTTAACGAAGGAGATAAACGAGGAAGATGGTAGAGAGAAAAGGTAAAAAAGACAAACTTCCTTTTCCAAGGTTTTTGTATTTCTTTCCTTTAATATTTTGGAATTTTGCTTGTGTGATATTTGTATATGTTAATGATCCTTTCTCATTATTAATTTTGATTTTAGAGATCCTCCTTGGTAATTTTGAGGTGAGCTAAGAAAAATTGGTTGTCCGGGAATCAATTTTTCTAATATTACCTTAACCTTGATAGGAGACATGTGCATCTTCTAGTTTGACTTTAGTTATGTACTCTATAGAGTATTTTTATTTTTCTGCTTGCACTTATACACACTCATGGTTGTTGAAATGAGTATCTCGAAAGATTGCCCGGTTTTCTTTTTCAGAAGCTACCATATATTTCTGTATCTCTCTGTGCAAATTTATATGTAGTTGTTAAGGAAGGAGATAAACGAGGAAGAAGGTAGCGAGATAAGGTAGAAAAGACAAACATCCTTTTCCACGGTTTTTGTATTCCTTTTCTTTAATATTTTGGAATTTTTCTTGTGTGATATTTGTATATGTTAATGATCCTTTCTCATTATTAATTTTGATTTTAGAGATCCTCCTTGGTAATTTTGAGGTGATTTAAGAAAAATTGGTTGTCCGGGAATTAATTTTTCTAACATTACCTTAACTTTACCTTGTTAGGAGACATGTGCATCTTCTAGTTTGACTCTATACAGTATTTTTATTTTTTCTGCTTGCACTTACACACACTCATGGTTGTTGAAATGAGTATCTCGAAAGATTACCGGTTTTCTTTTTCAGAAGCTACCTTATATTTCTGTATCTCTCTGTGCAAATTTAATGTGTTAAGGAAGGAGATAAACGAGGAAGAAGGTAGAGAGATAAGGTAGAAAAGACAAACTTCCTTTTCCAAGGTTTTTGTATTCCTTTTGTTTAATATTTTGGAATTTTGCTTGTGTGATATTTGTATATGTTAATGATCCTTTCTCATTATTAATTTTGATTTTAGAGATCCTCCTTGGTAATTTTGAGGTGATTTAAGAAAAATTGGTTGTCCGGGAATCAATTTTTATAATATTACCTTAACTTTACCTTGATAGGAGACATGTGCATCTTCTAGTTTGACTTTAGTTATGTACTCTATACAGTATTTTTATTTTTTCTGCTTGCACTTACACACACTCATGGTTGTTGAAATGAGTATCTTGAAAGATTACCGGTTTTCTTTTTCAGAAGCTACCTTATATTTCTGTATCTCTCTGTGCAAATTTAATATGTAGTTGTTAAGGAAGGAGATAAACGAGGAAGAAGGTAGAGAGAAGGTAGAAAAGACAGACTTCCTTTTCCAAGGTTTTTGTATTCCTTTTCTTTAATATTTTGGAATTTTGCATGTGTGATATTTGTATATGTTAATGATCCTTTCTCATTATTAATTTTGATTTTAGAGATCGTCCTTGGTAATTTTGAGGTGATTTGAGAAAAATTGGTTGTCCGGGAATCAATTTTTCTAATATTACCTTAACTTTACCTTGATAGGTGACATGTGCATCCTCTAGTTTGAAGAGTTGTGTACTCTATATAGTATTTTTATTTTTTCTGCTTGCACTTACACACACTCATGGTTGTTGAAATGAGTATCTCGAAAGATTGCCGGTTTTCTTTTTCAGAAGTAGTGAACCTTATCTTTCTGTATCTCTCTGCAAATTTAATATGTAGTTATTAACAAAGGAGATAAACGAGGAAGATGGTAGAGAGAAAAGGTAAAAAAGACAAACTTCCTTTTCCAAGGTTTTTGTAATCCTTTTCTTTAATATTTTGGAATTTTGCTTGTGTGATATGTTAATGATCCTTTCTCATTATTAGTTTTGATTTTAGAGATCGTCCTTGGTAATTTTGAGGTGATTTAAGAAAAATTGGTTGTCCGGGAATCAATTTTTCTAATATTACCTTAACTTTACCTTGATAGGAGACATATGAATCGTCTAGTTTGACTTTATTTGTGTACTCTATATAGTATTTTTATTTTTTCTGCTTGCACTTATACACACTCATGGTTGTTGAAATGAGTATCTCGAAAGATTGCCCGGTTTTCTTTTTCAGAAGCTACCATATATTTCTGTATCTCTCTGTGCAAATTTATATGTAGTTGTTAAGGAAGGAGATAAACGAGGAAGAAGGTAGAGAGATAAGGTAGAAAAGACAAACTTCCTTTTCCAAGGTTTTTGTATTCCTTTTCTTTAATATTTTGGAATTTTGCTTGTGTGATATTTGTATATGTTAATGATCCTTTCTCATTATTAATTTTGATTTTAGAGATCCTCCTTGGTAATTTTGAGGTGATTTAAGAAAAATTGGTTGTCCGGGAATCAATTTTTCTAATATTACCTTAACTTTACCTTGTTAGGAGACATGTGCATCTTCTAGTTTGACTTTAGTTATGTACTCTGGACAGTATTTTTATTTTTTCTGCTTGCTACACACACTCATGGTTGTTGAAATGAGTATCTCGAAAGACTACCGGTTTTCTTTTTCAGAAGCTACCTTATATTTCTGTATCTCTCTGTGCAAATTTAATATGTAGTTGTTAAGGAAGGAGATAAACGAGGAAGAAGGTAGAGAGATAAGGTAGAAAAGACAGACTTCCTTTTCCAAGGTTTTTGTATTCCTTTTCTTTAATATTTTGGAATTTTGGATGTGTGATATTTGTATATGTTAATGATCTTCTCATTATTAATTTTGATTTTAGAGATCGTCCTTGGTAATTTTGAGGTGATTTAAGAAAAATTGGTTGTCCGGGAATCAATTTTTCTAATATTACCTTAACTTTACCTCGATGGGAGACATGTGCATCCTCTAGTTTGAAGAGTTGTGTACTCTATATAGTATTTTTATTTTTTCTGCTTGCACTTACACACACTCATGGTTGTGTTTTCTCTTTCAGAAGTAGTGACCTTATCTTTCTGTATCTCTCTGCAAATTTAATATGTAGTTATTAACGAAGGAGATAAACGAGGAAGATGGTAGAGAGAACAGGTAAAAAAGACAAACTTCCTTTTCCAAGGTTTTTGTATTCCTTTTCTTTAATATTTTGGAATTTTGCTTGTGTGATATGTTAATGATCCTTTCTCATTATTAGTTTTGATTTTAGAGATCGTCCTTGGTAATTTTGAGGTGATTTAAGAAAAATTGGTTGTCCGGGAATCAATTTTTCTAATATTACCTTAACTTTACCTTGATAGGTGACATGTGCATCCTCTAGTTTGAAGAGTTGTGTACTTTATATAGTATTTTTATTTTTTCTGCTTGCACTTACACACACTCATGGTTGTTGAAATGAGTATCTCGAAAGATTGCCGGGTTTCTTTTTGAGAAGTAGTGACCTTAGCTTTCTGTATCTCTCTGCAAATTTAATATTTAGTTATTAACCAAGGAGATAAACGAGGAAGATGGTAGAGAGAAAAGGTAAAAAAGACAAACTTCCTTTTTCAAGGTTTTTGTATTCCTTTTCTTTAATATTTTGGAATTTTTCTTGTGTGATATGTTAATGATCCTTTCTCGTTATTAGTTTTGATTTTAGAGATCGTCCTTGGTAAATTTGAGGTGATTTAATAAAAATTGGTTGTCCGGGAATCAATTTTTCTAATATTACCTTAACTTTACCTTGATAGGAGACATTTGCATCTTCTAGTTTGACTTTAGTTGTGTACTTTGTATTTTTATTTTTTCTGCTTGCACTTATACACACTCAGGGTTTTTGAAATGAGTATCTCGAAAGATTGCCCGGTTTTCTTTTTCAGAAGCTACCATATATTTCTGTATCTCTCTGTGCAAATTTAATATGTAGTTGTTAAGGAAGGAGATAAACGAGGAAGAAGGTGGAGAGATAAGGTAGAAAAGACAAACTTCCTTTTCCAAGGTTTTTGTATTCCTTTTCTTTAATATTTTGGAATTTTGCTTGTGTGATATTTGTATATGTTAATGATCCTTTCTCATTATTAATTTTGATTTTAGAGATCCTCCTTGGTAATTTTGAGGTGATTTAAGAAAAATTGGTTGTCCGGGAATCAATTTTTCTAATATTACCTTAACTTTACCTTGATAGGAGATATGTGCATCTTCTAGTTTGACTTTAGTTATGTACTCTATCCAGTATTTTTATTTTTTCTGCTTGCACTTACACACACTCATGGTTGTTGAAATGAGTATCTCGAAAGATTACCGGTTTTCTTTTTCAGAAGCTACCTTATATTTCTGTATCTCTCTGTGCAAATTTAATATGTAGTTGTTAAGGAAGGAGATAAACGAGGAAGAAGTTAAAGAGAAGGTAGAAAAGACAGACTTCCTTTTCCAAGGTTTTTGTATTTCTTTTTCTTTAATATTTTGGAATTTTGCATGTGTGATATTTGTATATGTTAATGATCCTTTCTCATTATTAATATTTATTTTAGAGATCGTCCTTAGTAATTTTGAGGTGATTTAAGAAAAATTGGTTGTCCGGGAATCAATGTTTCTAATATTACCTTAACTTTACCTTGATAGAAGACATGTGCATCCTCTATTTTGAAGAGTTGTGTACTCTATATAGTATTTTTATTTTTTCTGCTTGCACTTACACACACTCATGGTTGTTGAAATGAGTATCTCGAAAGATTGCCGGCTTTCTTTTTCAGAAGTAGTGACCTTATCTTTCTGTATCTCTCTGCAAATTTAATATGTAGTTATTAACGAAGGAGATAAACGAGGAAGATTGTAGAGAGAAAAGGTAAAAAAGACAAACTTCCTTTTCTTTAATATTTTGGAATTTTGCTTGTGTGATATGTTGATGATCCTTTCTCATTATTAGTTTTGATTTTAGAGATCGTCCTTGGTAATTTTGAGGTGATTTAATAAAAATTGGTTGTCCGGGAATCAATTTTTCTAATATTACCTTAACTTTACCTTGATAGGAGACATGTGCATCTTCTAGTTTGACTTTAGTTGTGTACTTTGTATTTTTATTTTTTCTGCTTGACACACTCATGGTTGTTGAAATGAGTATCTCGAAAGATTGCCCGGTTTTCTTTTTCAGAAGCTACCATATATTTCTGTATCTCTCTGTGCAAATTTAATATGTAGTTGTTAAGGAAGGAGATAAACGAGGAAGAAGGTAGAGAGATAAGGTAGAAAAGATAAACTTCCTTTTCCAAGGTTTTTGTATTCCTTTTCTTTAATATTTTGGAATTTTGCTTGTGTGATATTTGTATAGGTTAATGATCCTTTCTCATTATTAATTTTGATTTTAGAGATCGTCCTTGGTAATTTTGAGGTGATTTCAGAAAAATTGGTTGTCCGGGAATCAATTTTTCTAATATTACCTTAACTTTACCTTGATAGGAGACATGTGCATCTTCTAGTTTGACTTTAGTTGTGTACTCTATAGAGTATTTTTAGTTTTTCTGCTTGCACTTACACACACACATGGTTGTTGAAATGAGTATCTCGAAAGATTGCCGGTTTTCTTTTTCAGAAATTGTGACTTTATATTTCTGTATCTCTCTGTGCAAATTTAATATGTAGTTGTTAAGGAAGGAGATAAACGAGGAAGAAGGTAGAGTGAAAAGGTAGAAAAGACAGACTTCCTTTTCTCAGGTTTTTGTGTTCCTTTTCTTTAATATTTTGGAATTTTGCTTGGGTGATATTTGTATATATTATTGCTTCTTTCCTTTATTATCATTATTCATTTTGATTTTAGAGATCGTCCTCAGTAAGTTTGAGGCGATTTAAGAAAAATTGGTTTTTCGGGAATCAATTTTTCTATATGTGCATCTTCTAGTTTGACTTTAGTTGTGTACTTATATAATTTTTTTACTTTTTCTGCTTGCACTTACACACACATGGTTATTGAAATGAGGATCTCGAAAGATTGTTGGTTTTCTTTTTCAGAAGTAGTGTGACCTTATATTTCTATATCTCTGTGTGCAAATTTAATATGTAGTTGTTAAGGAAGGAGATAAACGAGGAAGAAGGGAGAGTGAATAGGTAGAAAAGAGTTCCTTTTCTCGGGATTTTTCTATTCCTCTTCTTTAAAATTTTGGGATTTTGCTTGTGTGGTATTTGTATATGTGCTATTGATCTTTCCTTTATTATTAATTTTGATTCTAGAGATCGTCCTTGATAATTTTGAGGTGATTTAAGAAAAATTGATTGTCCGGGAATCAATTTTTCTAATATCACCTTAGCTCTACCTTGATAGGAGACATGTGCATCTTCTAGTTTGACTTTAGTTATATGACAATGTTTTAGTTTTTGTTGGTTGTTTTATAATTGAACTATATGATTGTTCAAAATTTGAAGAACCATTCCTGATGGATTGTTTCTAATTTTTCCCTATATATATGACTCTTAGCCTTATGAATCAAGGTCTTTCATGCCTTTCTGGAAGCGGGGGGATCCTCAAGGTAAAGCTCAAGCTGATCTACCCGATACCTTCGCTCGTATTGCATAACCTATCCTGTCCCTTTCTGACTCAACTGATCGCTTTCGTACTCTCCGATATTCCTCTTTCGGAATGAAACTACCACGGACCGCTTCTTCCAGTTCTTGTAGAGAAGATGTTGTAGAAGGAGAAGTGAGTCTTCTTCGAGAAGCTCTTTCATGCCTTATTCATTCGTCGGCCTCGCCTTAGGCTGACAACTCTATTAACTTGGATTCTAACCTCTTCCTTTCGATCCAACTCATAAGAAAATTTGCCTGACTCAAGAGATCTAAGCGGCGTAGTGGATCACCGCGGGAAATTCAGCGTATTACTCCTCTTCTAGCGGCTGATTATTAGTCTCAGTCTGACCATTGCATTGTTTTGAAATTTTAAGTTTCTCCTTTTTCTAATCCACATTGTTACGCAGTCTTTTTACGTGACATCTTTAATTTAGATTTATAATCTTTTAGCTTCTTTTGGATTTTTTTTTCTTTTGTTATGCCATGATTTTTAATGAGACGTTTATAATTTAGATTTATTATCTTTTAACTTGCTTGCTTATGCATTGTTTTGAAGTTTTGAGTTTTTTATTTTTTTATTTTGATCATTTGTTGTGCAATGAATTTAGGTTTATCTTTTAGCTTACTTACATTAGATGGGTTATGAAACAGTTTCTGTTTTTTTTTTTTTTTTGGTTTTTTGGTTCTTTGTTGTAATTTCTCTTTATGAGAAATTTTTTATATTTAGGTTTATTAGAAACTTTTTATTTTTCTTGCTTGCTAATTTAGGTTTATTATCTTATTGCTTGCTTGCATTATGAATTGTTTTGAAATTTTCCGATTTTTGTTTTTTTGTCCTTTGACGTGTGAACAATTTACGTTTTTTTTTAGCTTGCTTGCATATATAGATTTTAATTTAAATTATTGATTATCTTTTAGTTTGCATTTTTGCATTATTGATCGGTCTTAAATTTTGAATTTTTTTTTTTTTTTGTCATTTGTTTTTGTTGTTTGATGGCTTGTTATGAGACATTAATTTAGTTTTATTATTTTTTTAGCTTATTTGTGTATTATTATCTTTTTAGCTAGTTTGCATTTTGTATTATGGATTATTTTTTAAAATTTTGAGTTTATTTTGTCTTTTATTTTGCGATGTCTTTTTATGAGATATTTTTAATTTAAGATTTATTATCTTTTAGCTTCATTGCATTTTGTATTAATAGATTGAAATTTTGAGTTTCTTTTTATGTATTTTGCATTAGGGATGTTTTGAAATTTGAAGTTTATTATATTTTTACTTTTGGTATTCTCTGTTTTTTCTTTTCTTTTCTTTCTTTTATTTTGTTAGTTGGGTGAGTTCAAAATCTTGCATTTTCTTAGTTTTTCTCATCTTTCTATATAACGAAAATAGAGTTCAAAATCAGGCATTTGACTTTCAAAGTTGCTACAAAGTGGTTTGCTCTCCTTATCAGTCGAGCCCTTGCATTTTATGGGATTCTTGGATTTGACGTAAGAAAGAGTCAAATCAATGAAGGAGTACAATGAAGAAGGTTATGAAAGAAGAATGATTCTTGAATTCGAGTGTATTCTTTCATTCTCGTTAATGAGCACTTTCTCCTAATTTGTAAACTCTCAATATGAAAAGAGCCTTTCTTTCTCCTACGCCTTAATATGGATAGTCCGAAGGACGGGGGAAGGCGCAAAGAATATTGCCCATATTGCCTCTCGTCTTATTCCAATAATATAAGTCATGATCCCATATTGATCTACGTAGGACCAGCTTAATAAGGACTGAACTTCTTCCGCAATTCAAGGTCGAGCCTTTCCCCTATGACTCTGGATCCGAGACTGATGACTCTTCCTTTGGTCTCGTCCTATCCGAATAAAGGTAGCAAAGAGCGGCTTCCTTATTTTCTGCCCCGATCGATGGGCTTCCTCTTTCTAAGAGTTCATTCCTCTTCCTTTTCCGGTCCGTGGTAGTTTCATTCTCAACTTCATTCCCTAGCTTAGGATCTTGTCGAGCAAGAGCATTCTGATCCGTCCGGAGGCGCATATTGCCTTCCACTTTCTCTCTTTCTTCCATTTCCTTTAAGTAAGTTGGAGTTGGAATGCCAGTTTAGTCACTTTTGAGTCCTCCCTTCTTAAGTAATAATGCTGCAAATTAGGGGTTGATTTTCACATCTTTGATTAGTAGTCATTTTGAACTTTTGGCTCATATAATAAAGCAGCAAGAAAAATCAAGCTAAGAGTCCGGAGTCCGGAGGACTATCCATTAGAACTTTGCGCCTAGCCTTCGGACCTGTCTAGAAAATCCACTTTTCCTGCGTAGGACGAGTCTGACAATATCCCGGGTAGTGGTAGTTTCATCTTTGCACCTTGATTTTTGTCGAAAGAAATAAGAAGGGGGCAAGGAAAAAAGAAAAGAAAGGATGAAAGTAATAGGGTTGATCTTGACCTCTGTGAAGAAATGGAAGAAGGAAGAAGCTGCTCAGCTTATATATTAAAGGTCTCTTTCTCACGCAAGAATCTCCCTCTTTTCTCGCCTTCGGACGGGATATTCTTGGGAATCTTGGAACTCTTTTCTTCTTTTTTGAGAAATGATAATACAGAAGTGTGCGAAGCGAAGAAGAAAGACCCCACTACACGGTGCGAAGCAGGAAAGGCTGGATGAAATTGAGAAGGGACTGGTCTCATCACCCCATTAATAAAGTAGCATCCACTAACGAGACCAGCGAAAGTGCTCAAGATTCTTTAAGAAGAAGATATGAAATATAAGTCCTTTATTCATCTTGGCTCATATTAGTACGCCTAAGCTTTTTACAGTTTATAAGAGGTTTCAGTCACTTTATAAAGGACTTATATCTTTTCGTTATCTTATTATTTCACTCGCCTGTTTTTCTTTGAACAAATGTTGAATTTATTGTTCCTTTTGTGTAGTTGCATTGTCTCTATGATAATGTTTAAATCTTGTGTAGTTGCATTGTCTCTATGATAATGTTTAAATCTTTTTCACCATCTCTTTAGAACATTTATTGTGTCTATTTTATTATTCAAATCTTCCCTTCTTGTTTCTCTCTTTTGTGTTTTTTTTTTTTTTCTTCTTTTTTTCAGGTTTAGTTATGTTGTTATTGATGTTTTCAGTATTGTCAAGTATATGTTTTTTCTTTAGTTTCGTAGCAATATCTACTCTCTTGACCAAAAATCTATTGGATTTATTTCTTCTTTTCATTTTGAGGTTTTTTTTTTTTCCTTTAATTGTGTGTCTTTCATTTTCATTTCTTTTGTGTGATTTTCATTCTACTTGTCGCTTAATTTCATTTATAGTTTTGAATTTTTTTGAATATTTTCATGGTACTCTTTTCATTCTCTCTTTAAAACTTGATTGTGTCTATTTGCTTATTCAAGTTATCCTTTATTGTTTCTCTCTTTTGTGTTCTTTTTTCTTAAATACTATGAAATTCTTCTTGTTTGATTTTTAGATATATTATAACTTTTTACTTGTAAATTTGAGATGGATTTTTTCATTGGTTGTCCGAGAATCAATTTTTCTATATTGCCTTCTAGTTTCATCTTTGTTGGATCTTTTAGTTTGCATTTTTGTATTAGGTGGTTTTGTAATTTGTGATTTTTTTTTTTTTTTTTGTCATTTGTTGTGTGATGACTTTTTATTTGACATTAGTTTAGATTTATTATTTTTAGCTTGATTAATCTCTTAGTTTGCATTTTTGTATTATAGATTGTTTTGTAAATTTGCATTTTTGTATTATAGATTGTTTTGTAATTGTGATTTTTTATTGCTTTTTTAAACTTAGGTTTTTTTCTCTTTTTGGTCCTTTATTGTGTGGGATGTTTTCTATGTGACACTTTTAGTTTAGATTTATTATCTTTTTTAGCTTGCAAATTTTAAGCTTCTGCCTTTTTTGGTCCGTTGTTGTGCAGTTCTTTTATGAGATTTTTTTTATTTAGGTTAAATACTTTTTATCTTGCATGCGTTCTGTATTAGGGATAATTTTTTTGAAATTTTAAGTTACTTTTTTTTTCTTTATCCTTTGTTGGGCAATGTTTCTTACCAGATATTTTTAATTTAGATTTATTATCTTTTTAGCTTGCAGTTTGCATTATAGATTATTTAAATTTTGAGTTTCTACTTTTTTTTTCTTTTATCAGACTTCTCTTTTATTTTTAATTTAGGTTTATTGTTTCTTAGCTTATTTGCATTTATTACGAATAGTTGTGAAATTTTGAGTTTTTATCTCTTTTTTCCATCCTTTATTGTGCAATTTTGAGTTTTTTTTTTTTTTTTTTTGTCTTTGTTGTGTGATGACTATTTTTAATTTAGATTTACTATTTTTTAGTTTTTTTTTATTATGGAGTGTTATTTGAAATTTTGTTTCTTCATTTTCTTTTGAAGTCTTTTGTTGTGCGTTGTCAGTTTTTGAGATATTTTTAATTTAGATATTTTTATTATTATTTCTTTTTCATTATGGACTGTTCTACATTATGACTTTCTACTTTTTTTTTATTTTTTTCTGGTCATTTGTTACCCGATATGGGTGTTGAATAAGAAATTTTGGAACCAATCACAAATTGCCACATTATTTAATAACTAAAAATTGGCATGTGTCCCAAATTAAATTTTAAATTGGACAATTCTAATGATGTCACGTGTCTTTATTATGACAATTGGGTCAAATTAATTATTAAATATTATTTAGTTAGGCTAAAATTCAATTGAGCCCAAAAATAAGAAAGTTTAATTTAGCCTAAAATAAAATATGACTCAAATTCATGTGATTGGGCCCATGGGTATGGTCCATGGACCAGAACAGGCTTAAGTCCATAAAATCCTACCAGAATACTCTATAAATAGAGGAGTTCTCTTCATTTGTGGGGTTGGAAATTTTTGACTCCATAAGGTCTAGAGAGAATTCTCTCAAGAGATAGAAGCTTCCTCAACTCCTAAAGTCAACCAACCTTGAAGATCAAAGTTTTTTGAAGATACAAACTTTCTTCCAAGACTTCAACTTTCCAAGTCTCCAACTTCAAGAACACCTTCGAAGATTGAAGCTCCTTTGGAGATCCAAGCTTTCTTCCAAGTCTCCAATTTCAAGAACACCTTCGAAGATTGAAACTCCTTTGAAGATCCAAGCTTTCTTCCAAGGCTCCAACTTCAAGAACATCACGTGCTTCGCTTCCTCAAATCAAGTGTAAGCATCCAGACGAGAGAGAATCAGAAGATCAAATTCTAGAGATCGAACCACATCGCATCAAATCAACATAAATACAACATCAACACAAGTTTAACTCCACGAATCAAATTTCTTCGGAAATCTCGTGTGAACAATGGGGTATTTTTAATTTAGATTTATTCTTGTATGAGATTGTTTTGAAATTTTTACTTTTGGTATTTTCTGTTTTTTCTTTTCTTTCTTTTATTTCGTTAGTTGGTGATAATTTTTTTCCCAAATAATGAGGAATTCATTTTCTCTACGATGTGGTTTAAATTCTTTTCACTCGCTCTTCAAAACTTTATTGTGTATGATTATTGAGAGCTTCCCTTCTTGTACTTTTGTTGTTTTTTTTTTATGTAAAATTCTTTGGTTTAGCTTTATTGTTATTGATGTTTTTGGTGTTGTAGATAAGTTATTTGGTATATGTTTCTTTTTATATAATTTTCTTTGTTTTCTTTGTTCAAAAATAGCAATATTATTCTACTCTCCTAACCAACAATCCACTTTTTACTCTGAAGTTTTTTTTTTCTTTAATTGTGTGAGTTTTCATTTTTGTTTCTTTTGTGTGTATTTTTCATTCTACTCGTCCCTTAGTTTAGTTTTTTTTTCTTTTTTTAATTATAGAGTTTTTTTTTAATATTTTCATTGTACTAGTTGAGGGCTACACAACCATTCCTCAATTGGGGAAATCAATCATGCTAAATAATCCTCCTTGTCCTCCTTGGAGCCTTTTGGTTCAAACTAGTATTGTCATCCTCTTAGATTAAATACACATAACTCCATATTCAATTTCACCAGCTTTCTCTGGTTTTTCTATTCTTTTAAAAAATATATATTTTGAAAATTTTCTGGTTTGATTTCCTATTTGTATTATAACTTTTTTTCATTTATCATTTTATTATGGACATTGTATCTTTTTTTTTTTTTAATTTGAGGTGATAAAAGAAAATTTGATTGTCCGGGAATCAATTTTTCTATATTATCTCAACCATCATGGAAGATACGTGTCTTCTAATTTCATTCTCGTTGGATATTTCTTTTTTATTTTCTTATTAAATTTTACTCATTTTATTATAACATTGATATCATTATTATATTTATTTCTTGTTGAACGAGTGTAGATTTTTTTTTCTTAATCCTTTGTTTTGCAATGTCTTTTTAGGAGATAATTTTAGTAGTTTAGATTTTATTATTTTTTAGTTTGCATTTTTGCATTATGGATTGTTTTGAAATTTTGAGCTTCTTCTTTTTTCTTTAGGTCATTTGTTGTCGATGAGTTTTTACGAGACATTTTTTATTTAAATTTATTGTTTTTTAACTTGTTTGTATATTGTATTATAAATTATTTTGAAATTTTGAGTTTTTTGTTTTGTCATTTGTTGTGCAAAGGTTTTTTTACAAGATATTTTTAATTTAAATTTATTATTTTTTACCTGCTTGCAAAGTAAGCATTGTTTAATGAAATTTAGGGTTTTTTTTTTCTTTTTTTCTTTTTTTTTCCTTTGTTGTGCAATGTTTTTTATGATACAATTTTATTTTAGATTTATTATTTTTTTAGCTTGTCGATTGTTTTAAAATTTTGAGTTTCCGCCTTTTCTTTTCTTTTTGGTCCTTTTTCGTCCGATTTCTCTTTATGAGATTTTTAATTTTGGTTCATTATTTATTAGCTTGCTTGCATTTTGTTTTGTATTATGGATTGTTTTGAAATTGAGTTTTTTCTTTTTCTTTTTTTTTCATTTGTCGTAATGTCTTTTTTGAGGATATTTTTAATTTTATTTTATTATCTTTAATTTAATTTTATTATCTTTAAAAATAAATTTTGTTTGATGTCTTGGATGATTGTTGTCGAATTTTGAATTTCTTTTTTTTTTCATTTGTTGTGTAATGTGTGCTTATTATTTTTATTGTTTATGATATTTTTCATTTGTTATGAGAAATTTTTTATTTAGATTTATTATTTTTGTAGTTTGTTTGCATTTTTATGGATTGTTTTTTGAAATTCTAAGTTTTTCTTTTTCTTTTAAGTCTCTTGTTGTGCAATGTGTGCTTATGAGATATTTTTAATTTAGATATATTGTTTTTCTCGTATTGTATTACTAGTAAAAGACACGTGCATGGTGTCATGGGCATACTTGTCTAAGGTGTTGTTTACCTATGGTCGTATGCCCAAATATCCCTAAATCGGTTTGTCTTTACGTCTTATAAGTAGTTTAGTTTATTTCTTTCATTTTTCTGTTGTCGAGCCACAGTGTGACATTTCAGCTTTTTCATATGCAAGCCTACCAAGGCTAGAAATCTCAATATGTACTATAGGGGTACCTGAGTAGTCCAACTTTCGCCCAAGCCTTGTCACACTCTTTGCAATCTAAGCTATTTTCCTTGCAATTGACAGTCTTCAATGCTTTCTTTTATGATGTTTTCAACAATTTACTTTCTCTCTCCCATTTTATAAAAATATTTGTTCGAGAATGTGGAGGGAGGCTATATCATACCGCGAGTTGTCTACGGATTTTGAATATTGAACGACTGACTTGGTGACCAAGCTGAACAAGTGCCGCACAATCGTGTTTGAAAAGTTACGATTGTGACAAGTCGTATCAGAGCCAAATCGGCTAGTTGATAATAAGACCGAAATATGTCGTCGGCGAATCAATCAGGCAAGACCCAGAAAGATCGACTAGTAGAGCTGGAGGAGCAGATGCTCTACCTAACTGAAGTTCTCGACTCCATCCGCTTCTTAAAGTCCCGTCTCGAAGAGATTGCTGAGAAAACTGACACGATCGATGCGATAGCTGGCCGAGGATTACCAATACAAGAGTTGTTTGGCAAGAGTCGACACTCTAGAAGAAAACGTTGGAAGAACTGTTAACTACGAATATGGGGATAGTTCGTCGGGCTTTGTTGCCCACATGGAAGAACGTGTCAATGAGCTAGATATAGCTCCCAGAAGACACTCTTAGAGATGATAAACGTCATGTCGGAGGATTTCGAGCCACCCTCGATGTCGTCAGAAATGAAATCGCAAATGTGAACGCGAGACTGAATCTCACAATGCGAGCAATAGCAAAGCCAAGCTCCAGCTGGAGGAGCAATTCCGTTTAGCAGAGTAAAGATCCCAAAACCAAAACTCTTATGTGGGGCAAGAGACGCAAAGGCCCTGGAGAACTATATTTTTGACCTCGAACAGTACTTCAGGGCCACGAACACGGTTACTGAGGAAGCCAAAGTTACACCGACGACGATGCATCTGTCTGAGGATGCCAAGTTATGGTGGAGGTCCCGATATGTGGACATGCAAGAAGGACGTTGTACAATAGATACTTAGAATGCCTTGAAGAAAGAACACCGCTCACAATTCTCCTTGAAAATGTTGAGGTTTTGGCTCGACGAAAGTTGCATGAGGTGAAACACATCAGCAGTATTCGAGAGTACGTGAAACAGTTTGCGGGCTTGATGTTAGACATTCGCAATATGTTAGAGAAAGACAGAATTTTATGTTTTGTCGAAGGGCTGAAACCGTGGGCCAAGACCAAGTTATATAAACAAAGGGTCCAAGACCTCACGTCAACGTATGCAGCAGCCGAACAGTTGTTTGATTTGATCAGTGACTCTCAAGATGTGAGACGTCACCAAAGTTCCTCTCACCTGGAAGGAATATGAATAGTCGCCCGAGTTCTCCCAAAGCTGTCAGGGGAGACAAACGTTCTGGTAAAGATCGCAGGCCTTACCAATCAAACACAGAGAACACATGGCAAAGGCTGAATAATCGAAGCCCACCCAAGCGTCCCCTCAGTTGTTTCATATGTGAGGGGTCACATCTGGCAAGAGAATGTCCGAATAAAGTCGACTTCCATGCTTTTCAGGCCTCATTAATCCTAGATTCAGATGATAAGTCGAATCAAGCCGAAGGTAAACCAAATAGAAGGGGGCGAGAAGCCTAGAATAGGGGCCTTAAAGTATCTATCGTCTCTCCAGAAAAAAGCAGAGGAGAGAAGCGTATCAGTGGAAAGGGGATTATTGTATGTTGACACCTAGATCAACCAAAAACAGACTAAGAGCACTACAGTTGATTCCGGTGCAACTTACAACTTTATAACAGAGGCAGAAGCCAGACGTCTAAGGCTCCGTTGGAAAAAGGATTCAGGAAGAATGAAGGTCGTGAATTCCGTTGCCCTACCTATCGTCGGACTAGTGAAAAGAACGATGATAAAGTTGGGAGAATGGAAAGGCCCTGTAGACTTTGTGGTTGTAAAGATGGACGACTTCGATGTAGTACTGGGAATGGAGTTCCTTCTTGAACATCAAGTCATACCAATGCCCTCGACCAAAAGTCTAGTGGAATTTTTTCCTACTGTAGTGTAAGCAGATATTCGTCAGCCTAACGGGTATAAAATGATATCGACCGTGCAACTAGACGAGAATTTCGTCCAAGAGGAACCACCATTCGCGACGATCCTGCTTGGGACGTTGGGAAAACTGGGGGAGACAGTCCCCAAAGACACTATATGTGCCCTAGAGAAGTGTTGGGTTTTATGTCCTAAAACTCGTAGATAGTAAATATAATCAATTGACTGCCATTAATAAAGTGTTTTATTATTATAATTTCAATAAGTGTTATTGATTATATTATTAGTTTTGTCTTAATAACCTAAATCCAATAAATTAACATCCTAAGTTGTTTGATGAGTCTTGAACAGTATGTAGAGACATACGGGGATCAATGTTCAAGATCAACTTAAAGGGTCTATAGTATAGGGTTAATGTTGGGTATCTTATCCTGTTAACACTATGGATACGGCTCACTTTGTAATTGATAAAAATACATTGATCCAATGTGTTCATGTATCCAATGTGTTCATGTATGCGACATGCGAGTGAGGGTATCCTATGCAATGAGTTTGCATAAGACTGAACCACAAAATAGTAATCACTAGATGTAACTCCGTCAACTAGTTGGATTTCTATTTCATTAGGATGACCTAGGTGACTTAGTCTTAATCCTGAATGTATTATGAACTCCTGCTTGCGAGGGATTGTCCTTTGATTTGTACGGGTGAGAGTGGCCAAATTGTCGACTCAATATGCTAACATTTTGGGGACAAGACCGAGTGGGGAGCTGGGAACATAATCACACAAGATGGAATTCACTCCTTCCCACCTTTAGGGTAAGTAGGTAAGTGTTCCCTTAAATGGTGTCTCCGGGACTTGAACAAAGGGTCCTACCCTCTCTATGGCACGAGAGGGTTTTCTGTTTAGTGGTTGGACCATAAACAGGTTGTTCATTAGAGGAGCACTGGTATTTCAGGACTAGAGGTAACCCAGGGGTAAAACGGTAATTTGATCTAGCTGGTGTTATGAACACTTGTGAAGGACTAACTTACTGGTATTGGTCTGTATCCGTGGACACAGAAATATATCTACAGTGAGAAGAGTTCAGTTGTGAGTCTTTAGTGGAGTGTACACACAGTTAACGAATATTGATTAATGTAGTTAATGAGTTTAGCTAATTAATCCCATATCGTTGTAGCTTCTGATCTGTAGGTCCATTAGGTCCCCTTCCTAGCTCATAAAGAGTAATGAGATTTATTTATATTGGTTGTAATTTGAAATGTTCAAATTTACTTTGGGAATTAATATAATGTATATTGATACATTATAATATAAAGTTTATTAGACTTTATTATATAAATTTAATTTTGGATATGATTCAAAATTAAATTACGAGAGAATAAAATATTTGAATAAGTTCAAATATTAGTTTAATTTGAATTAGATTCATATTAAAACTATAAGTTAAAATTTAATGTGTATATGATACATATTAAAACTATAGGTTAGGAGAGAAATTTATATTTGAATATGATTCAAATTATGGATTAAATTAAATATAAGATATTTAATTTAGAAATTAATTAATTGGAGAATTAATTAATAGTTTAGTTTAATTTGATTTAATTAAATTAATTAAGTTAAAACTATAGGTCATGCGAGAGATATTCATTTAAATATGATTTAAATGAAAATATTAATTAAATATGATTTAATTAATTATTAAATTATTTAATTATTTAATTAAATTGATTAATTAATTTAATATATATATATTAATTTAAACTATCGTATTAACTTAGATACACGATTGTTTAAACTATCGTATTAACTTAGATACACGATCGTTTAAAGACGCTAATTATACAAAATATTGAAAATTTTCGTGTTCATAAAGATGAACAATCGTGTTCATATAGCAAAACAATCATCTCTATATTGATAAACGATGATGTTGATAGAGGTAAACGATCAAGTAATTCAATGAAAATTATCGTTAAAAATTTCAAACTATCGATCTTCATAATGAAATACACAATTCTTACAGTGATTCTTAAAAGTTCTAAATGGAAAAAAAAACTTTAAAATCTTACAAACAACAAAAAACAAAAATAACACTCATACTGAAATATAAATTCTTAGTTCAACGTAAACAATTATTAAAATCTTCAATGTTCTTTATAACGAAATATAGGATATTTTACATTAATACCTACATATTCTAAACATTTTATATTGACGCCGAAATATATAATTCTGAACGAAATTTTATAATCAACTAAATAGTTCAAACAAAAAACAATATTTAGAATACTCATCGAAATCAAAATCACTAAGACGATATTAACAAAGCAATATAGACGATCTTGATTGTCCAAGATGACAAGAAGAGAAACGATGTTATTGAAGATGATGAATATGAGAGTGAATGTTGTCAAAACTTACGAAAAAGGCAAAGAATCATCAAGATGAAAGATATATAAAAGACGAGATGAATAGCTCGGAAACGACGATCGTGAAAAAATCGAAAAGAAGAAGAACTATCAGATTTGAAAGATTGTTATAAAAGAGTAAGGGAAAATAAGGAATTCTAAAAAATAATTTCCTTAATAGGCTTGTTATACGGGCCGTAAATAGTTTACAGTTTTGTTATATTTATGAAAAAGTTTCTATTTAAAATTGATTTTCAATCTTGTTTTTCAAAAATGTTTTTATTAAAAAGTTGGCCACCAACAGTTGCTAAAAAACTGTCGTTGGAAATAGTGACCAGTGGTGGTCACTGAAAATGGTGATTAGAGGTTGACAGTAGTGGTCACTAAAGTTGATCAAATGGTTGGCAACGGGGCCAGGGTGGAGCAAGAGGGCACTTTCCATCCCCATCCTCGTTCCATTTCTCATTTTGTGGAGTTAGGGTCGGGGTCGGGATTCTTGTTTATGGATCGGGTTAAATTACCATTTGACCCATCAGTTACTTCTTAGTCTTTAAATACCAATGCTTCAATAATGAACAATCTATTTATGATCCAACCAATAAACAAAATCCTCTATTATGCTATAGAGAGGTAGGGTCATTTGTTCAAGTTCTAGAGATACCATTTAAGGGGACACTCATCTACTTACCTTAAAGTCGAGAATAAGTGAATTTCATGTTGTATGATTATATTTCTAGTTTTATGTCTGGTCTCGTCTCTAAAATGGTAGACCTACCCGTACAAATCGAAAGACATTCCCTTGTGAACAGGAGTTCACATATGCGCTCAAGATTAAGACTTATAAGTTGCACATATCATCATATTGAAATAGGAACCTAACTACACAACAAGGTTACACCAATGTGTTGGATCATTGTGTTTGTAACAAATACAAAGTGGGTCGTATCCATAATTTTAACAAGATAAGACCTAGTTACGTGTTGAACATTGATCCTTATGTGTCTCCAGGTATAGTTCAAGATTTATAAGATAACTCCTTCTGAAGTTAGTTTTTTGGATTTAAAGTGTAACGACCTAACTCTTTATACTAAGCTGAGGTCATTATTACTTAAAGGAAAATTGAATCTTTTAAATTAAAATTATTTGCATTATATTTGCCCTGATTTTTTAGAAGGATTGATATCTACGTGTAAAGAGGGTTGAATTTTGAATTTAAACTTAACTAATTTATCAAAGATAATTATTTGCATTATATTTGCCATGATCTTAGGCAAGAATTGGTATTTGCGTAAAAAATTGAATCTTTTTAATCATTTTTCGTTAATTTCTTAATGTTTATCTCAATAATTAATTATTGCATTATCTTTGCCATGATTTTAGGGAGGGATTCAAGTTTGAATATATAATTTCAAAAAGTAAATAATTGAATATTTAAAATTCTTTTTCGTTAATTTCTTAATTTTTATCATAATAATTAATCATTGCATTATATAATTTTGAATCTATAATTTGAAAAATAAAAAATTGAATACTTGAAGTTATTTTTCGTTAATTTGTTGATTTTTATCGGGATAATTAGGGATATTGAAACCAATTGAATATGTTTAGGGATCTTTGAAATAAATACAATAATTTTTTGATTTAGTTAATAATTATCATAAGTGGGTGCGTTTACAAATACACTATTCGTGATATGTGATATTTTGTTTGATTTTTTGATCTCAACAAATACACTATATTTGTATATGGACAATTGTAATCTGTGGAGGGATAATTTCAGGCCAAAAAAGTGAGAAAATATTTATGGCAGTTAGTTTTGCCATAAATAAAAAAAAGAACAGTTTGCTATTTTTCTATTTTCTATTCTCATATTTACTATTTTTCTATTTTCTATTCTCATATTTGCTATTTCCATGGATTCCCCTTTATTATTAATATTAGAGAAAAAAAATACGAAAAGTGGAGAGACACCTATATCGAAAATATATAATCTGTTGCTATAAATACTTTATTCAACATGTATTATTTATATTAAAACTTACATATATTTAGTCAATTAATTATTTAATATATCTATTTTCATTTAATTTTAAGATTGTAATTTATTATATATCCTAAGTAAATATGATATATAATTAATTCAATAGTGGTAAGATCCTAATCAAAATTTTCTCCTAATTATTTTTCTTTCGACAGTTTTAATCAAAATTTCTTCCAATATACTCTCCCTCCATCAAAATTTCTTCCAATATACTCTCCCTCCATCAAAATTTCTTCCAATATACTTCCAATTCATTTCGATCAATGTACAGTATTATTTAAAATATATGCAGTTCTATTTAAACTGAAATCAATTTCTGACATTGTAAGAATTTATCAAATTAACTTTTAATATATAAAAAACAATATAAAACAGAAAGAAAGTGTGTGACATATATACTCCATTTACTGTAAATTTTCTTAATCGAAAAATTTCATCGGCATACTATAATTCACAATTTCACAAAATTAATAATATGAAACAAATATACACTCATCGAAAAACTTGAATGCAATGAACAAAGTAAGAAATAATGGATGGATAGAGAGATGAAAGAGTGAGAAAAAGATCGAACGAAGAGAGAGTATATTGAAAAATTTTGACTAAAATCGTGGAATAAAAATAATTGGAGAAATTTTTCTATTAGAATCTTACTATACTTGAATTAATTATATATCATAATTACACGTGAAAATAAATATATTAAATAATTAATAGACTAAATACATAAGTTTTAATATAAATAACAAATATGGAATAAAGGTTTTGTGGTAATAGATTATATATATATATATATATTCAAAAATATGTAATATTTAAAATGATTGGGAAGAACAAATCGATCCATAGAAATAGCTGAAAATAAATTAGATTTTAAGACCTTTGTCTAATTTAATTAAATTAGGCGTCTTCTCTAATTTTTTCTCGAGTTAATTCGGGTTCAAATACGTACATGGGCCGGCTGATTTGACAATTAATTAAGTAAAGGGGCCAGGCCCATACTTGAAGAAAATAATGGTCAGGCCCAATCCCCAAACTCACTATTGAAGGCCATATCTAATACCTCCATTTTAGAAACCCTAACTCGGCCGCAGCCTTCCATCTCGCCAT
Organism: Cucumis melo; assembly: GCF_025177605.1. NCBI lineage: Eukaryota > Viridiplantae > Streptophyta > Magnoliopsida > Cucurbitales > Cucurbitaceae > Cucumis > Cucumis melo. The sequence goes on from NC_066866.1 coordinate 6,237,957, forward strand.
TCCTCTCTTCGCAGGTATGAATCTGCCTTCTTCCTTCCATTGCTCTTAATTTTTTGCATATTTCTTCCTCTCTTTTGTTTTGCCTTCCCGGTTTGATTGTTTCTTTTGCTTCTAGCAGGTAAGTTTTTCTGGTCAAGGATCTTCAGCAATGGCACCTAAAGGTATGCATGCTCGCATGCTCACATTCTGATATTGTGTTTGTTTGGGCACTTGATGTTCGTTTATTTCAATTTCTGCTTCCACTCGTTTCAATCGAAAATGGATGTCGTAAATACGTTCTTGATAATACGGAATCTAGTTTCTTAAATCTACTTTTGCTCTGAACTGAAAGAACTAGTGGTTGGTGAATGGGATTTTAGTATCGTAGTGCAAAAGAGAGAACTGGAGGAGAGTAACTAGTTGAAGTGAGCTAACTCCATCTGGATTTTGCAGTTTGATTTGGATGTAAATCTTTTATTTTGTTTTGTTTTATTTAATACACTTCTTTTCAAGCGTTTTAGATGGAAGAAGAACATTTTGATGAGGTTTACTTGAATTTTTATGTGTGTATTGTATTGAATTGAATCTGAGCTATCTAGACTGCGCTGGGTAGGTTTGAGCTTTTGTTTTTCTTTCTGTTGTTAATGTAAGGGTTTTTGTTTCTTCTTTTGCAGCCGACAGTAGCAAAAAGGCTGATCCCAAGGCTCAGGCCTTGAAGACTGCTAAGGCAGTCAAATCTGGCCCAACTTTCAAGAAGAAGGCTAAGAAGATTAGAACTTCAGTCACATTCCATAGGCCAAAGACATTGAAGAAGGATAGGAATCCCAAGTACCCTAGGATCAGTGTTACTCCAAGGAACAAGTTGGATCAGTATCAAATTCTGAAATATCCATTGACCACAGAGTCTGCAATGAAGAAGATTGAGGACAATAACACCCTTGTCTTTATTGTTGACATTCGTGCCAACAAGAAGAATATTAAAGATGCTGTCAAGAAGATGTATGATATTCAGACCAAGAAAGTTAACACTTTAATCAGGTATGTACGGTTCATTTGTTGTTTGAGCCTGATTTTGCTTATTACTTTACTTAACACCGTTAAATGTACGAATACTCTATTGATTGATCCATTTGTGATGATGAATGATTTATGTTTTAATGTATGCTTCAACATTACTGGTATGCAGACCCGACGGAACGAAGAAAGCATATGTTAGGTTGACTCCAGATTATGATGCTCTTGATGTGGCAAACAAGATTGGTATCATCTAAACTTCAGAGCTTGGAGCGAACGTTTTCATTGCAATTTGTTACATGTTTAAATTTTGGAGAGGATTTTGTAGTAGGACCCTAGTTTTATTTTAGCTTCCTTTTTAATATGTATTGGTAATTGTTTGCTCAGATAGACTGGGTTCACAATACTTGGAATGTTGGAATATACATTCCAACCATTTTCATTATAGCTTGCTTCAGACTCCGTTACATCATTACTGAATTTTTGGTTTTTACATCTTCTGGTTGGTTTTTTAATATTTAGTTTCCAATTGTTCGGGCCCCAAGCATTTTCTCGTAGTGTTTGGGGATTGTTCCGTGCTGAATCAATGTACTATGGAGTATAATGGTATTGGCAATTAACATAACAATATGCTAATTGAATTATATAGTGGGGCTTTCCCTTGAAGTGTTGTATTAGGAATTTTAGAGTAACTAAAGACTTCAGTGTCAGAGAACTAATGTTTTCAACTCTACACTGGAATTTTGTTTTAAGATTTTATTTATACGCAGAGATAGAAATCGTCTAGTGCTTTGCAATCATATATATTTCTATTGGGTTAAAATTATAGCTTGGACTTTGCTTTTCACTTTAGTTCAATTTGGTTCATTTATTTTGAAATGTTCATATTCTTACATTGTTCGTTTTAGTGGATTATCAAAGTGTTTGTGTTTGTGCTAACCTTATATTTTAAGTTGCAATGTTTCTCCAATAATAGGTTTTTGTTGGAGGTAGCTAGAAACGGCGTAAGTTCAATTTTAACTTGAAAGCAAACAAGAATTATATTATTCAAAAGTGAAATGAAATAAATAAATAGGGTGTTAGAGGAAGGTGCGTATGTCAAAATTAAACGTCTTAATATTGGGATTTTTAAATACATCAAGTATAAGTTTAAGTTTGAACTATATCGATATTGATCCATTCTAAATCTTATATGAATACAATATAGCTCAAGCCTAAAATCCTATCTTTTATTAAACAAGGAAGAGAACAAAATTCAATTCAAGAGAATGAAATAAACTTGAAGTCTAGAAGAAGAATTCTCTGAGAACCCAAAAAAAACCTCATCCTTTTTAGCATGAGTTGACATTGGTTTTGTTAGGAATGAAATGTGGACCTTATTCATAAGCAAAATTGTCTTTCCTTGTCTTACATTGATAGTTTTAGAAAACGTGAGTAGGTATAGATACCCAAAAAATGAATGTAGGATTAAAGTATCTTGGTGGTGATAGTATATCCTTATCACCACATCGTTGCTTCCATTTGGTCAAGCAAGGTAATTATTATTATTATATTTAACTTTTTTTTTTTAATAAAAGCAGTTTTGTTTGGTTTTAGAATCGGCTTAAAGTCTTAAATCGAATCAAATAGCATAAGTAATTTAACAAAAATCGAATCAAACTGCATAAGTAATTTAACAAAAACTGAATCAAACCGCATGCATTTGGTTTCGGTTTGGTCTATCAACCGGTTCGATTTTTAACTATTTTTTGAACACCCTTATTCTAATTGCAGTTCAAATTCCTCTCTACTATAAACTGCGGCAACTCTCACTGTTAACTTTCAACTTTGTATCCCAGAGTTCTATAAACAAAAACAAACTTTGTATGTATCCAAGAGTTCTATAAAGAAACGAATTGTGCCAAATAAATCCAAATAAAAAGTTCAAAAGTTAGTGAACAAGATCGATACTAAGGGAAGAAATTTATAATTGAAAAGGAGATGTCTATACAAAGTAATAAACAAATATATTTATAAAAGAAGGTATATCCAACAAGCACCAGTGGTCTAGTGGTAGAATAGTACCCTGCCACGGTACAGACCCGGGTTCGATTCCCGGCTGGTGCAACCTCTGTCTTGCGATGATGAAATCTGCGCCTACTGTGATCTGGGTCGATCACAACCGTCCGATCATTTCCGACGAAATCTTCGGTGCATCTGAGCTTGACTTTTTATTATTTTATTTTCCCTTATTTTATTAGCTCTTTTATTTATCTTTTTAACTTTTTAATCCTTCCCCATAAAACTTCACCTAATGCCTTTACTCCTTACCTTCACACACTCAAACTGGGTGTTACTTTACCATACAAAAAGGAGAAAAAAAAAAAAAAATTTCTGTCACAACCTAATGGTTACAATTCGATCTTTTTCCAAAGGGAATATTGATTTTTGGATAAGTTGGATGGACAAGTATTACAAAATACAGATTTACTGAAATTTATATTTTTTTAAGAGTTAAAATAATATTATCACAAGTTATCTTATTTCGTTCACTTTACAACAATGAGATGACTTTCCTTGATTAATTGGTATGATCATTTGGATGAGACAGCGAATAAAGATAGGGCCACAAGAAGCAAGCTGAATATGAAATCATCCAAGCATGCTATCTTTTAAGTAAATCAAGTAATTGCCTTATACATTTACATGATCTAATAGATGAGGGCACCATGCATCAATCATGAAGCCTTTTAGACATATTTTGGGAGTTGAAGAATTTTTAGGGTATTCTCATATGACTTGTATATAACATTCAAAATTTAATGTCAATTAGAATATATACTAATCTGGGTCAATTTAGATATAGATGAATCCTTGAGATAGAAGAATCTTGGATTTAAGTAGAGGATTGTGTCAAAAGTTATTCCAAAGAGTTGGAACGAGCAAGTGAGAAATTTTTTCCCTGATGTAGTACAGGGGTTGAGCTTGCTACCACTAATCAAATGTTAAAGAAAAAACCCTCCACAATTAGGGATTATAAGAAACCATCAATTTTTCTATGGAAATGATCTATACAAAGGACCAAATCTAGAGAGCTATGAATAACCTAGATCACCATGATTTTAACATGATTAATAATGCACGCTTTTCGAAAGAAAGAAATGAAAGCCATGGTTTCATCACAAAGCTTCTATGTGTAAAGAAGAAAAATATGATAAAGGGAATCCAAGTGGCAAGGGAAAAGTGGGTTTACTCAATAAGCAAATGATGATATAATCTTTTTCGATGTCATTGAATCCGAAAACAACCGCTCAAAAGAATTTATAATTACCAAAACCTACTACTATTACTATCTAGTAAGAGATAGTAACATTGGTAAGTCTCAATCGATCTGCATAGCATTGATTTTTTTTTTTTTTTTATTATATTTTAGCTATTCAACGATTCTTCTAGTTTTATTTAGGAAAACCAACTCTAACAAGAAACTAATTAAATATAAAATCTAATTCTGGATAGCAATAAAACTGACATGGGAGTGAGACTCAAGTAAAACATGTTTCTTAATATTATAATTTCATCCATAAGTTAGTTAATTGTTTTTTCCTTACATTGTTTTATTATTATTATTTTTTTATCATTTTCTTCGTTATTTTGTTTTTTATTTAATTTTACTTGCAGATTATTGTTTATTTTATATTTTTATCTTTGTATATATGTTTATTTAAATATTTGTATTTTCTTTATGGTCAATTTAATATATTATTACTAGTAGTTGTTTAAATTTGTTAATATTTCAAATTATTTTTCTTTTAAAAAAACAACCAGACTATAAAATTTAGAAAATTTGGGAGTTCGATTTTCTAAAACAGTTGAGGTGAAAAATCACATATTTGGGAGTGAGATTTGATTTGAAAAAATAATTTTAGTTAATGTTTTTTTTTAAATCTCTTTGTTAGAAGTTATTCTTGCGGTGGATTTTGAGAAACTATACTAATTTTTTACTTTCTGAAGGTGAGAAAATCTAAATTAAGACATTATTTCAAAAGAAATTAAAACAATGTTTCAATTCAAGATTTAAAATCTAGCAACTATTTTTCAAATGAATATACACAAATGACTCTCTAATTCAAATTCAATTTTTGTCAACCGCTTCTTTTACGATTTTATTTAAAAATTATTTACTTTATTTCTTTGTCCAATAAAAAGATTGGCGTTGTCTCTTTGTTTATTTTTTTATATCGATCCATTTGAAAAACATCCGCCGCTCAACGTTGACTGCTTCACATGGTCTAGGTTACGTGGCGATATATTTTATAAAAGAAAAATCCCAAAATTTAGTCTCCCATTTGACCATTGACTCCTTCAATTGCCTTGACTTTATCTACAAAATTGTTTATACCACCGCTTAATACAATTAAATAAAGATTGAAAATGTGACATAAAAACAAATCCATTTACATCATCACCTATGTATTTTTAAATTGTTAACAATTTTCCAATGGATAGCTTGGCTTAAATAAAACCCTCCAAATATTATTTATATTTTACCTCATACTCCAATATATTATTTTTCTTAAACAAAAGAAAAAGACTGTTGTGACGATGATTTATAATAAAAAAAATTACATCTTTTTTTTTTCCATTAGTTTAATTTCCATCCTTGAATGTTATTGTAAAATTAGTTTTGAAATGTTTATAAATCATTAACCATAAAATGAAAATTTTAAGTTCTGTATTAGGTTGCTCATTAACTATAGATATGTTGTATTGAAAATAAATATTTAGGTTTGGAATGAAAAGTAAAGATGTAAATTATTGAAATCCACTATGTAAAAAATTAATAAAATATACAATCAATGAATTTTAGTTATTATAACCACAAACTCGTCGACACTATTTTTAATTTCTACTCTTTTAACTCTTTAACCAAGTAATTCCTTTTTATGGTTATTTTAGATAGCATGATGAATTGATAATGAAATTTAAGTAGACTCCATCAATTTGAATACGAAAATAAAAAATATAAAGAAAAAAAATAGTATATTTATATTATATAATATGATTTAGAGGAAATACGGAGGTGACATTAATATATATATATAATTTTGTCACGCAACTATTGGCAAGGCTCACAAGAGTCACTAAGTTATATTTTAACGAACTTTATTAAAATCAATTATATCATCGACCAATATTCTTGGTCACTAAATCCTAAAAATAATGTTCAACTTTAAGGAAAAGAAAAATATTTTGAAACCATATTAAAAATTTTAAATTATTGTTATTATTTATTTTAAGAGCTCAAATAGAAAATAATACCAAAACTTATTAGTAAAATGTGTTTTTATTATTTAAATGTTATATTGTTTTGGAAGACTTTGAGTGTTATTAAATTCTTATTCTTTTTTTTCTTCCAAATTTTATAATATTTGTGTGATTGATCATAGATTTAGACAATCATAGAACTAGTATAAGATAAGTAAAAATCAAATATGTAATTGAAGTTTAAAATATGCTAATCGTATTGTAGAAATTTTCTAATAAAAAAATATTTGGTTTGGAAATCAGTGAGTAACAAGTTAGTAAAATTAGCGATAAATGTATTTGGAGAGACAAAGTTTGATTCAAGTCATATTATCTTAGAATATCTACGTGACTCAATCATTTAGAAAATTAGTTCATAAGTAGATGAAAATAAATAGATTTTTCATTATCTTAAATGCAATAGGTTACCGGTGTCAATTACAAACACTAAAAGGAAAAAAAAAAATAGTTTTAAGAACTAATTAGTTTACAACCCAAAGACCAATTTGTAACTTCACCTACCAAAATGAGTTTTTGAAACCCAAATATGACAAATATCCATGTTTTTACAAAATCTCTATTCTTAATATGTTTTTTTTTTTAAACATCGAATTCGAAACTATCAACATTTATAGTTCAATTGTAGAACATGTGGAGGCACATACCCAACCACTGTAATAATATAGTTCCTATTAATAGTGAAACTAGTATGCATCAAAACATTATTGCGGGTCCTAAAAAAAACATAATCTCTTCAAACACGTCCATCTAAAACTTTAGTATCTCCTAATATAATTTTATATGAGAATGTTTAGGAAATGATTTGATCTTTTCTGACCATATTTTACCTACTTTTAAGTTAGTTTCGTCTTTTAACTTTAGTTGCAATGGAGAAACTTCGATAGAATTCATAAAGAAATTTTCAATTTTTAGCTTCTCTCCTGATGATGATCCATTCTCTTGGCTTGTAAATCCTTTCGAGATTACAACTTCGAGCTGCTCGAGTCGAACTTTCTTGTCTGTGCTTGAAATGTGGTAACTTTCAGGATCAAACTACACAGTCAAAAAAATTTACGTACAATATTAGTTACTTAATTATAGGTTGTATTCAACTTGAAAAGTCATTTTAAGTATATAAAGACTTTTGAAAAACGTTTAACAAAGTACTGTAACAGTTTAACAAAGTACCGTAACAAAGAGACGTTCCAGAGTAGGACACAATTTGAGGAAAGCAATCAATGGATTGGCATTGAAGTTTTCTTTCAAATCATCGATCCACCACAGCTCTTTCAACTTATAAAATTGGAAGTTCCAAGAAAGAGAAGGAAATATCAAAGCCTGTAATAACAACTAGGAATGAGCATGATAGACCAAAAAACCGATCCGATAAAAAAAATCAACCGAACCAACGTTAGTCGATCGAAGAGGAAGAGGTTCGGTCGATGTCGGCTTGGAAAAAATCCAAACCGACAAATTTAATTAAACAAACTTATGAAGAGTAAAACCGATTAACTATTATTCATTGACGATCGAAGTCGGTTTAAACATTTACTAGACCAACCTTAGTTATTTTAGTGATAGTTTGGTCCAAAAACTACTCTGACTGAATTACCTTACACGTGCTAAGAATATCTTTCGCAGCTTAAACAAACTCTAACAGATAAAAAGAAGAAAAAAAAGAAAAGAACAAACACTAGTTGAGGTGCAAAATAAACTAAGAAATACCTCAAAAGTCCATTTACATATGGTGAGTGTTTCGGCATTCTTTACTGTCAACAAAATTGGATCAAACTCATTACTCTTATACATGTATCCAGGACCTTGTCTGCAGTCAAGCATCACATCTTCCATGTTAAAATGATAATCAAGTCGAATGCGAGGAAACGACCCTCTATATCGAAACGACCGGAGTTTCGAGGTTCCAATGTGAAGAAACTCCAACTGTAAACAATCTAAGATGCTCAAGCTTTGCAGCTTTGAACTAGAAATGATTGAAAATGATTGCAATCCATTGCATTCGATGAGTTTTAAACTTTCAAGGGAATAAATACTTGACACCAACGACGAAACCGCCTCGGTTGTGAGACGGCTTACCGATTTAAGACAGAGAGTTTTGACAAAGAAAGTCGAATGAGAAAGCTGGTGGTGATCATAATTCAGATTCAATTTCCAATCAAAATCACTTGGAACTTCATGTTTATGAGAAGAGAAATGTAAGTGAAGTTTTTGATTTGACAAAACAGAGAGAAACAGAGCTTCGCCATTGTCAAACTGATATTGAAGCTTTTTGAAATAATTCAATGGATTGAAGTGATTGAAGTGATGAATAAGGAAGTTTGTAGCTGCATTTGGAAGATTTTCAAGAGCCCCATTTTGGACTGAGATCATATTCCAAAGATTTCTCCACCTTTTCGAAAGGAAAGTGGTTTGAAGAACTGATTCAAAGGGTAAAAAAGATGAAATTTTGTAAAGAATTTCATCAGGTAAATTGCTTATCAAATCATTCTCATTTGGATCCATCAAAAACCTTTGTTTCTAAGTTTGGAGAATTTTAAGGCTTTTTTGTGAAGTTGGGATTGAGACTATGGCTTTTAAAGAGGTTCACAAATTGTCTATGTTTTTGGAGTTAAAAATCTGTCGGTGAGGACTTTTTTTAATAACAAACTTGAAGCAGGAGGTTGACCCTATGACTTTCAAATAAGATAATAGATGAAGACTTATGAACATCTTTTTTTTTTTTTTTTTTTTTGCTTAGTTCGAGGAAATGATTCAAACATTTGATTTATAATGTTATATAACGAAATTACACCGAAGATAATGGAAAGGGTATTGCAAACACAAACATCTAAGTCTAATCTTCACGTTATCTTATTATAAGATACCTATTTTCTTAGCATTTGAATTCAATAAATAAAGTTTTTTTTTTCAAAGAGATAAAAATATCTTTTATGAATTCTAACATTCAATTCTATGAAACCGTACGAACAATTATTTTGTGTGAAACAAACTTAACTTTAAAGAAATTTTGATAGGAGAAAATGTGAGTATTTTTCATTTAGAGAACACAAATATCTATACTAATTTATAGATAAATTGATTATTAATTTGGAAAAGAAATGAAAACTCTTATAATTCATTTTATTATTAAGGGCAAGTATCAGAAGGGAGAAAATGTTTTGACCCAAGTTTATAATTTTAGGACATTCTGTAAAGACATTTTTTCCAACTGCCTTCAAAGTTACCAAAGATGAGGATAATTTGGCAAGAAAGAGAACATTTAATTAAGGAAAATTTAATTTGAGTTTAGAAATTTGTAAGCTTATCATCACTTTTTACATTTTGCAAATATGACAAAAAAAAAAAGTTTAACTTAAGTGATACACCGATGCATTCAATGTACATTTGATACACTCAAGATACACTTGACCTACATGTTATACACATAAATACATAAATGTTGAAAATGACGAAATATTAAAGGATTTTAAGTTAATGGTAATTAAGTAAATATGTCTAATGACAGTAGGAGAAAATAAAGCAATGTGATATTTTCATAATAAGTTGGTCTTTATCAACTTCAGGGCCCAAAAACGTGAAATACTTTTTTAGGGGCAGTTGGGGCAAAAAATGAATTATTATAGTCCTAGGTTATAATAATTTGTGTATGTGAGTGAGGTGTAAATAATATTAGGTGTATCAAGCTTGTCCCCAAGTGTATATCAAGTGCACGTCAAATGTGTATTTAGTGTATCAAGTGTCTCTATTAGAAGGGTATCAAGTATATCAAAATGGATATTAATTATTAGTGTATCAAGTGTATATTAGTAGTGTATTGAGTGTGACGAGTGTATCAAACATATATCAAGGGTTCAGGTGTATCAAGTATACATCATTTGTATCACGTGGATTGAACTTTTTATTTTTTTGTCATTTTCGCAAAAGTAAATAAGTATGTGTTATAGACCTAATTTTTGTTGTTGGTATCCAATTATTTTAAATTCTCATCTCAATTTTAAACTCTAGAGTCTTATTTCCTGTAGATATTATATGTTATGGGTGTGGATTTCAGAATCAGGGTTAAAAAAGCCCAAAAAGAATAGTAGAAGGATTGAAGGAGTGGGAACAAATGGGGTCTGGTTGGTCTCGACTTAACATAGCCTAAGCCTTAAGGAATGAAGTCCTAGTACGTCTAGCAAGAATATTGGGTTTGTCAACCTTAATCCAAAGAATCAATAATACGCACACAATTTGTTCAAAATAAGATAAGGGAAGAGAAATAATCGATGAAAACTGGCTCAAGAAAAAGAATAGTGGAACTTTGAGCCAAAATAGGTCGATGGGCCTCAACCTCAACCAAGGATGAGGATGAGGCCGAGGTCGAAGCCAACATTTTCTATTCAATGATCGAGCATACAATGACCTATTTGAGCTTTTGGAAAGATGATTGTATGGTTGAAAGCTCAAACAAATCTCCTCACCTTGGCCTCAACCTCAACCAAGGATGAGCCAAGATAAATTAGACGAGGCCGACCTTCTCCATTTGGCACGCCTTGACCCATTCAACTTGAGAGATAATCTAACTTAACTACCATTATAAGGATTAGGAAGCTCATAGCCTAATCTTAGTTGAACAAAGATAAATCCTAGCTCAAATGACTCTATATGAGGTAACCTAGACTTCTGACTTATTCTCCTTATTAACTTAGACGTCATTTGTTTTTGTAGACCATCTATCCCTCAAATTACAAATACAATTGTTGGTGTTACGTAGAGGTTTGATGTTCTTTTTCTTAGCAAAAATTTGAAATAAAAAACATTATATATCATTATTACTTAAGAAAAAAGATTTTTACGTTTTTGACTCCTTCAATTGCCTTGACTTTTACAATTGTTTTAACTTTATATCATCGCTTAATAGAATGAAAGCAAGGTTGAGTGTGATATATTGTGAATAAAAACAAATCCATATGTACATCATTATATATATATAATGTATTTTAAAAGTGTGAACAATATTCCAAATAAATAATATGTGGTTAAATTATACATAAACAAATTAAAACCCTCCATCCCAATTTCAAGAATATATATATATATATATATATATATATATATATATTTTATTGTTTAATAACTTGTAATATAATAAAATCTAACGTTTCTTGTTGTAAAATACAAAGAATATATACACGCACACATATGTGGATATTATCATACTTGCTTTATATGATTATCAATTAAGTATCATCCTTGTAGGCCCTAATATGTTTCTTGAGTGACCTTCGATATGGTAAAAAGTCAGTCTATAGTACATCTATTTTTTGATCACAAATATACTACGTCTATGAAAAACATGATCTCTATTAATAGTGAGATCTTTTGAATAAAGTGTTTTTGTTTCAATCTACCATTGATAAAATTATAGTTTAATATGACTAAAAGCTTGTGGAGGTTGATTCATATGGTCAATTCTAAAAGAAAATTAATGTTTAAGTATGGGAGACTGACCCATAGGATCAACCATCAAACCATAGTGTTTGAGTATGGGAGGTTGGCACATAGGGACTATCACAGAGCTTATGAAGGTAAATATTATATCTTAAATGATGTATTTTTCTACATACTCAGGTCACTAATAAACTAAATCTAACTACTTATATAGGTTAAGTAACTCTTTGATTGATGACTTGAGAAGTTAATAAGTGAACAAAATCATTAGGCAATTCATTTATGTATACAACCAAAAAAGCACTCTACTTTCTAAATCCTTAAACAATTATCACTTGGTTATTGAAAGTTCGAATAAGAAAATAAATAAAAGAAAAAACAATAATTTTTGTTGATTGAATATTATCGAACAAATTAATTAAATATCAAAATGACGCTAATATATATACATATATAATTGTCACGTGATTGCACAACGAGGCATGAGAGTCATAACTTGGACTTGTTTATGTAAATTTATATTATTACAATTTTAATTAGACTTGATTATTTCTTTCACATACGTATTGTCACTAATTAATTAAGTTGATAAGTTCTAAAGTAAATTTATTATTATTTTGTTCTTAAATAATAATATTATTAACATTACACTAAAGTGTTTTATATTATCGTGAGAAAAATATATTTTTAGGTTAGCTTTTGATTCTAGTTTCCCTTTCATCTCTATTTTTTTTATTGGTCGAAATTTATCGACTAAATTGAAATCAAATTTAAAATTTTAAAACTAAAAATATGATTCTTTAAATTTTAAAGTTTACAGGTCAGATTTTTAAAATAGTAAAATGAAATAAAATATTTATAAAATAAAGTTAAAGTTCAAATTTTCCAAATGGCAATTGACAATGTTTATTATTGATAGAATCTTACATTTTGCTTTTATTTTCTAAATATTTGTAGCAATATAAACCATCATAAAAGAATATGAGGAGGATAATAGGATATAGATATAATTTTCGAAAACTAAATTCTAAAAATAAGATAGTTACCAAATTAGATTTCTATTTTTTTTACCCAAATAAAAGAGATTTTTTAAAAAATATAACAAAGCAACAAAGTATTTACATTGTATAGAACAATTCCGAAAACGGAAAAAGTCTAGAGGCCCACCGTGAAAAATACCAAAAATGTCTCGTCAACAATGCGCGCGTAATATATTTGCGATACGATCGTTTAGATTTAATTATTATTTGGTGCACGATCGTTTAGATATGACTGCAATTTATTTTTTCAATTTTATCGTTTAATTTTGTTACAGGATTGTTTAATTTGGTTATGTTAAACGATTTTTTTCTTCAGAGTTTGGTTACACAATCGTTTAATTAGGTTTTGCTAAACAATATTTTTTAATTCTTTTACTACACGATCGTTTATTCTTTTCTACATGATCGTTTAGATTTGTTTATATAACCGTTTAGTTTTGGCTAAACAGTTTTTTTAATTCTTTTGTTACACAATCGTTTATATTTGTACAAAGGATGCTTTATTTTTTTTTACACGATCGTTTGGCTACTTGAATCTAAATGATTTTCTTCAAGATTCTTTATAGACGATCTTTTAAATTTTACTATTTTTTATAGACGATCGTTTAGATTTGGTTACTCAAATTTAAACGATGTAAAAAAGAAGAGGAAAATAAGATATTTTATACACGAACTTTTAGATTTTGCTATTTTTTGTATACGTCGTTTAGATTTTGTTACCGAAATTTAGTTGATGTAAAAAAAGAATCAGAAAATGAAAAAGACGATGGAAGGAAATCGCAACAAAAAAAAGAGAGAAAGAAAAAGATGAAAAGATTAAATGACGTAAATAAAGAGTCAGAAAAAAAAAGAAAGACGATGGAAAGAAATCGCACCAGAAAAAAGAAGAGGAAAAGAAGAAAGACGATCGCAGCAAGGAGGAAGAGGATGAAAAAATCACAACGAAAAAAATAATAAAAACGGAAGGACAAACCTGAAATATTTATAAAAAAATGACTAATTTTATGGACTTTATTACACGTATCGTAAATAATTTGATGTTTTTGTTACATTTATGAAAATTTTCCTGAATAAAAACTAAACTAAGTTGAAAAGTATAATTAAAAATCTTTGCGTTAATCTTGATATATGTGATTTCTTTTTTCTTCCTCTTCTTTGAAAATTTCTAATGTTTTATGGTTGATCATAAATTTAGACAACCATAAAATAAGTAAAAGTCAAATATGTAATTAAAATTTAAAATATACCAATGATGGTTGCAGTTTTAGCGTTGAATTAAGAATATTTGGAAAATCCAATTTTTTTTTATCTTCTATGTTTGAAAACAAACCTATGCATATCTAACACAAAGTTGCACAAGTCAATATTAAAATTAAAATGAAGAACAAACTTATGAATAACAGTTGGCAGTATATGTTCAAAGAATACAATAGCTTAGTCCAACTAATTGTGGCAAAACTCACGAAGTTCACACATAACTAGAGATGGTCCTAGTCCCGGTCCTACCCTACCCTACCTGAAAGAATATATGTATATATATATATATTTATTTATTTATTAAAAAATGAAAAATATTTCTTCTCAAGGAATTCCCCCTGTTTTCCTGTGGGGAATTTGTAGGATGGGAAATGGGATAGGAGGGGAGTACGCATAGTGACATTCGCGACTCCACCTCGTCTCATGACATCCAACATAGTTGATTGGACACTTTTGTTTTACAATGCCAACATTTCCTTAGCAATTTACAAGAAAATGATTTATCTTAATACATATATATATATATATTTTATTAAACTGTGAGCAATTAGTTTAATTATTTGCACCCATGCATATGTCAAGGAAAATTATAAAAAAGGCCAAGTTAATCTCTCTATGTCATTGTTTCTTAGTAAAGTAAAACTATAATATTTCGAAATGAAAAACAATTCGTAATTAATTATTGTTAAATTCATTTATTTAATTAAGATTTGCCCAAGTTGTTTTGATTTAATATCATATTTTATATTCAAAGAGAGGAAAATAGATTGAGTGAAAGGAAAAGATATTTGAATAATTCATATGAAAACATAGTAAAATGAACTCCAATTCTTTCGTATTGAAAAAAAAAACTCTCCATTTCTTCACACAAAAAAATTTAGTCATATGATAAGGTGAGAGGTTCGACTCCCATTTTCAATTAAAATATTTAATATATTAGTATGTTAAATGCATATTATATACCCTATGTTGGGTCTTGTAATTTTTCCTATTTAATCTCTTGTCATTTGTAACATTTACAAGACGTGAATACAATATTTTCTTTTCTTCTCTATCTTAATACCCACAATATCATCTTGCTCCATACATTTACGTTTTATATATTCTTCGATTTCAAATTGATTTACATTTTATATATTCTTTGGTAGAAGCAACAAGAAAACCAACAAACTACAAATTTAAATCAACATGTATAAAAAATTACTCAAGGTTAAACCTACAAAAAAGATAAAAGCTTTGCTTTCCAATGGGTCAAACTTAGACAAAAGTGAGTGTGCCAATAAATCGTTAGAACACCACCTATGAGAAAATATCAAATTACCGAACTTTCGTACAAGAGATGACGCATATTTAAATAGGTAGGCAGACAACCTTTGACAATCAAGTTCGACTTTGATGTATTGAAAATTGAGGAAAAGAACATCATATAAACCCTCCTAAATAGTAATTACTCCAAAAATTTACAAATAAAAGAAATTATTTTTAGCTAAATTTGAAGTTAGAACTTAGGGTTAAAATAGCAATAGTGTAAGTTTAGGAGTGATTTTAAAAGTTTACAACATTTGTTTTAGTTTAAATTTTTTTATTTCCTGTTTTATGACTAAAATTGTTTTCCTTTTCCCTCCCCAAAAGCAAAACTAATTTTTTTTTTTAAAGAAGAAATGCTAAACCATATGGAATTAAAAATAAATTAAAGGGATAAACCCCGGCCGCTGCCAATAGGTTTTAGTAGAAAACTTAGGAACCCTCCAAGTTCGAATTTCAGGTGAGTTGATTTCTACTTTGTTCCTTCGGCTGAGTTGATTTCTGCTTCCGTTTATGAATCCACCATTGTGAAGATGGTTTTATCAAACAAAAAGTTGAAGCAGAAATTGAGAGAAAAGCTAGCCGAATCGTTGATTTCATCAGTCGCCGGAAAGGACACCAACGTTGATGTTTCCGGTGAACGGGATACAGAATCTCCGCGAAAATCCCTCAAAGAGCTATTAGGCACCGCTAGTGGCCATGGGCCCAGATTGTCTAAGCGAGAGAAACGAAGAGAATCCCTCATTTTGACGGGTTCGGATGGGAATAAGAATGAGAAGAAGGAAGAGGAGAATCAGGGATTGGGAGAGATGAAAAGAGAGAAGAAGAGGAAAAGAAATGAAGGGGTGAAGGAGAAGAATGCGGTTGATGGGTTGGAAAAGGATAAAGAGAAGGCCAAAAAGTTGAAGAATAAAAAGAAGCAGCAGCAGAAGAAGAAGAAGAAGAAGAGTAATAAGAAGGAAAACAATGGCGAGGAGGAGAAGGAGAAGCAGGGAGATGTAAGTGGGAATGACGTGAAAGGGCAGGTTGAAGAAACTCATTATAATATAGGCAGGTAGTTCATTTAAGCTATTGCCTCAGCTGTTATATATCTCAGTAGCTTAACATTTCCTTTTGAACTCTTAGGTTGAATGACATTGATGAATTATGATTAACTGCTTATGAAAATTTCTCTGAGGGACTATGCTTCTGATTGTTTTAGTCTGCTAGTGTTAGACATTGATCTGGAAATGGTTTGTCTTTAATTATTTACTGTCATTGCTTGAGGAGGGAGAAACTGCATTACTAATATGAATTGCTGCTTTCTTAGGGGAATGGCTTGAGTTTGATTAAGCGTTGAAACTCTCTCTTGTGTTAGTTCCTTTGTAGATATTGTGTGCACAATAATGTCTATAGATCTGATACTCTGATAGTGTTTAACATAATGATCTGAGGAATTTTTAATGGTATTGCCCTAGTCCAATCTGTGTCATCTAGATTGGTAGATGCTTTAGTGCTGCCCCTTCTCCTTTTGATTGCTTAGAATGTGAAATTGGATTTTTCTTTTTGCTGATATTTATTAAATTATTAGTGTTCTTCAATATTCTACAGTGAATTTAATGAAAATTTGGCTACAAAAGTGTACGTTGGAGGCATTCCATATTATTCAACCGAGGACGATATTTGTAGCTTTTTTGAAAGCTGTGGCACTATTACTGAAATTGATTGTATGAAGTTTCCAGAGAGTGGCAAGTTCAGAGGCATTGCTATATTGAGTTTCAAGGTATGGTTAATCTGATTAATATGTAATTTCATTCCTCTTAGTAGGGAAAGATCAAACAACTTTTGAATGGTTCATGATTTGTGATTTTTGCCAGATGTTAGTCTTACTGAGTGTGAGTTAGTGCAATTGTTGGCACTCAAATTGAGTGTAAGTGTGCAACTGTCGTTTTGAAGTTAATTGAGGTTAGAAATGAAGATTTAAAAGGATTATGAAACTAGGATTTCCAAAGTTTAGCCAAATGCTGCGTCATATATGAACATTACTAAAGTCTAAAGAATATTCACTTGAACATACAGTTAGCTTTCTTATTCTAAAAAACATATAGTAAGTCATTTGAATTGATTTCTGTGTAACTAGCATGTCAGACCGTCAAGTTCTAACCGAGAGCTTGGGACTTGTGCTTCGCTTTGTCCTGAACTGATATCGGCCAGATCTCCTCCCCCTTTTTGCCTAGTGTACATCTACTGGCTAATATGTATTATGTACGATTGAATTAACTGAGCAATTATAAGGACAGAGACCATCTCTTAAGTCAGCAATCGTAGTAATCCATAGGCAATTTCTTTTGTAATCTCCTATAGGTATTATAGGCGTTCTGGGGTTTTTCTTGATTTCATTTATCAGTGAAATGTTTCTTTATCAAAAAATCAATTTTGAATTTCCGGAGGCCAGACTCCTTTGGTTTTATTGCTACCTTTCCACTGTTTCCCTTTCGCAGACAGAAGCTGCAGCAAAACGAGCACTAGCGTGTGATGGAGCCGACATGTGAGAATGTGAACAATTTGATCTGGTGTTGTCATTATACATTCTTACTTAATTCCACCACCTTATTACAAATTATTTCTTATATAGGGGGGGACTCTTCCTGAAAGTACAGCCCTACAAAGGAACTAGAAAGAACAGAGCAGCTGATTTCTCTCCTGGACTCGTGGAAGGCTACAACAGAATCTATATGGGGAATCTGTCGTGGGATGTAACTGAGGATGATCTAAAGAAACTATTTTCGAACTGTAAGATTGGATCGATACGTTTTGGCATGGACAAGGAAACAGGGGAGTTTCGTGGCTACGCCCACGTGGATTTCTCTGACAGTATCTCATTAGAAACGGCTTTAAAGTTAGACCAGGAAATAATTCACGGCAGACCTGTCAAGATAAGATGTGCAGTTCCAAAGAAAGGGACAGAAAAAGGCGGAGGAGGAGGAGCAGCAGCAGTAGCAGTAGCAAGAGAAGAAATGCATCCAGAAATGAATCTGGAGCCTATGCCGGAAACGAAGGAAGCTCAAGCTGCTGAAAGTGTAGTAAACTCTGTTAGTGGTAAGATAAGAAGAAGAACATGCTACGAATGTGGTGAAAAAGGCCACCTTTCTTCCAACTGCCCAAATAAGCAGCCTGCGGATTCAGTTACAAGTTGAGGTACAATGAATGCCTTCTCTTTGTTTCTTGTTGGCAGCAAAATTGAACTGCTGAGAATTTTCTTTTGCACTGTATGCTAATTGGTAATCTGAAGTTTTGAAATTCACTTATAGAAAGGTTAATATAAATCTAATCTGGCTAGGGGAAAAAATATTTTTACATTGAATTAGTTCCATCTCATATTGATTATTTCTCTCCATTTAATTTACATGTGCACTATGAGTTCAGAATATAATGTGTTTTAAGAATTTGTTTATTCATCCAAAACTTGGTCTAGGATGCGAAGGGTACGTTTGAAGAAAGTGTTTTTAACTTCTAAGTGAAAAGAAAACAATATTCTTAGATAACTTAGAAAGTATATTAAAAACTGACTGTAGTTTGCTTCTTGAAACATAGATTAATTGTTCTGATCTATGTCTTAGCTTATGCTTTTACTGAATTAGAGTTTATATTATGTCGGATGAAATTTACATACCTTAAACTTGTGTTATTAACGTGAAATAATGAAATATAAATATGAAAATTGCAACAACTTGGAACACCCGTGCCCTCCGAAGTTGAAACTTCATCCAACTTGATGAGAGGAAAGAGGAAAGAGAGGAGATAGACTTTGTGAGAGAAAAACAAATAGACTTTGTGAGAGAAAAACAAACTTCCCGCACCTTTTTCAATTTAACCTATAAAAAAATATATATATATATATTTAAAATTGAAAATCAAAATATAATATTAATAACGGTTATTTTATTTTATTTTATTTTAAAAACGAATAAAGTATTTAACTATGTATTATCATTTTAAAAAATATGAATTAAAAATAATTAACAAAATTTAGTTGTTGATACTGTAATAGGAGATATAGCATATAAAAAATAACATTAATGGCTATATATATTCACTTATTAGCCCATAACATTAATAGCACATATATATTCCAATTTCTTTCTTGTGATCCCAAAGCCAAAACAAACTCCTTGAACATCGAAGGTATTTATTTCTTTCTTTTAGGAGATCCATATGCTATAGAAGTCATATATAAATAATTGGTTTAGTGCTTATTTCTTATCCCATACCACTAGAGTTCGAGCCTTCGTCAATTTAGATTTACGTTTTTAATTTAATAAATTAACCATTTGCTTTAAATATATTTATATATACATGTTTTTTCTTTTTCTTCTTTTTAGGCAACTTTTAGAGTTAATTGATATATATTTATATGCACATGTTTTTTCCGGTAATTTTAGAGTTAATTAAGAACTCAAAGATGAATTCGAGTATACTTCCTATGGCTACACCTTTTGTCTTAGGACGAAGAACTGATTTATTACCTTTATCACAAAATAGTTGGAGATTTCATACCTCCAATTATGTTACCCTTCGTATATATTTATATACAAGAACCTCTTCAAATATGGCACCTATCTGGAGGAGTTAGAGGATCAAGATGTTCATTTTTTATTTCTTCACCAATCTTAAAAAGAAAAAATGAACATTGCGAGGAAAGTTGGTCCCAATGGAGTCACATGGAGCGGTGAAAGCAGAGCAACCAAAGTGCTTTCTCACAATAATACTTTGGTTGGTAGTTTTAAACGGTTTTATTACGAAAATCTTAAAACAAGGAAGGTTGATGATCGTAATTACTCATGGATCATGTATGAGTAAGTCATGATTTTTTTCTACCAAGAATGCTTCGAAAGAAGATTTTAAAACAAGACAAAAGGCCATTATTTACAACAAAAGAAAATATCATTTTGTCTTGATTGGCAAGAAACGAGGATAGCGACAACACAATTGGAAATACATGACGATCATTTGATTCCTAAAAACCAATGTTTCGTCGATACGGGAGGATTTGCTAAACAACTTTTTAATTGATATAGACCATTTGATGAAATTTTTGCCTCGAAGAAATTGAAGAATTTTATTCATTCACAATGCTTTTAAAAGAATATTTTAATTTTTCTTACAGCCCAACAATGCAAATGAAATATGGTATGTATAAATTAAAACGTTTTTGTTTTTATATATTATTGATCAAATAGTTTCTTCATTTTTTCTTTTATTACAATTGTCTTTTAAAGTTTTAAATTTTGTAGATATAAGAAATTATTATTATTATTATCAATCAAATGTTTTTTTGTTTTGCTTTTTCTTATAGTCCAACAATGGAAATGAAAGCACTCGATCATAATTATTCACTAAGGAGATTGAGATGGCACTTGAACAAACAATGCAACAACGACGTGCACCTTCGTACGAAAGAAAAAGATTCAAATCATGATAAAGAATGGTACTAGAATATCCATCAAAGATTATCACACACACAACGTACATATAAGTGAGTTTAATTTACTATTCATGAACACTTCAATTCGTAATTTTTCTATTCTTATTTATTATTTTCACAATTACGTAATTTTGTAGATACCATAATTGTGACATTGATATCATTCAACTTGAAGCACATGTGCGACCTTTCTTCATTTGTATTTTTAGTTTAAGTGAAAAATATTTTATCTTTTCATGGATCTAGTTTAGAGATGACATATGTAAACGACATTGTTGTAAAATATTATTTTTAATAAATAAAATTATTTTTGGAATGAGTTATATGATGTTTTAAATTATTTTCTATAATGTGTGCAATATTTATTTATTAAAATAACATTGGATAATAAATAAAGTCATACTTATTTAAAATTTACCTATCTATTTTCTTAACCTAACGATGTGTTAGAAGATTGGAACAACATGCTTCTCGATCTCGTTCATTAACTCATTTTATATCAGTTGACTTATGCAAATTATAGAAAGGTTTTGTAAATTTTATTTTGTTCAATTATTTAAAGGATTCTCTTCAACAATATTTTTTTACCAATATTTGAATATTTACTTTTTAATGGGTTTGCTTTAATTTTCTTCTTTTTATTCACCCTTTGTCTTATAATTTCTATTAGATTGTTTAAATTGTTAATACTTACGATGCTATTTGAGAAAACTCAAAGATATGAATGTAGGGGAGAAAAAAAATTATGCAATGTCAATTTTATGAAATCAAGTTCGATAATAATTTTATTTTTTTTAGTTTGTCATACAAGATTATAACCACTATTTTTTGTAAGAGACAGCAAGATGATATATAATATAATGTCAATTGTGAAGTCAAATTGTTGAATTTTGTTATTTTATATTTTAATTTATTCTAATGATTATATTTACCTATTTTTTTTTTTAGAAGAAACACAAATTCATCTTAAAAACTGGTTGAGAGGTAAATATTATTTAGGTATTTTACCCATTTGTTAAAATCTTAAATTTTACTGTTATTATTTGTTTTTAGATCACCTAAATAGTTCTTAGTTTTTTTTTTGGATAATTAGAAGAACGAAAGAACCCCATCACACGTACTAATGAAACATTTTTTACTTAAAAAATACTTATTAACATAAAAGTTAAAATGCTTTATTAGTTGATGAATATAAAAATAAAATAAAATAAACATTAATCATTTATTTTCTTTTCATATTCTCTCATCTATGCATAAGTATTTAAAAGATAAAGACGTCGGATTCTACCTCATTATTTGGATTTCTAGTGTATGAATTCATTATTTGGATTTCTGGAGTATGAATTTATATTTAATGGAAGAGATGTTACGAAACATATCTTAAAGTTTTATTTTTCTTATAAACACTTGAATATTTAATTTTATTTAGGTTTATTTTTATTTTTCTTATTCAGTATTTGTCTTATTAACATCTATTAGATTGTGTATTAAAAGATTATTAGATTGTTTAATTTAGAAAGATTTTAGAGGAAAGACCTACTTTATTTAGGATATTTCGGAAATATCCTAAATTTAATTTTTTTTTACTTAAACAGGAAATCAATTATTTTGTAGATAATTTTATCCATAACATTAACGATTAATAGATATAAACTTCGATTTTAATAAATAATTATTTTCTTAATTACACTACTGTTATCATAATTGTACACAATATAATTTCCTTAGTTAGATTTACAATTAATATTCAATAATTAAACTCACCGAAATGGAAGAACGATGATGAAGCGATGAAAAATATTTCAGAAACCCTATTTCTTGCAGAAGAACGCAGAGGAAGCTAATGTGTATTGCACGTTGTTTACTTTTTTTTTTCCGTGGTTCGAAAATGTCTCAATATACGACATTAACGTTACAGTTTCCTTTTATTTTATTTTATTTTAAATCGCTAATAATTAAATATGTGCAGTGTAGTAATTTAGGTCAGACTTTTATGTAAAAAATGAGCCCATTTAATTAGGTTATTTGAGTTAAAACCTCTTTTATTTAACACTCATTTTTTGTTTTACTTTAAAATTCAAATATAAGCATGCATAGGAACAATAAAACGATACAATGTATGTAAATTTTGTAAGTCAAATTTACATCCTATGACGTATAAATTTGTAAAAAAATGTTACAAAATATTAAAAATGTCCACCAATCTGAAGCCTAAATTCGTGTTCCTCCAGGAAATGGGGTTCGTCGGTCCTTTACTTTCTAAGCTAATTCTATCAAACCCTTGGCTTCTTCACAGGAGGTTAGCTTCTCAGTTAAAACCATCATTTTTTTTCCTAAAGGGAACGCTTGAATCAGATGAACAAGTAACTGCTACTAGTCTTCGTTGTCCGTCTCTTCTAACTTATGATTTTAAGGGTATTTTAAAATCTAACATTGATGTTTTAGCCAGTGAACGGTACCTTCTAGGAATATAGTAAAATTGATTGTATTGAATTCTAGAACTATAATGCAAAAGGTTGATAGAATTATTCAAGTAGTGAAAACGCTTAAAGAATTGGGCATTGAACCAAAGGCTTCTACGTTTGTTCATGCACTTAGAGTAAGGGGTGGAATGAGTGATCCAATTTGGAAGAAGAAAATAAATGTTTTGAAGAGTTTGGGATGGTCTGAGAATGAGATTTTTACACTATTTAAGAGACAACCAATGTCTTTAGCTCGTTCAGGAGGAGAAAATGAGGTATGCCGCAGATTTCTGTTTCAACACTGTAAAGTTGGATCCAGGAACTGTAATTTCTTACCCTATGTCATTCGTGTATTCAGTCGACAAGCAGCTGCGGCCAAAGTACAAAGTTCTTGAGGTTTTGAAGCTAAAAAATCTTCTCAAGAACAAAAAGATTGTTCGGCCCCTTGTACGAGGGTAGAGAGAATTTGTGGAGAATTATGTTCTTAAGCATTTGAATGAAATACCAAATCTAATAGACATATACCGGGACAATGTCACAGCCTGTTCTATAGAATTGGAAAGTTGTAAGTTAATAGTCTTCTTATAGTTTAAATTTCAGCATCATTATCTTCAAATGGGAGATCATTTTTGTTGTTATTGAGCTCCTTTTCAATTTCAGGCTGTTAGCTAAATCAATTGTTGTATATTTCTTAATGTTGCTAAGTATGTAGCCTAACTCTAGTTCCAATGACTTTGAAATGAATGGCCTTTTGTTTTTCCCCTCGTAATCTTTCGGACAAGTATCGTAGTACCCGACTAGTATTTAAATGTCCAAAATGTCCAAAAGCAATGGCACGCTTTTTACTATGACTATTGAGAAGCTGCTCTGCACATTGCCTTCTACGTTGTAAATCAGGTTAGTGTCGGGCACATAGCTAGCTGCCTTGATTTCATCCCCATGTTTTCAAGAAAGGCATATGTTCTCTTGAATTGTGGATGAGTTGTGCTCGCTGAATAGAAGGAATGAACATGATTTCCCAACTCCACCGAGCTACAATCGGGAGTTTTCTTAAGCCATTGCTTCTCTATTATATTGCTTTTTTCACTTCAGCTACCTTATTCCATTTTGAAGCAGATTCATAAATACTCACAAACAAGACATAGTAGCCACCTTCATCAGAGTTCAACTCAAATAGTTTGTTAGCGGCTCTCTCCCAATTCAACATTTTTGTGAATTTTACAAGCACCCGACGTAGCACCATATAGTAATCCCTAGGCCAATAAGCATGTTTTCAATAAAATCTCAAGACTTCTTTGATCTTGCTAGCTCGATCGAGAAGGTTGACCATAGCACCGTAGTGATCCATTGAAGCTTCCAATCCATAGTCTTTTTTTTCATCCTCTTGAAATGGCCGTGGAGTCCATTGTCCACCAAACGTGAATGACTGAATGTAATATAATTTGGCTCTATTCTTCCCTTTTTTTTTTTCCATATTATCATAGAGATGGAGGAGCCTTCTCAAATCCAGGTGTTCTATACCATCTATCGTTGCATTCTATGTTGTGACTAGCTGGTTATTAATCGTGTCAAAAAAGCTTACTTGTCATATGAATCACTCCACATTTTTGCATACATCTAGTTGTGAAAATGACTTTTTTTATTTAATATTCAAATAAATAAACAAACTAAAGAGAAGAATTACCATCACGAGACATTAATAGAGATAATCACTTAGATAAGAAGAAAACAACGCTCATCTACCACCCTCATAACTAACGACCTCAGACTGCGATCAGAATGGTACTCTCATCCATTTACGATCACGAGTTTGTAGAGGAAAAAGGTGAGTTTGCAAAAGAAAAAGGTATACTTTAAATTACCAACATCGCCAATCCCAAATAATTAAATTGAATCACAAAGGTGAAAAATATTTATTTAAATTCTTTTGATAAAAACTATTTAAAATAAAAAATTTGAGTATTTCAAAGTTATTTAGAAATGGTTGACATATAATTTCAAAAGTTAAACATAGTTACAAAAAGATATCATAATTAGCGGACCCTAGAATTGGAATTAGCAAACCTACTTAACAAACATAAGGGTTTGGTTTATATATATAATTGAGAAGAAAGTTGGTGGGTGCGGCGTCCCTAATTTGAGCATTCCTTTCTAATTTGGAATTTTGTTCTATCAACTTCCATACTTTCAGCTTCCAACTTGGATTTTTCAAATATCCTAAACCCTCATTTTTAGTGTCATCTTCTTCACCCACCAAACAAATCTCCCTATCACTTTCACTTCACACTCTTTTTTTTTTTAAAAAAAAAAACATTCTTGAGTTGAGTCTGCATTCATGAAACTATATAAGATAAATACCGTGTTGATTAATGAAAAAAGATTAAGAAACTTTAATAATAAAAAAAAAGGTTAGGAAACTTATTTATATAAAATTAAAATTGAAAAAAAAAGAAGCATAAATTTAAATAAATTGAGCTATTAGAAAATTAGTCGATATAGGATGATCGCTTGATGATTAAACTATGTTCAACATAAACATTTATATTTGTATTTGGTGGAAATAAAGAAAACTTAAATTTAAATAAATCATATCTTCATTATCCTATTTAGGTTTATAGTCAATAATATACATTTATAGGCACAAAGTTAGTAATATTTATAACCCTTAAAGCTTTACAATCATTCATTACCTCTTCTTCTTCTTCTTCTTCTTCTTCTTGCTTCATTTTCATGGCGATCAATATGGAAGAAAGAAGACAGTTATTAACATCAAGTGAATGGCCAACCAGAGGAACCATTCTTTATCATCATCTTCAACAATCCGAAACCAAAACCATGACAGAATTGAAAACAGAGACTTCCGAAATTATCCCTGTAATCTACTACCTCACTCGACATGGCCAACTCCAGCATCCTCATTTGCTTGAAGTTCCTCTTTCTTCTTCCAACGGACTCTTCCTCAAAGGTAAAACTCAACCTTTTCTTCACTTCATCAAACGATTTCTTTAAATTTTCAAAAAAAAAAAAAAAAAAAAAAAAATCCACTCTGATTTTCTTCTTAGATGTGATCAAACGACTGGATATCCTCCGAGGAGAAGGCTTTTCCAGATTGTATTCATGGTCTTCGAAGCGGTAATTGTGCCTTTCAGATTCTGTGTTCATTTCCTGAAATTTTTCTTAAAATCGAATTAAATTCATAAACTACAATTGATAGAGGAGTTAGTTACTTACAATTTCAGGCAGTACAAGAATGGATATGTATGGCAAGACCTATCGGACGACGATTCGATACATCCATCTCAAGGCCGGGAGTACATTCTCAAAGGATCGGAAGTGCAATTGCTAGAGGCATCTTCGAGTTTTCGATCTTGTGAAACGTCATCGTCATTTTCGGAGTCGAAATTTTCTTCAGAGACGAACAATTCGAGCACGGATTCGAAGGTTGCGGTCGCGGGGAATAGAAGCAATCAGTCGTGGAATTCGGTGGAAGATATTTGCCGGAACGTAGTGTACAAGGCGAGAATCTCCGGCGAAGGCGGGACGAACGCGGCGACGCAGACCGGTGAGAGGCGACGGAGATGGACGGACAGCGTAGCGGCGGAAGAATGCGGGGGAGAGGGAGTTTCAAATTCTGGAGTGGGAAGAAGGGAGAGGATGAAGTCTGTGGATTGTGATGGAGCGGCGGATTTGAGGGATCGGACGGGTGGGAAGAGTAAGAGGTGGAAAGCAGCAACGGTTGTGATGCAGTTGATGAAGTGTAACATCCAAAATTAAATGTTAGATATGTGTCGTCCATTGGATAAATAAGAAAACTTTATCTTAAGATTAAGAGGACCTTGTCACTAACCACTCTTCCATACATGTCACTAGGAACAACATATGTGTCCTTAATGTATTTTCCAATCAAGATACTAATGGTATCACAGTCGGTTTGAACCATATGAACCAAAGAATCTATTGTTTGCGTCCTAAATCTCCCCAAAAATAATCATTATCTTGTCCACCTTCTTAGTAAAAATGTACTTAATGATTTAGTGCCAATGTTTTAAGTTATCCCATCTTGGAAAACCAAAGGCCAAATATCATTCCCAACCTAACCTTTTTCCACCTATATATGAGTTGATGTCTCTTGATATGTTATTCCTACACACGATTCACAATCAAAATTTAGCTCTGGAAGAAATCTTGATCTTATTAAATGCTTCCACGTTTTTTAAAATATATATCAATTCAAAGAAGGAAGCATCTTTTAAAACTAGCCATTCTTAAGCAATCACTTCTTAAAAGAATATTTCCTTTCTCATTTAAGTTCCACAATATTCTCATTTAAGTTTCACATATCTCATGATTCTCGTTATCAAGCTGATGTTGAAGACTTGGATAGGATACGATATATGTAGGATAGCATAAACAAAAAATAGAATGAATTGAGTCTTGGTTCCAACTCAACTATGTTAAGCACTCCTTAGACAAAGTAGGAATTTTTTTAGTAAAAAAAAAGGAGAGAGAGAGAGAGAGAGAGAGAGTTAATCTTGCTTAATTGTATTTTTAATTAATAGGAGAGGAAATAAATCAAATTATCCAAAATTTATTAGGTTTGAGGTTTTAAAGCCCAAGTCAAAGTAGCATTAAAAGGTCCAAAGCCCAACTAACTCACACAAAATTATCCAAAAGATCAGTTTTGTTAGTAAAATTTCAAAAACATATGGATGATAAAGTATATAAAATCTAAACAATAAATATCTAACCTAAGAATTAAAAATAATAATAAGAAGTTAACTATAGCATACCCATACATATATAAATTAAACATCACCAGTATTACTATTATAGTAAATTTGAGAATAAATCCAAATAAAAAATATGAAAATATTAAATTCATATGAAAAATTAAAAATTAAAAATATAGACCAAAGAGATAAATGAGAAAGACTTTTTTAATTTCTCTCACTCGTCTCCCCTGAGAAAGGGAATTAAACAAAATTGATTTTCTTAGGTAATCAAAATTTAAACATAAAAAGATTGCAATCCATCGATTTTTGTAATTAAATTTCAAAGATACTATGAATATCTAATATTTTTCCTAAATATATATGCGAATAAATAGTAATAAATCCATATTTAAATATGAAGATAACAATCGTTTCTTTTATTTTAAGATTTGATGGATATCTAAATGAAAAAATATATCAAATTTAATCTCAATATATATATTATTATATATGGGGGATCACAAGAGAACTCTTAATTTAAAGACAAGTAAATAAACACATAAACATAAAAAATATAATAATGAAAATGAGAAAGACAAGTAAATAGTTGATTTCAATAATTATTAGATTGCCCCATGATGGAATAGAATGACTCAACGGATAAACATATAAGATGTATCTACTCATACTTTTACTTTTGGCAAAGAAATAAACGCTCCCGCAACATGTGTTTGGGTGAAAATGTATGTTTTTCCATGGAAGTATTTAGGTGAAAAGATGTGTTTTTTTCTTAGGTTTGAACAAATTTTAATAACAAACAAGTAAGAGAAAGGTATAATAATTAACCTAAATTTTAAAGTGAAAGACAAAATGAAAATGTAAAGATTCTTCATCTTTCTCTTCTCTTAAAGTAGTCTAAGATCGACTATTTGAATGACTAAACAACAAAGACCTGCTAAGGTACTTAACCTCTACTACAATAATTAAGATTTGTTTGGGATAGATAATCTATCAAAATGTTGATCAAGTATCATGTGGATGACATAGACTCTTTTAAAAAGAAAGAATTGTTGGTTTCTTTTGGTTATTTCTCTTTCTTATTGTGAAAACTCTGTTTGTTGGTATTAACACTAAGAAGTTATATGTAAAGGGCAAAGCCATCATCTTAGGACTAAATTTCACATCTTAAATGCACCCTTGAGTAGGATAAACCCCTTCCTACAAAAGCAATTTTATTGAAAGAGTAGGCTTCAAAAACAAATGTAGCTTTGGATAATTATACCATCTTAACTACTTTTATTATTATTGCATAGTTTCAAGTTATAAAGTTTATTAAAGAGTATTACATAATTTATCTTTATATTATTATCATTATTTTTAAGCATGCATTATTTTTTTAATAATCTTTTTTTTTTAAATTTTGACATTGTTGTCTTTTCAATTTAAGTAAAATTTTCTTCATCCCAATTTTATCATATAAACAAACACACATCATATAATTCATACCATCACAAATTAAAAATGTTATTAATATATCGTCACATAACTACAGATAACCATTAAAATTAAGTAAATATCACTAAAAAAATTATATAGATAGATTTAACTCTTCAATGATCGACCATTTAAAAAAGAGATATGTATACTATAAAATTGAACTTTCAATTATTTCAAATTAAAAGGAAATATATCAAACATATCGTCATATGTTAAGAGAACTTTATTCTAAAATAAAATCCATTTAAAATTTTCTTTATATATATATATAATGTGTTTTAAATAAACGAAATAGTAATGATGTGAATTAGAGTATGATTGAAGTAGTCATAGCCTTATAGATACATATATTACGTCTCTCCTACTAAATTGTAGGTTCAAATTTATACACATTAAAACAAATAAAATTATTTTATTTTAAATTTATTTTATAAAACATTATATTACAAGAAATACTAATAATGTCACGGGACGGTTCAACAACGATATTAAACATTAATCATTATTTTTAATTTATAAATGTTAATTTCTTTTATAAATACTTACAAACGTAAAGCAATATAAGATATTTAACTTAGTCTGAGGAGTAAAAATAAGAAAATTTTGATCATATTAATATTTTTGAAATATAAAAATCTTGATATATCAATGTCAACATCTTGATTTTTAATTTGCAAAATAAAATTTTTTTAATTTTGTTTTTTTTAGGCACTCATTCCAAATATGTCCTACTATATAAAATTCATATTCTATTGGGATGATTATGTCAACACAAATTTCCTGCACTATAGTTTATAAGATTTATCCCAACAAAAAGATTAGAAGAACATATGGAAAAAAAGAAAAAAGGAAAGGAATTTCATCAACAACTACGCACACAAGAAGGAATGAAGGAGAGATATGAAGTTGCCCATATCCGTCTCTCGTTTTTTCAATTTTCTTTTTTTAACCTTTTCTTCGGCTACATTGTCCTTTCCCCAACCTGATGTAATTGGCCAATGCATAACTTTTCTTCTCTTTTGTTTTTACAACTTCCTTTGAGGCCTTTGCCTTTGCCTTTGCCTTTGCCTTTGCCTTTCTCCAAAGCCCTCTCTATTTCATATTCTTCCATTTATTATTGCATGCTTTGAAATCAATACCAGAAGGAACAACACATACCCATCAATACCAAACATATCTTTTTAACCCGAATAGCCTCAAAACACCCCCACTACTACTTCATCTTCCCCTTCCCTTTTGGTTTTTCCAAAATGCTTCTCTCCTTCTTTTGCTACCCTTTTCTGTTTTTCTTCTATAGACTTCAAATCTGAGACCTTTCTTCATGTGAATTCTATTCTATTCTTCGATTCTCTTGCTGGGTTTTTGTGGGTGTTTCATCTTTTGCCTTATTTCTGCTTCTTTTTCGAGTTTCGAATGGGACCCATTAGAGGGTTCAAGAGGAAGAAGAAGGTTGAGAAAAAGGTTGACCAAAATGTCTTCGCTTCTGCTTCACTATCGTCTCAACTCCAGCCTTTGGATTGGTGGGATGAGTTCTCCCAAAGGATTACTGGTAAACTAGTTTTTACTTGTTAATTTTACTCTCTCTCTTGCTCTTTTGTTCAATTTGTCCATTGCCATTGCTCTTATTGGGTCTCTCGACTGAATTCTCTTGTGTTTCGCGAGGCTTTCGAACGGCGGTTGAATGTAGCGTTCAGTAATCATATATCTTCGAATATGCGTTTAAATTTTGAGTTCTGTGATTATAGAACCGTGATATTGTTGTAAAATCTCGAACTCTTTCTGATATCTTATAACTTCGGGGCAGCCTGTTGAAGTGATCTTATAAGTAGAAGTAGTACTGCTTTTGGAATTCTGTGGAGATGGATCAAGTCTGTTTCGGAATAGTTATTGACTTAGATATGTTAGTTCACTTGATAATTGATGTGTACAAGTAGTGGCTACTCACTTAGCTGGATTATAGAGTGTTAACTTGTGTTGTATTGTGATGATCTTCTTTTTTTTCTTCTCATTGAATTGTTGAAATTTGATAATGAAGATGGTGCGGTAAGTTTTTGTTTCCAAGGAGTTGTCTTCCATATTTCATTTAGGACTTTGTTCGATTTCACTCTGTGATCCAATAATTGATTAGATTATTATGCCAAAACTTTCATTGAGAAAAATGAAAGATTACAAAACATCCTCAAAAGACATCCCACTAAAGGAAGGGATTCCAACTAAGAGATATATTTCCTAATATATTGCTTCTTGACATATAAAAGCTTTATTAGGACAGCAGTTCTTGAAGAAAGGATGTTAAACCAGATAGCTTAATTTTGTTCTCGTTTAATCCCCTAGGAATTATTGTTTGTACAAAATTTATTAGAACTCAAGGACACAATTTTGTACAACCCTGAATGCATCATGTTCAAGTAAGGTCATAGTTTATACACAATCTATCAACCAATAGATTATCCCCCATTAGCAGTAATCATTAGCTTTATCAGGATCAATCCTCCATTTTTCATGTCTCATGTCCTTCATTCTTTCTTTCTATCTTGTTTATTCCTCCTTTCTTCCCCATTGTCTTTTTGGTGTCTCCAGCATTCTTTTCAAATTGGACCTTTACTTCTTCCATGTCAGTTAGCTCTCCATTATACTAAAAAGATGTTTCAGGCACCTATTTAGCAAAGATTCTTTTTCAGGCTATTGGGACCCAATCATTTTTTAATATGCGTTGACTATTGTATTTTTAGACAACAGACCTTAGATGAGCTGACAACCAAACAGCAATGGAGCGAACTTTAATCCAAATTCCCAGAAACACTTAAAGTTGGCAACGGAAACAGTAGGTTAATTTTTCTTGATTTTAAGTTACTAGATAATCCAACAGCATGATGAAAGTGGGTAGATTTTGTTTCACGTTGGTAAAATCAGAAGATCAAATGAGCTTCAGGTACCAAAAATTAACACATGCGCATGTTCAGTATTATTAGATACTAGTAATTCTATCTTCTTATTCCATGGTTCTTAAATGTTGGTTACAGCTTAAAATGATTTGGACTTCATAAACTGAATGTCCTCTACATATTAATTCACGTTAAGGTTTTAAATTTTTGTTATCAGAATTTTTCTGTAGCATTAGTCTATGTAGTGAAATAAAAATTCTCACTTCTGTCAATGTTTAGGAAGTCATAGGCTCTTTGTCACATTTAGTAGTTACTTTGTTCTGTCCACGATTTACAATGCAATAAGTCAACCTTTACTATTAGTTTAAAATCAAAGCATTTGACTAAACGTGTGATTGAATGGCTTCGTCAGTTTCTCATCTGAATATAACTATAGCATTTCTTCTGGATTATTGGTCACAAAATTTCACTTTAATCTTTATTTAGTTATCAATAAGTTGGATGTCTTGATCTGATAATATATAGCTTCAGTAATAATGTCAAATGTTACATCTTTACTATGAATTATCTCTCTCATTTTTTCGTACCCGAGAAAGTGCAATGCCATGCCGTAAAGAGATTTTCTTGGGAGCAGTACAATTGCAGCAGAGACTAATAATATCTTTTATTGTTATTTTTGCCTCCAATCAGGGCCATTATCTCAGTCAAAGAATACAAAATTTGAATCAGTTTTCAAAATTTCAAGAAAGACATTCAGCTATATCTGTTCTCTAGTTAAGGAAGTTATGATGGCTAAAACTTCAAGCTTTACCGACTTAAATGGCAAGCCTTTGTCTCTAAATGATCAAGTTGCTGTTGCTCTTAGGCGACTTTGCTCCGGTGAATCGTTATCTAACATTGGTGATTCGTTTGGACTGAATCAATCATC
Source organism: Cucumis melo (assembly GCF_025177605.1). Lineage (NCBI taxonomy): Eukaryota > Viridiplantae > Streptophyta > Magnoliopsida > Cucurbitales > Cucurbitaceae > Cucumis > Cucumis melo. The sequence continues at coordinate 6,271,231 of NC_066866.1, forward strand.
AGTTTCTCAAATAACTTGGCGTTTCGTGGAGGCAATGGAAGAGAAAGGCCTCCACCATCTCTCATGGCCTTCAACAGAAGAAGATATGGATAAGATAAAGTCCAAGTTCAAGAAAATCAGAGGTCTTCCTAATTGTTGCGGTGTAATTGAAACGACGCACATTATGATGACTTTGCCAACGTCAGAATCTGCAAACGGCATCTGGCTTGATCGTGAGAAAAACTGCAGCATGATCCTGCAAGTGATTGTAGACCCAGAAATGAGATTCTGCGACATCATCACAGGTTGGCCAGGCAGTTTAAGCGACTCTCTTGTGCTCCAAAGCTCGGGATTTTTCAAACTTTCACAAGATGGTGAACGGTTAAATGGCAAAAAAATGAGGCTCTCAGAAAGTTCAGAACTAGGAGAGTATATTATAGGAGACTCTGGTTTCCCCCTCTTGCCATGGCTACTAACTCCTTATCAAGGGAAAGGGCTTCCGGATTATCAAGCCGAATTCAATAAGCGGCATTTTGCCACCAGGTTGGTGGCTCAAAGGGCACTGACAAGGTTGAAAGAGATGTGGAAGATCATTAAAGGGGTAATGTGGAAGCCTGACAAACATAGACTACCAAGGATCATTCTTGTTTGCTGCTTACTTCACAATATAGTGATCGATATGGAGGATGAGGTGCAAGACGAAATGCCTTTGTCTCATCATCACGACCCAAGTTACCGACAACAAAGTTGTGAATTTGTCGACAATACTGCTTCTATTGCAAGGGAGAAGCTTTCCATGTACTTATCTGGAAAGCTACCACCCTAAGAGAACATTCTTTTCCTCCCTTTCTTCCCTTTTGATAGATTGATCTGTGTTATTGCTTTGCTTATTCAAATTGTGATGCTCTACCTGTTCAAATTGTTATTCACTAATATAAGTGTTATGGTTGACATAAATTTAAATTATAGTTCATTATCTTTATCTCTCGTCATTATGCTGTTTGTAGTCCTTTTCTCTTTTTTATTATTTTGATTATTTATGATATCTCAGATTTCATTTGGAGAACTAAGCAAACTGTTTGGAACTTTGAGGTGAAGAAATTTCACTTACACAATTGTTCACAATTGTTCTTTGCCCCTCTGATATAATTTCCACTTTCAACTTGCTTGTTTTTATAACTTTATGTCACTGATAGTTTTTTGTTTCTACATTTTTCTATGTGTTAACATTTAAATGCATTTCTAGAATGAATGGAAGTATAAAGCTTCGTGATGGTAATAGGTGGCTTATCCTATGAGCTAAACTCCGATAGATAATTTTATTTCTTCGACAAGTGTTCTCCTTCAAGTTCAGGTTTAAGTTTTGAATATTGTACAGGTGGTAACATATCTTGGAAATATATATGTTTTCTAATCCAAAATTGTATGTGGATCATGTTGGTACGTTAGTTTTTGCCTTTTACAAATGGATTGATAAAATGAACTTTGGAATTTAATATACAATTACAATACATGAACTATCTATACGTTTGTTATAATTGCATCTCAGCCTCTCAATTTATGTAATTAACTTCTTACAAAAACATTGCAATTAAATCCTTCCTTTAGAAGTTAGGTTTAGTTGTAACAATTTCATAATTATACAAGTGTAGTAGTAATAAGATATTTTGTACGGCTGACCAATAATTATGCAAAGTAATGTTAAACGTCGAACGACCGTTTGCTGACAAATTCGAGTGAAATTACCAAAATTTACTTGCGCATACTTGGAAAAGCATCTTGCTCTCACTCCCTCTCTTTTGTCTCACTCACAAATTATCCCTCGTCTCTCTCTCATCTCCCTCCCTCTTTTCTTTTTCTCATTCACAAATCATTTGCTCTCTCTCTCAGTCATCTCGTCTTCTTTGTCTCTCTTTGATCGTTTCTCTAGCATTTGCTTAGTAGAGTTGGTTGCGTCAGAATTGCTTACATGGACTTGTTGTGTTGAAGAAGAAGACGACGATGACATGCAAAGGAAGAAAAAAAAAAGATGAGGTAAGGCCGAAGAGGAAAAAAATATATCAAGAAATAAGGAAAATTGCATAAGATAGACAAAAAAATATAACATCTTTTTTGTATATTGCGAATATGACAAATATGATGATTATCAGACGGTTGTCAGAGCGTTATCGGAAGGCTATCAGAGGGTTATCAGATGACTATCTGCTTTTAAATTTGCTACTTTTGCAATTTAAAAAATGTAGTGACGCGGGCTCTATTTTCATAAATTTTTTTGTTATTCTTGCAAAAGCCCCAAAAAAGAAATAGAATGAAGTAACTTCACAAGATCTTGGCATCAACAAAGGGGTTTTATTTTTTTTTTCAAAAGAAATGGGTAATTTTCCATTTTATGCCTTAAAATAGGTTTCTCTTTTTCTTTTTCTTTTTCTTTTTTAGTTGGTGGATAATTTATAAAATTTTCAAGATCTATAGCTAATTTTAAAAGCTGAAGACTACAAGTCCTACTAAAAAAATACTCGAGACTACAACTCTGTCTAAACATAGAGTTTAAGCATGAAAAAAAAATGTTTGGGACTAAGTTGTAAAAAGAACATAATTTGGGGTAGTTTTCCAAATTTGGTAAGGGAGTTTAAGTAGGCCATCTTCATGGGCTTATCAAAGGCCCGGCCCACTGAGAGACTAGAGAGAGTGTCGAATGGATTACCCATTTCACAAGGTCTAATTATTTCACTTTTTAGCTCTTCTACTTCAATTATTAAGAAAAACAAATTAAAAAAAGAGTTTATGAAGTGACACTAAGACGATAATGTAGCATGGGATGCATCTATCTATATATATATTTTTGTGATGATCAAAAATAATTTGTTTATTTTAAAACATAAGTTTCACAACTTTTTTTTATTGCGAGGAAGAAAATTTGAACTTTTAACTTTGAGGTTATTGTATCTACCTAATGCTACTTAAAACTATGTTTATTTTGACAAATTTGTATGACTTGTTAAAGTAGAATTAAAAATCAAATTTGTTGTGTTGATACTTTGATATTTAGATCATCTTTTGCTATCTATGAGGACTAAAACTCTTAGTTCTCACCCTCAATAATTACTTTTATATTGTCTTTTTCACTTCTTTGACATTTTTTAATTTTTCATACGTCAAACGTACTAAGTAGTGAAGGATGTGAAAAACAAAAATTAAGAAACCGTACAATGTTTGTAAGATATAAAAGCTACTCGTCTTATTATTGTTGGCTTTTTACTTTTAATTTCAAATTGATTAACAAGTAGCAACAAATGAGTAACTAGAAAATTGAAAATGAAATTTAAGTAATAACACAATGTTATCTTTTTCGTAACTTTAGTATGGGATGATGCAACCAACAAATTATAAAACAAATATAATTGTCCACGTGTCTAAATATAGGTATAGTTTAGTAATTTAAACATACAAATACTACTTCACTTACTATTTTTTCCTTTTGGTTATCAATATTCTAGGATGATTTAAAAAACCAAACTAAATTTTGAAAACTAAAAAAAATAACTTTAAGAAAGAAGACTTTTTTAAAAAGTTTGATTAAGAATTCAAGTATTATATTTGAAAAAGATAGAGATGATTTTAAAACATAGAAAATATATAAATTTAATTAAAAAAAAGTAAAAAACTAATTCTCATTTGATTACTATTTTGTTTTTTTTTTTAAATTAAGTCTATAAACATTAATTTAACTACTATATGCGTTTGTTTGTCGTCCAATTTTTAGGATCGATTAAAATGTAAGTCAAATTTTGAAAATTAGAAAAACTAGATTTTAAAAGGTTGGTTTTTGTTTTCAAGATTGATTCAACCATTTTATTTATTTAACAAAACCAAAATAATTATGCTTTGTAAAATAAATCAAATAAGTTCATCCCGAAATTTTGATTATCCGTTCGATTTTCCGATTTCATTTTGACATCTATGAAACAACTCAAAAACGATATCAATGGAAGAAACGTGGATTAGGGAAGGAAAATCCTCAGCCTGCGAAGATATTTATTGTGATGATGATTGAACATTCAACTTTTCCGTATAATGCAAATCCAAATGTTCGCATTTGACGAAAGACCAGAATTTCTAGTCCGCCTAAATCGTCAATTACCAGCAAACCACTTTTCTCTTTTTCCCCGCATTTTACTCTCATAATTATAGCTCTTTTGTTTTTAATCCCCGTCGAGTTGTTAATTTTTGCTTCAAATTTCCCTTTCACTTTCCTCATGCTTGGAAATTTTTGGCCGATTTTAGGTATTAAACCTAATCATATGTCACAATTTGATTATCGTCCTACAATACCATCAAATTTCCAATTACCATTTGAAGTTAGCACAAATCAGGAACTGGGTTTTCTTTGTTTGAATATCAGAAGTTATTTTTTTCACCCACCCCTTTCTCGTTTATCTCATGTTTTGCCTTTGTTAAATCCCTCAATTTGGTTAATGTATCTCTTCCTTCTAGGTGGGGTATCGAGAAATCAGCCTGAAAGTTTTTGTTTTATTCATATTAAGCAAAATTCTTGTAATGGAACAAGTTGGTGAAGGAAGAGACAAGATTTTGTTGTCATCAATCTGAACAGAAAGTAGTTAAAAGGATGAGGAATGTTGTGAGAAAATACGTTGTTACGCGTTGTATGATGATCAAATATTTTTGATAAGAAAATTTGACCAATCTTCTTTACGTTGAACTTTATTTAAACAGGGTACGTAGAAGAAAGAATGCATTGTTTTGTATCAAAGCCGTGTCATGAGAGTGTGGCTCGCGTGTGTGAAGGTAAAAAAAGGAAAGAAAAAAGTAAAGCTAGTTGTTGGGTAGATGATATTGATGGAGCTTTTCTTGTTTGACTTTGCAGTTCAAGGAAAGATGGCGTTCTTGTATTATATGGCTGAATAATGGTGTCCGTACGGTATTGTTCGTTCATCACAGGTGAGGAAAGTAGGCAGTTAGAATTAGTTTTATTTCGTGGAAGATACGGAGCTTCACATAATTTTCAAGGTTGAAACCAATTTTATAAATGGTTATGGTATTGCCTTCTGATATGGAACTTAGAAACTCTATGTTTGGCCCCTTAGACTAAGGACTTAATTTCGTTTGTTTAATAGTAAAATTAGACTGGACCTCTTTGTATTTATTCCTGAAAGGTTTGTTTACGAAAGCTACTTTTGGCCTTTGGGGCATTCAAAGTGACATAAACCAAAATAACAATCTGGTATGGTTCGTTAGATAGATATATATGATCTAGGCCTTAACATATAATTCCATTTTTTCAATTTTGTTTATCATGTACGTACCATTTTGTCAATTTCTAGACTTTCGAATCATTAAAGACAAAATTGAAAAATGGTATCTAGGGACTTAATCATTTGCTAAGCCTTATGTTAATTATATACCTTTGCAAGACCAAGCAACTCTTTTTTTTCAACGATTCATAATTTGTGGTCATGTACAAGTACTGGGGAGTAGTGTCACGGCTATGGTCATAAAATCTCTCTTTTGTAATGGGAACTTAACAACAAATTCACAACTACCATTTTTTATAGTCTTATTTTTGTGCCTTTAGTAGAAAATTCCAGAAAGGTGGCTAAATTGTTTACTGCCATTGACTTTTGGTTTATATTTGTGTGAACTGGTAGTTTAAAAAGTAGCCTTCTTTGTTTGGTTGTTACTGTTCTCCAGGTGTGCTGCTAAACAACCCACCCATATTAAAAGTCCCGAATTGAGGGCCAAACCGTCCCTCTGACATCAGCGGTTTGCGAAAGATCTTGGTAATAGTACTAATTCTGGTCTTTCTATTGGATGTCAAAACCTTTGAAACTTCCTGCTTGGATGATCCTCTTTAATCAGAAGCGGTACCTGCCCTTAGTTTTTAGTAGATTGGAGTGTCCAAATACAATTTGGACTACTTGTTTACATTTGACCATGGAAAGGAAATGAGGCTAAGATCACCTGAAATGTCTCTAAAGGCTTCTAGTAACAATTTGAACGATAAGAACAAAAAGTTTGCTTACTGGAAAATAAAAGCTACATTTGATAAACTCAAAATCCTAGTGGTAAATGACACCAAAGTCAGTACTACTTGCTTAAGTCAATGTATATCTCTCTCCAAGCCACCAATAAATAAGATGAGAATTATATGATGTGGACCAATCCTAATATGAATTGTTGATGAACACATAGAGTTGACTTTTTTTAGAGCCTCTCTTTGACTTCAGTTTTTGCCTCACCCACCCCTAAGCATCGAACGCAAGCAACACGATGATATCAGTAGCCTATTGTATTTATACAAACCGACTGTGAGTTTTATTGATGTTTGGTCATTTTTTATAGGAGAGTTTTCCTTGTAACGGTTGGAAAGAGGTTAAGAAGAAAAAAATGATGAAAGAGAGAGAGAGAGAGAGGGAGATGTGAGAGAGAAGATACACAGTTGAGAAAAGGAGGTATTGATTGAAGCAGTTTATGTGGTCATACACATTGATAGGCAATAAATGACTAAACTACTGAGTTTACTTTTTGTCTTTGGCTTTTCATTTTTCTTTTCTACTCCCAACGTGTCACTACTTGCTTCAAATTCCCTCTATTTGTTACTATTTCTTTCTTGCATTCATCCTCCAATGTTGTTTGTTTCTTTGTATTGGAAACTTCCCCTTTAATTAATATTCAAATATTCAATTGGTAAGTTTTTGTTTGATGTTAAATTTCATCTGATTAGGGAAGGCTAATGGATAATCCATTATTGCTTTTGCAAAATATTAACAAGGAACTAACACCATGGATTATGAAGATTTAGCCAAAGTTAGATCGATAAATTTGGACATGACTTTCATACTATAAGTACCAAAAAGGTATCTTAAACTTTAAAATATTATGCAATGCTTCATACATTCTTATGTCATTTTTTAACACTTTATGATTTTTTTCTCAACCAAGGATTTATCTAACTAAGAACGGTAAGGTCAAATGTTCAAATCTATACTTTTGTATAATATTAAACTTTAGAAAACACTTTGAAAATTAAAAAGGGGAAATGTAATTTGTGTTAATTACTAACAGTGTTAGGAAAACTTATAAAAATGTCTTCTTTTTCTTTTTTAATTGTGTAATAAGTCTTCTTTGCTATCCTTTTTAAAAACTTTTATTAAGAAATGAATCTCATTTGATTGCACTTAAAACAAATATTATTATCCTTATTATCTCTTCTCCCCTTTCATATCTAAAATATTAATTAATGAAAAATAATAAAAGACTAAAATTGAAAGTCTAATAATCTATTTAATTAACACGAAATTGAGAGATAGAGAAGTATTTTTAAAGATTCATGAACAAGTTGTATAGATAATTACGACAATATGTTACCACTTTTCTTTTTTGGTAAACCAAAATTAAAAAAAACAACAAAAATCCCAAAGGAAAACTTAAAAGATTCGAGCAAAGCTTATAGTATATGTTAAATTAAGAAGAAAATGAATTTGAAGGATCTTTGTTAATTAGTGATGGTTGAAGAAAAGATTATTATGTGTTTGAATGTTTTGCTCACTGCAAATTAGTCCCTGACGTGGGTCAGTTCCTACCAAATAAATTAAATAAAATGAGCATAATTTTCTTTATAATTAACAAACAATTGAATCAATTAGTTAATAGGTGTTTTAAATCAAAGATTTTAACATTGTCAAAATTAAATAATAAACCTCCATTATTTATTTTTCTCTCTCTCTTTTTTTTTTTTTTTAAATATTGAAAGGAATTCCAAGTTTAATGTCAATACACGTGCGAGTGCTTACTTTTGGCATTACTTACTCTTAGATATATTAAAATAAAATTTTAGCCATAAAAGTCAGCTTTAATTTTGTAATTTTTTAACTCTGATTTTCTAATCAATAATTATGAGGTGATTCTTTCAATAATAATAATAATTATTATTAATGAGGTGATGTATGTATTAACAATATTTTCTAAAATTATTTCTTCTACTTACCCAATTAGTATTTATTATTTATTAATTAGAGAAGAAATATGGAGATAGATGGTGAAATCTACTCTTGAGTGTAAAACTTTCCCATATTTTCTTTTGCGTAATTTATAATCATCATAAAATTTATTGATTATACTTCAATTTTTTCTTTATTTTTGGTTTCTATTTCCTTTTATCTTTATATATTAAAAAAATTTGATGGTCAATCTTAATTAATAATTGTTTCGAAATTTTGTATGGAATTTCTTCTCCTAAAACAAACACATTTACTTGATCTTATATAAAACGTTTATTTAAATGCACTTTGCAAAACTAATAGTAACCCCAAAAGTACTATGATTGTGAAATTACCAAACTCAAAACTTCTTTAAAAATCAAAACCAAATATAGAATAGAGATGGAAATGGAGTTGGTGATCTTGACCATTAAGCCAATTTAGAAGAATGGCTTTTTCCGAAGAAAAAGCTAAGAGACTTCTTTTGAAGTTTCACCAATTATTTAGCTAACTCACTTTCAATATTATTAGCAAATGATATATAATTTTACCCAATTCCATTCTAACAAATGGTGGAATTCTATTGGTTGTGACAAGTGATGGAATTTCAAACAAATTCATGCCACCTAAAGTTTGGATCTTTTTCCTCTTGTCTTCTGTTCGGGGATTTTCGTTGTTCTCAAAACACCGGTGTATAGTACTGGATTTTACTTACTTTTATGCAGCACAACTAGGTTGTTTAGTTACGGTTTGTTAAATCATATAAAAACTCTTTTTTACAACGCAAGATTGCATTCAAGTATTTTAAAAAAAAAATTATCAGTATTTTGTTTGATACTTAAGTCCCAAGTGTTTCTTAACATACGCTCGAAAGTCATATATTAATTAAGTTACGTATAAACAAACTTAAGTTGGTAAGTGGAAAAAATCTATAAAATGGATAAAAGATCACATAAAACGTATTTTTTTCGATGGAAGTATTGAATCTATAACTTCGAGATTGGTATAGTAAACATTCCGATGATAAAAGGGAATATGATATATAGAAATATTATGAGTTTTATATGTATCTCTCAAATAAATAAATAAAACTAAATTTGAACTTTGGAGATATTTTTGTAAAGATATTATTAGGCATAATTATTTTTTTCAAAGAGAAAAACTTAGGCGTAATTATTTATGGGGAGAAATTAACCTGAAGGAGTTTATTCATTTGTATTAAATAATATTAGGTATTATCAATTATGTTACACTAATTAACCCTTCTTTGAATAACGAAAGTAAACTACTCCCTAACTCAATTCATTATGCGATTAATATTTGGTAAAAGTGAATTTAGTTTTTAATTAACATTCACTTCTCTCTAAAAGTAGAGCTTGATTTTTTATCTTCATAAATACTCATGATGTATATATAACTCAACAAAAATAGAGCATCCGTTACCATCTTAACACAAAATCATGTGTGATACTATCCTTCGTTCAAAACAATATATGGAGTGACCTAATCTATGGTTCTTTTTTTGTAAATCGAGAAGAAAATGCTATTGTTTGATCATAATTTAGTCTATTACATTCGTTGCTTCAAGCCCTCGAGATTTCAATAGAAGATTGTTCATTCTTGCTGACTATTTTGTAGGGATTTATAGACCACTTAGTTGTTCTTATTTGTGACGACTTTGTGTTTTGTTTTTGTATTAAAAAGATTATCAACTCAAAGATCTATGTATCACTCATAATTTTTTTTATATTTTTTTAAGTCCATATCACTTATATACTTTATTTATATCGTATTTTAATTTTTAGAGATAAGTTAGCACCATATATGCACCTAAAAATGGATCATAATAAATTATTTTTAAAATAAAATAAAATCTTACGATTTCAAACGTAAAATAATACTTAAAAATGGATCATAATAAATTAATAAGATATAACTAAAACTTGTTTCCCTACGGACTTTTTTTTTTTTTTTTTGTAATTTTCTGGATTCAAATTTTATACTCATCTATTATTTTATTTAATGATCTACTTTTAAAAAAGAAAAAGAAAAATGTAATTAAAAAAAGCCTTTTTATTATTTTTTTCCTCAAAGACTTTCCAGAAATTGAAAAACAAAACCAAAAAAATTATAGAAATTAGTAATAACAAGAGTAATTAATTGATCATCATCAATTAGTTAAAACATTTAATAATAAAAACTTTGAAGAAATAATAAAGAAATAAATAAAATAGTCCAAATAAAATATGGTTTTGTAGTTGATGTGAAGAAAGCCCTTGTAGGGTGTCTCAGTCATGTCATGTTAGTAGTTAGGTTTCTTTTTCTGTGTGGATTATATTATTTAATCAATTACATTTAATTCATATCTAAACTCTAATTTTAAACTCACTAATTACCATCCAAAATATCCATAATCTAATCTCACTTTTCGTATTTTGGCCCTTTAATTTTGTATATATTGTCAGCATAAAAAAATTATTAGGTGTTGTTTATAATGTGTAATTATATTCACTGTCGAACAAAACCCTAATCGTATTTCCATTATATTTCACTTAATATTTTTTCTCAATTTCCAACTCTTACTAATTAATTTTAAATATTAAATTGTATACATTCCATGGATCTTCATTAAATAATCATTTTGATTTTTGTTTTTGTTTTTCTACCTTAGGCTCTCTTTATTTGTTATCTAAATACTAAGTATATATTAAGAATAAATAAAGGAAACAAAAAAGAAAAGGGTTGGAAATTTGGGTTAGTGTGAGCAAAAGGGTTTGTTATATATTGTTGGCGTAGGTATAGGGGTTTGGGATTATGGTGCTACCATATATCATATCCAATTTACCATTTAATTTATTTCACAACATATATACATATATATTCAACTACCCAATTCATATTACTAATCTCTTAAATCAATATATATCTACCAAAAGATAAATAATTATATATATATATATATATATATATATATATGTTTGACTAAATTATATATCACTACCCCATCGCCCTCGAGTAGAGTTGATTTAATTATTAAAATATTTAGTCTCACTTAATAATAATTTTTCTTTCTAAAATTGATATCTGGAAAGTATTATCTGAGATTTCTTATTTTAAAATTTTTAGCTTAATCTTTGCAAATTAACTTTCTTTGTATGTCTGTCAACTCTTATATATATATATATATATATATATATATATATATAATAGAATCATTAATTATCATGAAATTCTTTAGAATTGTTAGTTAATTAACACATAAAATCAAATCTTAATTAAGTGTCTTTCAGTAATTATCCTACTCAGCGTTATAAATCGAGTCAGTCAAGTGTGACATTAATGAATTAATATTTAGGTTAATTTTTTAGAAAAAAAATAATACTTAAAATTGAAATTAAAAATAGATTAACAATTTTTTTTAGAAAATACACCAAGATTTGTACTGATTAGTAACTTTGTGTAATCCATGTGTTGAGCTTTTCATTTAATAAATATATAAAATTGAAAAGAAAAAGTTCTAAAAATTCTTAGAAGATACATATGAGGAACAAAAAAGGAAAATTGTTAGTAGGTATTGAATGATTCTCAAAAATAAAATCCTTATTAAATAAAATGCTAAAGTACATACGTGCAATGTAATCGAAGAAGGAATTACGGGGGAAATTTTATTATTATTATTATTATTATTATTATTATTATTATTATTATTATTATTGGATGAATTATTTCTTGAAATTAATACGGATTTAAAACTATTTTTATGCTATAATGATAGAATATCAAATTTTACCAAACACACAGCATAATGAATTAAAATTGAATTTGAAGAGATCGTATAATGATCGGATACCAAATTAATTTAATTGCACGCATTAATCACCTCTGAATTTGAACTGCTTATTCAGACTTGATCAAATAGAGATGTACATGATCAAATTGATCGTCGTCTAAACCAGATTTTTCCATACATACATTGAATTATCGAAAATTAAACTAAACGGCAGAGAGATTGAATTGAACTATATGAAAATCATATATACTGTATATCATATATATTGTAAACGAACAAAGAGATGAAGATTACAGTATCAAAAAAGAGAAAAGGAAAACAAAAACTCATATTCATCCTGTTTCGAGATCTGTTTGAATATGTACTCTAGAATGGATCAAAAGAAACAATCAACCATGGAAACACTCTTTCCAAGCTGCAGAAACCTACTATCATTCTCAGACGGAGTCAAATTCAGATCCAAACACAGAATTCTCCCACCGCCGTTGCTCTTCTTCACCACAGGCGGTTTCGGCGGAGGAGGAGATAATGATCTTCTAGGATGATTAGTAAGTAATCGAGCATCGTTCAACAGCGTTGTTGCTCTATGTCTTCTCATATGTCCTCCAAGCGCTTGACCAATCGCAAACTCTAATCCACAAATACTACACTCGTGCGTCTTCGGCTTAGTCGGAGAACCTTGCGATGAAGATCCATCGGAGTTTCCGCCATCTCCTCCAACAATCCGCGGCTTCTTGTGACTAGCACGATGTCCTCCAAGCGCCTGAAACGACGAAAACTGCCGATTGCAAGTCTTGCACTCAAAAACACGATTCGGAGAAGATGAATTAGTAGACGAGGATTCGAAATGATCTGCCGCAGTGTTACGAGAAAGTAACATCAAGCAGTTCGCCATGGTTGTTATGCTCTCGAGATCTCTCTCTCTCTTCATGATGAATGATGGTAAGGAATATTGGAAAACGTAATCTCTCTCTCTCTCTTTCTCTCTCTCTGTTTGTGTGAAGAAAATTAGAAACGGAAATGGCGTTTTTGGTTTCGATTGAGTGAAGGAGGAATAGACTTTCGAACTGGAATGGTTGTGGTTATATTTATATAGGTGAGGAGAGAGAATAAGGAGTCAGTTGACAATGTAAATTGACAGTTATACCCTCGCTTTCTTGTACCCAAAGAAAGAGGGAGAGCTCCAGAGGTTGGGGTATTAAAAAAATTTGAAAATCAAAAAACGAGTGAGGGTAATTTTGTCATTTTACGAAAAGAGATCAAATAAACGCGTCAGCATGAGAACATAACCGCGTGGCTGAGTTCACACGCTCTTTTTGTACTGAGTGAGTAGCCGAGTTCAAGTTTTTTCTTTTTTCCTTTTTTCCATTTTTAGTGAATCAAATCTTCTGGAAGATTCCAACGTCCTTCCTTTTCCTTTTTCTAATGAGATTAAAAAAGGAAAATAAAATTCTATTTCTATTTTTTTTTTTTTTTTTTTTTTTTTTTTTTACTTTTGAAAGGTTTTTGTATTATTGAATCAAACTTAGAGTTTGGTTCATGTTCTAATTCTTACCTTTAATTTGTAGCATGATTTGAGTGGTTATAAAGTATTATAATAAAATGTTGTAAGGTTTGAATGAAAAAGTAGTTAAGAAATATGCTCATTAGATTTACAAAACAAATATTCTAAATGATGCTTGGAATTTTCTTTATTATATAGAATATTGGTGACTAAGAAATTGTTAACTACTACTATTCATTTATTTAATATTATTGCTTATTTTATGCCTTTATTTAGTTATGGTTTGGTTTTATTATTTATATAATAGAAACTTGATATATGTACAACTTTTTCTCAACACTTATCTAAAGACTAGATGAAATTGGGAAGAATTTGGGTAAATTAACTTATTTTGTTTATTGATTATAGTTTTTTAAGAAAAGTCCCCCCCCCCCCCCCCCCAACAAAAGCCAAAAAGCTTTTAACAATACTGATTTATTTTAAAACATTATAAATGATTTTGGGTTTTCTTTTGATTTTGATTTTGATTTTGGTATAAATATACTACTTTTATAAAGTACTTTGACTTTATTTCATTTTGATTCATGCATTAGAAACTACTTATTTAATTTAATTCTAGTTGTTTCAATAATTTAGGTTCGTTTAATTTAACTACTTTTATAAAATATTTATCTCGTTTTTCTCTCTTTTAAATAATTAAGAAACCCATAATTTTGATTCTTTTATTACACTTCATTTATTCAATTTCTTAAAATGCGCATCTAATTAAAATTTGTACATAGTAGAAGGTTTTCTTTGAAAATTATGTACAAATATCAAAACTATAACAAAATATATAAATATATAAATATTATTTCAGGGCCAGTTTTACAGTTATCAAATTATAACCTCCAACTTGCAAGAAATTTGTATTACAAATTTGATCATATCAATTAACTAGGGTTATTTTTACAATTATGGGAAATATATGTTTAACTGAAATGGAATATATTGGGCATTATTTGTCTAATATACTTTTTCTTATAATTCATGCACCATCGATTAAATAGAGCGTCTTTCGTACACTTCATCATTTTTTTAGTTCATGTACAATTACTTAATTTTTACTTTCTACACTTTATTCAATCTAACCTCAAAATTTTCCACATCTTATACATAAAATTAAAACTTTATTTGATAACCAAATTTTGAGTATGTATAGATATAGTTTAAGGAATTCGAATGTTCAAATTCTCGTATCTCATATTTAATGAAATAAATAATAATGAACTAAATTTAATGGATTTATTAATTTTTAAAATCAAAAGGAAAGTTTAATTTAGATACTATTTTGATATTTTTATAAAAAAAATTAAAATTCGAAAGATTTACCAAATATTACGATGGTCTATTTATGAACTAAACATGCAATATTATATTTTAATGAACATAAAATGAAATAGAATCTATGTACCGATCTTTCATGCATATGTGTAGGTGTGCGAAAAATATTACTAATGAATCGATGGTAATGTATAGGGATATATATATATATATATATATATATATATATATATATATATATATATATAAGATAAAAAAAGATTGTGTGTTTATTTTATTTGATAAGTAGTTAACTATACCCTTTAATTTAGCACACTAGGTAGTGGTAGTTTGACTAGTGAAGTTCAATTAATTAGAAGATTTTTTTTGTGGATTTGATTTTTTTAATTTCTTGTATTGCTATTATTATTTTTAAGAAAAAAAACAAAATTAATGATTTGAATTCTCTAAAAGGTCCTTTTCTTTTGCAAATTGAGTCCTTCATCTATAGAGAGGCTCTATAGAAGTTTTAGGGGATAGGTTGTGTGACCATTTAATTTTAATTTTTAACCACTCGACTTTTTGCTGTTTTTTTCTTTTTTAATTATTATTATTATTTCATTTGTGAACCACTCAACATTTATTTAAAAAAAAAAAAACGTTACTATTAAGCATTCATTTAATAATGACGTAGATTTCTATTTTAATACGTTTGTTCAAACAATTGATATATATTCAAGAACACTCTACATTACTCATATTTCATATAAATAAATATTTCTTTATATAAATAAAAGAAAAAAATACTCATTTTTCCATAATATATTTGTTGAAGATAGATAATAAATTTTACGACTTATTTTATTTTGAACTCTAAACTTCTAAATAGATTCTTTAATTACATGAGTACTTTGAGAATTATTGATTGTCGAGTCGGTTAATATCCAACTTTGATCGAAGTACTCTTTTAATAATTCTTAAAATTGATTCTCATAAACAAGTTTGATATTTAGATAATTTTTCCAATGTAAAAAAAAGAAAAACTAATATCATATATTTTTAAAAATATATTAACATAAATATGTTATTGTTGAATACAATAGCCAAGTACTACAAAAGGAGTATTTTTAATATTTTAGTCTATGTGACTCTAATACATAGCCACATATTCATGTTCTATTATTCAAAACCACATTATCTTTTCTTCTTCTTTTTCAAGGGCAATTATCATAAGTGAGAGTGCATATTCAACCTAACCTCTCTTTGAAAAAACAAAAGAAAAAGTGTATTTATATATCACTTTTAGGTAGGGTGATTATCGATCGGTCGAAGTCAGTTTTTTTGACAAAATTGACTTCAAACCAACCATAGACGATTTAGTAAAGTGTCAAACTAACCTCCACATTGATGAATAAGGGTTGGTTGGTTGGTTGGTTGGGTCTGTAATACTTTTTGGAAATTATTGGTTTGAAACTTTTCGAAACCGACCGCTCTCATTTTTCAACCGACCAACTTCAGTTTAGTTGGTCGACTCGATTTTTTAATCTATCATGTTCACTACTACTTTTAGTAAATAATTAAGTGTATAAAAATATTTTTAAAAATTTACAAAATATAGCATTTTGGTATGTCGTTTCTATAGTAATAGAGTCTTTTAAAACAAAATTTATTTGTTAAGGCGTCTGTAAATACTTAAGATTTTAGTGTTATATTTACAATTGTTTTGAAAAAAATAATTAAAATAACGAGTTATACATCTATAGACTTTTGTTTTGCTAAAAAAATGATAGGAACAACTAGAGATATGGTTTAGAAAAGGAAAAAAAAAAGGTTTTGGAAGAATAATATTTATATTTTAAAATTGAAAAAAGAAAAAAAGAAAAAAGAGAGGAGTAGTTTTGCAAATTTAGAAAAGAGGTGAAGACTGACTACACGGCAAGTAAAACGCGGGGGGGGGTTTAAATGGAAGTTGACCGTTGTACAACTTGTACTTAGGGGCGCCAACCAAAAACTATATTATATATTCCTTTTTCTTTTTTCTTTTTTCTTTTTGCTTTTTAGAAGAAAAAAAGAAAGTAGAGATAGGTAGGGACCACCGTCTTATTTGATTATTTTATGAATATTTTCTTCTCTTAAATTTTAATGCTTACGTGTACGGTATCCAGATGAGTTGTGTGTCCAAGTCAACATAGTGATGTGGGGACCCACCCACGGGGTCCTACAAAAAACATTTTCACATAAAAAGACTAGGAATGGGCCCCACGTGGCACATGCCAAATTGCCATATCCCCATAATTTCTACGAAACTTCTCTTTTCAATTTCTAATTATTTTCAATTATTTTTCTCTCCCCTCCTCTGGTGGTCAATTGACGATACAGAGTTTGTATACAAACCTTTGTTTGTAGAGTCAATCCCATCATAAATCCACACAACTTTTAAGTATTAAGGGCTTTTTATATATATATATATATATATATATATATATATATATATATATATATATATAACAATCAATAAAATATTTATGCTTTATAAAACAATTTCAAAATCATAAAAAGTTTACAAGTCCACAATATAAAATATTCCAATTAACACGTGATCGATCGACAATAGTATTCTTCCAAACTATCGTACACTACAATCTAAATAAATGATCTACGATCATTTAAGTCGTAATACACTATCGTGCAATTCTTTTTAACGATACTTCAAATTTAAACAATCAAGTTGACCACGACAAATAATTATGTTGATCTTGAAAAACGATCGTGTTGATTATGATAAACGACTGTGTAGTCCAATGTAAATGATAATTAAAAACTTTAAATCTAACAATCATGTTAACCATACTAAATGTTTCTGTTAACCATGCTTAACGATCATGTTGACTATGATAAGCGATCATTTAAATCATGTCAACATGATCATGTAGTTCAATGTAAATGGTCGTTAAAAACTTCAAATCTAATTATCACGTTGATCATGTTAAATGATTGTGTATGGTAAGCAATCGTTTAGATCAGGTCAACAAGATCGTGTAGTTCTTTTTAAAATATGGGAAAAATGCTTCAAATTTAAACGATCATGTTGACCATGGTAAACGATTCTGTTGATCATTTAAAATAATATTTAAACAATCTTGATATTCTCGAATATGAAAGATGAAGAAGAATATTGAAACAACTGTGAAATAAACTTAAAGAATCTTGTCGAAATTGATAAGAAGAAATAGGAGATTTAAACAGAAAAATAAACTATTTAAAAATAGAAAAAAGAAAATCTGAAAGAGGATATAAAAAAATATGAAAGAGAAGAAATCACAAGAAAGAAAGAAGAGAAAGAGAAGCGACCAATAGTTCTTAATATTCAAAGGCAAATATAAAAATTCTGAAATATTTTATCGGCTTCATGAGACTTTTGCTTTTTGTTACACAGATCGTAAATATCTTTTAGTTTTGTTACATTTACGTCAATTATCATTATTTTATTATTATTATTGCTTGCTTTATCTATTGCGAATATTACCTAAACCATTTTATTATGTGAGCCCTACTAAGCTATCACCGTTATGAAACAAAGAAAAGAGCAAGAGAAAATAGAGAGTTGAATGAAAAATATTCTAAACCCTAAAAGATGAGATAAGCTAAAGGAGCCAGAGAAAACTTAAATCCAGATGAACAAAAGTGAATTCAAATGGTCTATTTTAATAATTTTACTATAATATGACGTAAGTAAAAGATTATAAAAAGACCATTTAAAAAAAGGTATGACATATTTCATTTTGAATTATCATTCTTATGACTCTTCCAAGGTTTCTCTAAAATTTACTATCGACATCCCATGTCCAAAATAAACAATAAAAAGTAAGATTATAAATCCTTAATAAGGAGTAGATTATAAATCCTTAATAAGGAGTACATTAAGGAAAACATTTGAAAGTAGTACATGTATTGATGACAAAATATGGAAAAAAGAAGGAAAAAAAAAAAAAAAAAAAGGAATTGATCGCCTTACATTCACATGCCACCAATCACGAATTCATATTTGGGAAAAAGATATACTTATAAAACAATTGCAGATAACGCTACCTAGTGGTGCTTACCACATAATTAACTTCGATGATTAATTTAGTTTTCAACATAAGTGTCCAAACAAAGTCCTTTCAAAAAGAAGATTAACTTAACTTGATATCGAATTGTTACACTCTATATATATATATATATTGGAGTTAATTCTGGTGTTCTCTTCATCCTTTTAGGAAAAATATTTTAGACTTGCATTTATCCTGTTAGAAATAGGACCTTCAAGGATTGGATTAGGCCACACATGCCATCAATGATGAATTCAAAGACCAAGGACGAGGTCACAATGCGAACCAAGCCAAGCTGTCTAATTTATTTATCTCGTCTTCTTTGACATCCATTCAAAGGAAAGGGCAAGCTATCCTCGGTCTTGGCCTTTGAGACTGAGCTAGGTAGCCAATTTGGTGGAGTGGCTCAATTAATTAGTTTACCCTTCCAAGCCAACTAAGTCATGATCTAATGGCTTCCCCTGCCTTTTCATTAACATATCTCTTTAAACATGCATGTTTTACCTTCAAATAACTTCCTATCTTAGGTTGTATATTGTTAAAAAAAGGATTATGAAAAAAGTTTTAAATTTTGAAGTATGTAATTGAGTTGGTAATATTTTCTTGAAAAAAGAAATGAAAATACTTTTTCAGAGTTGGAAAAGGTATGTGCTAAAATAAAGAATAGTCAAGGTAAGAGATACGGGAGATAAGTGGGCAAATACTTTATGTGGGTTTTATATAGGTGGTTTAGTTTAATGTCTGTGGAATGTGTCCCATCAAAGGAAGATAGCAAGAATCTTGCGTCGAATTATGAAGAGTCATTGCAAAATGAAAAGGGATCTCGTAATTAGTAGTTGAATTGTTTGGTTACTAATTGATAGCCAAAGACCACGATGTCCAATTTTGTCCAACACTTCAGACTTAGGGTCCAACTCCGTCTCAAGGAATGTACCTCGTGTTGATTCCATTCTTTTTTGGCTAAATTATATGTTTAGTCTATCATCATTCATGTTTATACCAAACACGTTTCTAAACATTAAAAAGTATTTATTTTACGTTTAATAAATTTCTAGACTTTAAAAATTTGACAGGATTAGGTCTTTAACCGACCTTTCTTTCTTTGGTTAATAGAGAAAATTTGTATTGAAAGACTATAAGAGAAATATTAGAACAATTGTTAAAAAAAAAAAAAAGAGACCAATCAACTATATATTCACTTATGTAAGAGTGAGCAATGATAGATTGAAAAATTGAGTCGATTGATAAAAATCAATCGAACTATTGATCAGAGAAGAGGAGGAGTTTCGTTGACGCTAGTGACAGTTTGGTTGAGAAACTGATTCCAACCAACTGTTACACCTCTATATATAATCAAGAAAAGAAGATAGGCAGGCATGCATCATGAAAGTAATAGGAAAATATGTTATTAACCTTTATATAATATTTGTATCTATTCTCGGCAAAATAATTATTAAACTACCAATTCACAAAAAGTTTAAGCTAATGGTTAAAGACAAATTTAATTATATATCACTTAATACTCCCTCTCACCTCCCCTCACTTATGAGCTTGAAATATTTGATAGGCCCAACAAGTGAAAATTAATTTTTATTGAAGAGGAAACGACAATAATGCTAAACCACATGCTCTAATACCATATATTAAACCACTAATTCACCCAAAAACTTAAAGTTAAGGGTTTGAAGACAAATTTATATATATATATCACTTAATAATATTTTTTTGAAATAAGTAAACCAATCTTTTTAAATATAAAATTGAGTTATGTATTTTCTTTTATTACGTTTATTTGATAGTATAGAGTTTCATCTCAAAACCAATTACATTTAGGAGAGTAATATTTTGTCTATCTTTTAAGAGCGAGAATTTTCTTGGTTTTTCTCAAGACAAATTGCTTTTGGTATCATCCCAAATGTCTCATACCAATGAAGATAACTGCAGTCCTTGCTTATATATCCAATATCAATCCTTTATCTAACCGATGTGAGACTTTAATCGAATTCACAAAACCTTTCGTAATATCCCTCTTTTACAAACTTCGAAAAATGGACTTGTAGTTGATTACGTGGACGTCAAAATGGAATAGTTAATAAAAAGGAATTAGAACGTGTGTGTTGGTTCAGATTTTATATTTTAAAATTGGAAACAAAGTGAGAAGAAAGGGTTAGGGTTTAGGGTTAGTCATAAAAGATATAAAAATGATTATTTATGTGTGTAAACAAATATAAAAATATATAAAATGATGAGATGGAAGAGACTTGGGGATGTGGGGGCAGTTGATCTGATCTAATACCAAAAACAAAAAGAAACTTTTGTAATGGCACACCTACTTGTGTTTAGTTTCTCAACTCAAACTGCCTTTTCAATCTCTCTCTCTCTCTCTCTCTCTCTCTCTCTCTCTCTCTCTCTCTCTCTCTCTCTCTCTCTCTCTTTAATTATTTATTTATTTATTTATTTAGGATGGTGTGGAGACCTTATCTTTTTATTTATTTTCTTTTAAATTATTTACTTTTATTATCACTACACAACATTGACTCTTCTCTTATACAATCAAATCACCCCTACACAAAAGTTATTAATAGCTTTATTTCATTGATTTGCATCACTAATATTCTGCCATTATACTTTCTATTATATCATAAACAACTGTACCCTATGTTTATTCCAAGTGTATTTTTACTGCAACAATTATAGAATAATGGATCGAAGAACATCTAACATCTCAAAATTACGAAAGTCGTGCTAATATCATTAAGCTAAGTTTTTTTTGGTTATCACAAGTATTGATGTTGATATTAATTTTCTTAAAAGAAAAAAAAAACTATTTGTTAAAGTATGTTAAGTGGTAGATCGAACTTTGATCGATGGTAAAAAATTTATATCAAATGAGCTATGTTCGTGTTGGTAACTAAGTAATTATGTCGATATTAATTTTGATCCTTTTGTAATTAAGTTATATTCACGTGAACGTTTGAAAGTTTTATTTTTTTTTCTTCTTAATTTCTTAAGGTGGTTTCATCTCTCTCAAATTAATAGTTGAATTCTTAGTCAAAATTTTAAAAACAAATAATTATTTTTAATGAATTTCAATCAAATTTAAAATTTAAACTAAATTTAAGATCTACTAAAAGTATACATATTAGATTTAGAGAATTAAAAATATAACAGCTAAAATAATTGTTTTTTTTTTCTTTTTTCATGAAAGACATGTGTCAATAAAGAGTCGATCGAGGTCAAGGCACAAAACCAGACACACAACAAATGTTCAAGAGGAAATAGAGCTTAAGCTAAGAAGAGGAGAAAACAACCCGAATAAAAGAATAAAATGAGACCAAGACAAAAAAAAAAAAAAAAAAAAAAACTAATGATAATATTTCAAAGGTTAAAATTACTTTTAATCCTTAAACTTTCGTAGAATTGACAATTTAGTTCCTAAAGTCTCAATTTCGTAACAATTTAGTAATTGAACTTTAAACTTTGTAACAATTTAGTTTCTATGGTAGAAATGAGTATGAAAATTTAATAAGATTTCTTGCCTAAATAATAAATGAAAAATTGTCAAGACTATAACATATGACAAAATATTTACACTTTTCATAAAAATATTAAGTGTAAAAAATATTATCTTTTAATTGTTTTGTTTTATAAAATGTAAATATTTTGTCATATTTTTCTTTCTTTGAAAAAAAAATCTAAATAAATCGACAAACTAATTAGGGGCTAAAATACAACATCTATATCATAAAATAGTAAAAGTTGACATTAAATCTTGATTATAAAGGAAACTAATGATCTGTTTAGATTGACTTAAGAAAAAAAATGATTTTCAAGAAATTTATTTTTACGAAAATAGTTTAAAATACATTTAAAAAATTATTTTGAATAGTTTTCAAACCTTTGATTTTTTTTAAAAAAATAATTTAATTTTTAAATTAGATATTTGAAAATGTAATTGTTAACATTTTGAAAAGGAGATTAAATTGAAAAAAAAAAAAAAGTAGAAAGAATAAATGGTTACATTATGAAAGTGTGTGTGTGTATATATATATATATATATATATATATATATATATATATTGGAAGGAAAAAGAAAGAAAGAAAGAATGAAAAAGGAAGTCTTTAAAAATAATAAATAGGCATTTGAAAAAATCTAAAATTGTACGGTGGTGATGGTTACTCACATTCCGGGCTTGGCCGGTTGCCTTCAACCACTCTATTACGAAGCTTCCCTTTCTTTTGTTTTTTAGTGCAATTTCCGTACTCTATATATTTATATTTATATTCCACACGCTACCCCTCTCCTTTTCTTTTCTTCTCAAAAAACAATTTTAATTTTGTTTTTAAGAGGGACGTTTGGGATGAGGTCATAATTTTTTCCACATGCCTCATTAATTTTTAGAAAATGACCCCTTCCATCTCCATATAATATATAATTTATATATATATATATAGTACATCTATTGTACCTTCTTCCTTCTACTTAACAACTTTTATTACCATATCATTTCTTTCTTTTTGTTTCATTATTTTGCTTCTTAATAACTTTGTCCCTCACTTCTAAACTTATTGTTCCATTATATATATATATATATATATTTAGATCATGACTACACATCCTCATCCTATATATATGTCTCTTTAATAACTCTCTCCTCCCACAATAATAAGTACTAGTTCCTATTTTATTCAATTTTAGGGTTTAGTTGGGGGTAGATTTGATATATATGTATATATCACAATTTGTGTTTTGATGTTACATTACTTCAACTGTGATAAAAAAAAAAAAAAAAAAAAAAAACATCATTGGTCTTCATGCTAAGCTTGGAATGACACTAATCATCACCTAAATGTGAAATTGATAGGGTTAGATGTGGAAAAAGAATCAACTCAAAATTTTACTTAGTTCATTAACTTTAATTGTTAGATTGTGCCCATGGGCTTGTCTCCTTCCAGAATTATATAGGCTTCTATTTAAGTTTTTTAAAATATGGTGTGATTCAACCTTTGATTAGATTACCGATCATAAATCTAAATTATCTTAATCTTAATATTTTTATTACTTGAACTCAACTAGATGTGCATTATTGTTACATATTTTATTTAATAAATATTGTAGAAAATATTTTAAACATATGTAGATGTAGTGATTGCATTTTGATGATCATCATCTCAATTTGGGAGCTGTATGTATATATTTTCTAAATCATTTTTATTTGTAATGATGTAATTAATTAGTTTAATGGTGTGGATGTTATTGTGGATAAACAACGTAGATTTAGATGGCCATTTGCTATTGGTTCATTATCACACACCAAACAAAGGTCTTGAGGGTAACAACAACCACGTGATCAATTTTAATAATAACTACAATATTATTTAATATATGGTTGATCATAGACTACTTTTGTATTAAACACAACCATAAATTCCTTTTTCTTTTTCTTTTTTCTAAACACATCTACTCAACTATATTAACAAAACTTATCATATATACCCTCTAGTTTAATTGAGTAGTTGGAATTGATATTTATTTATTTCCAACTTTTGGGTATATTTTTTCACCTTTTCTTTTAGTGTCTCAACTCAACTAATTACAATATATATAAAATGAATTTAAGTAGCTCAACCATGATCATCTACATAATCTAAAATAATCCATATTTTGTACTTTAAAAAAATGAAAATTTAGAAAATGGCAAAAGATGTTATTAAATTGAAAGGGGAGAGCATAAACAGAAGGAAATAGGTTAAATAAGGGCAAAAAATAGAGAGAGAAAAAAAAAATAGAAAAGGTAGTTTTGATAATGATAAGCATTAATGAATGATTTATGAAAAGTTTCCAATTCCTTAACTAGCGAGTCTTAATTGCTACACTTCTTTGGTAGACTATATGACTTTTTTAAAAGATAAATACGAGCTTATCCATCAGACATATTCACATTTGTAAAACTTCTAAACTACAAGTTTAACTTTTTTTTTTTCTCTTAAAAGAAAAAGAGATTTGAGTAAAATTTCTTTTTAGAATATTATGATTTTATTCTTGGATAAAATATCTTTTATATATATTGCACATTTAAAACACTACCAATGCATTTTTGGAGGAATTAAGACGTATAGTGATATAGGAATTAATTAATTAAATTACCTTACTTTGTGGTATGAAAAGAAAGAAAAGTGTGAAAAGAATAATAAAACTATTATTGCTGAAAATAAGAAAAGAATTTCAAATAAAAGAACGACAAATTTTATAAATTATAATTTCTAGACAGTGATGATGATTAGCAAGTAATAATTAGAGATGGTTTAGCATAATTTTGTGTTTGCAATGTTGGAAGGGTGTGTTTTCTGAGTGTGTGTTCAACGTATAATTATGTGTTTGATATGTTAAAATTTGGACAATGGATCTTACCTTCATGTGACAATAACAACATGTTTGTAATTTGAGAAATAATGCGATATGTAAGATGAAAATACTCGCACGGTGCTTGTGACACAAGTTTCAATGTATAAGTTGAGAAACTTAAAACATGTTTGGGGGAAGGGTAAAAAGGAATGTAACCCAATCCTCGTTTGGGGAAAGGGTTATTATAACCCTAATTTTACTCCTTCAACCCCTTCTTCATTCATTCCTTCCTTAATCGTTTTTGTTTCTCATTTGTAATTTTTATACTAATAAGTTTTGTTAATTTTAATTTTTTTAAAAAATGAACGAATTTGGTATAATTACATTATTAAAATTTTAATTTCTTTCTTTATTCATGAATTTCATAATTTATTGTGATTACATAATTAATTTTTTAATTTAATTACGTTCAATTAACTTTATGTTCGAATTCATATCAATATATTTGTGAAATTAAAATTTTGGTATCAATTTTGTATTGTATTTATGAGATTGATATCAAAATTTTTACTTCAGAAACATATTGATATAAATTCAAACATAAAGTTGATTGAAAGTTACTTCGAATATACAATTGTTATTTGTACTCATTTACAAATTTACGGGTTTCGAGTCACATTCATAAAAATCAATTTACTTAAACGTAATGTATACTTAATAAATGTTGAAAATAAACGTTGTAGTTAAATAAATTAAGGCAATTTGTTTTACAAAACTAGGACGATTTGATAAATTAAATATACAAAATCTGTGTATTGGATTTAGAATATGAATTTTAAAAAAATTATTCGCACGTAACTGTATAAAAAAGGTTGAAAATGAACGTGGTATTTAAAGAAATTAAGGCAAATTGTTCTACAAAATTCAGACGATTTGGTAAATTAAATATACGAAATTTGTGTATTGGATTCATAATATGAATTAATATATATATATATATATATATATATATATATATATATATATTTCATAACCCAACCCTTCCCCCCAAACGATCCCTTAATGTTTAGGAAGTAGAAAATTTGAGTATTATAATAAACTTACTTTAGAAGTGATCAGTGATGATGTATATGTATACATTGGGATCCTAACTTTGCTAGGGTATCCTTATCTAAGTTTGCTATTTATATAGATTAGCTCTAAACTAAATGGGTCAATACATTTCTCGTTTTTCAAATTTTGTGGCCTGGCTTCGATGGAGGAGATTGATTTGTAGTTTTAACTCAAACCATTCTTTTCTCAATGTCCAAATAGGTTATATAGTACACACCATGCATTCATCAAAGGAAGAGGGTTGGTCTCAATCGACCTCAACCTTAACCAAGGAGGTTGGTTTGAACTTTTGACCTAAACCATCATCTTTTAGAATTAATCCAAAATAGGTCGTAATGCATCCCATTCACCAAAAAAAAAAAAGGTCAACATTGACCACATCCTTGGGTTTCTTTGGCTCAAAACTCAATTAACTATTTCCTTTTAAGCTCATTTCATTGTCTTGATATAGTTGTTTGTCAATTTATTATCGTTATCATTATTTTAGCCTTATAATTTTCTCTTATTTGTCGCATCCTTTCTACATTTTAGCTCAAAAATCACTCATTCCAAATTTTTTAGTAGAAAAATAATTGATAATTCCGTATATATCTAAGAATGATTTGAAATTGTTAAATCACTTTCTAAATAAATTAACATGTGAGACACACCTTGGACACTTAATAGCCTAATTTCTTTCTAACATAATTGTCTCTTCAATCTCTTTTAACCCCTTTCTTTTTTACTCTTTTTTTTCTTCTCTTCACACACACAATTCCGTATATATTTAAGAATGATTTGAAATCGTTAAAATCACTTTCCAAATCAATTAACACGTGAGACACACATTAGACACTTAATAACCTAATTTTTTTCTAACATAATCGTCTCATCAATCTCTTTAACCCCTTTCTTTTTTACTCTCTTTTTCTTCTCTTCACACGCACACGCACGGATGAAAAAATCATTTCTAAAAGAAAAAAAGAGAGAAAAGAAAGAAAAAGAAAAAAAAAAGCCCATTTTGAAGATTTCAAAAGAAAAAAAAAAAGAAAATGAAATCTTCAATACATAAAAAATCCATTTTGATTAGATTATGTGATCGAATAAAGGGAAATTGATGTAGATAGAGTACTTTAACATTTGATTTAGGAAGAAAATAAATCATAATTATCGCAAAACATGCTTTCTTTATTTACTAGGTGTTACATTGTCCATCAGAGAATATCTCTAACTTTTTGGATCTAATATACTCAAATCTTCTTTTTCAACTTCTTTTCAGCTTAAATCACAATCACTTTTAGTTATCCTATATATAATTTTTGAATATCATCTCTTTGTGTGAAAATTTCCCTTTGTTTGGAAGGTGTAGATTGATTTCAGATATGGGCTTGACTAATATAAAGCCCAATTTAAATACCTCTTATTGGGCTGCATTTGGCGCCCACGCGTGTTTCTTTACTATGGCCCATATAGACCATAGCCTTTTGTCCAAAAGTTATATGTATATCATTTATGCCTCTTTGTTTTTCTTTTTCTTTTAATACTACTTTCAACTTTTAGGAAGTTTCATTTTACTAGCAAATCTTTTAGTTTTTGGTTTTTTTTCCAAAAGAACATTGAAAGTAGAGATGTCCACACGAGAGGATGAGGTCGAGAATGCCACTCCCCGTCTCCGCCCCTTATCTCATTCCCCACTTCCACCAATTTTCCAGTAGAAAACAGGGGGGAATTCCTCATTTTTTAAAGTTCAATCTCATTTTTCAATCTACATTTACTTGAAATGTACCTATTACATCTTCAATGTAGTTTTATTTTCGATAGAATATTATCACTTTTCTTATTTAAAATAATTCAAAATGTCAAATTTTCATTGTTTATAAAAATAAAAATTCAACTATTAGAAGATACATTTAGAAATCCATTCATAAAATTAATAAATCCATATAAAAAAAAATCAAAAACTAATCCATAAATATTCTAATAAAGCCTTCAATTACATCATATATTTTTTAAGACACAATAGACATATTTTTTTAAGAAAAGTTTACAAATCACAAGTCAAGGCACAACATATACATATACTTTTGAAGAAAAGTTCACAATGTATAAACGGAATTAGGGAAAAAAATAAAAAAAAAAATGGAATAGAGAAAAGAAGGAAAGGAAGAATATCAAAATAGTTTTTTTAGTCTTTTACATATTATTAAATAAGTAAATAAATAAATATTTATATAATTATATTTTTGTTCTGCGCAAGGCAGGGCTAGGGCTAGGGCCAGGGAATACATTCCTTGTCCCCGACCCAGTGTTGTCAACGGAAAAAAATTTCCCCACTTCCTCCCCCATTTCCCATATATTCAGGGATTCCCCGCCCTATTCGGGGCGAGTTCCCGCAGGACCTCGGTCCCACAAGTTAGATGAACATCTCTAATTGGAAGGTTTTTTATTTCTAATTTATGGATGGAAAAGTATGTGTGTTGCTTAAGTGAACAACTCTAAATGAACACATAAAGTAAATGTGAAAATTAGCGTTAATGATAAAATTATGGTTGTAAATGGGTTGGTT
Organism: Cucumis melo; assembly: GCF_025177605.1. Taxonomy (NCBI): domain Eukaryota; kingdom Viridiplantae; phylum Streptophyta; class Magnoliopsida; order Cucurbitales; family Cucurbitaceae; genus Cucumis; species Cucumis melo. Next base: position 6,299,898 of record NC_066866.1, read on the forward strand.
TTCATCCTAAACTTGATTTGATTCGATTATGTACGAGTGAGACTAGACCAAACTCGACCCATTGCAATTTGAATCGGATAGACCATATTTGTATACGTCAATTGTGAATGGAAGAAATGGATGGAATAAAAAACTCCACGAGAAGGTGAAGCGATCATTGATGTTGTCTTTTTTTTTTTCTCTCTCTCTCTCTCTCTTTCTTCTTAGAGAGAGGGGTTGTGATTTGTAAGGGAGAAAAAAAAAGTTAAGAAAACTTAAATATACTTAGAGAGGAGGGAGGGAGGGAGGGAGGGAGGGAGGGTAAAAAATTAGAGAATGAAAGATGGTAAAGAAAGATACCACAGACAATTAAGAGATAGAAGATAAAGTCCACGTAATTAAAATAAAATGATAGATAAAAGGGGAAATCCTAGTCTTATTTTAAAATGCTTGGTTCCAGCAAACCAAAATCGAACTAAATCAATTGATTCGATCTCGTTTAATAACAAAATGATCCAACTTGAACCGAATCCCCTTGATTTAGTTCATGTTCTTACTATTCTATAAAAAAATCTTAAATTAAGAAATAGAAAATTGAGATTGTAGGATTGAAAAGAGGAATCTGACGACACGTATGGTTCACATATGTCGTGTGTTTATTTTCATTATCTTTTTTTCACGCATATATGTATTTAATTAGGACTTTTTCAATAAATGGGCATAAATGTTAATGAATTTAACAAAGAAAAATGTACAAAAGGTTATTTTGAATCATACTTTAAGTTTCAACGCTTATGATGAAACTGTTGGAATTTCAGAATATAATTGAAACCAACATTCTAGGTCATATATTTTTTTTATAACTTAAGTTCTACCTAGTTGATTTTCTATAAATATGCGGCAGAGTCTGAAGGTGCACTCCCCCCTTCAATATTTAGTGATGGTCAAGTTCCTTCTCTTTCTAAGCGGCCAAGATATATGTAGGGAAATTGCTCCTCAACCTGAAAGGAAGTTGTTTCTACTAGTTGAAGGTTCTTTTAGTAGGGGCTTAGGTTTACTTTTTTGGGTCTAGTATTTGGTAAATTTTATGGCGTCTAAAAATGTCAGCGTCACCTAAAGTTATTGTATATTTCTCTCTCTCTCTTTTTTGTGTCGTTGATCTCTCAACATGATGTCTCCTCTTCAACGATCAATTGTTTCTCTATGGCTAATGAATCTTCTTGGTGAACCTCCAAGATCCCTTTGACTTGCTAAAGAACTTAAGATAGTTTCGTTTGTTGCATCTTTTTTTGTCTTTTCTTACTCAAGATCTAATTTGGATTTGTCCTTTATTTGCTTCTTTGTTTTTGTTGTAAGCTTTAGCTCTCGTGTGTTTGTTTTGTATCTCGACATTAAAGTAAACGGTCTCCTTTTTGCAATATATGACCTTTGCAAAAAAAAAAAAAAAAAAAACAACAATCACGTGTTCATTTAGTGAAGATGTTTGAAAGAAAGAGGGATATGCTTAAGCACACACAACCAACACCTTATTTGTTCCATCATGGATACCACAAAAAAAAACCTAAAAAAAATTCATTTATTATATAGATGGTTCCGATTCATTAGAGAAAATAATATTTTTAAAGAAAATCATTTTTATCTAAACTTTTTTGTTTATAAAAATTGTTCAAAATACACTTTTATAGTGTTTGTGAGTGAAAAACAAATACTTCCATTTCTTTCAAAAACAAATTATTTTAAAATTAAAAACTTAAAAAATTAAAACCAAACGATTATAAACTCATCGTTTTATTAAATTGGATCTTGAACTTACATAAAATTAAAAAAATTTCACTCTCATGCACTACTTTTAATACAAACAAGGTAAACACCTATTAAATGGATCATTATTGTTCGATAACAATAAAGATTTGTGCAAAAATAAGTTTTATCAAACATAATTAACCAATTCATACAACTTTGCCAAACATCATAAAATTTGACACAAGAAATAGTTTTTATTTTCCCTCTCAAATTATATCAATTTCATATGTTAATGAATGAAAAAAAAAACTTTTTTTTTGAAGTCATAAGAGTTTTAGAAGTATAACTATTTTAAAGTTTGACTTTAAGGTTAAAACACTATTCTAAGTAAGTTTGAGGCGTACAATACGAGATGAAATTAAAATTATTTATATGATTTACCTATTTTTTTTCTCTCATATCTTTTTCTAACATATTTTTCTTTTTATGATCTCAGAACTATTGTCATGAAAGAAAACAAAGCATTTAAGACTGTCATAAATTGAATTTAAGAAAAGTATCGATTTAATTATTATACTCCTAAGTTTTGGAGTTCATTAATTAAAATCTTGATTTAAACTACAATCTTTTGTAAATGTATCAATTTTATCCATTCATTATTTGGATAAACATCATGTGTTTAATTATCAACTAAGCCTCCATATTTTTATAAGCGAAATAATTTGAACTTTCAATTAGAATTTTCAATGAAAACCATCCATTTTGTTAATATGATGTTTGAAAAAATTCGCACTCACCGAAAAATATAAATCGATAAAAGTTCAAGATGTAAACTAATACAAATTAGTTCAACATTTTGATTCATACAAATGTGAATATCAAATGATTATTTTCCGTTTGTGATTGGTTTCCCTATTTAGTATTTAATAAAAAGAAAAAGTCCACTCAAAAGGGGAGACTCAAAGGAGAAGAAGTTGGATTAGAAGCAAAAGAAAAAAAGAGATCAAAAAAAGGTTGATTGTGTACTTTCCTAAAAGAGCCATCTTTTTTTTTATTTCTTTATAGAGAGAGATGTGTCACTTCTACCCAAAATTTAATTCTAATCTTTTTATTAATTTATTATCTTTTCTTTTTATCCATTACAATATTCTTATATGCATTAAAATACTTGCTCTATGTCAACACCACTGGGGTTGAACGTCTTCCTTACACCATATTCTACACCTAAAGTGATCTTTTGGGTTGAAGCATCCGTAAGACATGACGATAAATTGGACATTTGGTAAGGATCGAGATGGAATATTTTGATTTATGCTAATGTCCAAGTCAACGCTCTTTTTCTTAGGCCACATTGGTTTTAAGATACAATTTTCAACTCGTATCATTCTTTTTTCTTATTTCTATGTGTACAATCTAGACATACCGATCTTCAATTTAAAATTACTCGGCTTTATGTTCCCCAAATCTCTTAATCTTTCTTATATACAATATTAAATATGTGATGAATTGGGAAACAATTTTTGAGGATACTTTGAGAATCGTAGAGCAAAATTGTAAATTCGTTTTGTTTTCATTGTAATTTCCTTTTATTATCCTTTCTTTTATTTAATTTTCTTGTATTTTATCAATATATTTATCTTTGCTCCTTTTCCTAAGTTTATCTGTGATTAAACAGTATATTTAATATATATATATATATATTGTTTATCAAATATAATTTATTTTAAAAATAAATATATAATTATTATACTTACCAAATAGAAAAACATCTGGAAAAGAGTTTTGTTCTATTTTTATTAAAAGTATAAACTAAAAATGTGACCAAAATTAGTATGAACTTAAACCAAGCTATATATATTCAATTTGGTCCAAAATGACTTTTGACTCTATGCTTAAAGTACTAATCTTTTATATGATAAACTTAAATTTTGCTTTTATAAAGCATAAAGAATGAAAAAGTTAAAAAAAAAAAAAAATTGTATAATAAAGTAAAAAATAAAAACAAGCTTCAAATGATTGAGTTGTTTAGCTTTAGTTTGACATTTCTTACACATTCTTATCATAAGGAGTGTTTTTTAATGCACCAAATCCCGAATGATTACAGTTCTAATTAGAAAATGACTTTGAAATAATTGTTGGATTATGAATTTAAAAACTATATGTATGGTTGGTAGTTGTTCAATCCTTTTAGCACAATTATTGGACCTCAATTGTGTGTGTGTGTGTGTGTATATAATCACTTAAACTTTTATTGATGCATTACAAACAATTTAGTTAATAAATTAGTTTGTCACTGTATTTATATATTTGTAATAATCTAACAATTCAACTTTAGTATACTCCATAATATTTTTAGGTTTGTATTTTTATGAAGTAGTAATTTATAGCTACACATGTAATTCATTTCATCTCTTACTTTGATTTTTAGTATGAAAATTAAATTGTTGTAAGTTTTAAGATATTGAAATTAAATTATTATATCTCAATGTTGAAGAATAAATTTAAAATTATACCTCGGAGTTGAAGAACAAAGTGTATATGAAATTAAATACTACAAATAAATTTAGAGACTAAATGAGTTGGTTTACAAAAGTTTGTGGACCAAATGAATTTTCTTTAACATTATATATTTAAATATTTTATTTTATTTTTAAATATATTTTTAAATATAATAAAATAAACTAAAATATTTATAAAATATAACAAAATCTCATATCTATTACGATTAAGTATCGATAGGATATGAAATTTTGTTATACTTTGTAAATATTTTTAACAGCTTTGTTATTTATAATAATTTTTCTTATTTTCATGATCAACATGAAATACAATATAACTATTGATAAAATAAATTTTGTAAGACAGATGTTTTCTTTATTTAAGTGTACAACATTTATGTATTTAAAACAAATCAGTTTTATTTTTATTACTAAAAATGTTGAGTCGTTGAACTCAAATTATACTACAAAAAACGAGGGATCTTCCGACGTATAAAATCATCAAGATATATACTAAAATACGTCGAGAATAGATCTACCAATGACTAAATGCTTGTTGGAAAAACCACGTCGAGAGAGGAATTTCCGATTCCTCGAATGCAGTGCGTCGAGAATTATAAATTTCTGATACGCAATCAATATAATGTCGATCAGGAGTTCTGAACTCCTGACACCTAAATAGAATGCGTCGAGACTTTATCACTCCTGACACGTTCCATTTAAGACGTCGTGAGTGATGATCTAGTGATCCTGATGCATAAGTGAAAGCGTTGGACATTGTCGGGTTGCAACTCCCAACAACTATGTGCGTTGGGAGTTGTTTTTTTTTTAATTTATTTTTACCAATTATTATTAACATTATTTTTTTGTGTAACCAATGGAACATTTTTTTAGTTCTGATTCAATTAAAATTAAATAAAGTTTTAATATAATGTTCCGATTCGATTTAAAATTAAATAAATATTTCAAACAAAACGTTTGCAAAATTAATAACTACATTAAAATACTAACGTTTAATTTACAAAATTAGAACATTAGGCACAGGTTGATGCATCACTTAAGTGAGGCGTTAAGGTAAAACCATTGGTTGATGTGCCACTTAAATGAGGTGTTGTGGTAGGACCATCAACTTAAGTGAGGCATTGAGATCAGCTAATGATCTTTGGGAAGTCGCGCATTGAAAGAACTTTAATACTTTGCTTAACTGAGACGTTGCAGTCAACCATTATTTATTAAGGCACTATGCATTAAACTTATGGGTGTTGAGCTCAATTTCTATATATAGGTCTCCCCAGTTCTCATTTTGTAGATACTGGAAAAATTATCTTTCATAAGTTCTCCTAATCTTCTCCCTCTTTGTTCTTTGTTTTTCGAGCAAAATAAAAGAGTGTTGGTATTCCAATCGGTTTTGGTGTAGTTTTGATTGAGTTTTGACTGTTTTATCCTGCGACATCGTGACATCATGCGATTTGTTTGTACTCCAAGCAACGTTATGAAACGTCATAAAAAGACTATGATTTGTGACCCAATCTTTCTCTTTACTAATTTATATTTTGCATGTTTTGGATGCATTTCATAGTCGACAAACCAAGCGACGAGGTCTTAGATATTAAGTCTAGGCGACTACTTTACCAGACATCCATATTATTAGACGTCCAAATCACAAGGCGTTCAAGTTCCAGTGCTCAAGCATTATGGGCATCCAAATTTAGAAGCCTTAGTCTCTGTTTCTAATGAATTGTTATTGTTTAGTTTCTATGCGTTGTTGTTCAATTATAATTCATTGATCGTTTCAGTTCTAACATATTATTTAGCAGAAGTTCCAACAATAATTATTAAAAGTACTTTTTTTTTTATAAATTTATGCAACTTTGATATGTTTCTTAGAGTTAAGAAAATGGAGGTTATGGGTAAAAAAGCAGTTGATGTTTTTACCCAATAAATATTAATTTACATTAAGATGATACATAATAACCATCAGTTTCAAAGTCTACATTTAAAATACATACATAGACATCAATTGTCAATCCATTTCTCCCCCTTTTTATAGTAAAAAATATAACAATTTAATTATAAAAAGTTCATTGCATTTTATGTTATAAAATTAAGGGAAATTGTAAAAAAAAAACAAATGTAAAATGGACAAAATGTTTACGCCTAAAAAAACCAGGAGTAATAAATTTTTATCCTCTATTTATTTTTTATGAAGTGTAAATAGTTTTTTTTAAACTCTCTCGGTTCCTATATGTTATTAAAATAATTCTTAATATAATTCCAACAAGAACTTAACTCAACTGACACATGTATGTACTTGAGGATCAATAAGTCTTGGATATAAATACTCCCATGCGATTTGTACCAAAAGATCATTCTCAATATGATGCCATTTATTTGTCTTTTTAGTAAAATATATAACTTAAGAATGTGAATTAAATGATTGAAAAGTTTCCATTTTAGAGAAGTGAGTAATTTTCACTAAATTAAGACTCTTGACGAGTGATAAGAGTTTTTTTTTTTTTTTTTTTAAAATGACTGATATGGATAGTTAGTCTATTATTTTATTGGGCGAAATCCATCGTTTCATTTATCATACTTTTAATACATATACTTTCTTTTTCATTCTAGGATTTTTGTAGTATAGGACAAAGTACATATCTCACAAAGATCGATGATTCAACTTTTGATCTCAAAGAATGAACCAATTACCCTAAAAAACTCACTTTTACAAATAAATACCTCACAAATAATTTTAAATGTCATTCTTTAGTTCGACAATGCATGACATAGGGAGGTACAAACGTTAGAAAATGCGGTTGTGTATTTATAATATTTTTTACATTTCTTTTCGTTCAACACGTGTGAGTGAGAGTGATCCAACCTTGTAACCTATTAGTCAAAGATTTACATTTCAACAAATTCAGCTATACGTAAATTGAATATCATAACTGCGTGGGATTATAAGTTGGAACTAGGTTTATGTAGACTCTTAAATAACACTAATATAACCTTAAAGAATTAGTATAATGACAATAAATTTGGCCTCATCCCCTAATAAAAGCTCATTTTGAATTTTCCTTCCATATTTGAGGCAACCAGGCATGCGAGGCACGTGCCATCTCCTACTTATATCAAACTCTGATGTTTTCCCATATTAGGAATGCTTCAATGTAACAACATTTAAATAATATACTTTCTTCTTTTCTTTCAAAAAATAAATCAAGAGATAGTTCCTTTCCCATGATTCTCCACATACCTAAACTCGCCTTCACGGCATCAATCTAATGCCCCAATATCCCTCTACAACCAATGATTACTCTCCACCTCAGCGAAAAACACCATATTATTGTGTTCCGGATACAGCAGATTCGTCATCTCTAAGTGAAGTGGAGCCTATTATATCGCTCCACGTGTAAATTAAATTAGAAGCCAGATCGTAGGGCTGTGATTCAATACATTACCATATAGAGAGCCTTCAAGTATGGTATATATAATCAACGGCCCGATTTCCCATATTAATTTAACCAGAACCATACGTAAGCCTTGCGAAATGAAAACTGAGCCATTCGATCTTCTGTACATGTGTAGGGTTGGATTACGAGATCGTAAACGGAGATCGTAAAAGCGCGTTGTAGAGGATCATTGGCTATAGTAAAAAAAATACCAAAGCTCAGTTTCTGTCGCTATCCAGTAGTCCCTCCCAAGTCCCTTTCTCTTTCTTCTCATATCACCGAGAGAAACATCGCTTGTTCGAAACCCACCGGCAAATTTTCTCCGGCGAAGGTCAGTTCTTTCAGAATCTCTGTTACTTGTGAAATTTCTAAGGTTTCCAGTCTCTCATTGTTGCTTTCTTTGATTTTGATTGGTATTGAATTTCTTGTGCATTTCTTTTTAATTTGTGTGCTCGTGTGTGTGTGTTTGTTTCGGAATTTAGTTTGATCGTGATTAGCGCCGATCGGGATTCGATTTCTGGATACTCTTATGAGTTTTGATTTTTGGTTGTTTATGTGCAGATTGATTTTGGAAATCTTTCAGGTTTGCGATTTCCGTGGTTCTTTCTTATGTTTTTCATCGTTAACTTGAGTAGTGTTGTTGTCTATAACTGACACTGGCCGTGGAGTTGGGGTCCAGTTTGTGTGTGGTGTGGAAGAAGCTGAACTTATTGCGCGGAGGTAGAGTTTCAGAGCTTGGAGAAGTGACTTTGAAAATTTGGGGTTTTTGCTTTGGGGTTGTCAGCGGAAAGAATGGTAAGTTTGAATTGGGACTTTTGCTTACTCTTTCGTCTCTGCATGTTGCTTTGTGTAAACTTAGTTCTTTTGAAAGACTAATTTTCAGTTTCATGGGGTTTGCGGATACTGATTTATTACCAACATTTTCTTTTTCTCAAAGTGTGAAGCTGTGAGCATCAAAATTTGTTATTTACAGGACATTAGTTATTTTATTAGAGATTTTTTGATCTCTAGCTCAAGTGACTTATTGCACATTTACACTTATCATTTTTCAATTTTAAAATGTTGCCCACTTAAGAGAGTACTTACTAGTTACTACTTAGCTACTAGGTTAATACTTAATACTATGTAATGACATGTTTCCATTTGGAGTTATTCTTCAGTTGTCACAGACCAATTTACCTGACTCTAGGTTTTATCTTTTATGGAGATAGATTTACGAATTTCCATGACTGCTCAAAACCATGATGGCATTATCATGATTCATAACATATTTCATATGCTTTCTTAAGTTTTTGTTCTTTGACTATCACTCTGAACCTCGCTCAATATATAGATGTGTATGAATGTTACTTGAATTGGTAAGGTATTCTAGGAGGTTACAGTTTTCATATTCAAAGTTGAACTTTTAATAGCTGAGAATGTTGGAGGTTTCTGTTTTTAGTTTGATCTAATTAAAGCTTTTAGCTGGGTCATCCAATCCTTCATAACTTTTGCAGCAGTTGGATGTGAATGAACAAAAAATTATGAAAAAGTTCAGTAAGTATTTAAATAATTTATGGATCTAAATCCCCTTCATTGAATCACAATTGATTATATTAAATTCCTCTTCTCTTTCCTTTTAATCTGTGCTTGCTTAGTTGGAGCCGCCCCTTTATGTAGGACAGTTCCCCTTTTTTTCTTTGTAGGCTTGGTTTTTTTACGCCCATGCTTGTATTCTTTCATTTTTTTCTCAATGAAGTTGTTACTTTTATCAAAAAATAAATCTGTGCTTTCTTATTCTGGGAATTATTTTTGCTTCCAGTTCAAATCTTTCCTTATAGTTTTTTTTAAATTCAAACGTAAGATGACTAGAATTCCTCACACTGTTCCCCCTGTGTGAATCATTGCGTGTTTCTTTTATGAAAACGACTTTCCTTGAGAGAAAAAAATGAAAGAATACAGGGGCACACAAAAAAACCAGTCCACCAAAACACCCTAAATTCAATATGTTATCTTGTCTGAAGGTAGAGTTCAAACTTAGATGAAGATATTGGTTAAAAGAATCTTAACAGGGATGTCAATCAAGTAGTTCGATATGCAAGGGGCATTAAACATATATAGAGTGAGATGCTTTAGTTGGGGTGCGTCTGGAAATTAAACAGATGTCAATCAAGTAGTTTTAGTTGGTGTGGTTTTGTGGGCTTTTTTTGTATGCCCTTATATTCTTTCATTTTTTCTCAATGAAAGTTGTTGCTTTGAAAAAAAGAAAAACAGATATAGAGTGGTAGGAAAAAGAGGAGAAAGAGAGAGAATAGGAGATTTGACTTTTAGCCAAAATATAATCTGAGGTTTATTTGTGAACGTGATAAGGTAATTGTAATTCTAAAGGCGAGACAGTTAAGTTGCGAGAGCTATATACTTGTCAAATTTGTTTCATGCCTACAATCCAAATTATCATACACAAATGACGTTTCCCACTAGGTTAAGGCCTGACTTTCTAAAAGGATCTTCATTTGATTATTTGTTCAAGCGTTGAAGCATTACGTGTAAAATGTTTGAACTAGACAAGACTTTAAACTTGAGCAAAATGACGTTGGATTTTGTAACCAAACCTGATAAACTTGTAGAATACCTTTAAATTTATATTTGATTATTACTTCCAAACCTGGTACTCTGCCTCCCGTTGTTATTTTGAACATGTATCTCTCTGTTTCATATAAAAATATACTAGTAGATTTTAGCTAGTACTTTATTCAGATATCTAATCCAGAGTTTTAATTTGGTTCTGATCCAATCGACTTTATGTAATCATCAAATAGTTAGTTTTCATGAGTGTTTATATTCATTTCTCTGCATTCTGGATTATAATCTAACAGATATATGGAGCTTTAAAGCCTTTTTTAAAACATTTTCCCATTATCTGCTTATTTCTGTAACGGGAAGAGATTGAAGCCTTTAATATATTACCTTTGTTTCTTATAATAAAAAGAAAAAAAAGGGTAGAGGTTGATGTCGAAGTAGATATGTTGGAGCAAAGGATGTCAACTGCTCCCCCCCCACCCCCCCCCCCCCCCCCCCCCCAAAAAAAAAAAAAAAAAAAAGAAGAAAAAAGAAAAGAAAAAAGAAAAGAAAGAAAGAAAAGGAATCAATAACTTGGTTACTATTCTAGTAGCTTATGGAAATCAATGTGCCATGCTAACTTTAACTTCTTTCTAAAGTGGACTCATATATACTAATACTGGCTTCTAACAATATTATCTCTTGCTGAAGTTTTATCTTTTACACATCTGTTTTTAAATTCTCATCGGGTTGTTTTGGGGTAAGTTCTTGTACTTTGAAGCATAGATTTTCTGATATGTAGGAAAGCCTCTCAAGTATTTGTTTTATTTTCTTTGGCAGTCTTTCCAGCATAAAAGCTTTTGGATACCTAGGGATGCTGGATGTTTAACTGATGGAGAGATGAACTATGATAGCTCCTCCAGAATTGAAACCAAACGTGGCCATCAGTGGTTCATGGATGGCAGTGCACCAGAGCTATTCAGTAGCAAGAAGCAAGCAATTGAAGCTGTAAATTCTAGACCTGTTCCTGGAGTTCCACACATGAATGTTTCTCCCTGGGAAAACACTTCAAGTTTTCAGTCAGTCCCTGGCCACTTCACTGATCGTCTTTTTGGCTCAGAGCCAATACGAACTGTCAACTTGGTTGATAGAGGCATCTCTGTGGGAAATGCAAATATGGACATGGGAAGAAAGGAGTTTGAGAATCATTTTACAAACAACCCATCCGTTGGCTTGTCCATGTCCCAATCCATTGAGGATCCCTCATCATGCCTCAATTTTGGTGGAATTAGAAAAGTTAAAGTCAATCAAGTGAGGGATCCTGACGTTGGCATGCCTGCTTCTTTGGGGCATGGCTATAGTAGGGGTGATAATTGTACAATTTCGATGGGTTCAGGATTTAACAAAAACCATGAGAACACCATATCATTGGGCCAAACTTATAATAGTAGAGATGAGAATGCCATTTCGGTTGGCCCTGCATATCACAAGACAGATGACAATTTTATTTCAATGGGTCATGCTTTCAGCAAGGGCGATGGGAGTTTTATTACAATTGGTCATAACTATAGCAAGGGAGACAATAGCATCTTATCGATGAATCAGCCTTTTGACAAGGGGGATGACTCTTTTATTTCAATGGGTCAATCTTATGAGAAGGCTGAAGGAAATATCATCTCTTTTGCCTCCTACAATAAAGGGCAAGAAAATTTTATATCAATGGGGCCAGCCTATAGTAAGGCGGGTGATACTTTCATTTCAATGGCTTCATCCTTTAATAAGGGGAATGATGACAACTTATCCATGGCTCCAACCTATGACAAGGTGAACTCTGACATTGTACATGTCGGTCCTAAATTTGACAAAGCAGATTCTGGTGCTGTGTCAATGGCTCACAACTATCATAAGGGTGAGAGTAATACCATATCTTTTGGAGGTTTTGATGACGAGAATGGTACAGATAATCCTTCTGGTGGGATCATTAGCAGTTATGACTTGTTAATGGCTAATCAGGCTTCTGCCCAGGCATCAGAAGTATCAACCCTGAGAGACTCGGTTGATCCCAATGTGGAAGTAAACATTAACAATGCCATAAAGGTTGATGGAAAAATCGACACAAATTCCAAAAATAAAGAGCCGAGGATGAGTAAGAAGGTTCCACCAAATAGCTTCCCTTCAAATGTTAAAAGCTTGCTCTCCACTGGTATGCTTGATGGGGTTCCTGTGAAATATGTTTCTTGGTCACGGGAGGTATAATTTTTTCTTTTTGTTTTCGCCTAAATAACTTTCATTTTAATTTGATAATCTGGAGAATGCTATGAAACTAATTAGTTTTTTCTGCCACTTTATGCTGGGAAGAAAAATCTCAAGGGAATTATTAAAGGGACTGGATACTTGTGCAGTTGTGAGAACTGCAATCATGCAAAGGTAATTAACGAAATTCAAGATTCCTTCTTTTTTTTTTTTTTTTGGGGGGGGGGGGGGGGGGGGGGTAAGGAACATACAGCTCTAATTATATGATTAAGGTGGCTAAGTGAGTTGCATTGCACAGGCTCTCAATGCTTATGAATTTGAGAGGCACGCTGGCTGCAAGACCAAACATCCAAATAACCATATTTACTTTGAGAACGGGAAAACTATCTATGCTGTTGTTCAAGAGCTAAAGAACACCCCTCAGGAGATGCTATTTGATGCAATCCAGAATGTGACTGGCTCTCCCATTAATCAGAAGAACTTCCGTATTTGGAAAGGTGATTCTTGTTGTTTTAGCCTTTAACAATTTTTACATGAGCAGATCAGTATAAATATGAAGAAAAATGGACGTTAACTGTAGGAGAGATTTAAAGAAAAAAAAAGGAATGAAAGAATGGGAGAGAGCTGCAGGGTGTTTGTCTTCTTGGCTGGTAAGATGGGGGAGCCTAGAAGGTTTGTTGGGCTTTGATGCAATGGTTTTATAAAACTACGTGAGTCATTATAGCACAAGGACAACCATGAGCCAAACCTTCTTGTGTTTCAAACCTCTTCCTTTGTTAGTTTTGTTATCTTCACACTGTGCTCAATGCCTCAATCTGATATGAATGGTATGAGGGTATATATTTGGGATCCTCATGAAGGAAAAGATAGTAGTTTGGGATCTTGTTGATTTCACATGTGCCTATACACTATTTATAAGCTTACACACAGATGTACATGTGAAAGTGGTGTTTATAAGTTTAATTTTATCTTATAAAAAGTAAGCTTAATTTTAGAAAACAAAAAATCAAATAGTTGTCATTAGAGTCCAAGGTTATTTATTTATTTTTGTTTTTTGATATCTTTGAGCACTTATATTAAATTCTTACTTTTGAGGTTGAGCTCCCCTCACAATATGTCGAGAGCCACTTGCTTTTTCAGGAAGAAAATTATCAGTATCTAGTAGATTTCATATAAACACCTATTGTGTATGTCTATTTAAAAAGAAAAAAATAGTAAGCATTTATATTGAAAATTCTCACTTTTTCTTTCATTCCTGCTCCACAGCATCGTATCAAGCTGCCACCCTTGAACTCCAGCGTATTTATGGAAAAGATGAAGTAATTATGCCTTCTTGAGATGGGGATTTTCCTTTTTAAATTTTGAGGTAGGCTATATGTTGTCATCTGTGCTTAGCATTGTTCAGATTTGAATACATTAGGTCTCAATTTTACTTTTAATACTTGACGAAGTATATGTCTATAAATATATATGTTTTTCTGTTCTCTCTAGATTAAGTTGATAGAATATCGAGGGGAAGTTTTGGATAACCATATACTTGTAAGTAGGTGGCTAATGACTTTGGATTGTGCAATTGGATGCACGGTGCCATTCCCTACCTCACTTGTAGTAACTAAGATATTGCTCCTAACTGTTTTATTATGCTCCCAAAATTTTAAGTTGTAAAGATTAAAGAAAAATCATGGGATAGCATAGTGTAAAGTGTTGTTACATGTACAAAGTTAAGTCATGAAATAGAAAAAATAGTGATCAAAATGTTTTGAAGCATCTCATTGGTTCTTTTTGAGGAATACTCATCTTTATGTTTCCTATTAAAAAATGTTTTGAAGCAGAACTTACTACTGTACTATCTTAGTTTTTCCCATCTCACTCTTTTACTAGTTTTATCTTTAAAGTTCACACAATGTAGCTAGCTCTCTATGTGACAAACATATAGACAAGGAAAATTCCAAGTATTTTCGATAACCTAGGATAAATGAACATGTAAGCGAAGCATCTTGGGGACTTGGAGCGCAGAGGCTGGTGCGTATGATGGTGGTGTTCCATCTCCGCATGAGATGTATTTGTTATTTTTTCTATTTTGTTTACATATCACTTTATTTTGCTGATACGTGTATTATACCACTTGTAGACCTCAAAGATATACCTACCAGGGTATTTAATCACAGGATGGATTTGTAATCCAAACATTGCCTAAGTGAGTAAATTGTAAACCAGTAGTTGCAATCAAAGATGATATGGGTGAATGGCGATTGATGAAGGTGCTATTCGGTCAGGTCAACTACCTGCCGACTTTTGAAGACTTCATTTTGATCACAAGTGTGCATTGCTCAGAATGCCTTCAGCTTTTCCTTTCATGTTACATTTTGTTCTTTATATTATATTCCCCTCTTAGCAGAATTGTATTTTGGAACATTTTAGCTGCAATAGAATAGTATGAAACAACCATCTAGCTCTTTGAAGCTAAAGAAACTAGTGGCAATGCTTTGGTTCCAAACAAAAACACAAACTATTATTAATATAGCCTTCAACAAATGCAAAAGTTACGAATACATTTTGGTTGAAATGAAACTGCAGGGTACTTTAAAACGCATACACTTGATACATATATTAACAGATACCATTACAGGTGGTTTAGAAATCATCATTTTGTCTCCTCTCTGGTAACATCAAGTGAGATGAATTCTTGACTCGGTTGAACCGTCTTCTTCGAAGTCTCATCTGTTTCAGTCATTTGTTGCTTACTATCAGAGTCCGATTTAACTAAAAGCCGATCTTTTCTTTTGCCCCACAAAACCAGGTACAACCCAGTGATAATGGTCACTGCTCCAACAATCCTACAAAAGAGTTGAAAGCTTTAGCAAGGTTGTTTCTCAATAGGCAACTGAAATGATATCTCGTGCAGATCTATAATTGCATTGTCCTTTCAGTTTTGTAAGGAAATTTTGGAACAATGCAGCCTTCCCCACTTACCTTCCCAACAACATAATCTCAGATAAGATGAAGGAGCTCATGATTGCAACAAAAATCATGGATAGAGGATTGAATGCAGTGACAAAAACAGGCCCTTTTATTTGCATCACCATTCCTTGAATGTAATACGTTACCCCTGAACAAATTACTCCCTACAACAAAACATAAATGTCATATTGTTACTTTGTATTCGTTCATCACATTAGCAAAAATCTATACTTACAGCATAAACCACAGATAGAAGCTGGCTATCAAAGTGCAAAGCCCAAGCAGAAGGGTTCCCTCTCTCCATGACCAAAGCCACCAAACAGCCTCCAACGGTTGCCACTAAACATATCAATGCTGTAAGAGATAGCTCCGCCGGGTACAATTTCAATGTAATTGCCTAATTCCATCGACACCGAGTTGATTCGTTTCTGATTATTTTTGAGAAAGCAAAAGTGAAACTTTGTTTATTTACTTACCTGAAGAATGATGAAAGCTGACTGGCAAATGCAGCCAATTGCAATCATGAGGGAGCCCTTGATTTGGTCTTGGTGATTTTTTGAAGAAGATGATGAAGAAGAAGAGGGATGGTTGGCTTTTGTCCATGGCAGATTCAACATGGGTCCTCTTATGAATGTCATAATCATGGCTCCTCCTACTGTTACTATGGTTCCTACTATTTTTGCTTGGCTTCCTCTTTTCCGAATATTCACTTTCTCAAGCCTGCCATATCAATGTTCCTATGGTTTCATTGAAGTTCTTGAAATGGAGCTCATAAATATTATATTTTGGATTACGTATTCCTAAATTTCTTTCTTTTGTTTTCTATTTTTTACCCATAGTTTAAAAGATCAAGTTAAATGTTGAAAACTAAAAAAAATAGCTCTTTTAAACTTATCTTTGGATTTTGGTTAAAGCTTCAATCATTTATAAGAAATGAGGAAGAAATAAACTCAACTTTCGTGAAAAAGAAGAAAGAAAACTTAATAGGTAACAAAAGATGCCAACATTTCTTTGTGGAAGATTGCATTGGATATTAGAGACAATAACTAAGTTTATAGTAATATTTTTTATGGTTATAAATATAACAAAATTGATACGTGATAGATTTTCATTAGCAATATGGTCTAGATTGATAAACTTTCACTAGCAATATGATCTATCATTGATAGATAGTTACTAATGATAGAGTTTATCATTGGTAGATTTCAAGCATTAAATCTAAATTTTGTCATATTTGTACATTTTTTTTCATTGTGTTATATATGCAACCATTTGTGCAGACTCCCTCCCTTTACCCCAATTTGAGTTATCAACAATTATCACGAAAAAGTTTGATGGGCGCAAAGTTTGAATAACCCCACCCTCATGATTCAATGGCTATATTTTCAAAAAGAAAAAAGTGTTTGGTTTTGATTTTCTCTTGGAGTTCAAAGTTAGGATAAAAGAAAAGAAAGAGATTACACATTGATTGGAACTTTATGAACTACCAGACATTGGACACAGCTGTGGGATTTGAACCCACTCAACAAAGAGATTCACTTTAAAGTCATATATACTTGTCAAATTGAATTTTAATGATGTACATAATAACATTGACTGAATCTTCTATCCAACAAAAAAAAAAAAAAACATTTAATTTAGTCATATATTTCTTTTTAAAGCATCCAATCATGTAATATTCTCCAAGGTTTCCGTAATTACTATATTTTTAATTTTTTGTTTTTTCGAAAATTAAATTTATAGACACTACTCTCGGTTTCTATCATCTTTTTTTTTTGTTATCTATATTCTATCAATTGTTTTAAAAAACAAAAGTTAAAACTATAAAACTAAAAAAGGAGTAGCTCTCAAAATGTAACTTTTGTTCTTTTGGAATTTGGCTGGTAATACAACCATTGTATTTAATAAAAGATAATGCAAGTCGTTGTAAGGCACGAAGAGAAAATAGATTTAGTTTTCAAAAATAAAAACACAAGATGAAATGGCTAGGCTCCATCTGATCACCGTTTCAATTAACCATTTGTTCTTTTGCTTTTGTTTTTTAAATTTTTGTTTATTAAAAGTAAAACCATACATGTTCGATGACTTATTTTAAAAAGAAAACATTCTTTTTTTATTTTCAATTTTCCTTTGTAATTTAAACCATAAATTCTTGTCTTACAAACAAAAGGGCGAATTAGTACTCAAAAACATCAGTTTTTTAAAAACTTAAAAAACAAGAAAGAAAGAATTATACGTCTACCAAAATTTTCAATCTTAATTCAGATTTTGACTTGTAAACTTTTAAATAATTCAGATTTGATCCCTCCCTATTTTGGTTTGAGTCCTTCCCAAGTTCACCAATTATTATTTAGCATAGATTAGAATTAGAATATTTTTGAAAACCCTAACACATATAAGTGACAATATGTCTTTACTAAAACTTAATATAAAAAGTTATCAAACACTCACCGAATATAACACTTTTAAATACAATATAATGTTGGGACACAACAAAAAGGGTCCTTTGAAAAGTAAACTATTTCATGCACAAAATATTAGAAAAAAGAAACCAACAAAAGACTCGAAAACAATATTTCATAAAATTGTGAAATAGATGCGTCAAGAAATTAAAAGCTCAACTTTTTAATGTCTGATAAGGGACACATATTGAACTCGAAGAGAAAAGAAAAAAAAAAGGAAATTCAAAGGGGTTGGTGATTTTTTTAGATAAATGAAAGTTTTGATAGTGAAAGTATATACCTGCAAGCCCAAGCCATGAGGAAAGCAAAAGCTGGTAGAACATTGCACATCGCAACTGCAAAGGTTGCTGTTGTGTACTTCATACCAGTAAAGTATAAGTTGAGATCAATCACTGGCCTATATATATCATTCATAACAACATCGACACAAAGATTAGATGTATCGTAGTCTAATCGTAAAACCCGGTTAAAATACAATTTCGGTCCATCCAAAATTTCTTCGATGCAAGTAATAATAATTTAGTCCATGAACTCCATTCTAGTTCTTCTGACTTGCATACGTACAAGATGTTAAGATAAGAATATAAATAA
The DNA here is from genome assembly GCF_025177605.1 of Cucumis melo. Lineage (NCBI taxonomy): Eukaryota > Viridiplantae > Streptophyta > Magnoliopsida > Cucurbitales > Cucurbitaceae > Cucumis > Cucumis melo. Next base: position 6,318,372 of record NC_066866.1, read on the forward strand.
ACAAATCAAATTTTATATGATTGAAATTAAGTTAGTTAAATTCTTACTCTAGTAGACCGAGCATTACAATCTTGAAGACCAACGAAATCGTCATCTTCGTCCTCACTTTTCTGCGCCATGCAAAAACTAATTATAATTCACACCCTTCTATATACAACAGATGATCATATAGCAAGTATATTAACCTTAATATAATACCCGTTTGATAGCTATTATTTATTTTTCGTTTTAAAACTTTAGATAGAAAACACTACACTTCCATCTATAAGTTGTTGGTTTTCGACTTTTGGAAATTCAGTGTAGACACTATTTGTATCCTGAGGTTTTTTGTCAAGTAGTTAACTTCTTGGTAGTGTTTTCAAAAACCAAACCAAATTTTGAAAAGAAGAATTTTTTTTTTCTTTGAAATTTTATTAATTTTTTTTTGTATGTTTATTTAGGAAGGATAAAACCATTCTAGATATTTGGGGTGGAAATAGAGCACAAAAAACGTAAAACCTAAAATAAAATAAAATAAAATATTGGTTATTCAAGTACAATTATTTTAGGTTTTAGTTTTTTTTTTTTTTTGATTAGTAGAACTAATAAATTGGGAGAGAATAAATGTAAATTTTAAATACGAAAAGTTATCAAATCAACATAAATTATGAGTTTGTACCACTCAAATATTTCACTTAAAAATGTTAAATTCAACCCACAATCTTAAGATTTTAAAAGAACATTGTTCAATATCTAATTAATAATTATCTAAACAAACAATTACTCGATTAGTATATATTTTCTTTAAGGTAAATTATATGTTTGGTCTTCGACTTTGATAAATATATGCGTTTGATTTTAGAGTTTTTAAAAGGTATATTTTATTTCTTGATTTTTTTAAAATAAGTTTAAATGCTCTAAGAATATATTTTATTTTATTTTTTAAAAATAATTATATGATTTAAAATTAGAAAGAATAGTTTTAAAGAGAATGTGATAAAGAATAGTTTTAAAGAGAATGCGATTTTTAGAAATTATTCTCCATGAAATGTAATTATTAAAAATAAAAATATAAAGTTATTAGAGACTTTTTAAATCTATTTTTAAAAAATTTAGGAACTAGTTCTTTTTTTATAAATTATCTAAAGATTCCAAATGAGTTAATTTTCATAAATGTGAGGACTAAGAAGGTTTATTTTTAAAATTCAGTGATTAAACACAGAATATTGTTCAAAATTTGAAGACTGAAATGATATTTTTTCCTATACTTTTCACGATTCAAAATAACACCAAGCAATACTTGAGTTTATAAATATACGGCTGAACTTATCTTTATGCAACGACAACCTCAACCAATATACCATGATCAAACAACTGAATAAACGACTGATTAAACAACTGTGATTAAAGAAGAGTTTAGTACATGAAAAACTATGATTAAACCACTGTGAGTGGACTGCACTAAATAAGATCTATTGCGTATGCCGCAAAATAAACAAACACCACAGATGGTTGGTAATTAGTGGGTAAGTAGAGAGACGAAAGAGATCAAAGAAAGGGATAATAAATGACCTTTCAAAGATGATGGCAAAAGGAGCCATGATAAGGGTTGCAATAATCATACGATAAAACACAAAAACATATTGGCTCATCCCTTTGTTCAAAGCAAACTTTGCAATAATCGCCATTCCAGCCGAACCCAGTTGCATAAAAAGAACTCCAAAATATGGCTTTGCCAAAACCAAAAACCTCACAAAACCTTCCATTTCTTTCCCTCTCAGTGTGTCGTTTGTTCAAAAGCCTTTATAAGCTTACTGATATGAAATATAACATTACACAGAGACACACACACACACAATGGCCTCCAATTTTACATGGTTTTTATAAGCAAAGGTTTAAGGACTTCCACTCAAACCAAAAAGAGAGGATGCGACAAGAAAAGGGATCATATCCAAGCAATTATTAACAAATAAATTAAACAAAAAAACTTATAGTGTCACAAGAGAAGATGGTTTCCACATGTGTAAAGTGAGAAGTGCCACCAATTTTGCCTTTAATTTGTTTCATTTTTATGCTGACCAAGGATAGGTATCTATTATGAGTGCGCTGAAATTGAAGTTTCATCAACAAGAGGTTTGTTTTTTATATATACTTTTGTTAAAAGATGGTCTTAATAAGGTACTGATTATCTTTCTCTTTTCAAAGATTATAATTAAGCTAGCTAGGCGGGCCTGACGTGGTCATCTCAGAGGCATTTTTCTGGTAGAAATTAGTGTTGTTTAGTCGTAGGAGTCTATAACTTAATGAACATACATAATTCATGAAATTATGTTTTTTAGTTGTGGGCGTTCACAAACTCCTGAATTATAGTACTTCTTGAGTTAAACATATATGCTTTTAATAACCACAGAGACAAGGCATATATATTTGAACATCTATGGTATCCTAGTAATCAAGGGATACCCATTTTTAAAATTCTCTTGCATACATTTAACGGTGCAAAATTATATTAATTACATTGCGATGGCTGTATTAGAAGTAGTTCCTCATAAATTTGAAAAGATATAGAACATTCACGTAGTTAATAGAAAATAGTGAATAGTGATATGGGTTCTGGAAAATATGGTTTCTTCTTCTTCTTCCATGGTTTGTATTTTTTCCCTACGTGTAGTATGAATAAAATTCCATACTACTTTCCTTTATTATAAGTTATGAAGAAGGATTTGAGAATGGTATGATTTGGGAGTGCATAAAGTGATTTTGTTTTCAAATATATCAAAATGAACCAAAATAATTATAAATTATAACAAAATTTTAATATCTCACTGATAGACATGAAATCATAATGGATAGCTTTTGAAATTTTACTTACATGCTTTTTAGTAATTTTTTTTTCATTTGAAATAATTTTCATAAAATAAAATATTATATAATTCAACATGTAAAATTTGTAAATGGAAGTGGCAAGTGCTAGATAAACTTCTATGGGTAGTTATATATTAGTTTTCTCTTAATTTTTAAAATTAGGATTATAAAGGTTTTTTTCACAAATAGATTTTTTTAAAAAAAGTGTCCAATCATGTTTTGGAAACTAAAACGATAATTTGTAGAACTTTATTTATGTTTTTAAATTTTGACTATGAATTAAAATAATGTTGCCCTACAAAAGATGAAAACTAGGGTAAAAAAATTTACGAGATAACAGGTAACATTTTCAAAAGCTATAAGCAAAGAACAAAAATATGTTACCTTTAGTTTTAGGCGACTGCGTTTTTTGTTGTTTTTTTAGTTATGTCTATACACTTTGATTCGAAATCTTGATTCGTGAACTATGTATTTTTTCTTTCTTTTAATTCGTGTGTTTTTGATTTGTTTGTTAACATTTTTTTTTTTGGATTGTTGACGCTTTAAAAAAGTCTTTCAATTTTGTTTTAATAAATTGTTAATTTTTATTGTGAATTCATTTGATAGAAAATTGATCATCAATACAAACATATATTAGACAAATTTCTTAGAATTTAAGAACTTCTTGGACCTGACGCCACGTGCCCAAGATGACGTGGAGTGACCGATGTCATCAAAATGAGTGTTTTAAAACAAAATAGGAGTCGTCACCAATCTTTTTTATGGTGTGATTGGACACCGAAGTAAGTACACAATTTTAAATAAATCATAAAAAAATGGTATGAACTAGAGTTAAGTTCGAGAGTCAGATTTGTGTATGAGGAAGGTTTTAGCACCCCACGACATCCGTTTAGAAAACGGTGGTCATATTTCAAATCTTAAATTGAAAATATTCTTTAATTTCTTTTAAAGCCTATGTCTTATTTTACGCCTCATTACTCCAATTGAAGCAATGATTTCATAAAATAAGTGAAGAGCAATCCATCAATTAGACTAATTAGACTATATTGAAGAAAAATTTCTCACTTCAAGAAAGTGAGAAATTAGTATAATTTCTCAAAATCCGTTCTAGGAATAACCTTCTAATAAAGAGCTTTTCTTAAAAAAACATTAATTAAAATCATTTTTATTGAGATAAAATCTTGGACTCCCAAAGGTGTGATCCTTGACTTTTAGAAAATTGTACATCCTTGACTTTTAGAAAATTGTACTCCCAAATTTTCTAGATTACATCTTAAGATTTTGTTTAGAAAAAACAGTATAAGTTACTAAAAAAGATTGATTAATAAATCTTATGAAATCAAGATTGAATTTTGTATGTATATGTGTGTGTATGTATATATATATATATATATAAAGAAAAGTTTTTTAAATGATTAAAAAGAGTCTTTATTTTAAAACACAAAAAATTTTAAATTGGAAGGATTTTAAAACATTGAAAAACTTTAAATAGAAAGAGTTGTAACTTTTAAATAGAACACAAAATGAGGCTTAATAGGAAAATTAGATAAGTAAAAACAAGAGTAAAGAAACATCATGATAAATGATGCAAATATAACATAACATATTGAGAGTTCAATAAAAATGTATTGGAGATTGATTTCAAACTTCCAAAGAATCGATTTCTTTACTTCAAGAATTCTAAGAAATCGGATTCCCAAATTTTGTCCGTCGTCGAATGTTTTTTTTTAAAAAAATAATTTAAAATGTTAACAAATTTAAACAATTATTAATATCTAAAAATAGAAAAAGAATTAAATAAATAAAAATGCTAATTATATATAAAAAAAGTAAAGATACAATGTAAAGAGAATAAAGCTTAAGAATAAATTTATATATATATAAAAAGTAAAGATACAATGGAGAATAAAGCTTAAGAATAAATTTATATAAAAAAACTAAAAGAAAGAATAAAACTTAAGAATAAATTAACAAATGAAACACATAATAATAATAAATAGGGAAACTTTCCTAAATATAACAAACTAGTGAAATATTTACGGCCCGTGTAACAAAGCTAGTAAAATTACTCATTTTTTAAATATTCCAGGTTTGCTCTTTCATCTTTTTCTCTTACTGTGATTTTTTAATCGTCTTCGTGTACTCTTCTTTTTTAGCTGCGATTTCTTCCATTTTTTTAGATGCGTGCAAGTCTTTCTTCCTCTTTCTTCTTCTTCCTTTTTTTTCATACACTGTATCGTCTTTCTTCTTTTCTTTTTTTTACGTTTAAATTAGTTAACCAAATCTGATGGTATAAGAATCTTGAAAAAAATTGGTTAGACATTTAAATTAGTAACCAAAACTAAAAGAAGATTGTGTATAAAGAATATTAAAAAAAAATCGTTTATACCAAAATTTGAAAAAAAAAATTGTTTAGCCAAATCTAAACGATCGTATACCAAATTTTGAAAAAAAATCGTTTAAATCTAAACAATCGTGTCGTGAAATCTAAATGATCGTGTACCTTAATTAATTAAACGATCGTGTAACAAATTAGTCAAATCTAAACGATCGTGTACCAAATCGCGTTACGCGTATTGTTGACGGGGCATTTTTGGTATTTTACACTTCAGGCCTTTGAGCTTTTTTTTATTTTCGAAATTGTTCTATGCAGTGTAAATACTTTGCCGCTTTTTTATATTTTTGAAAATACCCCTAATAAATAAAAGGAGATAAATAATAAGGTTTGAAGAAATATGTAACAAAAAAAATTATAAAAGAGAAGCTTAGAAGATAAAAAGAATAATTATAAGAGAAAGAAAATAGAAAAATAAGAACAAGAATAATAAGTAGATATTTAATCCTTTAGTGTCTTATTTATTTATATTTTTTATGGATAGATAAATAAAATAATGAGAATAGTAAAAAAAAAAATAAAGAACTCTAAAAGAAAATAAATAAAATAATAAGAAGAAGAGTAAAAAAGAAATAAATGTTGAAATCCCAACATACTAAACTCAGCTTGTTATTCGAGGTATGGATCATTAGGACCAAAGTCCTACCATGCACTTCCAACTAAGTTAGAAATTTTTTTTTTGTGTTGGAATCTTGGCATTGTAGCTAGAAGAGAAAATAAAATGAATGTCGTAAATCTTTTTTTTTTATGAAGATAATGAAGGTTAAGAGAAGTAGAGGCTATGGAGGTTAGAGGTTTAGAGGAAGAAGAGATGATATGAAGGTTGGAAAAATTTCTATGGTTTTTTTAGTCTGACGCTTTCTTTTTGTTGTTGTGTGGATGAAGAAGAAAAGATTATTTGAAATACCCATCTTTGGCTTACAACAAAAGGGCATGTAGACTTTTGACAACAAAAACCAATTTAAAAAGTTCCACATTTACTACTTCTTCACCCATCTTAATTACTCTAACTAACTAGATGCTTTAGCTACTTTAACCAAACTATCCACAAAACTTTAAAATGTTAAATAACATTCTTTTTAAAGAAAAATGGAGTTAATCACAAAATTAAAAATTAGCCCAATTAAGGCAAAAATTAATTTAGCAATTAAATTGATTTTAAATAAGGTCGGACAAAATTAGGTGGCTACAAGATCGACTTAAATTAAAAAGACTAAACTTTACAATTTAAGTTTCTTTAATAAAAATATATTTGGACGTTTCTCAAGTTGCACCCACCAATGTTATGCAGCCCATCAAGTGCATAATAATAAATTCTTGCGTAACAAACTTTTTTTAAAAGAAAAAGGGCAAACTCCGTATTTTTGGTTTCTAAAGTTTGAAGTTGATGTTCATTTGATTTGTTAAAAGTTTCAAAATGAACACTTTAGTTTTTGGAGGTTTTAAAAATAGTTGCAAATGGTCCTTGAGTTAATTTGACCGTTTGTTTGACTAGTGAAAAAGTGATGTTGAATTTGAGATGACAAAGTTGATCCACGAAATTGATGTAATCGAGATTGTACCTAATTAAGTATTACTCTTTTTAATGTTTGTATTCATTATCTTAAACTCAAATGATACTAAAGTTTTGATCAAATTAATATATTTTGTTCTCTTTGCATAGATCAATTTTAATCATTTAAAAGCCTAACTTTAGTTATAAAAAGTCTAATTTTAGCTTAATTTAGTCCATATAGCTACTTTATTATCGACATTTTTTTTCATAAACTTAATTTATAGACTGTGAAAATGTATTTACATATTACATTTTTTTACATGAATATTATGATAATTATTTAACAATTTGGATAAAAATGACTAGCTAGAACCAAACATTTAAAAATATATTTTAGAATTGAATAAACTTTTAATTTGCTTCATATGTATTTATAAAATCTTTCAATATTTCTTAAGAGACAATAAAAGGATGAAAAATACCTTTAAGCCTTTAGGGCCGTTTGGGGTTAGGGTTGGGACTGTGGGCTTAGGTTAGCCCAACCCTAACTCCCGTTTGGGTCGAAGGTTAAGGAAACCCTAGTTAGGGTTTCCTTAACCCGATTTCGTCTCCCCCAAACATTCGGCGAGACGTCTCTTCCCCATTTCGTTAACCCGGTTTCGGCATTCCCCTCAATCCGGCGATAGATCTCTTCCATTTCCGTGTTGAACCCGTGTTAAATCTTCCCATCCATTCGTCTTCATCCAAAATCCATTTGTTTTTCTGTTCGTTCTGTGTTCTCTCTCAAGGAATCGAGTTCTCCTTCTTTCGTTTTGTTTTCTCCCTCATTAAATCGATTCGGAGTTTTTATTCTTTCGTTCTGTGTTCTCCGTAATGAAATCGACTTCTCCTTCTGTTGTTTTATGTTCTCCCTCAATCCATCTGCATGAAAAATCGATGGATCCTAACCCGCATTTTGTTGATATTTTCTTCCTTCATTTGTCCGTTGCGTTTTCGCGATGAAACCCGATTTCGTGACGCCGAATCTCTATCTGCATCTCTCTCATCCGTCTCTCTCACTTCCGAAAGGTTTTTCGTGTTTGTTGAAGCCGACCGTTCAACGTTGTTGGCTCCAAACACGATTTCCTTTTGGAATCTAGGGTTTTGCCTCCAAAGTCATTTTGTTGAAGGTGACCCTAATTTACTCCTTGCCGCTCGTGGTTCCATTGTTGCGGCTGGGTGTTTCGCTTGCCATTTGGTCATTCCCTTCACTAATAAGACAGAAACTTCACACCGTTGTCTGCCATTGGATGTCGATGGAGCTTGGGAGGTATTGGAGTCTTTTGAATCCAATTTTTTTTAGCCGATGATGAGTTCCCATTTTCAATTCAAACTGATTTCTTTTGGAATTTATATATTTGTTTGCATTCTGTTCTATGTTGATTGAAACAATTTAGCACTGGTGTTTTCCATATATGTATGTAAACGGGTTATCCATGCTTTTGCGGCCTTCCATTATGTCTTATTGCTTTAACTTTACATTGTTGTACCTTCTTTTGGCCTTTGATTCTATCTTCTTGCTTTACATTTTACATTGTTTTGATAACATTTGCTTACTTTTTACATTGGTTTACATTGTTATATTGTTTTCATACTGTATTGTTTTCATACCATTGGTCTTGCCTCATTTCGTATTCACAACATTTGTTTGAAGTTCTTTACACACTTTTCTTCCATAGTATTGTTTATTCCATCCTTTGGGTTCAAAATTATCTGGCTGCATACTATTGTCTATTCCATCTGTTTACATTGTATGCTTTCTGTATAGCTTCCAGTGTTGTCTCTTCCATCTGTTTATATTGTATGGTTTTGGTATAGCTTTCAGTACATAGGCTTTGACTCTTTGGACTTTTATATGCTTTATGTCAGTTCTAGCAGAGATTCACTGTCTTTTATTGATGGATAGCTTGCAGTTCATTACTTTCCTATTTATTTTTTGGTTTGCCTCCATTAAAGCCCTCCCAACTTGCCCCATCTTTCCCCTATATATAACCACGTTTCCTCTTTTCATTCATTGCATTGTTGTCTCTCTTTGTATCTTCTCTATGTTTGTATCTTCTCTTTTGTAAGTTATCTTTTTTTTTTTTTTTTCTGATTTTGTTCATTTAATCTGCCTTTTTTTTTTTTTTTCTAATTCTTCATTTTTTTGTTGATTCTTCATTTAAGTTGCCATATATGTTTCAATTTGGTTTTGCTATATGTTTCTGTTCTCCTTTTGTTATATGTTTGTGTCCTCCTTTTGCTATATGTTTGTGTCCTCCTTTTGTTATATGTTTGTGTCCTCCTTTTGTTATATGTTTTTGTCCTCCTTTTGCTATATGTTTATGTCCCCCTTTTGCTATACGTTTTTGTCCTCCTTTTGCTATACGTTTTTGTCCTCCTTTTGCTATACGTTTCTGTCCTCCTTTTGCTATATGTTTGTGTCCTCCTTTTGCTATACGTTTGTGTCATCCTTTTGCTATATGTTTGTGTCCTTTTTTTGCTATATGTTTGTGTCCTTCTTTTGCTACATGTTTGTGTCCTTTTGCTATATGTTTGTGTCCTCCTTTTGCTATGTTTCTGTTCTCCTTTTGCTATGTTTCTGTTTGTATACTCTTCAGTATTTTTTTCTTCTTTACTTTTTTTTGGGTTTTGTATAATTTTATTATGAACATTTTGTTAAATATTGTTCGGTTTATAATGTGTGTATAGAACATTTTCTTAAATTTTGTTAAATATTGTTTGCTTTATAATCGGTTTATAGTTATTCACTCTCTCTTTTTTAACTATCTTTCTTTTTTTTATATAGTAAGAACAATTTCTATTTACAAAATATCCAATTAATTAACAACAATTTCTATTTAAGAAAATTTCAATTAATTATCCGATTAAATATTAACAACAATTCGTATTAACTATCCAATTAATTAACAACAATTCCTAATTTAAAAAATATAAAAACTTTTCTACTACATAATAAGTACAACTACTTAACAATGTTTTTTTACAAGTACAAAGTTCTAACCTTATTACCAATCATTCTAAGTAATAGAAATAATTTCATTAACTTTATCAACTTTCAAAACAAGTGTTTAATTAATTGAAATATGATCATAAATTTGCATATCAACAATTTTTTACTAATACTATTTTTTCAATATCATCATAAATTTTGATAGTAATTAAATTAAATTAATGGAATACACATTTCATCAACTTGGAAAAGATGTGTTTAATTACTTGAAATTTGTATGCACTATGACACATACGTATGTCAAATTTGGCTTTTTTTAAATACTATCGTCACGAGTACGTACGTATCTCACATACTATTTTTGCTGCAACCCGTTTTTTGAAATAATGTTTAAAACAAGTTCTTTGTTCTATGTTTATGGTTTTAGTAAATAAGGATAATACTAAGTTTAGGGATCTTTTCACACTATATATTGATATTGTACTAATTCACTTAGTACATGTTTTTTAGGAAACTTTACATACATTGTAATGGATCAACAAACACTTATTGGAGTCCTAACTGCATTCACGTTGGCCCAACGTCAGATGTTACTAACGTTGGAGCTATTAATGAACAACAATAAGTGTCTCCCACATACACCGTCCGTACTAATTTAATAACATTACACATACAACTGTTGGACACCGTCCGTCTTTTTCACAATATGTTCAGAAATTAATTTTAAAGAGGACAACTATCTGTACTAATTTAATAACATTACACATACAACAAATTATTTGCAATAAGACGGGTTCGACGCTTTCGTAAAAAAGTATGTAATAATTCTTTTTTATCATATTTACAATCTAATTTAAAAAATATTATACCACATAAAAAAATTATTAACCCAACCCATATAACAATTTCCCCAAATAAATTTTATCATAAAATCCACATAAACCTACCCACCTAACCCTTTCCCCAAACACATCTTATCATAAAATCACCACTAATCCTCTCTACCTAACCGTTCCCTCAAACACATTTTATCATAAAATCTCCATTAAATCTTCCCACCTAACCCTTCCCCCAAACACATATTATCATAAAACTACATTTCTAAACTCTTCCCCCAAACAAGAATTATGATAAAACTAGTGTTATGTTCACTAACCCTTCCCAAAATCAACCATTCCCCCAAACGCACCCTTAAGCTTTAGGTTTGAGTTTGATTTCAACTTAAGTCATGTTTATCAAAAAGTAAGTCTCACCTAATTAGTTTTGTAGTTGTCTACCATCAGGAATCAAAGATGTTCAATATCAAAGATGTTCAATCATATTTTTGGAATATTATCTGTTTATTTATTTAATTTTTTGTTGAATTTTTAAAAAATAAAATCAAGGTGGGGTTGAATCTAAAACCCCTTGGTTCTCAAATATATACATATGTCACTTGAGCTAAACTCTTGATAGCCAATTGAAAGGTTATTTGCTTATAACATATTAATGAAAAATATTAAAAAAAAATTGGATCGATGTATATGATTATCGATTTATTCATTTCTCTTGATAAAGAAAATCAAATCAAATAAAAAATCATTTGTTTTTTCGGAACGTTATTATTGGTGATAATATATCGATGAATATATTTTTGAAAAACTTAGGAACTTATTTCCTACGTTAAAAAACCTCAAAGGTTGGGATTGTAATTGTTCGATAACATCATATAAAAAAAATCTAAAATTTTTGAAATGTTATTTGTATCCATAGAAATATCTACAAAATCCAAATCCAAAATTTTGGAATATTATTTTGTCGTATCAATAAAATAATTCAAAAAGTCCAATTTTTTGTTGAAAAATGGTTGAGCAAACAACATCAATAGTTATGTTTATAAATGGGTCGAGTAAAAACGATCAAAACCAATGTAATAAGTCTTAATAAAAATCGCTATACTTAACACCATTTTTCATGAGGATCGACGTGTCTTTAGTTTTAAACTTTCTCGAAGCTACATGCATTTTAGTTTCTGAGTTTAAAATAATCTTTTTAAGTCATCACGTCATTTTCCATTAATTATTTAAAATAGAAATATTTTGAAGAAATATATATTCTTTTTCTAACTCATCTTTTTCCTCTTTTTCAATCCTCCCATTCATTTGCTTTTCTTTTTCTTTTTCTTTCTCTTTTCTCTTCTCGTAAAAGAACAAAAGAAAAAAGAAAAAGAAGAAAAGAATAAAGGAGAATCTAATTTTCTCATTTGGTATGATTATTTCAATACCAAAAACCATCATGTCATTGAAACATTGTTCTCAACCAATCAAAGACCCATTTGTTTTCACTTTCAACAATATGCCTTTTTCTCTAAACATTTTGTAACCCATTTTCTTTCTTTCTACAAACAAACAATACACAAAATAATAGGAACTTGGGCAACTTGAGTAATAAAATATAGGATTATCGTAAATGATAAAAAAGTTGAAAATATTTAAAAATTTTAGATTATATTCATTGTATACTTCTATAACATTATCGGTGTCTATCTATGATTTATATCATAAAATTTTACAATCTCTCGTATGTATATTGTTGGACTAAAAGAAATATATAATAAAACTAAAAATAGAGAACATGAGAGCAAAGAAATGAGACACATGTACCTATTCAAAACAAGGCTAACTTGTTTTTAATTTTTAGTTTCTATGATATTAGCACAATCTATAAATCTTTTAGTTTTTAGTTTTTAGTTTATATGATATTAGCACGATTCAAGTATTTAAATTTTAGATAATTAATATCTATCCCTATGAAATAGAGGCGTGATATTTACATGAGAGCAAAGACAAAATTAATAAAAAATTAATTATAATAAATTTTGTCTTTTAATTTTCTTTATAGAGGTTAATTAGTTTGTCAATTTTTTCTATTTTTAAAAAACTTTAATCAACTAAATTGTTTGAAATTGTTGCTTTCCAACTATTGAATAATCCATATTTAAATGTTAATTCCTCATGAATTTTTTAAATCCTCTTGATCAAATTTCATATTAAGTCATTTGGAGTGTGTTTCGGTGGCGTATTTTATTTATGGCATTTGATTTTTGAAATTTAAGACTATTTTAATTATCTTAAGTTGCCCAAAAAAATTATTATAAATGATAAAACGACTGAAAATATATATTTAGAAAAAAATGAACGTTTGGTTTCCAAAGTTTAAGATTGGAATAATCATTCTCTACAGACCTAGTTGGACTGTGAATGCCTTCAACAAATGCAAATGACTAGTTTAACTTGGCAAGTCATTTTTGGAGCATATGACAAAATGTAATTTAAGGGGACAAACCATTAATTTGACCTTTCTTTAAGTTGTTCATTTTAATTTTCCAACTAATCAACTGAATTAACATATCAATACAATCAACGTCCATGTTAGCACATAACGGTTTAATAAGTATATCTTAGCTTAAAGTTAAGTCGGAGACTGTTTAGAACTTTTTTGATAATGTGAGAAATTAAAGTGTTTGTTGTTTTGAAATCCCAATAACCAAACATACATAAACCTAAAATTTCAAGTACCAAAAGTGTAAGAAGTTAAAAACATGCATTATGTAATTCAATTTGGGGACCAAAAGTGTATTTTACAAATGTAGTAAAATTTTAGAAAATTCTATCAGTATTTATCATTGAAATATAGATTTAGAAAATTTTACTATATTTTATAAATATAATTTTAGAAATATTTTGGTTTATTTTGTTATATTTGAAGACAAACCTTCTTATAATAATTTGCATATTTTTCAAGTATTAGATTCAAATTTTTAGCCAAATTTTAAAACCAAAAACAAGTTTTTCTAACCAATTTTAGACTTAGAATTTTTAGGCTTGAATTGCGCATATGCTGCCCGAACACTCACAAATATAAAAAGAAAATAGTAGTCCTTGAACGAGAAATTTTAGACCAATCATAAAACCAAAATTAATGACAAAATTACAAATAATTGAATATAAAACTAATTAAAAGATAACATGTATCCCTTATTGAAATCAAAAACATAAATTGGCTAATCATGATAATGTTAAATGTTTTTATCATGATGATTGGATCCAATTAATTGTTTCAGTTTAATTAAATATTATTATTTGAAGTTCAATTGTGCCAAAAAAAAAACTTAAATTTAACTTAAATACTAAATAATGCCCAAACCCATGTTAATTATAAGAAAAATTATTTTCTTACTTACATTTATTTAAGAAATCACATTTTATCTCTAATTCAAAATTCAAGAAATTGTGTTTTATCAATAAGATAACTCACATTAAAAAAAATCTAAGATATTCTTTTGTTATTTAAAAATGTATCCTTCGTAATATTGTAGATTTAAGAAAACACATTTTGCCCTATCTTTGTCATTACAAAAAACTATATTTTATCATATTAGGATTTCAAATCTAAATTTCCTATATAAATAAAGAATCTAATTCTTTAGTTTTCGTATATTTTTCCTTTTACTTCCTTTTAATTTAAATTTTGTTAACTCACTCTTCCTAATATTTTATTATTTTTTAAATGTTTTCTTCCATTTCAAATAGTAATTTCCCTCGTTAAAAATATTCAAATTTTCCATTAACATATAATAATTTACAATCTTTTTTTTTTTTTTTAATTTTATGTATATATTGATGTATGCAATAATTTTTATTTCCATCGTAAAAATTAAATAATTTATATTGCTCTTTAATTTTAAAATCTCGATTATCATTTTCTTTAATCATTTTTAGATTTATTTTTAAAATTTTTACATCGGTTTTCAATTTTTTTAATCTTTCTATCTAAAAGCTTAAGCGAGAGGGAAATTTAATATTATATCATCTAACACTTTCTTTGGACTTGAAATATATTAAAAGTCTAATTAACAAGTGTAAATGAATTTGAGAAAAACGCAGTGCAAGGACTTGAACACATGATCTCTTTAAACATACATACTGTGATACCATCTTAAATCATTGATAGGCTTAGAAGCTAGCTTGAGCTAAAGAGTGAAGGCAAATTTAATATGATATGATTTATCATTGTTGATTATACTAACAAACTAGTAAGTACTAAAGGTAGAAAGGATTATAAGTCTTTATCCTAACTATAGGTCAGTACACTCTTAGCATGCTTATCACATCCCGAAATAAAAAACGAGACATTATTAGCTCTAATAGAATTGTAAAAAGAGAGGTAGAGAAGAGTTCAAATTAGTTAGAAATGTATACAATGGAGAAGAGACTAAAGAAATCCTTCGAATTAAAAGTTATGGTAGGATGCACCATAATTACAAAATAGAGAAGATTTAGTAAACTATTGGCTAAAGAGATATATAATATACCTTCCCAAAGAAGAGAGGACTTGCCAAACATTTTGAAAGGTTCGCCCATTAGGCCTCCAACCAAAGACACCATAACAAGTCTCAAATCAAATTAAATTGCACCACATAATCAAGAAGTCTAGATGGCAACCAACATGTGAAGGAAAAATAGAAAAACTTTTATTTCAAAAGTGCATAGAGAATCTTAAAAGCTTTATAACTTCATTTTCTGTACCAATATATATTAAAGCACACATGCCATTTAGATTCTTATATTCTGAGCAGAATGTCATTTGGTTAAGTTGACTGAAATAATATTACAAATTATTTTGTGAAACTTTGTAAGAAATCAATAACACAAAATAACTCAATAAAAATTATAGTAAAAAAATTAATAATTCAACAATAAGATGATGTTATCGAGGCTATTAGACCAACAACTCACAACATGGGAGTACAAATAATGCAAAATGACACAAGAACAAAATTAAATTACATATTAAAAGAGTTTGAGAAAAACGAAGAGAGACAAAAAGTAAAAGTTAAGTCCGCAATAGGTTTGAATCAAAGAGCCTTTCGCAATTAACTATGGTCATAGTATCTACTAACTATGGAAGCAAAAGGCTTTGACATATTGAATGCCGAAATCCAGATAAGAAAAACAATAAATGAAGTAAAAATAAATTTATTAATTTAAAAAGTGAAAACCTATAAAACAAAGTAAAATAGCTTTCAACCATAAGTAGGAGATTGAAAAGCTCTAGAATGGAGAAACTCAAAAGTTCAAATTTTTAGATGAAGTTTTTTATCTCCTATCAAATGTGGAGTTATAATAAAGTAGTTATAGTTAGATGTGGCTCAAATAATTATCAAACGGCATCCTACTTAATTCACCAGCGACTTTAGTTTTCATATTATGTAACTCATTTTAAAAATATTTTTATCTTTTTTTATATGTAATATGAAAACTCAAATTTATAGGAGAGAGAAAACAATTTTATAACATTATAAAATTTATATCCATCAAGATTATGACCCGTGTGGATTGACATTCTAAGGAGATGTTTGAGGCTCAACGTGAGTTATAATGAACTATGTCTTATCATAGTTTTAGAGTGCTGTTCATTTTAGTTTGTATTATAACAATTTGTATGTTCATAGTTTAGATTATTACTATAGTTTTACTATAGTCTGAATTATAACTATAGGTTATTTTAGACTGTCTATATAATTTTTTTGTATCCTCATTCTTTATCATACAAATAATCAATTTTTAATTTTTTTTTCTTTTCTAGCCCGTTTTTTCTTTACCGTTACCATTATCTTGAAAAACAATCAAATTCTACCCTACATTTCTCTAACTAATTTGTTTAATAATTTGATATTTTAATTTTAGTGGTTTTTAAAATAAAATTTTCTAGACTGTCGCCATGTACCCGAGACGACGCGGAGCGGCCAACATCGTTAAAAAGGGTTTAATTTTAAAAACGAAAAAAGAGGAGTCGCCACCAATCTTTTTTACGGTGTGATTGGACACCGAAATAAAGTGAATCATTTTAAATAAAATAAAAACTGGTCTACGAAAAAATTAGAGTTGAGTTTGAGAGTCAGTTGTGTACGGGGAAGGTGTTAGCACCCCATAACACCCGTTTTAGAAAACGGTGGCCAAATTTAATGTCTTGAATAATTTATTTTTTTTAAAAGAACCATGTCTTATTTCATTACTCACCACTCCAATATTTGGAGTCATGATCCCATAAAATAAGTGGGATACACCCATTAATTAGACTATATTGGGGAAAAATTCCTCACCTTAAGAGAATGAGAAATTGTTACAATTTCTCAAATTCTATCATAGGCTAGTCTTCAAATAAAGGTTTTTTTTTAAAACATTGATTAAATATATTTTCTCTTGGGATCAAATCTCGGACTCCCTAAGATATTGATCCCTCACCTCAAGAATCTAGAAATAACGGACTCCCAGAAATTTCTAGATTCCTTCGTAGGATTTTTTTTATCGAAATCGGCGTGGTTATTATAAAAAAATGTAGATTAGGAAACCTTATGAAATATTTATTTAATTTTGAGTTTTAAAATAAATAATTTTAAAGCAAAAAAAAAATTCTAAATGGTTTAAAGAGAAAAAATTTTAAAAAAAAATTTCAAAATTAAATACAATTATGGTTAAAAGTATTTTAAAATTTTCAAGAAATTTTTAATGAAAAGTCAAATAGAAATAACAAATATACCACACAATAAATTAGGCAAATAATTTAGGATATCAATGTATAAATATATGTATTTAAAGTCATATACATAATAATTATCATTATGGTGGTAATGAGAATAAGTTAAAAAAAAAAGGAAAGATACCTAATAACGATAAATAAAATAAGAGAAAAAAAAATGAAAAAGGAACTAAAATGAAATAATAAATAAATAAATATGTAAAAAAAATTAAATAAATAAGTGAAGAAAAGAGGACATAGAAGTGATAGTAAGTTAAAAGAGATAAAAAAATTATGAAAGGAAATAATGATAATGGTATAAGAATAAAAATAGCAAAAAGTTTTTAAAAAAAATCATAAATATAAAAAAAACTAAATAAATAAATAAATAAAGTTATATATAAAAAATAAAAAAACAAACAGAAGGTTAAATATATATATATATATATATATATATATATATATATATATAATTATAATTATAATAATAATGATAATAATAGAAATTTTTTGTTTATAACTTTTTCTTTTTCTCTATTGTTTTAGAAGAGAGAAGAAAAATGTTAAAAGACCTTTTTTTTAGCATGATGATAAAAAGGTAGTAAAAATGAAAAAAAAAATTCTTATACATTTTTTTCTTTCTCTCTTCATTTGAAAAGAGAAGAACAAAAATAAGGATTCAATCCCGAAGAAAATTACTTGTTGTATGAGGTGCGGATCATTGGGAGTAAACCCTACCTAATGCAACCTCCAACTAAGTTTTTCCTTCCTTATGAGATTAGAATTAGGGTAAGAAAAAAGACTATATGAAGATAAAAATAAAAACAATAAAGCGAAAAAGCTAATGACCCATCTTTGCAAAGGAATACATTTCTTCAAATTCTCTCTAAACACTTTTTTTCCGTAGAGATTCTCTCTAAAACAATTTTTTTCCTCAAGAATTTCTCTAAAACAATTTCTTCTCCCCCCATATTGAAAGATTTTGTCCAAAATAAATTTTTTGCTTTTTTCCTAAAGTGATAAAGATAAATCAAATATGGTATTAAAAGAATTTTGTATAAAATAAATTATTTTGCTTTTCCTAATATGATAAATCAAAAAAGATTCTGTATAAATAAATTAATTTGTTTTTTTTTCCTAAAGTGATAAGTCAAAAAAATGATTTGAATTTTTTTAAATAATAGATATTCTCATTAATGACTTTATTTTCCATTTTAATAAAAAGATAAGAAAAAACATTAGGTTTCATATTATTACAAAAAGATTTTACCTTTTTCTTTTTTTAACAAAATAAATTAATGAAATATCTTAACCGTTGTTACAATTAATAATTTAAAGAATAATAAAAAAATGTAGGATAAAATTAGGTGGCTACATAGACTTTTTGTAGTTTAAACTAATTTGAAAAAGATCGTGATATTTTTTATCATAATATGCTAATTTCAAATTGAATAAACTAGTATTTTAATCTTGAATTCAATTATAGAAAAACTAGATTTTTAAATCAAATTATATTTGAAAAATAAAAAATTGAGGAATTTTTAAATATAGCAAAAAGAAAAAAAAACCGAAACTACTTGTAAAATGTATCCTATTCTTAACTTTGGGTAAAAAGAAAAAAATGAAACTTTTAAAGATGAGAAAAAAGTTATTAGTCATCTTTGGGAGAATATTATCTAACTTGTTGCCTTTTTGGATTACTAGATCCAAACTTTTTTGTAATTATGATATATCATGTATCTCTCGATTGTAAAGTTTTTCTTTAGCCTCTCTTTCTTGAGTGTAATCAACTAATTGTTAAACTCCTCTCTAGCTCTTCACTATCAACATATTTCATTCATAATGCAATGCTTTTGAACCAAGGCATGATGATGGCGGTAAAGATGTGTCGACTTAATTGAGATATTTGGGTGCATCTACCGATCGTCCCCTCCACCTATTGTTATAATTTGTCCAAAAAAAAATATAACCGAATAAGAATTTCAACTACTTATTAAAACTAAATTTTTCTGAAGGCAACGTTTAATAAGTTTGGAAATTAACAATTGTATAAGTTTCATGGCTTAATTTTTACTTGATAATTATTTGAATGTGTAATTGCAATTATTACCATATTTTAGAATAGTGTTTAACATTTACTCTTATTTATAAAAAACATTGATCTTTGAACTAAATGATTTTATAAATTAAATTTAGTTAAAGAATAACATATCTCATACCTTAATCCATGAACGAGGAATTGATTCTCTCACTTAACCTTCTTTAAAACTTAATTAGATTTTTTTATGGAAAAGAATGAACTACTTAATGAGCCAGTAACATAACTAATCCTAAGGTTCTATTTACAGACACCACCCATTTTAACTAATACATTATCGTTTAACCTAAAGAACCTATAAAATGGTAGACCCGAAAGAGATAAATAACATATAATGCAATTGTGCGACATTAATAATAATATTATATTTAAAATAAATCTAACAGATTTTTCTCGTAAATGAGACAAAGATATGATGAGAGTGCTAAAGAGATGATAGTCAACTTGAATCTTAATATAAAAATAAACAAATAGATTTATGAGTAAAAATTGATTTGTTTCCTATTTTGAAATTAAAGAAATATAAAAGTTGTTTTTCTTTTTGAATAAATAAGATGAGTATCTGTTGCACATGATGTATAGTTATTCAAAGTTTGAAAGTATATTATTCAAATTCAAAGGTTGCCATCAGTTTTGTTTTTTCTTTGAAAAATAAAGAGAGATTGAGCATTTATGGAACAATTCATTATTGTTCTCACCATAATAATTGAAAAAATCCAAAATTTCGAGTCAAAAAAAGATCCACACTCAAAAGTAGAACTACAAAATTCAATCACGACCACCCCATTACAAAACATATAATTTTGTTATCATATATATATTTAAAGAATATAGTAAATTTAACACATACACTCATACTCTACACATTATCTTTGGATTCTCTTTGGTTTAACTTTTTATATAACACATTCTTGTTTTCTTCCTACTATTTTTTTCTTCTCTCTTTTGGATAATAAATCAATTATATATGCTTTATTACAAATCACAAAACAGTTCCTCTTTTCTTTTAAAAGGAAACAAGATATTTAGGCTAGTATCAAAAACCCATAAAGGAAGTTGATAGGGCTACCAAACATCATGCAAATATTATTAGTAAGAAGTCAAGGTACGTACGGGACTGTTTTGGAGCCCTAAGAGGAAAATTAGTCTAGTAAAGTTTTGAAGTTTAAAGCTATAACGCTAGGCTTATCATCTTTGAAGAGCACTAGTAAGTTACAAGAATTTTTCCATAAGTTTTAAAATGTTTTTTTTAATGTTGTTGAAGATTCTGTTATTTCTTCTCTCAAGCCAAATGGTCCAAAGAATAGCGACCCCATGTTGAAGGTGATGACATTTTTCTTGCTAGTTGGCTTAATTTGGCAGAGAGAAAGACAAATTATTTTCGACAATATTATGACCAATCTGTGCTTGAAACGTGCTCCAAACTTCTTTGGCTAATTTGCAATAATGACAAACAGGCGAACACACCAATTTGAATTGAAGCCAATGTTTAGCATCTTTTTATAGAACATCCAAAGTGTTTATACCCTTTTGACTAATGGACGAAATGAACAACTTACGTCTCTTTGTAGCTACGGATTTTCATAAATTAATGTACAGTTACGTTGTTCATCAACAATATATGCCATTGGCTGTTGAAAAAAGCTTATTTCCATATTCAAATTCTAGAGAGGGTTGGTTATTCCCTTATTTGGACAAGGGAAGGGAAGTGAGGCTTGCTTTGCTTATCTCGACCCTGCTTATCTTTTAATTTTGTACATTCTAAGTACCAAATTATTCTTTAACAAAGTTTAATTATACACGCAAAGGCAACATTTCATCTTTTAAAAAGTTAGAAATAGTAAGTTGAATTATTTAATAAACTCTTTTATGTAGTGCATGTGCCCTTTTTAAATCTATTTAGTCTAAGAAATCATCTCTCACATATTTTTACAAAATGAAATTATTTGTATTCTATCAAATCCTGTACATGAATTCAAAATTTAATTACTACTATTTTAAACAAAGTACAACTTTTGTTCTCATTTTGTTTCTTGCCAAAGTCCAAAATTAAGAAAATGAGTAGGGGAAAAAAAAAATAGTGTCCTCTCTCCTCTACTGAGAGAACTACATGATAGATAGTTAAAAGTGCAGAAATTTTATATAAAGTTATAAATGATGTATTTATAGAAAAAAAATCAATTGCAGTATAAAATGATCTTTGTCTAATCCTAATAAATTAATAGATCAAATTAGATACATATACTTTATTAATTCTTTAATTTTAACATATTTCTTTAGGTACAAATTCACCACATAAAATGAAAAATAAAATGGAGAAATGAAATCCCAGATTGATCATAGCATATTTATTTTTCTATATATATATATATATATACATATTAAACAAATGGTAAAGTACCATTCTATTATCTGTACTATATTAGAAAGTGAGGATAGATGAAACCTTTTTTTGGACTTCTATATCTTTCAAAATTCAAACTAATTACCAAATAATCCTTTTTCAAGGTTTTGTTTACTTCAAAATTTAAGTATTTTTTTTTAATCTTTTTGAGCATCATTCATTGCGTATATAGTTGTTAAATTGCATCAAATATGCACAAATGTGACTTTCCATTGTGTTAATTATTGACTATCTAAATTTCTCATGAATTACAAAGTACTTAATGACTATATTTACTTATAACTATATAAAAAGCTATCATCTACCCTTTTTTCCACAAACAATTCAATATCTCTTCTTCTTCTTAATTAGTTTGTTTTATTTGTCCTTTCAAGTCTCTATTTATTTATTTATTTTTTTCATGTTTCTACTATTTTTTTGAGAGAAGAAGACACTTCCATAAAATATATGCACTCAAATATAGGTATAAATTATTCATATTACATATCTTGTTAGAATTTTTTCTATTACATGTTTTTCTTTTTCTCTACCTGTTCAAATTCTTTCAATTTTCAAGAAAAAATCCTACTAATTAGGTGTGTTTGGTGGAGTGTAAACAATGGGGAAAAAATAAAATCTAATAACAAGAAAAATGTTGAAAATCTGATAACATAGAAAAAATGTTGAAGGTGATCAGAAGTTTTACATACTTATTTTAAAAATAATTATTTTACATTAATTATATTTAATCAAGAAATTTCAAAAGTCACATGAATCTCAAAATAATTAGATTATGACATTCAAAATAATTAGAAAATCCTTTATATGTATCAAAAATAATAACCAAAATTAGTTACATCAATATTATATTCTTCAAATATAAAAAAAAAAAAAAATTAAAGAATTGTTATAAATAACATACATAATAAAATTATTTACAAAATATAACAAAATTTTCAAATAGATTATAAAAAGTTTGATAAATTTTAAAATATTTTTTAAATAGTTTCAATATTTTATTATTATCAAAAATATCTCTGTAAAATTTTACCAATTTAATAATATCTTTAAATAAAAATAACTAATATTTTTATTAATGTAATAATATATGATCTAAATTATTAAAAAAAAACACATTTCACAAAAAAATAAAAAGAAAAGTACACGTGCATTTGCACGTGATAGAAACACTAGATATATATATATATATATATATATATATATATATATATATATGTAAGCATACATGCATCTGTGTACACACCACATACCATAAATGTTCATTTAATTATTTATTTTAACAACAAATGAATCCAATCATGAAACTCCTTGAAACAAAAATCAATCATGAACTTCTTTTTAATTAAGTATTTAAAAGAAAATTTTAACTTTTCTAAAAGCTAGTTTATTAATTTTAAATATATATATATAACTTTTGTTATTAAAAAAATATAAATTTGGTGGTAGTTGTAATTATAACAATGGGATCCCTCAACTTGTAAATGCATTAAAATTGGACCCTCAAACTTACAATAATAATAAAAATTGGACCCAAAAACAATAAAATTAAATCCTCAAATTCATACAATCAACTCAACTTAGATAATTATATGTAAGTTTATGAGTCCAATTTTAAATATTAGATAAATTTGAGAGTTCAATTTTTAATTTTGCAAATTTAAGGGTATGATTGCAACTATAACCATACTTCAGGGGTAGTTTTTGTAATGTGTTGAAAGAATTATTGCATCGTTTGATATATAAATCAGTATAAATGTGTATTGACGTTATTATTAGGAACTTCTCATGAATAGAAAAAAATTAAATTGAAACTATTTACAAAATTTAGGAAAAAAAATTGTTAGAAAGAATTTGATAAATTTTATTATATTTTGTAAATAGTTTTATTTTTTTTTTTTTTTGCTATATTTGCATTATTTGTCTTTTATCCTCTCCTCCTCGTCTATGTTGGTTTATTCTTAGTCTTAGGAGTGTCTCATACATATATGGTACTTCCAACACGTTTGAAGACCTAATGGATTTATATATAGGGGCGTTTGAAAAAATAGCAAAAAAAAAATATATGATAATACATTTGCATAAGTTTGTAGTCTAAACTGAATGAATAATAGCTTGAGAAATTAATTACTAATTCATTTAATTATGGATTCATTCAATCTTTTTTCAATAATTACTTTTAGATAGGGGGTTGGGAGATTCGAACCAACAACTTTGTAGTCGAAACATATAGATATTTGTAGAGCTATATCTATTTTAGCTTTACAATAAGTCTTGAAGTACTCTTAGAGTAGTTGATCTAAATTTAATCTCAATAAAAAAAAGAAATAATGAATTTTGTTATTTTAAGGAGATACCTAGATCTTAAAATTTTTGAAAAGGAAAATACTCCATGATGAATTATGAAAAAAAGATTGAAGATGACACACCTTAAAAAGAGGGGGAGAGATGATATCTCCTAAAAATACAATAAATAAATAAATATATATATATATATATATATATATATAATATGGTATCGAACCCATAAACTCAAATATACATTCAGTCTAAAAAAAAAAAAACAAAATGGGTATGCTATACAAAAAATGGTGAACCCAAAACACACAATCCTATTCATTTTGTTGCAAAAGTGAAACAAGAAGCCCAATCTCAAAGCAATTTGAGCTTCTACAACATTTGAGTTTGGTTGTATATATATCTTTGAAAAAGAAAAATATTCACATTTTGTTTCTCAATATTTACACCAACTTTTTTTTGTTATTTTGTAATTCTTCCAACATTTGATTGTATTGATCTATATGCTTCTTTATATGAAAAAACAGTAACAATATCCTAGCTCTTAGAAGATCAAAAACAGAGAAACTATTATTATACATATAGCCTCAAGTTACACAAATACAAAAGTTAGAAAAAAACATATTTTCGTTGAAATAAAAATATATATATTATATAAGAGGTCATCATACAAAAGCACAGTTATACGAGTTGTTTTAGATATATAAAAATTCTTCAATTTAATTTTTCTCCTCTTTTGCAACATCGAGTGCGAGAAAATCTTGACTCGATTGAACCGTTGTTGTCGTCTTCATTTGTTGCTCACAAGGTGTTATTTTATCGCATTCAGATTTAAGAACTGGAGGTTGATCTCGGGTTTTCCCCCATAAAACCATGTACAAGCCACATATTATGATCACTACTCCAATCATCCTGCATCATGCATGGTCATTAGTAATTGGTTTTAACTTTTAATTAATTAATTTTCCCTATTTGGGAATAACTAAGAATGTTATTTTTCGTACCTTCCCAAAAACATAATCTCAGACAAGATGAAGAAGCTCATGATTGCAACAAGAACCATGGCTAGAGGATTGAATGCAGAGAAAAAAACTGGCCCTTTTGTTTGCATTACCACTCCTTGAATATAATACGTTACCCCTGAACATATTACTCCCTGCAACAATATAACCAAAGATTAACATATGCGCCAAGATATATATACGTTATTTGATAGGGCAGAAACCATCAATAAGCAAAGAATGAGAAGAAAAGAAAATGATCATGGACTTCACTATAGTGTGTACTGTTAATTAACTACATTCATAAGTAGAGGAGGAAACAATAGAGCGCAAAATACAAAGATAAATGTACAGGTTTAATGTTGAAGGGTTCATATATACCATCTCTACTTAGTTTTAAAGCACCAAATAGCAGATTTAAGGCATTTCAAGATCAATACGTAGTTTGAGATATCCATACTAATTTGGTAGGTCTTCTGTATTTAGAAAAAGAAGTGGTTTTTGTTTTTAAAAATTTATTTTCTTTCCTTTTCTTGTTTTCAAATTTTTACTTGATTTTTGAAGACATGGGTAAAAGATATAAAAGCAAAAAAAGTTAAAAGGTGAAATAGGTCCTTGTAAGCTTGATTTTCAAAAAATCAGAAAGAAAAGCGAAAACGACCATGGGACCTAAAAATTTGAATTATTTTATTCTAAAATGAGAAAACATGGGGTCCCCTTAATTTCTTTATTTACAATCAATATATCAGTAAAATTGAAAACTGGAAATCAAAATCGTTTTTATAGTAACATTGTGTTAATTGCACTTTCAAAGGATAGATATACTTACAGAATAAACCACAGCTAGAAGCTGTCTATCAAAGTGCAAAGCCCAAGCAGAAGGGTTCCCTCTCTCAATGACTAAAGCCACCCCAGAACCTCCAATGGTGCCCACCAAGCATATCAATGCCGTAAGCGACAGTTCGGCAGGGTACTCTTTCAATGTAATCGCCTAATTACGCCACCCATATCGACTTATTAAATTTAGCATAGCATCTAATCTAGATAATAATTATTCCCATTATTGAAAAAAAGAAAAAGAAGAGTTTCTTTTTCAATTTATTTATATATATACCTGAAGAGTGATGAAAGCTGCCCAACAAATGCAGCCAGTTGTAAGCATGAGGAAGCCAATGATTTGATTTTGGTGATCTGTAGAAGCAGCTGATGATGAAGAAGAAGAAGCTGAGGGGTGATTTGGTAGTTTCGACCATGGTAGATGCAACATTGGACCTTTTATGAATGTCATAATCATGGCTCCTCCTACTGTTACTATTGTTCCTAAGATTTTTGCTTGGCTTCCCCTTTTCATAATATTCACTTTCTCGAGCCTGTCTCATTATATAAAAAAATATATATTCATACATATATAAACCATGTATTATGAATCATTCTTCTTCTTAGTGAAAAATGTGTTTAATTTGTACTCCAACTTAACGATCACTATATATAATAGAAGAATATTTTTTATGGATTTGAATCTCACGCTCTCTAGTTATTTTGATTTTGATGCTATATTTAACAAAACAAAGAAGAAAAAGATATAGATTACAATTTGTAGGGACTTCAAATGAAATACTAAGCTAAGATTGGTTCTAAAGTAAAATATAATAATAATAATAATAATTAAATATAAAAGGAAAAAAAAAAAGTTAAAAATGCACCACATGCTTGGACTCTTACTCATCGTTTAATATTTGAACAAGACATTTTTTTTAGAAATACTCGTATATAACTTATATTGTATAACTTTATAATATAAAGTTTAATCCCTAAATACCTTTTCTTTTAGAAAATGCTTGATAGGTTCATAATTTTTGTTTTTTTTATTGTATACTAGGTTTGTGTTCATTAAACTAATTTTAGGTTGATTAAGTTCCTTAATGAACTTTTTTATGTGTCTGGTTGATTTTTAGATTTAATTTTTTAAAAATTTTGTAGTTTATCATCTTTGACCTATCAAATAAAATTAAAAATTTTAAGTCTCGTTCATTGGATATAAAATAGTTGTGTTTGATAATCAATTATCAATAATTTTTTTAAAAAAATGAATCTTACATTTTAGTAACCTATTAAAAACCTATTTGAATTCTAATATTTGAAACTAAAAATGGACCGTACTTAATTATTTTCTCTCTAAAAAAACAAAAACTCAAGTAGATTCTGTTTCTTATAATTAAACAAAAAAACCAAAAACAAACATGTACAACAATGAACGGAAAATAAACTTTTAGCATGGGAAATTTTCATTATTATAGCTAAAAAAAGCTAACATGCATATGTGTCAATTTTTCAATTCTATAAAATAATATTTTTTAATTTTAAAATATAAAATATATGTATCAAAAGTGTATTTCTAAAAAATTAATATAAAAAGTTGACAAAGAGTGTCCCAAAATAGTACCTTAATACTAATTTAAATATACAAAATAATTGGCATCACTAAGGCATTATTGGGTATGATGAAGGTGTGAGTCCATTTGAATTGGATAGAATGGACTAGAGAAAAAAATAGTTTTTTTTTTTTAAAAAAAAATCATTTCTATTTAAATACTTTTAATAAAAATTGATCAAAATAAATTTTAAAATTATTTCAATATCTATTTCTATTGTTCACCAAAACACTTCCATTCTTTTCAAAATTAAATACTTCAAAAATTAAACCACACACTCTCAACTTAATTGAAATGTTCCAATGCACCTCTTGGCTCATCTCTCACCTTTAGCATCTTGTTTAAAACAAAAGGTACTTTAATACAACATTGGGGAGACTACAACCCAAAGGGGTTAGAAAAGCTTTTATGCAGCAAATGTGTGTTTTCAAAAACTCTTTGTCACTGTCAAATTAAAACGTATTTATTTAATCTTTGTAGAAAAGATGAAAGGAAAGTTTAGATATATATAGTGAAATTACCTGCAAGCCCAAGCCATGAGGAAAACAAAAGCTGGCAAAACATTGCACATGGCAGCTGCAAAGGTTGCTGTTGTATACTTCATACCCGTATAGAACAAGTTTTGATCAATCACTGGCCTACAATTCATATATAATCGTGTTTAAGAATATGAATAAACAAAGTGATTTAGGTTGTAACTTAAAACTTTATATTAGTTCAAAATTAGAAGTAGTGAAATGAAATTGTCACACATTAAATTAATTAAGCTTTTCTTACTCTAAGAATCCCAGCAACAAAATTTTGAACAACAATGAAAAGGTCATCTTTGTCCTTGCCTTCCTGCATGCAAAAACACTCAACCTTTTCGTAGAGATAGAGAGAGAGAGAGAGAAAAATTATTCATTGTTTGTTGACTTCTTTTTTTTTAACCATTAAATTTGAACCTAACAAATTATTAAACGAAAAAACAAGTACTAACAAATAAATTAATAGTTTGGTTAAGATAATTGGACACTTGTTAATAACCACTCAAATGTTCCACTTTGATACATAAATCACAGTGCAGTGTCATACTAGCAAAACTCAACCTACACCACACATCTACATATATTTAAAAAACAATAATAATTTTCTAATAATACATTTAAAGAACTAAATTCAAAATTAAAACCTACTAATTGTAAGTTGCACTCATCTTCATGTTTTTAGTTATATATATGTGTGTGTTTTTTTTTATCTTATGGTTTGGAGATGTAGTTTTAGGATGTAGCAAGTATGGTCAGACCAAAATTCTTTCAATGTTTGTTTGGACTGATTTTTCAAAATATTTTTAAAACAATTTTGTAGCATTTAAGAAAGTCGATTCAATTGTTTGTCCTTAACAAGTAATCCAAACAATAGAAATCAAGGAAAATGAAGGAATGAATAAGAAAAGACGACCTTTCAAAGATAATGGCGAAAGGAGCAATGACAAGAGTAGCAGCAACTTGACGATAAGCCACAAAAACATGTTGGCTCATTCCTTTATCCAAAGCTGATTTCGTAAGAATCGTCATTCCAGCGTAACCAAATTGCACGAAAATCACTCCGAAATATGGCTTTGCAGAACGCATAAACCTTACAAAAGACTCCATTTCTTATACTACACCTTCAATATCTCTTCTTCTCTCTCGCTCTATGGATATATACCAATACGTACACACACCATGGAGAAGCTAGGCCTCAAATATAATGTGGTTTTATAGAAGTGTTTTTGATAGAAGAATAATAATATAAGGCAAAATCTAGGGACTCCACTAAAAGGCAGCTTATGAAAGCTGAGAGAAGAGAAGAAGGGGATTTGTTAAAGAATCATCAAAATCATTAATGCACACTCAAAAACATAGAGAGTTAAAAGAGAAGATGGTTTCCACATGTGTAAAGTTAAGTGCCACCAATTTTGCCTTTGTTTCTATTTTCTTTGTGCTGACGAAGGGATAGATATATATTGTGAGTGCGCTGAAATTGAAGTGCAATAAACATTATCTAAGGTTTTACATTTATATATACTATAATTTTATAAGGCTACAAATATCTAAATTCGAAATGAACAAAAAAAAAATTGTTCTATGTAGAATCGAATATCCTGTTCGATGTTTATAACTATTGTAATTAATGTATATGTATGCAAATATGCATATGTGTTTGTTAGATTGTGGTGATTTCTGTGAATGTAATTCTTTTTCATTGATATAAGATGGCAACGAGTCCATATATTGATAGAATAATAGTGAATAGTGAGTGGGTGTGCTACTGAGTTTGGTTGGCTTATTTTATTAAAAATAAAATTGGAGCTTAATTTCCTATACGGTTAATATTATTTATTAATAAAGATAAATAGTTGACTTTGGAGATTCAATTGGTTAATATCTATTAATAAATATATGGTTAATATTTATTAATAAAGATATATAATTGGCATTCGAGATTTGGTTGTTAGCTAGGGTTGGGTTAATATTTATCAATAAATATATGGGTAATATTTATTAATAAAGATACGTTGGCTTTGGTTATTTAAGCAAAAACAAAGAAATACAATGTGTTGCATGTGTACCGTGTGGTAGATTTACATTTGTGGAGACAGAAGTGTAGTAGTACGTGCAACAAAATTATGTATTGAGAAAGTCTTTTACGAAGTATTCAATTTGTGTGGTGTGTGGTGTTGAACACTTTGTTTGTGGCAGCATTGTGAGGTACTTATTTAAGAAAATTTGTGCAAGTTAGAGGAAGCCTAACATTAAATATTATTCTGAGGAGTCTCCCCTTAGGAAACTGTACATTGAGACGCAACAGTGAAGCATATGATCTAAGGGAAGTCGAGTTCAAATTCCTTTGTTCACACATCAAGTAGTTTAGGAGAAGCCTAAATGTTTATCTTATAAAAGTCATATGATTCAATATAGTTGATTCTTCATAAACTATGTACTTGTGATCCTTTTCAATATTTATAAATTATATTTTTAATCGTACTAAAGACTCCATCATATGTAGATATCGTGTCATCGAACTAGGTTACCAACGTGCTAGTGTTCTATTCTCTCTTCTTTTTTTTTTTTTTTTTTTTTTTTTTGTATTGTTACTCCAATTATTAACTTGAGCATTAATTTAAGCCGTCAAGTAATTAATTGTGACTTAACTTATTTTTCTTGGTATTTTGGGAATTTTTTTTATTCCATGATTTGTAATTTTCTTTTTAAAATTGAGGGGCTTCTTTTATATATGTAGGTCAGCTAGGTGGGTATTTAGAGAAAAAAGAAAATTATATATAATTAAATTTAGGGGCTTCTAGCTTTTATATCAAACCTTATTCACGGTTTGTCATATATACAAGAAACATTTAATTAAAAATTAGGTGTGTGAGAGTTAATAAAATAAAATAATATATCATTTAAAGTAAGGTTAATGGTCGAATTGAAATAGGCAAAGATGAAAAAGTGATCAATACTTATTTGGTTAACTATGAAGATCGACGTATAGGGTTGGTCAATAATTCATAAGCTAATTTGGCTAAATATCTAGATCTGACTTGTAGGGTCAACCTTTAAATTAGAAATTTATTTGGCTAAGTATGGAGATTGACCTATAGAGTTGACCAACCCATAAGGTCAGCTATCAAACTCTATTACATTCATTTTGCTTTGCGTATATGGAGACCAATTCTTAGAATCGGCCATAAAGTTGCTATAATATCTTAGTGTGGAGAGGTTGACTCATTGGGATACCGTAGAGCGGGAGGAGGTCAACCCTATGAAAGTAAAATTTTGTTCCTAAGTGTTGTACTTATGCACATGTTTGAGTCTCTAGGATAATAAATCTAGCTATCCATAATGATTAAGTATCAGTTTGATTAATGACTTGAAATATTAATTAGTGAACGACTATTACAAGACTTCTTTCTATATAATTCGAGAGAGCTCATAATATTTGAGGTATGCTGAAATAGTAATATGTTTATACTCTCTAGCTCTCTAAATGAATATTGACTTGTGTCAGTGGCCAAGCACCAACGTACAAGTTTTCCTCTATTTCGTAAAGCGGTCGTTCAATTACTCTCGTGGAAATTATAAATTTACCGTCGGTACAAAATTTTGGTATCAAACATATACCATTTAGACTTTGTTTTATAACCCTTTTGATTCTTGGTTTTATCTATCTTGGTAATTTAATTAGCTTAAAACAATTATTCCACCTATAGACTTCTCATTAGCCTTTCTATCACTTTCTTTGTCATGTGGTAAATTATTCTCTTTTAAAAAAATATTTTGATTCTTTTTATGTAAGAAATGAGAAGTGATGCAAAAAAAAGAATGCATACTAAGATGAATTCAAGTATTACCTTTTTTTAAATCCAAATCAAGTTTTGAAAAAAGAAAAAAAAAATTGCACCCCTGTCCTTTGCCAACAATTTTCATTTCTTCTGTATGCATTGAAATTTATGCCTATATATTTCTGTCTATGATTTTTATAGTCTCGAAAAAAAATATTTAGATTTAGTTTTTTACTGTTGTAACTTTTAAAATAATTGTAGTTAAAAGTGTCCATGAATTAAAAACGATAATATTTGATAAATTTCAACTTTAGAAGTGAACAAGTGGATTACATTGTTTGTTAAATACCAAATTATTGTGTTTTAGGTATAATAATCGAAAAATAGATACTATTAAAATTTACATTATATTTTGTTGCAATTTAATAATTTATCAAATGGCCAGTGGTCTAAACAATACTATGTTTTGTTCACTCTACACTTCATTGTTAGGTATTAGGGAAAATAGCTTTAATTTTCTTAATATGGTATGACTAAAAATAAAATAGTTACATTCCACACTTAAGAAAATTTATGAGATGAATAATTTTGGTTATGGAGAAATATATTGTATATATAACAAATCTTAATTTTGAATAAAAGAAATTGATTTTATCATAATCTAAAAGTTAGGAAAACTAATTTTGAAGATGATGTGAGATGAATGTGTGTTTGAAAAGTGATCTTAATAGATTTGCTGTCCCTTTTTTTCTATCAACCACAAAAGAGAAAAGAAGGGTTTAAGTGTTTTTTTCTCTAATCACTTCTATCAACACTTTCGAAATCAACTTCTAATTTACCCCCTCAATTCCTAGACAAATTTCTAAAAACAAAATACAGAAAGCAAAAAAAAAAAAAAAAAAAAAAAAAATGTTTACTGTGAGTTTGTGCCTATTTTTGTTGTGAAAAAGTTGATTAGAAATTTTGACTCATAAATATTTGTCTCACTTTAAATTTTGCTTTTGTTTTCTTTGATAAAAGCATTCTTTCCTCTTTTCTTTCTTCTTTATATTTTAATTTCTTTTTCTTCTCCTCTCTCTTTTTTTAGGTTGTTTTTAAAATGTTTAGTTAGTTAATTTTATATTTAATAGATCTATGATTTCTAAAACTAAAAAAAAAGACAATTAGTAAGTGGCATATCTTATATACATTTTTTTTCTTAAATTTGAGATACTTCTTAAACTCGAGTCGGGATTTAGATGACTTACTTTACCATTTTTCCCCTTCATCTTTATAATTATTTTGACTTATTATATGATATTTAAAGTATATATCAACTCAGTTCTTAATTACCATTTTGTTAAATCTCTCAAAATATATTTAGGGTTATATCTATTTATATGATGCTTTCTCAACCCATCAACCTTTTGTTTAGATGGATGACATGTTTCTTTTTTAAGTGATAAAAAGTGAAAGAAATAAACATTTTTCTAAATTAGAGAAAAAAAAACGATAGAAAGTACTTAACATCTATCCCCATGAAAGACATTTTATGAAATTTTACCAAAATTAGATGGACATTAAAAGTTTCAAAATTATTTATGTACCAAATCAAGATAAAAGCACAAACCAAGGCTAAAATGGTAATTTCATGTATTGTAAAATATTAATTGCATCATTGAATTAATACGTGGATGGAAAAAAATCCAACCTTAAAATATGATCATAAATTAATTAATAATATTTTATATTCTACATAATACATAATGGGTAACTACATAATTTATGATTTAGAGAAATATTACCTCAAACATATATTTTGAACAATAGTATAAATTATTTAGATCCAATTTATGATATGTGCTGCTACCACACACATAACATGAATTTATGGGTAATTATAAAAGGTAGAAATTTTTAGAATAAGTATGTAGCAATATTTTTAAAAAAATTGCAAATATAGCAAAGTCTATTAGTGATAGACTTCTATCGTTGATAGACCCTTATGATTTATCGACC
Organism: Cucumis melo; assembly: GCF_025177605.1. NCBI lineage: Eukaryota > Viridiplantae > Streptophyta > Magnoliopsida > Cucurbitales > Cucurbitaceae > Cucumis > Cucumis melo. The sequence continues at coordinate 6,352,192 of NC_066866.1, forward strand.
AACATTTGCTACATGGTCTATTAGTGATAGACTCCTATCATTGATAGATTTTGACAGATTTTGCTATATTTGCAATTTTTTTAAAATATTGCTATATACTTAATTATTTGAATATAATTGCTACATTTACAACTATCCCTAAATTTATATGTTAACGTATGATTGTGGCCAAGGTGACCTTGCTTAGGTTTCAAAAACCATCTATATGAGTGTTATAGTAATGTGTTTGCAAACTTTGCTAACACGTCCCTTATGCATTTTGATCGTTTTTTTTTTCATATAAACGGAATTGGGGAATTTGGACCTGGACCTCTCTTGGTCCTGATCGATATATATTGTTATCAGTTGAACTAAACTCTTGTTGGTCTTTTGATCATTGTTCATTGTGACTTTATTTTCATTGAATTGTTAGCTATGTGTGTTTGGTTTAACTGTTCAAGTGTTTAATTTTGAAAAACAAATCATTTGAAAAAGAAAAAATGTTGAAAATGTTTAGTAACCACTCAAAATAGCTTTTGAAACATTTTTAATGAAAAGAATTGAAATAACCAAAGACTTTTTTTTCTCTAAGCAACTCAAACAAATTATTAATTTTAAATTTATGTAGACCACTGGTTGACCTAAAAGCTTAAATTTGTGGGTGAAGTGGATTTATAACACCCCTCGCTTGAAACTTGAAATATGTGAAAGCCCAACAATATTAAATTGGAGAAGTAAATATAGACTTGAACACATGACCTCCTTGAGCCACTTGATATACCATCTTAAATCACAGATTAACCAAAGATCTTAAGTTGATGAGCAAATATTGAAAACACAATGTTAACCCGGAGGATTGTGTTTGCACCAAAAACCTATTGACAAAGTAAATAGCATAAGCAACAGTAATAAAAGGCATAACACAACCAAGTTAGTAACCTAGTTTGGTGTAACCACACCTACATAGAAGACCTTGATGTCACGCCCTAAAAATAGACCCACAAAATTTTTCGAAATTAAGGCTCCTTAGCATTGCCTAAGGGGAGCCAACCGAGTCCCACAAAGTCCAAAGACCTTAAGAAATTAAGCAAAGACACGCAAGGGTCATGACACAGTCGTTGGAGCCCACGGACGCATGAGCGGCAGCCAAGCGTGCGCGGCCCTAGCATGGCATGGGCGCGCGCCCGACACAGTGTGCGCACGCACAAGAGACGGGCAGATGCGCGCGGCATCCGCGCACGCGCAACGGACAGCGCGCATGGCAGACGCGCGCGCGCCTGACGGTGCGCGCCGAGAAAACTCGAGACGCCCCTGGAAAATTCTGGAACTTTCGATGACGGACGTTCGGCACTGTTACGAGCAGAACGCGCGCGCGCGCCTGATGGACGTGACGGAGACCCGCGCGCGCGCTCCAGGCCCTTCCGGACACGTCCAGACGCCTCTGGAAGTTTCTATGTCGGTTGTGAACAGTGTCATGTCGGTGACTGCCTGTCATGAAAAACCCAGAATTCTCTAGAACGATTTTGCCGACCTATTAGGTCGGTTTAGAGGGCCCAATGTCGGTCATGTACTACTATAAATACCCCTAAGGGGTCCCATTTGTAAAGCATCCAAGAAATCCTCAAGCATCCTTAAGTAATACACTTGCATTCTCAATTTTCTCAATCTTTCTCTACTCTTTGCCTACTTTTCCTTTCTTTAAAGCCCCTTTTCCCTTTTAGCAAGTCTTCCAACAAACTCTAAGGCTTACATTGGTGTTTCTATCACCATTGTGCCGCACGTTGGTTAAGTGTTAAAAATAACCACGTGACAGTTGGTATCAGAGCCAAGGTTTAAACGGAAGTACCTTTGTGTTCTTGCTAGCATAATGTCGGCTGAAGAAGGGCATACTTAACCTGTTGAGCAGGTCATTGAAGGGCCTGTTACTCGGGGAAGAAAAGAGCAACATTCTCCTACTCGACGCTCGAAATCAAAAGGTTCTGCAGTAAGGGAGCATGTCGACACTCCCCTTACCAACCTTGAGCAAGGTATGGAGGATGTTCAGCTCGCGGTTGGTAGGCTGAGTGATAATTTTGAGGAATTGGTGCAAGAAAATGCCGAAACCACCTCGGTTGCCAAGGAGATGATTGAGAACATGGGACGGACATTCCAGAAGGAGTTGAAAGAGCTTGCATCCATGGTGACAACCTTAAAGGCATTCGTGGAAGGTGAGTTACACGATCTCCACACTAAATCTATCTCTTTAGAAATGAGATTTGATGCCCTTTGTGTAGAATGTCGTTCCAAACATGCTACTAGCTATGCTCCCTCAACGAGCACACACCCCACTACGTCAGGCACTTCTAACATCAAAGTGCCCAAACCCGACGTTTATAATGGCGTAAGAAATGCCACCGTCGTGGATAACTTCTTATTTGGCCTCGAAAGATACTTTGTCGCGTTAGGGGTGCACAATGACGAGGCAAGGATAAACCATGCCCCAACCTTCCTAAGGGATGCTGCACAATTGTGGTGGCGTCGTAAGTACGCCGATCAAGGCGAGAATGCCCTCCACTCATGGGAGCAGTTCAAGACTGAATTGTGAAAACACTTTGTCCCTCATAATGCCGAGACAGAATCTCGAGGTAAACTCCGTCGTCTCCGACACACCGGTAGTATTCTTGATTATGTAAAAGAATTCACTACCTTAATGCTCGAGATAGGCGATCTACCCAAAAAAGAAGCCTTATTTCAGTTCAAAGATGGCTTGAAAGATTGGGAAAGATCGAGCTGGACCGTCGTAATGTCCAGACCCTTGACGATGGTATTGCTGTGGCAGAAACGCTTGTTGATTACTCTGCCCAATCAATGGGGAAGAAGCCTGGTCCAGAGAAACATGGAGGAAAACCGGATAAGACCAAGAGCTTTGGTCGCAAGGACGGGGGAAAGGTGAAGACTTTCCAGTGGAGGAATGGCAAGAATGATGGTGCACATCGAGGTGAGTCCTCTAACCCTTCTAAACCCTGCTTTATCTGTAAAGGACCACATTGGACTAGAGATTGTCCAAATCGAAAGGCATTAAATGCCCTCGTTGCAAAATTCCAAGAGGTAAAGCAAGTAGAAGATGCATCAGAACCCCAAATCGGGTCAATGCAGCAAATTGGGGTGATGAAGGAGACTACTGCAGAACATAAGGGTCTCCTATACGGCAGCGTTCGAATAGAAGGAAAAGAGGCCACAGCCATGTTCGATACAGGAGCATCCCATAATTTTATGGATGTTCAAGAGGCTAAGAGGTTAGGCCTCAAGTTTAAAGAAGAGACCGGGACCGTCAAAGTAGTAAACGCCAAGGAACAGGTCATTCATGGTATAGCCAAGGGAGTACTAGTGAAGATTGGTGATTGGCAGAAGAGGTTAGACTTCTCCATCCTGCCCATGGACGATTTTCATATTGTACTTGGCTTGGGTTTCTTCGACAAGGTCGTAACCCTTCTCGACTCCAACCGAGGCACACTATCCATTATAGATGGATTAATGACAACAATCCCAGTAAGGAGAGGGAAGCCAGTGAAGATGTTGTCAGCGTTACAATTCAAAAGAGGAGTCTCAAAGAACGAATGCTATGTAGCAACCATGAAGGCCGTAGAAACCGAGGAAGCAAAATCTGACGAGCCTCCGGTACCGGACAACATACAGAATGTCCTTGACGAGTACAAGGACATAATGCCTGCAGAGCTGCCAAAGAAACTTCCCCCAAGAAGGGTAGTAGACCACAAAATTGAACTAGAACCAGGAGCTAAACCACCTACCATGGCTCCTTATCGGATGGCCCCTCCAGAACTTAAGGAGTTACGAAGACAGTTGAAAGAACTCCTCGATGCCGGATATATACAACCGTCAAAGGCCCCCTATGGTGCTCCAGTACTCTTCTAAAAGAAGAAGGACGGTTCGTTGAGACTTTGTATAGACTACAGGGCTCTCAACAAGATCACTATCAAGAACAGGTACTCCATCCCTCTTATTGCTGACCCTTTCGACCAGCTAGGAAATGCCCGATGGTTTAGCAAGATCGACCTACACTCCGGGTATTACCAGGTCAGAATAAAGCAAGGGGACGAAGCAAAAACTGCATGTGTGACCAGGTATGGTGCTTATGAATTCTTAGTTATGCCTTTTGGCCTAACGAACGCACCAGCCACGTTCTGCACACTCATGAATAAACTCTTCCAGCCGTTCTTAGACCGATTTGTTGTAGTATATCTGGATGACATTGTTGTCTACAGTCAAACATTAGAAGAGCATGTCCAACACTTGAGACAAGTCTTCCAAGTATTCCGCGACAATGAACTATACATAAAGCTGGAAAAATGTTCCTTTGCCAAGCAAGAAGTCGAGTTCCTTGGACATTGGATAAAAGAAGGCAAATTAATGATGGACAATGCCAAGGTACGTGCGATACTAGAGTGGAAGGCCCCAACTAAAGTACCCGAACTACAGTCTTTCTTGGGGTTCGTAAACTATTACCGGAGATTTATCAAGGGGTACTCTGGCATCGCTGCCCCTCTCACCAACCTATTGAAGAAAAATCAAACGTGGGATTGGACGGAGGAGTGCCAGCGAGCATTTGACAGGTTAAAACATGTCGTCTCAGAGGAACCCGTAATGGTACTGGCAGATCACACTAAACCCTTTGAAGTACACACTGATGCCTCAGACTTTGCAATAGGGGGAGTCCTGATGCAAGACGACCATCCTATAGCGTTCGAGAGTCGAAAGTTGAACGACACCGAACGGCATTACACCGTGCAAGAAAAGGAAATGACAGCCATGGTCCACTGCCTAAGAACTTGGAGGCATTACCTTCTAGGTAGTAAATTTACGGTTATGACCGACAACGTTGCCACGAGCTACTTCCAGACTCAGAAGAAACTAACACCAAAGCAAGCTCGATGGCAAGACTTTCTAGCTGAATTTGACTTCAAGCTAGAATATAAACCTGGGAGGGAAAATATTGTTGCCGATGCCCTCAGCCTCAAAGCCGAATTAAACACAATCACGACAAGCATGCCCACAAGCGACTTCCTTGAACGAATCAAGGAAGGTATGCAACATGACGAGCTGGCCAAGAATCTGCTGAAATTGGCCAAGGAGGGAAAAACCAGGAGGTTTTGGGAGAACAACGGTACCCTCCTTACAATTGGTAACCGCCTATTTGTGCCAAAATGGGGATCATTGCGGAAGGACATCTTAAAAGAATGCCACGATTCCTTATAGGCTGGCCATCCAGGTATGAATCGAATTCTTGCCTTAGTGCACGATAAATATTACTGGCCAAGAATGCAAGATGACATTGAGAGTTATGTCAAGACTTGCCTAGTTTGTCAACAAGATAAAGGGGAACAACAACTTCCCGCGAGATTGCTTGAACCCTTGCCGATCGCTGAGAAACCATGGGATAGTGTCACCATGGACTTTATCGTAGCATTACCTAAATCCCATGGCTTTGGAACCATTATGGTGGTTGTGGACAGATTTAGCAAATATGCAACTTTTATACCATGCCCACCAGACGTGAAGGTAGACGAAGCGGCAAGACTGTTCTTTAAGAATATAGTAAAACGGTGGGGAGTACCAAAGAGCATAATCAGTGATCGAGACCAGCGTTTTACTGGAAAATTTTGGCGAGAGTTATTCAAATTAATGGGGACAGATTTAAACTTCTCCACTAGCTTTCATCTCCAAAGCGATGGCCAGACGAAAAGAATAAATACTTTGTTGGAGCAATATCTAAGGCACTATGTTAGTGCACATCAAAAAGATTGGGCAACCCTCTTAGATGTGGCCCAATTCTCTTACAATCTCCAACGAAGCGAATCGACAGGCAAGAGTCCATTCGAGATAATCATGAATCAACAGCCCAACACACCCGGTGCCTTGATTGCCCCATATGAAGGACCTAACCCTTTTGCGTTTAATTTTGCAAAACAATGGCACGAAGAACAAGACATATCCAGGGCATGCCTCGAAAAAGCGGCCCGAAGAATGAAGAAATGGGCCGACAAAAAGAGAAGACCAAAAGAATCTGAAATTGGCGAGAAGGTTTTGGTAAAACTATTACTAAACCAATTCAAGTCCCTTCGAAAAGTCCACAAGGGACTAGTCAGGCGATATGAAGGCCCATTCTCAATCATCGAGAGAGTGGGTAAAGCAGCGTATAAAGTGGAACTACCTCAAAAGTTGAAGATCCATAACATCTTCCACGTAAGTATGTTAAAACCCTTTCACGAAGACCAGGAGGATCCGAACAGAAGCGAAACCTCTCGAGCACCAACTGGAGTAGTAACAGAGTTTGACAAGAAGATTAAGGAGATCCTAGCTGAGAGGAAAATAAGAAGAAGAGGAGTTCCAAGCTACTCAGAATATCTGATTCTGTGGGAAGGATTGTCGGAGTCCGAAGCCAGCTGGGAACACGAAGATGTACTTTGGCAATTCCAACAAGAAATAGAGAAGTTAAAAGAGAACGCAACGGGGACGTTGCGAAATCAAGTGGGGAGGGTGTCACGCCCCAAAAATAGACCCACAAAATTTTTTGAAATTAAGGCTCCTTAGCATTGCCCAAGGGGAGCCAACCGAGTCCCACACAGTCCAAAGACCTTAGGAAATTAAGCAAAGACACGCAAGGGTCATGACACAGCCGTTGGAGCCCACGGACACATGAGCGACAGCCAAGCGCGCGCGGCCCTGGCATGGCATGAGAGCGCGCGCGCGACACAGGCAGGTGCGTGCGACATAGCGCGCGCACGTACAAGGGACGAGCAAATGCGTGCGGCATCCGCGCACGCGCAACGGACAGCGCGCATGGCAGACCCGCGCGCGCCCGACGGTGTGCACCGGGAAAACTCGAGACGCCCCTGGAAAATTCTGGAACTTTCGATGACGGACGTGACGGAGACCCGCGCGCGCTCTAGGCCCTTCCGGACACGCCCAGACGCCTCTGGAAGTTTCTATGTCGGTTGTGAACAGTGTCATGTCGGTAACTGCCTGTCATGAAAAACCCAGAATTCTCTAGAACGATTTTGTCGACCTATTAGGTCGGTTTAGAGGGCCCAATGTCGGTCATGTACTACTATAAATACCCCTAAGAGGTCCCATTTGTAAAGCATCCAAGAAATCCTCAAGCATCCTTAAGTAATACACTTGCATTCTCAATTTTCTCAATCTTTCTCTACTCTTTGCCTACTTTTCCCTTCTCTAAAGCCCCTTTTCCCTTCTAGCAAGTCTTCCAACAAACTCTAAGGCTTACATAGGTGTTTCTATCACCATTGTGTCGCATGTTGGTTAAGTGTTAAAAATAACCACGTGACATTAAGCCCGCTTGAAAAAATCATTTACTAAAATTCAAGAGGTTCACAAGTACATAACTTATCAAGAAATAACTATCTTGAATCACAACTTTTACAAGATAAACGTCTAGGCTCCCTCTAAACCACTTGATTTGTGGATTCGATCTAAGCTTCCCCTAGTCACGTATTGCTTTAATGTTTCATCCTTGCGTCTCAGTGTCCAGGCTCTCCCCTGAGAGAGCCTCCTCAAAATAACCTTCAACGTTAGGCTTCCCTTATAACTTTCACAAATCTTCTCAACGAAGTGAATTATAATGCTTGTAACAAGGTGTTCAACACTGAAAAAAGAAGCTATCACGATTAACTTGACACCTTAAGTTAATACTTGGGTTAATAACTGAAGTAATAACTCAAGTAACAAATAGTAAAAACAATAATCATAACACTAGGAATTGGTAACCTAGTTCGATGACATAACATCTACATCTGGGGGTCCTTCACCTATAGAAAGAGATAATTTATTGTCATGTGAAATAATACATGAGTACACAATAATGGTCTACAATACTAGCATAACCACAGAATACCTATCATGTTGTACATGGTGAAACTTGATATACTAATACATAAATCAGAGATAAGATCACCAAAATTGCCACATTAACACCAAGAGAAAACCCCTTTGAATTTGAAGTCATCAGGCATTAATATTGTCAAGTTCCCACTTCATCATCTATGACCTCCTTGATCAAAACCTCTTCAACAATAATTGTGAGAATTCATAATGTCATGTGAGATGCACTCACCATAATCTCCAATTCATGATCGACTCCACAAGATTTTTAGTTTCTCCAATTCACTCTCGCTTTTTTGCCCACCACCAAAAGCTCCAACCTACACAGAATAAAACACCAAACCCAACAAGCCAACAGCACACATCGAAAAATAAGTCCAATCCAAACTGATCAGGGCAAATAATAGTATAATCAAAACAAACATCCAATTTCAAGAGTTAAATAAATAAAGGAAAATAGGACCAACAAACTTAACAAACACCAAATACCATATGATCAGAGTATTTCGTAAGAGATTCATTGTCGATGTAAAATCTACTAGAAGTTCCAGCTCTGCCTTCTATCTTCCACATGTATATATACTACACAACACACAAAGCTCACAAGCTATATTTTATGTTAATGACCAAAGAAACAACCAAATATGCTATGATCTTGAAAAAAAAGACTAAATCTTCTAGATTCTTTTGAAAAAGATAAAAAATTTATACAAATTAAAATCATAACCGTTCAGAAGATTTTTATATTAATTAGGAGAGGATATATATCTTCTTATATTATTATCAGGAGAAAGAGATCCATGAAATTTGTTTAAACCATATATGGAAAGAATATTTTTGTTGAAGATGTTGCCTCTCAAAACTATTACTCACGTCTTTGACATGATTTCTAGCATGATGTTCAAATTTTGGCTTTAATAAAATTAGTCAACCGAGCCAATAACAAGGATAAATTTAATATAATATATTCTTAAATCACCAATTCAACACAAAAGTTAAGTTGATAGGTGAGAATGTAAATTTAATATAATAATATCTATCAAAGTCCTTACAAAATTTTGTCAACTTTCCCATTTTTCTGACTTCATTTGTTATTTGTTGGTCTCTCAATCTTTACTAAACGAACAATCCCACAAAATTCATTAGAGTAAAATGGAAGATTGAAAATATGAGAAATTGGAGGGAAGTCTTGAGGATTGATTAAGGAGATTCAAAAGTAATTAGGATTTTGGTTTCTTTTTCTTCTTTTTTTTTATTTTATTTTTTTTTTTTTTTTTTTTTTGGCGAAAATGATGTTTCGTTCATTGTGTGTTCGAAAATTAAATTAAAAGATGTTGAAAAATAAAGAGAAGAAAAAAGAAGAAAAAGATGAGGGAGAAAGAGAGATGTTTGACTACGAATGATACGATGTTAACAACAACTAATCGTTCATGAGGACGTCAATGAGCTTTGTCAAAGAATGCGTTGAAAGAAGAGAGGAGAAAAATATATTTCGTTATATTTTAAAAAGTAGCATTTTCAAAAATACCAAAATATTAAAATTATTCATAAGATATAACAAAATTTATCCAAATCTCTACGACCTGTTTAAGCTTTTTGCTACATTGCCCAAATAGTTCCATTCTTTTCCTCTCCTTAACAATTCTCTTTTAAAAAATTGTATTAGCTTAAAAAATGATATACCTTTTTTACACATAGTTCATATGTTTGTGAGTTATTAAAAAGCAAATTATTTTAAATGATAAAATTATTAGACATTAATAGACCTCTATTTTATCAAATAGAGTCTATTGGTTATATTTTGCTATATTTATAAATATTTTATCTTATTTTAATATATTTGAAGAGAGTCCTTAATTAGTGTGACTAAATGTTTTATACTTCTATAAGATTTATATGGTTTTTATCCTAAGAGAATTTTTGGAAAGAATCTTAAATCTTGACCCAACCCTAAACATTTTATACTTTCTCAATAATCTTGAGATTTTAGATTTGATCCCCATATCATATTTTGTCCAAAAAAAATTAACTTAAGTTGTTGGTTTACTATTTATTTAAAATCTAATAATATCCCTAACCAATCAACCTTAGATATATCATAATTATAACTTAGATAGTAAAGATTCTATTAATTTAAAAATATATAACTGAACTAGGGATAGAGATCATAAGTTTGAAACATTGTTTTTTTTTTTTTTTTTTCTTTACCTTTTACTTTTTACCTTTTGTTGAATTAAAAAAAAATACATTTTTGTTATTGTATGATTCACTACATTTTTATTATTTTATGATCATTTCTTTTTTTTTTATTATATTATTATATGACCTTCTCTATTCCATGACATTGTTTTGAATACTGTTTTAAACCACAAATTTGTAGTGTGCCCATACAAAAGTTTGAAAGCACATTATCCAAATGTTACCATCCCCTATTATTTTTTCTTTGAGGGGAAAAAAAAAAAGTTTGAGTATTTATGGGACAAAAGAAAAATCCTTCATATCATTGTTCTCATCATAATTGAAAAAGTCCAAAAAAAATGAGTCAAATATCCAATCAAAAAGTAGCTATACAAAATTCAATAATGGGCATTTTTCAAAAAGTATAAGTATTATTTAAATATGTCCAATTCCTATTTTCTTAATTAACTACATGCTCATTTTATTTTTACTATCAAACAAATCAAATCACAACCCCTAAAATTAATAATTAATCACGAATTTACTTTTAACAAGTTATTAAAACAAAGAAATCTTTTTTTTCAAAAAACGATAGTTTGAACGGCTCGAATTTTCTTTTATGAATATTTTCAAAAGCAAAAGACGAGAGAGACGAAGAAGAAAAAGGAAAATAAAGAAAAAGAGAAGGACACCCTTCAAAAAGAAGGGGAACTATATTGATTGATTCAAAGAAAAGTGGCTTTACCCTTCCATGCAATCAGCCAAAGCTACAACCACTTTTAATCCAAATTCCAAAGTATTATTGAATGTGAAACCCCATATGTTCAATAAAGAAATGTCCTATTCTTTGATTTAAAATTTTGCCTTACTTTAGTCTAGATTTTGACACCCCCTTCTTAATCATCCTTTAATCTTTTTTTTACTTCAAATATAATAATATTTATTGAATTATAGAAACTTTTGTTTCTAGCCTCAAATTGTGGGATTTAGTGCATAATTAATTAAAACCCCATATATGGATCAAGATTAGGTATGAAAGAGAGAAGAAAAAGATTTATATCAATTAATTATTTATGATTATTACTTCTACTATTTGATCCCAAATGCTATCCATCTCACTAATCACAAGACTAAGCTTGACCCACTTTGAGAAGTAAATCCAATTCTAATACGACACTTAGTACGATATTATCATAATCAATTACTATATATCATTACAATAAGCTTTTTATTTTATTTTTTAATTGGAAAAGGAAAACAGCAAATGTGTTTGTTGTCCCATGTTTTCTGACAAAACTTGCAGCAAGATTAATATATAATTTTGCAATAGATATAGTGTTTCCAACTCAGAAAATATCATTAGAAAAAATATATCGTTGGGAAAGAGAAATTAATATTGTGGACTTTGAAAGACAGAAATTTGTGTTTGTTGTCAAAATTTGGAGATATAAGCAAAGTTGTAATCAAATACAAAGTCTTTTTCTTTTTTATTTTTATTTTGCTTTTTATGTTTGTTGGAGTACACAAGGAAGGAAGGAAAAATGTGTCTTTATACAATTTGGTTTCATTGCAAGCTGATGAAGATGATGAGTGGAGAACACTTGGGTTTATTTTTGTATCAATCTCTAATTAAATCATCTTTCTCACAAAGGTATACTTTTGCAAGAAATTAAATAAAAATCAAAATACTTAATGACTTGGTGATACATTAATATACATAGTTCGATTATTTTGATTAGAACCACGTAATTTTGCATTCTTCCTAACCTTCAATCAATGCTAGGAAGCTCATGATTTGATGTTTTATTTACTCTTGGATGGGTTCTTTTCACTTTTTCTTCGTGGTACTACTTTACTATTGGGCACGTGGGAGTATTTATAGCCTTACAAAGTCGTCCTTACTAATTAACAAATGACTCATATGCTATCGCTCCAGAAAAAAAAAAACTATATTGATTCTCTCTCGGTTGATAGGATTGTAATTATTGGATTGGGTTGGCTGTATTATAATAGTGGGCGTTTGAACTTCATGTTCTATCTCTCAATTTTTCAAGAATTTTTTTTTTTTTTTTATCCTTTTGAACATTTGAAAAGTGACTATTTTTACTAAAAGTCGAGATCAAGAGGTACACTCAGACATCTCAACTAAATTGATACATTCTTAGCACCTACATTTCGATTCCAAAAGTGATGAATGGACATAAACATGTGTACAAAGAGGAGATTAGTACAAAAAATAAGAAACTAGAGAAAAGTCTTCCAATCTAACGACTTGATGGACGTTTATAATCTCGAAGTTCTCAAAAAGTAAATTATTTAGCAATTTTTCTAGTTACGTATTTGCCAAACAATGTCCACTAATCATACCCAAAATGCTCATCCTTGACTTACCTTTGTCAACAACTAGCCTTTATGAATGACATCATTTTTATTGGTTTTGTTTTCGTTGAAGTTAAAACTCACTTTCATCTCAACTTTTTAAGATTTATTTTCTTTATTTCGATCGTCTATTGAAAATTATCTTAGTTCTTACAATACGTTTTACAACCTATACACTCACCTGATACTCTTTTTAGCGTGTTAATATGTACAAACACATACATACTTCGTTGTCCATTTGTCTAAAACAAAATTAAAAGTTAAGAGTAAAAGACACTAAAGCTTATGTTTACAAAAGGTATGCCTATACTTCGTCATATTACTTGTACTAAGGTTATTTTATTTTTAAACACTATATATGTTCAAAAGTAGTCAAAAAAAAAGTTAATGTTTTCAATGATATATAATAAATGATTAAAAAAATCATTAATAATATATTAATAAGTTATTGTCTTTTTAAGAAATAAATTATTGTTATTATTAAAGTTGATGGTAAATTCATTATTACATACAAATGAGTGATTGTTTTTAATAGGCCAAAAATGATGGTGGTGGAAATGAGTGGCCACACCAAAGCCCAGACTTGAAGTAGTTATAAGTTCTGAGGTCATTGTTAGCCACAAAAATTAAAATTGTAACCACTAATGGAAGGATTAAGACTCTGTCAAATTGTATTGATTCACATATCAAGCTTTTTTTTTTTTTCTTTTCTTTCTTTCTTTTTTGGAACTAAACAAAATTATTATTCCCCCACTTCACAAATTATTAAAAATATATATATATATATATATATATATATATAAAACACTCAAGACTAAAATAGAACAATCACCCAAGTATTTTTTTTACAAGAAAGTCTTGTTATCTAATGACATTGAAATAAAAAATATATATATTAATAAAAATAAACACAAACAAACTTGTTATCTTGATTAGTATTTTTATCAGTTTTTCTCCACCATTCCTGATATGACTTTAATTAAAAGTAATCAAATAATTTTCTTTAAAAAAACATATATATATATATATAAAGATGAAGATTTTAATATTGTTTTTTTGGGTGAAAAAGAAAGAGAAATCTTTTTCCTTTAAATCATACATCACAAAAAATGAGATGTACATGACATTGGCAGTCATATCATTCTCACCCTCTTTTTCCTTTTTGAGAAATGTAATATCATTCTCACTTAAACACCTTTAACTACAAAATTACCATATATACAAATTAGCTTCCAACTTTAATATAGTAATGGGAGCTTTATCTAGCAACATTATTGTAATGTCAATTCAATAACAACAATATATAGTCAACAAAAGCATGATCCACATTCAAACAATTTCAAAACCCTTCAATTTTCAACAAATAAATGAGAATAAGAGAGTTTCCTTCCATAGAGAAACGACATTAAAGTATAATTGAAAGAGTGTAGCATCGAGATTTGAGATCAAATTATACATAATCGGACCACTTGTGAAGAAAACAAAAACAAAGACTACTTTCATTGGTGAGTGAGTGGAAAACTGTGCAGATTAGTCTTTCTGCAATTATTGAACAAAGTATATCCAATCTTCTATTAATCCAACCACAAAAAAGCTATTATCATCGACATATCAACGTCAAAAAAAAGGAAATCTCAATTAAAAAATGGTCTTAGTGGATGATGCTCGCATCAAACTGCATGCAAAAATCAAGGGATAGGTAATCAGACCACTAAAACTTCAGCTTTTTAAGGTTTGTTCATCCTCGTGATTTTTTTTTCTTTTTTTTTTTTCTTTTTGTGTTTGTGTGTGTGTGTGTGTGTGTGGGGGGGGGGGGGGGGGGGGGAAGAGGAGCTTACCATTGCTGGAATGTTTAGGATTATTCTGGAGAAATTCCAAAGTTATAGAACTAAGAATGTGTTCAGAAGCCGTTATTGATAGGTTCAGGCTGTAATGCTTTCTTCACCAGCTCAGTTTGTTCCTTTACGTGAACAGTATAGAATCCAGTGGCAGTAGAGGCTGACGGAGCACGACCAACATATTTAATGTCTTCTGATGTGCCTCTTCCAAGAGCCCTCATGGCAGTGGCAAGACGGGGAGAAATGTAGGTAAATGCGCCCATGTTCATCGGTTCCTCCTGACACCAGACGACCTCGGCATCTTGAAAAGCAAAAAAATTCAAGTTACTGTAATATTAGATGTCACCATAAAAAAAAAGAACATGAGAAGAAAAGATTTAGGGAAATTTGCTTATAAGAAGTTTTTCCAGAACCGTAGAAGCCTAGAATGATGTGATACCATGTTAAATGATTGAATACCATGTTGAATAGTCAAATAATTGAATAATTGAATTACAACTACGAATTATTGGATAACTGAATTACATACTTGGATATCGCTTCAGCTCCCGCTGGATGAGGTCGTAAGGAAAGGGGCAAAGTTGTTCGACCCTACATATAGCAACGTCTTTTCCATCCGTTTTTGTTCGCTCGTCATCAAGCTCATAGTAAATCTATAAACAACGCAAGCATACATTTCAACAATTACTAAAATCTTAGAAGTGAAACACAAACCCAATTTCTGGGGGCTGAATAGAAAGATTGCATAGACCAGTCAATAATGAATATGGAATATGACGGGCCAATTCGTACTAGGCTACTAGCATAGTTGCAAGAGAATATCATAACTCACTTATGTAAGACATTTCAGTTAGTAAAAAAGATTAATCCAGCCTTTAATACATTTAGAAAAAATTAAGTAGCAGTAAGAGAAGATAAGATAGTGGATGCTAACCTTTCCAGAGCAAAGAACTAGACGTCTAATACCCTCTTCATGATCAGAGTGATTGTTCTGGTCCTTTATGAGGCGCTTAAATCTGGTTCCCTGCTTGTCAAAGCCTGGATGACCTTGAACATCATCAAACTCGGACAAATTAGACTTGCAATCTTTGTGTCGAAGAAGATTCTTAGGTGCCATCACAACTAGGGGCTTACGGAACTCCCTGTGAATCTGCGGATAAAATATATACAAAAGAAAATTAGGATATTAATGAAGTTATAATTGATTGGAAAGCAGTTCCAAAATCAAAAGCTTTAAAGGTTTGAGAATTGCTAATCTTACGGCAGAACCAAACTCACCTTGGTAACAAACAAGGGCTTCTTGAGTTTCTCCGATTTATCGTTCTCTTCGGTTCTTTTATAATTATAACAAGTGTAGATTTTGCCATAATGGCTGAAACTCTAAGCTTTCTCTCAAATATGATTCACATTGTAGTCCTGGGAAACCTATCTCTTAAGGTTACATTTTTTTCTTTTCTCCCCATTTGGAACTTTTAGTTAGACGATACCATCTTCATTTCCGTAAGGGTTCTTGACCTGGTTTTTCTGTAAGTCTCTAGTTTAATACTCACTTAATGTGGGGGTCTCCTCACCTTGGCCAAGGGTGATACTTGTTTTCCTTCTATATATCCATTTCACTATTTATTTTATTTGGTTGGAGCAACCTTTGTACTTTTTAAAATAATATTCTCCTTATGAGTTCTTTTGTAGAAATATACAGCGTACAGCACATCGTGATAGGTATTGGCAGTGCAGAAATATTAGGCGTGTATTAGTAATTGGCCAAATAATTTGTTAGGTAAGTTGGTTATATATACAGTGAGTTGGGCATGGTGAAGATGAGCAATATTTTGGACATATGAAGGCTTAAGAGTATCTCAAGATTGGGAGGGTCCAAGTATCTCGAACACGGTTTATTTTTTATTTTCATTATTGTTTATCTTTCAATATATTTGGGTTTCTATCACACCACTTCTTGGTAGTGTTTTAACTTTTAACTATATTATTAAAGCTCTTCGTTAGTTTTTGTGGATGTAGTTACCTCTTCTTTAGTTTCTTGTGGGCAGATTTCCCTCTCCTTTTAGTTTTTATTTCAGCAATTGTCCTATCGGTCCTTTTATAGTTTCCAACATTTTGCAACATATAACGAATCACAGCATTGATTCCAGAAAAGGATTACAACACGGGAGGGGGGGGGTGAGGAAAGGAACATCCCTGCCCAGAAATAAATAGAATAAAAAATAATTAACACACCCTGACAGGAGGCTGTGTACTTTACGACTTCAAGTGAATCGCCAAAAACTTTGTGTATGAATTATGAACAAAAATCATGTTCTCTCTCACAATTTGAAGAGCACAACAGAAAGTTTCGACAAAGGACTCAAGCTTCTCCATGCAACGCCAACCAAATAGGCTTCAAAGAGAAGAGGTTCCTTTTACGATTGATTTTGAAGAAAGCTTACAACAATGTGTGATAAGAAGATAATTGGCACTGATTAGCTAAAGCATAGAACAAGTAACTTTCAAGCTAAATTTTCAACTTTTAATGACAAGCTGAAACTTCAAGAGTCACTTGAATACCCAAGGGTCATAATGAATCTAGAAATTTAGATCGATTCACATCTTTAATGCATTTTAGATTCATTCACATTTTTAAAGGGTATAAAATTAAATGTTTTGTCCTTTCATATAACATTTTCATTAGTATAAATAGGGTTGTAGTTTCCACATTTGAAAAGACAACTTGAATTTGAATGAAATTTTCTCATAGAGTGTTATCTCTCAAGCTTTATGCTTTTCTTTATATTTTTGTGTTAGAATGCGTGTTTAGGACTTTCAATCTAGTTTGATCAATTAAATTGTGAAGAGTTCGAAATCTTAAAGTTAGGAACAAGTTATGCTTTACTCTTGATCTTTGATCAATCTTTCCAAGCCAAAATATGTTTAACTAATTGTTTAATCGGGTTATTCTTATTACTGTTGTGGGGTTCACCTAGAATAAGGGGAGTTCTCAAACGTGATTGAGGTAGTTCCGTTTATCAATCTGGTTTGAGACTTTCTTGACAAGCTCCTGTTGAAGAAAGTTTAGAACTTGGGTCAGGAGCTGTCTTCAGCTTGTGAATTTTTCCATTTAGGCCTAGGTAGAGGTTCTGGCCAAAGATTTTACTATCACTTTTGCTACCTGTACATTAATGAGGAAGTTTCTAATATGTTTTTTAAGTTCAAGGACGCCTCATCCTCCTCTTATTCTTCCATCTTGAAACATTCTATTTTGTGTTAAAATAATAATAATAATAATAATAATAATAATAATAATAAGGAAAATTATTGAAAATGGCAAAACTCCTCAAAATATTTACAAAATATAGCAAAGCATCATATTTTATCTACGATAGACACTGATAGACATCAATATCTATTAAATGCACAGATAGACATCAATATCTATTAAATGCACAGATAGACACTGACAGAACTCTATCAATGTCTATCATTAATAGAATCTGAAAGTTTACTATATTCTATAAATATTTTGATTCATTACACTATATTTGAATATGCCCCTAATAATAATAATAATAAATAAATAACAATGACAATAAAGGCGACTAATATCATCAACCAAAAACTAGCACTAACCTGTCTCCGAAGAACATGGAAATAGTTGGCGGGAGTGGTAACATTCACAACTTGCCAGTTGCATTCCTGAATTTGCTTTCTAAGGGTAGAATCCATCTCCGGAATAACAAAAGGGTTATCGTCACTCATCTGCCATAGATTATGAAATTTTTTCTTATTCAAGAGCCCAGTGAATTGTACACTACATTAGAACCTGGACAAACATTCTCAGCCAAGATTCCAACGTAATCCATTTCAATTTCCAAATTCCAATAGTATAGGCAACTATAATTAAACACAGTTGATTGAAACCCTGGCAGCAAAAGCCTAGAAAGGAGAAATACGTACAAATTCTGATCAACAGAAACCAAATTAAATTAGGCAACCCAGTGTCATGTCGAGCTCCTCATTCAAACCATTTATGTTAGTCATAGAATTTTTTGAACTTGAAACAGGAATATAAGCTCATTTATTAGAAAATAAATTAATTTAATCTTTTAAAAAAAACCCTTAAAGATAAATGCAGTGTATTCAAGCACACCTCAGAAAAGTATCCTTATTATAGTGCGCAAGAATTAAGGAACATTTCTCTAAACTATCTTCCAAGAGCTCTAATTTAAAATTTCCCATTATCTTATGGCGCTTTATACAACAATTTTTCTTAAATAAATTTACTGTCGTACACTTGAAAGAATTCCTTTGATTTCCTATGCATCTCACCCTTATGCCTGAGAGCGCACTGTAATTGTGCTTTAAATTTATATCGCAGAGCATATAACTAGATAGAAATAAAATGTTTCAACATTTCTCTAAACTAGCTTCTTCTATGAGAACCTTACATCTCGCATGTGTCCATCATCAAACCAATCAAGCAAGGACAAACAACCTAACAGTAAAAAGAAAACACTGGGCCAAGCACAAAAAGGAAAGATACAGACAGCGGAAGAAACTATTTTTCAATTTATTTCTTTTTGAAAAAAAAAAGGAAGAAGACAAAGAAGATCGTTGTTGGATACCTGAAGGAAACGTTCCAACCTTGCACTTGAATGTTCAGGGCCCTGGCCATCATAGCCATGAGGAAGCAGCACAACAAGCCCTGTCTGCCGCAGCCACTTTGCTTCACCACTGCTCAAGAATTGATCAAATATAACTTGAGCACCATTTGAAAAATCACCAAACTGGGCTTCCCATATTACCAATGAATTAGGATTTTCCATCGAATAACCCAACTCAAATCCAAGAACTCCAAACTCTGAAAGAGAACTGTTGGATAAGAAAAAAGAGAACTTGTAAGAGTAACCCTGTGCAATAAGGTAAACTGTACAACTCACAGAAGATTTCATAATCAGATTCCCTAAATTACAAAGCTCACAGATGACTGAAAAGGTAACACACTAACACATTAACGACACTAGCACTTTGGTGGAGTAACAGAGCCATCTGGATCAAACCCAAACTAATATGCTTCCATTGTTCTTCATGCAAAACTTGAAGATGCAGTTTACTCATCTCATTGGCTAACAACTCTAACCTAAGGAGGTACCCTAATGACTATTCAATATGAACAACCAAAAGGAAAATTGTACATGGAAATTGAATTATGAGAGGAGATCATAAAAAGCATACTGTGAGTAGGAAGAGGAATTAATACAATGAATTCAAAAGCGTCAAACCTCTCTTGTCTGAATATATGGGCAAAAAGGAATTGTAATCAACTTTACCTGTTGCTTACAGTGAACATCTCCTCGTTCTGATTCATGATAACATGGTCCAGAGGACAGTAGATCGCCCCCGTTTCTTGATCATGCACAACAGAATGTCGATGACTAAAGGTACCTCTCTCAACATCTTGGCCGCTCAATCTGACGTGGTTACCTTCCACAAGCAAAGTGGCAAAAGCAAGGGCTTCACCAAGTGCCCAGTCAATGCCCTCTCCTGTTTCAATCATTTGTGCTCTTTGTTCATAAACTTTTTTGACTGCTCTGTGAGGCTTGAAATTTTCTGGAAATACAGTAATTGCTTTTCCAACATTCTTTAGTATCTCTGGTTTAACTCTGCAAAATTGATCAGAGTATAAATTTCGGTACTAAAGTATAACATATGAAGAGAATCAAATAATAAAATTTATCATACCCAGTGTTCCGAACTCTTGAGATCTGTTCAGGAGACTTGAAACCAGACCAATATGCCGAAAGCCAGTCTCTTCTCTTCGGAACATAATCTTTGCTCGCCAAAAATTCTTCATTAAGGATTTTATTGACCTTATCACGTATTTTATTGATATCCTCCTGACTCACCTGCCCAGATTCTAAGAGTTTTTTCTGGTAGATCTCAAGAGATGAAGGATGATTCCTGATGACCTGTTCTCAATCAGCTCAGTAGTCAGTAATAGATCACTAAGAGTATACAAATTAATACATGAATACAGCACCAAAGTTTTGAGAATTAATGTAACTAACTGAAGGCACAGAAAGAAGAATATTCCGCAATATTCATATCCAAAAGCATTATTAAAACTAGAAGTAAATATGTACCTGATACATCTTAGGTTGTGTGAACGATGGCTCATCAATCTCATTGTGTCCGAACCGACGATAACAAACCAGATCAACAACTACATCTGAATGAAAGGTTTGGCGCCACTCTGCAGCAAGCTCACAAACATGGACAACAGCTTCCATGTCATCGCCATTTACATGCAAAATAGGAGCATCCAAAGCTTTGGCAACATCAGTGCAATATTGTGATGATCTTCCAGCCCTAGGATCAGTAGTAAAAGCGACTTGATTATTCACGACAATGTGGATTGTTCCTCCAGTGGTGTAGTTAGGAAGAGCACTAAGATGAAGAGTTTCATACACCACACCTTGTCCTGCAAAGCTACCATCACCATGAATCAAAATGCCCATATTCTTGATCCTTTCAATGTCATTGGAGTAATATTGCTTTGCTCTAGTTTTCCCAACAACAACTGGATCAACAGCTTCCAAATGACTTGGATTTGCAACCAAAGAAAGATGAATATGTTTTCCACCCCTAGTCGGTCGATCATAGGAAGTACCCAAGTGATATTTGACATCACCAGTTCCTGTGTAAAGTCCAACTTCATCCACAGGCTTCGTACCACCACTAAACTCACTAAAGATCTGTCTAAGAGGCTTCCGAACAACATTACCCAAAACATTTAATCTTCCTCGGTGAGGCATTCCAATAACAATGCTCTCAACTCCAAGATCTGCAGCCCTGTCAAACATCTCCTTCATCCCTGGAATCAAAGTCTCACCACCTTCAAGCCCAAATCTTTTTGCTGTGGTCCACTTAGTGGCTAAGAAGTTCTCAAACTGTGTGCTCCATATAAGGCGATCAAGAATCACCTCTCGGCGCTGCCGATTGTACTGCATTGGTGTTGGGGTCTCAATCTTGTCTCTCAACCAGTTACATTTGTTACGATCTGCAATATGCATATATTCATATCCAACACTCCCACAGTAAGCTTGCTCAAGACGGGTCAAAATTGATCTGAGAGTCTGCACTGGACGATTTTCTGATAAAAATCCAGCCATCCTCCACACACCAAGAAAGAATTCCCTATCAAGATCAGCATCTGTAAATCCATAAAGGGCAGGATCCAAATCATCCGGGATTTCTCTTTCTTCCAAACTCAAAGGATCCAACTTGGCTTTCATGTGACCATTAACCTGGTAAGCCCTAACAAGCAACAACAAACGCATACTCTCTTGAATTGTCTGCCCTGAAATACCAGGAGACGTTGCCGCCTGACCCACAAAATTCCTGAAGAAATTATCCCAAGACTCATCAACACTGTTGGGGTCAGCCTCCCAAGCCCTTTGAAGCTCCTCCAAATACACACTGCTCGTCCCATCCAGAAAGCTATCAGTTAGCTTCGAAAGAGGAACAGGGCGAGGCACTGGCGCAGATTGTGCTTTGGGCTTAAAAACCGTGGTGTGAAAATATCGATTCTGAGATGAAATAATACGTGATCTCGCAGCATAAGATCCTCCCCCTTGTGCTAAAGTTCTCCTAATGGCAATCTTCGCCAAAGCAGAACCAGCTCTAAACAACCCCATTCTTACAAATCAAAACTACCCAAATCAGATAAGGACAAAAGAAAAGAGAAAACTGTTGAAAATCAATATTTCTCAGACTTTATACTCAATCACATACATCTGCAGCTTCCAGTAGACAACTCTGTAAGGAGTCGGATGAAAACAAATAAGAAGAAACAAGAACAGAAAGGAATGAAAAAGCAGTTGTTAAGATTAGAAATGAAGATTTAAAGAAAGATTTATAACATACCGAAATGGCGAAGACAAATGATTCGAAACCCTCAAATCGCCGTAAAGCGATACTGCCTTGTCTTGGCTTCAGACCGAAACAGCCCAGCTGATCTTTCTTCTTATTCCTCTTCTATATATTTTCTTTTTTTTCTTTTTAATTTAATGTCTTTTTATTTCTTTTCTTATTTATTATTATTATTATTATTATTATTATTATTATTATTATTATTATTATTAGTAATGAATTAATTCCTATTTATTTTATTTTATTTTATTTTATTTTATTTCTTCTTCGGCGTTCCGTTCCGTTCCGTTGAATTTTTATTATTAGTTTTTCAATATTGCGTGGGAGTGGGTCCCAGGTCCTATTTTGTAGCGGTGACCTGCACCTAAATTTCCAACAAAGACATATTTTCCTTCTTTTTCTCTTACACCCAAAGTGACTAATTATTACTTCAAACAATATAAATTTGGATAATCTACCACATTTCTCTTGTTTTTATGGAATCTTCTAATTACCTTAATACACATATGGAATACTCCCACTCTTTAATTATAATATACATATATTGGCATGGAAATTCAGACCTATCCTTTTGCTCTTTGCTCCTCCTTTTACCAAATATAATTAACTAACCTTTATAAATTCAATTTATAAACAATCGGATCGTTATAAAATGCAAACAACATTTTATCACCTAACACCCCATGTGATTAACCATGAAAGTCTACGTCCTTCTACTTTATTTAACCGATTCTCTTCGATAATTATTCATACATTTTATTAAACTTTTGTTATTAGTCACGTACAAGAGCCGCTCAATTTATATGTAACCACCTCCATCACATCTCATTATCATAAATTTTTCTTATTTAAATTTTTTCAACAAATCACATATATATACTTAAAAGATTTTTATTTGATCAACAATGTACAAAGTATGAATTAAAATATAAAAGTAAAAAGTAAGTTAAAAAGAAATCTCGTAGCTTTATTTTATACATATTATGGATAGTTTACTATTTTATAGACTATTGACTTTCGAGTATTTTTTTTCATTATAATTGAGGTGGGTTAAGGAAAAGGTTACAATTTAGTTGCGAGAAAATATTTATGTTATTAAATTGATTTTAAACAATTTAATTATCCTTTTCAATACATGGAATAAGTAAGATTAAAGAAAAGAAAATACTAAATTTAATAGTTGACATTTTAACAACTGACTTTTTTAAAAAAAAGAAAATAAAAGAAAGTTGAGACTTTTTTTAATTTTATTGCCATGAAAACTTCTTTAAAGGAAATAGACACTTCAATGTTATATAAGAAAAGAAAAATGAAAAATATAAGATGTAATTATTTTCGCCGTCTGTGGGGATCGAACCCACGACCACGTGGTTAAAAGCCACGCGCTCTACCACTGAGCTAAGACGGCTTGGTTGAATATTGGAGAAAATTAAATTTTATTAGATAAGTCTTAAGAATTCTTTAAGGAAACAAGAAAAAGAATAGGTCTAGAAGAGATCTTTAAATAAGTGGCAACTATCCTACTACATTGAATTGAACCTATTCAACAAAAGCACAATTAAACTAAAATAAAATACATATCGTCGATTAAAAGGTCATAGGTTCAAACCCTTTTTTTTATCTTAAAATTATATAGTTGGATAAAAAGGAAAAATAAATTATTGTAAATGATAAAATTGTTAAAAAAAAATATTTAGAATTTTCAAATTCATCGATAGAATTTAAAATTTCATTGTATTTTATAGATATTTTAGTTTATTCTATCATATTTGAAAATGACAAGAAACAAATAAATAGAATAGATTTAATCATGAAATCTAAAAAACCGTTCATTAAGATTTTTAAAAAATAAACAATAACAATAATGATGATGTTGATGAGAGTAGGAAGAGAACAGCCCCAAACTAATATAAAATCGTTTTAATAGTTTATGGTATTTCTAATTACAAATGGAGATAAGAGTAATGTATGTAAGGTAAGAACTGCCCCCACTATAGAAACCCATTCTTATATTTTTGGTATTTCCACTTTCAATTGGAAATAGGAGTAATGGAGTAGATAAAATTTATTCTTATTTTCTTTTTTATATATATATAAAAAAGACAAATGTGGACAATTTGTGGTAAGTTTATTAAAGGCTAAATATTGCATACAAGTATATGAATATAATGATAGTAATTCAAGGGACAAACTATAATCACCCTCCATTTTCAAATTTGTGAAAGACTGTATTTAGTTACTTAATTATAAAAATTCCATTATTAAATGTGGGTTAAAAAAAATGTAGTGGATGAAAATAAAATCGTTAAATCTATGGTAAAAGGGTGAGAAAGGTACTCAAATGTTGGAGAGAGTGTTCAGGGACTTTGAGCTTATCTTTCTCAAGGGGTGGAGTA
Organism: Cucumis melo; assembly: GCF_025177605.1. NCBI lineage: Eukaryota > Viridiplantae > Streptophyta > Magnoliopsida > Cucurbitales > Cucurbitaceae > Cucumis > Cucumis melo. Next base: position 6,376,778 of record NC_066866.1, read on the forward strand.
GTGTCCTAATCTAAAAATTCTTTAAGTTTTCATAGTATTTGGTATCTAAATAAACACTTAATCAAATACTTAGAAGTGTTACCACTTGTGTATATATTACTTGTAAAATGAAATGATTATATTTCTTTCCAAAAAAATAAGTTGCAACAGCATTCTTAGTTTAGCAAAAATGTTTCGAAATAGCGACTAGAATAGAAATTTGTTTAAATTTTATATGAAATTCAAGAACCAAAACAGTAGCAACGACCCAAACAAAAAGTGCGATACAAAAACGGTATCACTCCATTCAAAGAGTTTTTGAAACATTCCCAAGATAAAAAAAAAATAAAATAAAATAAAAGGAGAAACATTGCAACTTCTAAAAGAAGCCTTAAATCATATTTTTCCTAACAAATTCAACCAAGTCAAGATGGTCGAGAGTAAACCTGTAGAGATCAAAATTTTCAAGTCGATAGCACGTTGGGAATGAGAGGGGCCATGGTTTCATCGATGATGCTAATGAATAATGAGATAGGCAGAGAAACAGATAGCATTGGTATCCAGAAAAGTAGCATAATATTTTTTAAACTTCAAATGAGAGCAAATAAGATTCCCCGGTCTAGAAAATCCCAACACGCCCAAGAACATCTTACAAAATACAATCTAAAAACTTCTCCTGGATAGTGGATAATAACAAATGTTTTATATTAGAAAAGATGGTTTACATCATCTACTGTCATATTTTCTCAAAGAAAAATCATCTACCGTGTCTGGGGGACGCATCAGCAGAGCGGGATCGGGACCCCGATGGGGATCTTGATGTTCTACCAGGAGACGACCTCCAATTACCTCGTGCATCCTCCCCTTCAAATCCAGACTTGCTAAAAGAAGCGAAAATGGATCGACGTATAAATAAAACCGAATAGAACATATTTCTAAACGAGCACAGTAAACAAATATGATGAAGTATATGATTTAAAAAAAATGAAAAACACCAAAAATAGTCTCATGTTCAAGGTGCTGCCAGAAAAGCAATGAAGTCAAAATTGCAAAATGGCTGAAATTATGGGAAAATGTCATGTTGCCAACAAGAACATGAAAGGAACCACACAGTCAGGCAGGTACTCAAAATTCATCAGTAAATCATACAACTTACTCATGATATCCATTTCCATTCTGATCGTGCTCATCAGCATTATCATAACCAGGAGAATATACTTGTCGGCTCCTCTCAACATCTCGCTCACGAGGAGCACCTCTAGGTGATTCAGGGTACTCTGCGTGCCTTCTACCAGGGGAAACAGAATAGTCGCCTCGCCACCTCGGAGCTGGAGAGTAAGACCTGACAATTTCTCTTATGGCATATTTACAACTATCTGGAGCATTAATAAATGTGAACCAGGTGTTTTAAATAGAAGATTACCTTGATCGGTATCTACTTCTTGAACCCGAAGGATGGCGAGGGGAGCGTGATCTGGATACTGAACGAGATCTTGAACGTCCTATATGAACCCCAACAAAAAAAAAATCAAATCAAATGAACAACTACTGCCTGAAACCAGGTTTGATCATTGAATACAAAAATCCAAAATGGCCATATTTTGTCCAGTACAATAATTAAGGATTGGTTTGATTCCGAGCATGAATGTGTAATTTTTTTAGAAGAAGCTGAAGTATGTGCACTTGAAATTTAGTAAGAAATTGAAGCCTACAATACCACAAACAAATAAATGCACAGACTACAGAAGAGGTTCGTTTTTAATTTTAGCAATTAAACTGCACACTCAAAATTTCATAACAAAGGAGTTGACGTTATGCTAAGTTGAGACACACACACTCACTTAAGGAACCCAATAAACCCAAAAGGAATTATTATATGTTTATATTTGAACCTAATAAAAGAAGTTGCATGTTGAAAAAAAGGTTCAGAGCCGAGGACCAAATAAGGAAAGAATGATTCTAGTAAAAGGACAATTTAAATACCATAATTCATCTGTCTGCATGTGAAACTACTAAGATCATTGCACAAAAAATAAAATAAAGAGTCCATCTAAATGATATATAAAACCATTTAACTGAGAGCTTGCAAATAAATACAACAATCTTAGGTCTCAAGAAAAGTCAAATAAGAATACACGTGCATCTTAGAAATAATTCCCATATGCTACTGCTTCAAGCTGTAATGTCCAACAGTTCCATAACAAGTAGTAATCTGTGAGCCCCCCACCCACCCACACACACACACACACAAGAAGACATATTCTAGAAGTAAATCAGGAAATTCGAACACTGGCTGTTAGTTTGTGGGTTAGTGAGGTGTGCCAGGTTTATTTGTGAAGGGCAGGTTGATTATGCGGGGTTTTGGTGGGGTGGGGCAACTCTCTTGGTTAACTATCTTTCTGTTTCTGATATGTTCTACTTCTAGCTAACTGGTGTTTTCAACCTTTTCCTTATTCCTGCTAATAGAACGGTGTCATTGCCCTTGAAATTGTTGTGATGTGCTCTTTACTAAACTTTGCAGGTAACATTGTGAGGGAAGAACCATACATGATGCTAGACTTCTTGAACAGTTAAAAAACTTTACCATGAACTAGAAATTGAGAATTAGAATATAAGAGGACTTCTCACTTTTTTATGTTGGGGTTTTCACTTAACTAAAAAAGCTATTTAAAGATAAGGTTAGTAAAATTTGAAGAGAGACTGATTGTACCCATACCATAATGAGAACGGCGTCCACCGTAGCCAGATGGTCCCCTGCAAAGAGGAAAAAAGGGAATAGTAAAAAACATGTAACTTGCAACTAATAAAAGGCTGTTAGCCACTATATACAGAGAATGGAAAGAACTGAGAGTTTTAGATTGATTTTGATCCACCCCACCCCACTAAATAAACATTATATAAGATATAGATGCTTGCAGCTTGGTTACAATACAGAAAAGAACTGAGACTTTTTACCGGATGAACAATAATGAGTATATTTCTTTAAGGCTCAAGCAAACAACCATGCAACTCAAACTTGAAAGTAGATGCAAGGGGGCGAATACTAAATTTGCTGTTCCCTGAAACCATTGAGAAAAAGAGGAAAATGAGAATAAACAAACTACCTTCTACTTCTTTGGCGCATCTGTTCTGGCCTCTTCCTCGACTCTGCAGCAAGGACCACAGTAATCTCCCTACCAGCAAATTTTTTCCCATTCATATGGTACTGAGCTTCAGAAGCCTCGTAAGGATCAACAAACTCCACAAATGCAAATCCTCGAGGCTCACTACAAAAGATTTAAGGAAAAAAAACAGAGATAAAAATAAGAAACCCATTCTGGATACAAATCTTGGGTAATAAGGGTGAATGACTACATTAATATACATTTTCATGGCTAAAAGGATTTGGGATGTCGTAAACTAAATAGCTTTCTTTTCATATCCAGCATTAACTTCAGACTGCTTTCATCAAAGCTGGGGCTGGAGTTACATAAAGCACAGCGAATTTCAAAGTTTAGTAGCTAACCTTATCTTTACAATCAAGCATGAAAGAGGCAAGTGACTTGAAAAATCTTCATATTCTTGTAACTATAAGCACTTCAATTCAACGTAACTTGACTTGACAAATCTTCATATTTCTTGATATAAGTAAACCAACAATTCATGAGTTGAAAATTCTTCACACACTTGGAACACATGAAGCACTTGAACAAACATTCCACAACCTTAAAACCTTCACCTTGTTGGCTTCAATTGCTCAAGAATATACCTTCCTCCTCATAAACTTCACATTTCTTGATATAATTACTTGAAACCAAAAATTTGTGACTATTCTTCAAACGCTTGGAAATGAAGCACTTGAACAAAGATTCCACAACTATGAAACCTTCAACTTGTTGGCTTCAATTGCTCAAGAATCAACCCTCTTCCTTATCAACTTCTATTGATGGGTGTGGTTATCTAATGTCTCCTCAGAGAGAGACACCCTCATTTCGATATTATTCTTTTCATTCTTGATGAGCTATATGTTAGGCGGTGGAAGGTAGTAGACCCTCATTAAAAGGGGCTTGGGCTTGTTTTAACTTCAAAGTTCTAACCAATATGCCCCCTGACAAAGCAGTTCAAAACACACTATGAAATGGGAATAAGATCCATCCAGAAAAAATAAGGTCCGGTGAAATTTCATTTGACATTGTTCATCCTCTTCATTCCCTGACTATGAATAACAAACTCAACTGGATGTTCCATACAATCTAAAAAAATTGTCTAAAAAAATTAGAACTCAGTTCAGTGCACATATTACACCCTCAAGAATTGATCAAGTTAAAAGGTAGTTGTAAAAGAGTCCCCCAACAGTTGCTTAAGAGTTTATTTCATCTTGCGTATGTAGGCACTTGAGAGTTCTTTCCAGAAAGAAGAAAAAGAAAATCAGGCATTTTTCTGACAATAGAATCTTGAAATGCAAATTAGAAAAGCTTTAAATGTGCTCTATATATTATGAATATGATCATGATTGACCTATATATGAAGCTTAGCACACGACTGAGAGCATCAAACAAGAGAAAGTAACAAGTTCTAACTCAAAAGGCTTGGCGTAATGCTTAACAAGTAAACCTAAAATTACCACCCGAACCCTGCATGAGGTTCATTTGATCAAATCTTAATGATGTGTCATTACCAAACTAACTCACAAGGAAAGTACAAGGAAAGTAGAAGTACACGTTCGCAAATCAGGTAGAATAACAGCTCGATAAATCCAACACATACCATGGATTGAGTGGAATGAATAACAAATAAGAAAAATAAACACAAGATGCTCACCCTGTGTAATAGTCCTTTGGAATATACACATCACGAACAAGTCCAAACCTCTCAAACGGCGCTCTAAGCTCCTCCGGCCTAAATGTACCATTACAACCAAAAGTCAAGTTCTTTAAATGCAGTGAAAGAAAACAATAAATTCATTAATTAGAAAAGTAGTAGTTAGTACTGAAACCTAAATTGGACAAAGCAATAAGGTAGCTGAAAAAAAGTGGTGAAATCCTGACCTGCAATCCATAGGAATATTTCTAACCAAAAGGCTACCATGAGGCTGTTCCCTTCGCCTTCCATACCCACCGCCACCGCCACCGCCACCACCATAACCCCTACCCGGGGGGCTTCTTCCACGACCACCATACCCTCTTCTTGGTGGACTATGGTATGGTGGACTGTATCTTCTCATGTTTCAACCTGTCCACAACAATGATCAGGTGAGGTCAGCAATTAAGATGCATATTGTCAACTTCCTACCAATTCAAACTAATTACTACCTAAATAGAATAGTAGTTAATCCAATGACACCCACTTATGATCCTAAACTGAAAAGGGGTTCTGACTGTTAAAACCCTAAGCTACACTTCATAGGCTCAGGTCTCACTGAAACTCTCAATTGCCTGCTACGATAAATGTTAAAAATGTTGAAGATTATAAACCCACACAAGATACATCCATATATATATTAAAAGGGAATCAAGAGGGTTCGACAAAAAGGGTCCTCTTATCACCTATTCTTTTCCCAATTCTTGACCTAAAGAAACGCAAAGAGATGATTCAAACTAAGAGTGAAGGGAAACAGCTAATTCGGAATGATCGAAACAAAGAAAGTAGCGGTAAACAACTATGGGTTTAGGGTTCGACCAAGAATAATCTAGATAAACATCTATAAACGAAATAGTGAATCCAGGTATCGTAAGTTCATAATTACCTGAAGGTAAGAGAATGAAGAGGAGAAAATGCGTAGAAAGACTCTTCCTTTGATCTGATTTTTGGGAACTCTCGAAGACTGCGATGCAAATATAGGGTTTGGATTTTTATAACGTTTGTTTGGTCGTGTTTTAAAAATTAAAGTTTAAAATTTCATATAAAGATACAATTTTATCAAATTAATGAGACTCAATATTAATTATAACCACAAAATCTAAATTATAGCATAATATTATCAAATAATTATTTTATATTTTTTAAATATAAAACATGATTATTAAAAATTCGTTCTCTATTAATATTTAATGGGAAACTACAATAGTTTAAATTACAATTCAATTTATGAATATCTTATCAAAACAATTGCTCTCGTGTCTTGAAAGTGCAGACAGATTTAGCATAGGCGGTTCATTCATGCCTCAACTTTATGCTTTATTTATTTATATATAATATGTGTATAAATTCCATAAGTTAGCTTAGTGGTAAGTCTGTCTCCCAGTTCCCTCTAGATCGAAATTCATACTTGAAAGTTAGGTTGCTCTTATTCTCTAATGCTCATTGATTTTTCCATTCCGTTGACAATGGGTCCAGGGCTCGTTTAGTTCGTTAAAGTGCATCGCCTAACTTTTTTTCTAGAAGATCACCCAATAGTTATTAAACAACCGTCCATATTTTATTAAACAGTCTCCCATATTTACTACTCATTCTCCATAGTTTACTAGTGATCTCCCACAACTCAGCGACCTCTCGCATTTGACTATACAATCTCCTAGGTTTTTCCAATACACATCATGTGACCTAGATGAACTTGTGCAAGTGTTAGTCTGCATGTTTTCTTGAATGTCAAACATGTTTGAGTCAATATTTAGTCGTTGGAGCATAATATTTACTAATTCACTACATATTATATCATTTATGACCTTCAAACCTTTCATATGGCCTCCAACATAATTGCTTCAGAACTGACCTCATTTCCTACCAAATTGTACAAAGATGTATATTAATGATTGTTTAAGAAATTGGACAACTATCGAAGGAGGCTCAGTAAACTATAGAAGATTTTGTTGTAAAATGTGGGAGATTGCATAGTAAAATAAGAGAGATTACTTAATAAAATATGACAATAATTTAATAACAGTTTGGTGATCATTCAAAAAAAGTTAGGCAATACACTTCAATGGACTATACAAACACAAAAGACTATGCTGACAGAACAAAAAAAAAATCAATATTCATTCAAGGATAAGAGCAACATACATTTCGGAACATGAAAACGATGGAAAGTTTGTAGAAACAAGCAATGAAGTGGTGGCAAAAAAGTTGGGAAACTAAAAGAGAAAAAGGTTGAAGAAGAGAGACAGCGAGAGAAGAAGAGATAGGATCGATAATGAAGAGAACGATGAAGATATGAAGGGAAACGGCCCTGAAAAGTTTTTGATTATTATGTCATTTTGTTAAATTTTTCGGGTTTGGATGATGAACTAAAATTTGGAAGAAAAATAAAATTTTCCTTTGATTACCTTTTGAAATTAATTTTTTTATATGTTTTGCTAGCGCCATAAAATCTCACTCACATAGATCGAGTCTCTCATTCCGGTATTTGTCTCCTTCATTTCATGCAAACTGGTCTTCTATGACAAAAAGATCGAAAATCCACAAAAAGAAAAATCTTTATGTAACACGTACATGGAGAAGAAACTCATGACACATGTGGATGAGTGAGAAGAATGAAGAAAAAAATAACACAAAATCAGATGTGAGATGTTTTTGAGATGAAAAAATAACAAAAATTTACTGACTAAAATAATACAAAATTAGTTTATTATCAGAATAATCCTGAATTTGATAAAGTTGAAAGTTTATTGTCCAAAACTTATACAAGTCATATTGATTTTTTATAGTATATTTAATAAAATTAACTCATACATTAATGAAAAGCTCACTCTTAGTCAAAATATAGCTAGTTTGAACCATTAGAAAAGCTAAAAGGTATACATCAAATCTTTTTAAAATAGAAAAAACCAAACAAACCATAAACTATTGTCTAGACTATCTAGACCAACTTATCTTCAACTAATATCGTGGGACTACCCACCCGACTCTACAACTTTTAGGTGTCAAAGAAAACTCATATATATAGGATATTTAGTCCTAATAGGTAATTAAACTCATGATCTCTTAGTCTTTTATCAAAGTCATGCCCTCCTATTACCACTCTCAACCGATGATGATTCCATAAACTGCTATTGAGTATCAATATTACTTATAAAGAATGCAAAAATAAGGGGAAAATAAAGTAGATGTAAAAATGTTGTAGACAACAATTGAACCTGAAGTAAGGAGTTAAATATACATGATACATATATGTTGTGTGTACAAATAATAATCATAAAGAATCTCTTAAGCAAGGCTGATCAATGCAACCAACAATAGTAACTACTGAATCATTGATTGATCAAAAAATTTAAGCTTATGAGTGAAGTCAAATTTAATATTATATTATCGACTTTCTAGAACACCTACTTTGATATCCTGTAAAATCATCAATTAACCAAAAAACTTAAATTTATAGGTAAAGACAAATTTATTATCGAACAAATCATCCTAAAGTGAGCATCAGTACATAGGGGAAAGAACAGCTCTAAATTGGCATCCTATTGAAAATTTGAACCACATGTTCTGTTGGATAGATAGCCTTGAGTTCAAAAGGGAAATATCCAATGAAATCACATAATTACCAAGCAGAAATTCAGCTAGTGGATAAGCAGTAAAAAATAAGCCTCTTTCAGATTTCCTCTCCCTCTAAGAAACCAATGATTTAGATTTAAGGGTCAACCAACAGACCATTGGTATACCAATACGTCGATAAATGCACAATTCGATCCCTCCTCAATTGCTCCACCGTTTGTACAACGGCCTGTGAATATAGAGTATAGAACAGACCTGGATGTGCTGGTTGCCCCTCCATTCTTTAGATCCATATCTATCAAGCTTCCTTGACGCGCCTCTGACCCCACAAAAGAAATTAGCTCTTCAAGCCTCCAGATGGATGCAACACAATGAAGTCGGTAGAATATCAAATAATAAGGAACTTTTTGCATCAACATGCCACAGCTTCAGCTGCTTCAGACTGACTGATGTCGGAATCAACAAGCAAAGGGTTCTTTTGAAATTGGTTCCTTAGCTGACCACAAGCTGCATTTGCATCCAGGCCTCTTGTTCGACGAACGCTTACAGTGATTTTATGGGACTCTAGAGCAGCTACAAATGCCATCACCTAAAAATTGAAGAAAAGATGATGGGTCAGTGAAGACAAGAATATACGTTTATAATATGAAACGTTAGCACATCTGTTGAGAACATACAGCTTTCTTGTATGGACGCTGATACTCAGAGCCTTCTATGGGATTGAAAGGTATCAGGTTCACGTGATAGCCACCTCCCCATTCATGAAGAAGCTTCGCTAGTTCTACAGCATGCTCTACTGCATCATTGACTCCAGCTGCTCAAATGATAAGCAACCGGAAAATGGGGGGAAACAATTCGTCAAATGTAGAATGTCTGAATTTACAATGAGGAACAATAATGAAAGAAGAGATGAGGATTGTATGGCTGAAGTGATGCCAATACCTAAAAGTGCATACTCGAACGATACTCTCCGACTAGTTTGGAGGAAATAATCGTGACAGTCTTTCATGAGTGCTTCGAGAGGATATGCTTTTGCACTGGGTACAATAGTCTCCCGAAGCTTCTGGTTTGGTGCATGTAAGCTGATGAACATAAAATGAAGAGTTAATCGAAGTAAAATAAAAAAGAGCAGAAATGTAAGGACCTCGTCCGACAAATGTCCATGGATCATCTTTTCAAAACAACCTAACAGTTCATGGATAAAAACTATTAAAATTTTGATCTTATGGTTGGGAGAGGAAAACTTTGAGATGATAGATAAAACTCTTCAATCAGGTCATTCTAAGGCTTTGATTTTTGATTCACACCAATTATGGCATATATATACTTCTTTTTTTAGAGAGAGAGAGTTTCCAGTAGGATACATGTTACCTGACGGCCAATGTTGACTGAAGCTTGTGAGAAGCCAACCTTTTAATTGTGTTAGGAACGCCCACAGTAGAAATTGTAATCATTCTTTGTCCAATTTGAACATCCTTGAGAAAATATGACGAATTCATAAGAAGTTTGTCAAGACTCTTGCACCTCAAACTGAGTAAAAATCCAACAAGCAAAGTAGAACAACACTCTGGAACGATATATATATATATAATTGAAGGAATAAATGAAAAAGTCTCACAAGCCAAGTAATAATTCAGAAGACAATATAGGGTAAAAGAACACAGAAAAATACAAAGGAAATAGTAAACAATCCCGAAACGTTCTTATTTATACCAACAACCAAGTGGACCCTCAGCAGCTTTTGTGAATTTCTCTTCTTGCCCCTTCTTTTATAAGTCTCAAGAGTTGGAGTTCTAACATTACCACTGGGATCGAACTGCACCTTGTCTTTAAGGTGGAAAAAGGAAAACTGTTGGTTCACGAGGCAAACTGATTCCCACATGGCCTCAGCTGTCCAGTAGCCCTTTCCATTTCACTAGCCACTCATTTGCTCCAATTTCTCCATTCCGTCTCACTCCGAGTACTGATTCTGACCTTAATTGTAATTCAAACTCTTCAATCAATGCTGGAGGAATGTGCTGTACCCGCTGAGTTTGACCCAATTTCAGTTTCAACTAAGATACATGAAATACATTGTGGATGATACCTTTGGTGGTAACTCAAGGCGATAGGCCACTTCTCCTATATTTTCAGTAATTCGATAAGGTCCATAAAACTTAGGTGATGGCTTCTCACTTCTTTTTCTAGCTAACGAGGTTATGACCCACTTTCCTGTTGTTGATAGGGTTAATCTTCAAATACACTTCGTCTCCCACCTGAAAATTTAACTCTCACTGATATAAGTTAGCTTGTTTTTTCATTCGGTTTTGGGCAACGACCAAGTTCTCCTTCAAAGCATTGATTGTGATATCTCTATCTTTCAAAAATTGATCAACATTGTTATTCGTTGTCTTCCTATCACTGTAAAATATCGGCCGAGGTGGTGGCCTTCCATACACTACTTGATATGGAGTTGTTTTTGAAGACAAACCCACACTTCTAGGTTGTATTATACCACACTTCTGCCCATGGTATGTAATTGTTCCATTTGGCCAGTTGTTCACTGCAGAAAAGTCTTAAGAATGTCTCTAAGCATCGGTTTACTCTCTCCATCTGCCCATCAATTTGAGGATGGAAGGTCGTGCTTCTGTTGGAACTCCAACACAATTTGGAATCAATTTCCTTTATTGCTTTACACAATTAGGATTGATGAGTTATCAATCCTAGGTTACAATCTGATCTCTGTTTTTCTCTCAACCAGAAAAGCAGAACAATCACACACTAATTTCTCCAACAAACAAAACATGTCCCTTCCCTCTCACGCTAACTCTATTTAACAGCTTTTCCCGCCCAAATACAGCTGTCCTTCCCCACTAAAACCTGCGCACTAACTCTATTTAACATCACGTGTTTATTTATCTAATATACTCTACACGTGCTACATACTAACACAGCCTCTTCTTCCTTCTGCTGTAAACTTGTTTAATAAGAGGTCTATCATTACTTCCCCCTTTTAAATTCACCTTGTCCTCAAGGTGAAGAGTTGGAAATTTTTCTTTCATTTCTTCATAGGATTCCCAAGAAGCTTCATGCTTAGGCAACCCTTTCCAACACACCAAAACTTCCCACTGTTCAGCCCCTGTTTTTCGGTATTCAACAACTTCTTCTGGTTCAGACTTCCATGTATAATTCTCATCAACAAACTGAATAGTAGGTTGAATATTTTCATGCTGTCCCACCAGTTTCCTCAACTGAGATACATGGAATACCGGATGAATTCTGGAATTGTCTGGCAGCTGTAAACGATAGGCAACGGGTCCAATTTTCTCAATAATTTCATATGGCCCGAAGAAACGAGGAGCAAGCTTTTCATTCCTCCTACTTCTCACCGTAATCTGTCGATAAGGGCGAATGCGTAATAACACGTATTCCCCTACAGAAAATTCCACATCTCTCCTTTTTCGATCCGCATATGACTTCATTTGCTCTTGTGCCAAGCGCAAATGCTCTCGTAAAGAGACCAGAACAATATCTCTTTCCTGCAGCATCTCCTCAACAGTAGAATTCTTAGATGGAGAACTTCCATACGATACAATAGTAGGAGGTTGTCTGCCATAAACAACTTGGAATGGAGTCATACCAATTGAACGTTGATAAGTCGTATTATACCAATATTCTGTCCATGGCAGCCATTTAATCCACTCCTTAGGTTTCTCATTACAAAAACATCTCAAATATGTTTCCACCCCTCTGTTCACAACCTCCGTTTGGCCATCTGATTGAGGATGATAAGCTGTACTTTTATTTAACTTGGTGCCCGACAAACGAAACAATTCAGTCCAGAATTGGCTAAGGAATACCTTGTCTCTATCCGACACAATGGATATAGGAAACCCGTGCAATCTTACTATCTCCTTAACAAACAACTCAGCCACAACTTTAGCAGTAAACGGATGCTTCAATGGTAAGAAATGCCCATATTTGCTCAATCTGTCCACCACAACCAGAATTACTTCATACCCATTTGATTTTGGAAGTCCTTCCACAAAATCCATAGATATCTCACTCCATATAACCTGAGGTATCTCCAATGGAACCAGTAAACCAGCAGGTGATAAAGCCATTGTCTTATTTCTTTGACAAGTTAGGCACTCTTCACAGTGTTTTTTAATCTCTGCCTTCATCCCTTTCCAGTACAACTCTGCTGCTATTCTTTTATAAGTTCTCAGAAACCCAGAATGTCCACCAACTGCTGAATTATGAAAAGTTTCTAGAATTACTGGTTTCAAAGAAGATTGCTGAACAATTACCAATCGACTCTTATACATCAACATTCCCTTCTGCAAAGAATAGCCGTCTACTTGCAACTCTTCTCCATGCTCAAGCTGTCTCACTATCTCTTTATATTTAGAATCTTGAGACACCTCCCTTTTAATCACATCCAAATCAACAGTGACAGGTATAGACAACCCAAACAACTGTACTTCTTCTGGTTTCCGTGAAAGAGCATCAGCTGCTCGGTTTTCCACTCCCGGTTTATAAACTACTTCAAACGAGTAGCCCAACAATTTAGCTATCCACTTCTGATACTGAGGCTGTATAATTCTTTGATCTAATAAAAATTTAAGCGCCTTCTGATCAGTTTTGACTCTAAACTTCCCAATCAGCAAATACGGTCGCCATCTTTGGACTGCTAACACAATAGCCATAAGTTCCCTTTCATACACTGGTCGACCCCTGTCTCTCAATGCTAATGTGTGGCTGAAATACGCTACTGGTCTTCTGTCTTGAATCAATACAGCTCCAACTCCATATCCAGAAGCATCAGCCTCGATTTCAAATTGCTTATTGAAGTCCGGTAAAGCTAACACTGGTAAGGATACCATTGCAGACTTCAACCGGTCAAAAGCCTGAGTAGCTTCCTCAGTCCAACTGAATCCTCCTTTCTTTAATAACTGAGTCAGTGGTGCAGCTATAGTACCGTAATTGCGCACAAAACGCCGGTAATATCCTGTCAATCCAAGGAATCCTCTAGTTTCCTTGACATTTGTTGGACGAGGCCAGTCACAAATTGCTTTAATTTTCTCCGGATCCACTGCCACACCTTCTCCCGAAATCACATGTCCCAAATACTCAATTTTCTCTTGAGCAAATTGACATTTCTTCTGGTTAGCATACAGTTCATGTTGCCGCAGCACTTTCAACACCATTTCCAAGTGTAAAGCATGCTCCTTCTCATTTCTACTATAAACTAATATGTCATCAAAAAAAACTAGCACAAACCTTCTGAGAAATGGCTTGAAAAGCGTATTCATCAAGGCTTGAAAGGTAGCCGGAGCATTGGTCAGCCCAAATGGCATGACTAAAAATTCATAATGACCCTCATGTTCTAAAAGCCGTCTTCTCTATATCATCATCAGCCATTCTAATTTGATGATACCCCGATTTCAAGTCGATCTTGGAAAATAGAATTGCTCCACATAGCTCATCAAACAGTTCCTCCACTACTGGTATGGGAAACTTATCGGGAATCGTGGCATTGTTTACTGCTCTATAATCGACACAAAATCACCAACTCCCATCTTTTTTCTTAACCAACAGTACAGGACTGGAATATGGACTTGTACTCGGCCTTATCACCCCTGAATTCAACATTTCTTGAACTAACTTCTCCATTTCCCCCTTCTGCTGAAATCCATATCGATATGGTCGCACATTAATTGGATCAGTCCCATCTTTCAAATGTATATGATGCTCTATCTCTCTCCGTGGAGGTAATTTTTCTGGCCAATCAAAGACATCTTGGTACTGTTTGATCACTGAACTAATCAGTCCCTTGCTTACTGCTTCTGTGTTTAACAAACAATGCTCTTCATCTCCTACTGTCCTCACTTGCAAGGATCTACACTCAATCAAGAATCCACTATCCTTTTCTTCCCAGTGTTTCATCATATTTTTAAGGCTGATCCTTGCCTTAGTCAAGCTAGGATCCCCTTTGATCTTCACTTCTTTTCCTTCAGCCACAAAAGATAGAGACAGGTTCTTCCAATCTACTATAGTTACCCCCAATGAGTACAACCATTGCATTCCCAAAATGACATCTACTCCTCCAAGTTCTAAAGGAAGAAAATCCTCCACGATCCTCCAACCACTCAACTGTACTTCTAGTTTTTCACAAATTCCTTTACCCTGGACAGCTGCTCCAGATCCTAAGATTACGCCATAGTGTGAAGTTTCTTTGACTGGTAAAATCAACTTCTTCACTAGTTTTTCTGATACAAAATTATGTGTTGCCCCGCAGTCGATCAATACAACCACTTCTTCTCCAAGCAATTTACCTCTCACCTTCATAGTTCCAGGATCATTTAGACCAACCACAGAGTTGATTGATAATTCAACCACTGTGGTTAACTCCCCATTGACTTCTAGGCGGCCAAAATCTTTTTCCTCTTTCTCTTCCTCAACTATTTCATATTCATCTTTCCCTTCGGTTATTACAAACATCCTCAACTCACGTTGTTCCTTCAATCTACACTTATGGTCTGCAGAATACTTCTCATTGCAACGAAAACATAAGCCCTTCTCTTTCCGAGCCTGGAATTCTGCATCAGGTAACCGTTTATATGTTCCCTCCCTTCGATTTTCATTGGAGGCCTGACTTCTCAAGGTAATGGTTCGTGTAGAAAAAGAAGAATTTCCTTTAATGTCTCCTGCTACTCCTCCCGGATTTATTCTCCCATTGCTAGCAGTCTGACTAGTCAACTTTCCCCCTGAGTACCCACTCATTTTCGCCTCCATTCTTACTAATTCCCTGTTTTCAACCATCTGTGCTGCTTCCATCATCTCTGCCAAACCTTTCGGTCGACAGAAGACTACTTCCGATCTAACCCACGGCAACAAGCCATTCATAAACGTATCTTCGATCACCCATTCCGGCAAATCATTAACTGGAGCTACCATTTTATCAAACAAATTGATATACTCCTCTACAGATCCCTCTTGTTTAATTCTCAGAAATTGCCCACCAATAGTACCATCTTTACTGGACCGAAAACGTATTAACAACCTCTCTTTCATATTCGACCAACTAACAAATTTATTTCTCTCCTCTTGAGATCTATACCAATTCAGTGCTGGACCATCGAAACTAATGGTTGACACTAACATTTTCTCAGACTCTGTTAATCTATGAATTTGAAAGTACCTCTCTGCTCGGAACAGCCAAGAATCGGGATCCTCTCCAGTGAAAACGGGCATCTCGATCTTTTTGAATTTGTTTCGGTCAGAGTATCCATCGTCGCTGTCGGTTCTCCGTTCTCCTCCTTCGTTTCTGTGATTCCGATCCGTTTCATACATTCTGCTGGAGGACGCGTCGCTATCTTTCCCTTTCGCTTTTTCAAAATCCTTCACGGCGGGTTCTGTCGCTTGCCCACTCATCGTTGATCTCTCCTTCGAACTCGTCTCAATGATCGTGAACAAGAGCTGCTGCTGTTTTTCCGATTGAAGACGCATCAGGTCGATGCTCTTCGCGATTTCAGCTAATCCTCCCTCAATCGCCGGCATTTTACTCAACTCCTTCTTCATTCCGGCAATCTCCTGGTCGATGTATTCCAGCCGTTCTTCAATGCGGGTCTGCACCATCCTTCCCGGAACACCGCTCTGATACCAAAATGTTGGAACTCCAACACAATTTGGAATCAATTTCCTTTATTGCTTTACACAATTAGGATTGATGAGTTATCAATCCTAGGTTACAATCTGATCTCTGTTTTTCTCTCAACCAGAAAAGCAGAACAATCACACACTAATTTCTCCAACAAACAAAACATGTCCCTTCCCTCTCACGCTAACTCTATTTAACAGCTTTTCCCGCCCAAATACAGCTGTCCTTCCCCACTAAAACCTGCGCACTAACTCTATTTAACATCACGTGTTTATTTATCTAATATACTCTACACGTGCTACATACTAACACAGCCTCTTCTTCCTTCTGCTGTAAACTTGTTTAATAAGAGGTCTATCAGCTTCCTTTTAAAACGGTTCCCACAGCAGTAAACAATTCTTTTCGAAAGTTACTTAGGAAAATCTTATCACGGTTTCTGATAATAGATTTTGGAATTCCACGTTTATACACCACCCTTTCGATGAACACTTCAACTACTTGTTTGGGGGTGAAAAGATGTTTGGGAACAATGAGGTGAGAAATTTGCCCAATTGGTCTACCACCACCATGATAGAGTCATAACCTCCCGCTTTGGGCATCCTTCAATGATGTCTATGGTCCAATCTTTCAAAATCAACTTGGCAATGGCAAAGGTCATAGAAGACCGGCTGGTGAGAGAGATTCAGACTTATTCCTCTAACATAATTCACATCAACATACTTTTTCACATCTGTTTTCATTCCCACCCAATAAAGCACCCCGTTGATTCATTAATATGTTCTTAAGAATCCAGAGTGCTCTCCTAGTATGGAATTGTGAACAAGTGTGTAACAAGAAAGGTATGAGAGATGAAGTACGTGGTAGGACTAGTATGTTAGGATTCCTTCCCTGAAACTCAGTAAAATCCCAACAAAAATAGAGAAACGGAGACAGTACTCTGCTATGATCCTATTGTTGATAAATCCAGATGAGTTCACAAAATATCCACAAAGTACGCTAAAGGACAGCACAATAAAATAAGAAAGAAAAAACAAAAATAAATCCAAAGGTTATTCTCCAGCTCCTTCGAGAAGGCTGGAATCTTCTCCTCAAAAGCTTCAGCACCCTTTACCTAATTTGCTAATCCCCAAAACATTCTTATATACCTCATCAGGGGTGGGTCCCCCAAAGAACCTCCCCACCCTTGGTCTTCTGTGTAATTCCCATCAAACCCTTCCCTGATTTCTTCCTTTTATAGGTGTAAATGATTGGAGGTCTAACATAGTCTTTCTTTATAGCAACTGGTTATTAGTCCATGATTTCTCGATTTTCCCTCTGGGTTTGTCTTCAAAATGGCTATAATTTTCTGTAATTCTTCGTCCTCCTTGACCTCCTTCATAACTACTTCCACATCCACTAAACCAGGTGCGATCATAACTAGCAACTCCACTGGGTGGTTTATTCATGATAGAGCATCTGCTGCTTTATTTTGGTGGCCAAGTTGATTCAAAATCTATAAGTCATATCTCAAACAGCTTTGTTAACCATTTCTGAAACTGAGGTTGTACCTCTAAGGCTCAACCAAGAATTTTAAAGTTTTTTGATCTAAAATTATAGTGAATTTCCTTCCCAACAAATGATGTCTCCACTTCAAGATTTCCATCACCACAACCATCAAAACCTTCTTATAGATAGACTTGGTTTGAGCCTGAGGAGATAGTTTTTGACTAAAATAAGCGATGAACCTCGAGTTCTAGGATAACAAAACTCCCAAACCAAATTCAGATGCATCTGTTTCAATGACAAAAGGTAGTGAGAAGTCTGGAAGGGCCAACACGGGTAACGACATCAAGGCTTGTTTGAGTTCTTCAAATGTTGTGGTAGCTTCATCATTCCAACTAAAGGCATTTTTCTGGAGGAGTTTAGTGAAGGGGGCTACAATGTCTCCATATTTTCTAAAAAAACACCTGTAATAACCGATCAACGGAATCCCCTAAGTTTTTAGGCATCCTTAGGTGCGGGTAGTTCACCATTGCCTTGATTTTTTCCCCATTGCCCTCCACCCCTTTGCTCAAAATCCAATGCCCCAAGTATTGTATTCTCGAGTGGCCAATAACACATTTCTTTTAGTTGGCAAATAACTCATTATCTCTCAATATATTTAATACTACTCCCAAATGTCTCCCATGTGCAGTGATGTTTGTGCTAAAAACTAGTATGTCATCAAAGAATACCAACATGAAACGTCAGAGAAATGGTCGAAACACTTGATTCATGAGTGACTGAAAAGTGGTCGGAGCATTTGTTAGATCGAAGGGCATAACTAGAAGTTCACAATGGCCCTCATGTGTACGGAACACCATCTTTTCAATATCCTCTTCCCTCAATCTAATTTGATGGTACCTCAATCGAATGTCTAATCTGGAGAAGACAGTTGCACCGTGTAGTTCATCAAGTAATTCTTCAATCATAGGAATAGGGAATTTATCAACCACTGTTACTTGGTTCAACGCCACCCACCACCCTTTTTCTTAATTAACATCACTAATTTACCGAACTCGAATATGGGCTTCTACTTGGTCGAATTATCCCCACTTACATCGTTTCTGTCACAAGCTTTTCTATCTCTTCTCTTTGTACATAACCATATTTATACAGTCTTAGATTGATGGGCTTCTGCCCCTCACCGTTAGAAGTCGATGGTCTCTCGCTCTCTTTGGGGACAAATTTCCAGTCTTCATATTGATTTAGTAGTGCCTGAATCATTGGTAGTCCTCCATCACCCCTCCCAACCAGCCTCACTTTCAGATTCCTTCTCCTCTCCAATCTCGAAACTTTGCAACTCAATCTAGAAGCCTTAGTCCTCCTCCTCCCACGTTTTAGTAAGCGTCTTCAAAGAGCATTTCGCTGTAGTTAATCAGATACCCTTGAGAATAATTGGTTTGTTTCCTGTCAAAAAGGTTATAGTCTTTGGCCAATGCACAGCCATAAATCCGGTAGAACACAACCACAGCATACCCAATATTTCATCCATTTTCCCCAAATCAATTGTTAGAAGATCGGCCCGAACGATCAATTCTGGAAGCCTCACTTCGACCCTCTTGCACATTCCTCGTCCTTCAACTATTTATTCGTCCCCTATGGTAACTCCAAAATCTTGTTTCATCTGTAACCGGTAGATTCAGTTCGTCGACCATTTTCTTATGGGTAAGATTATGAGCCGTGCCACAGTCAATCAACACAATCACTTCTCTTCCCTTGACCTTACCTCTCAACTTCATGGTGTCTTCTCAAAATCCGTGGATGGTACTAGGACAATTTCTCTTCTTTCCATGACTTCCATTGTTTTTAATTCCACCGTTTCGGTATTATTTTATTCGAACTCTACTCCTCCTTTAGGTTCCTCTTCTTCGTTCAAGATAAAGAGCATCAACTCTCCGTTCTCCCTAATTTTACAACAGTAACTATGTGAGTATTTTTTGCTACATCTCAAAGCATAGACCCTTGTTGAGACGCGCTCAGAACTCACTATCAAACTACCTCTTGACGGTAGCTCCCATTTTGCATAATTCCCCTGAAGTGGTATAGATATCTGTCGAATTTGGACTTCATTCCCTTTTTGACCAACCTTTTTTTGGGTTTAATTGATTTGCTTTGGTGGGTTGGGCTTCCTTCTTTCCTGGCCCATGGGCTCCCAAATTCATGCAAAGCCAATTTTAAGGCAACATTTCAATCATTGACCAATTGGGCTTCTTTCATTCAACAGTCCAAAGTCTTCAAGTGACGGCTTACCACTTCCACCTACAACTTTTGCTCCAGTCCTGTCACGAACACATCCATCAATACGTTCACAGCCATCTCCAACAAAGGTGCTTAGTAGTTCAAAAATTTCTTCAGGTATTCCTCATAAGTTCCATCTTGTTTGATCCTTGTCAACCACCCCTAAGGTTCTTTTTCCCATGGGTTGAAAGTGTTCGAACATCCTCGGTTTTAAATCTTCCCATGACATCACTTTCTTTCGATTGTTGCTCCATCGAAACCAATTAACTTCATCTTGATCAAAACTAACCATTGCATCTGCTAAGTCATTAATCTTGAAAAAAATGTTTGGCCCTATAGACCCACGATTCTGGATTCACACCCGCAAAGATCAGCATTTCTAGTTTCTTGTATCTGCTCTTGCCCATCAATCCCTGCCTGGACTCCAACTCTGATTCAGTTTCAACAATTTTTCCCGTTCATTTTGAGCATCAAAGCATCATAAGCCCCTGATTCCTCTTTTCTCCTGCTATCCTTTACATCTTCTGCCAATTTATCCACACTCTTCTTCATCCCAGAATTATCTCTTTCAAGTTCATGATCTCCCTTTCGCTCAACTACATTTTCTCTTTTAGTTGTTTTTGAGCCATGGATCGTGTTCGCCCCAGGATGTTGAGGCTCTGATACCAATTTGTCAACACTATTGCACCTGAGACTCAGTAAGATCCCAACAAGCAAAATAGAACAACTCTCTGGAATGATATATATATTGAAAAGGTAATACCAAAAGTCTCACAAGCCAAGTAATAATCCAGAGGACAATATAGAGTAAAAGAACACGGAAAAACACAATGGAAATAGAGAACAATCCAGCTCCTTCGAGAAGGCTGGCCGCTACTTCCCAAAAGCTCACAGCAGATTCTACTAAAAAATACCTAATTCAACAATCCCGAAACATTCCTTATTTGTACTGACAACCAAGTGGGCACTCAGGTAGTTCCTTCCTCTCCAATGAGCTCCGGAGATGAATTCTTTTGTGAATTTCCCTTCTTGCCCCTTCTCTTACAAATCTGAAGAATTGGAGGTCTAACAAAATTGCACATTCAGTAACGTAAAGCTAGCATTTAATAAACCTGGTGGAACTTTAAAGCCAGCCTTCCCAAAGTTCCTCCCAGAAGGGTTGGATGTGATAAAATTTTATAATTTAGAGAAAAAAAATGGCACAAGAAATCAAAATCTCAGAGTTCATGAATGACACTGACGGATCCTCAAAATTTGGGAATGATCAAAAAGATAGTATTATACTAATATGCACCAAACCAGAAGCTTCGGAAGTATGGATACACAAAGTAAAGATGGGTTTACATTTGATTTCTCCTCCTAATGTCTCCTTAATCTCCTGAATGCCTTCTTTTGGCATAAACAAGGATGACCCAAACAGAATACCTGTATCTTGCAATCCAATTGAATCTAAGAATTAAATTTCAAAAAACCCATACTTTTGTTGTGTCCTTTAGCTCTTTCAATTGGTCACTTCCCAATGTGTGAAGCACGATCACCCATTACAAAGAAAATTTAGTATCCTATGCCTTGATGCTACTAGAATTTTATGAGACAGTGGTTGAAAAGGAATAGAAAATTGTTTCATAAGGCGCCTGGTGAGTATATTATCAGGGCAGTTCTCGAAGATTGTTGTTTTTCTCTCCTCTCAAAGTTCTATCATAAGGTTTGTCGTCTTTTTTCTGGATAAGAAACAATTTTATTGATGATGTGCAATTACAAAAGAATGACCCCATATGGAAGATTTACAAAAAAAATTCTCCGATTAGAGAGGATGGAAGAAAAGCTATAGTAATAAAATAGGGGGGAGAGCATTTACACCATGTCATAATCAAACGAACTATAGCTTCAAAAGAGTTCTCTCATGAGGTTTCTCATACTTATATATGACTTTAAACAATTTGAGAGGTTTCTTACTAATCCAGGGTGGCCTGGAGGGATTTCCTCTGTATATTTCACTCAATGAAAGTCTGTGCCAAAGTGTGAAGACTAAGGCCTACAAGTCAGGACCATTAAAACGCCCTAATACCAGTTTTACCTCTCCAAGTCCTCTCTTGCAATACATTTAATGGGGTAAAGAGAAAATACAGGGAAACAGAAAGTCAAGGGGAATCAAATATTAAACAAAAAATTATCCCACAAAGTACTAGGACAAGATTAGTCTAGAAAAGTAAACCTTGTTCAAGCATTGATGCGCTTCAAGCACTGATTTCATATTTAACATTGGTTCACCCATTCCCATGAATACTACATTTGTGACCCTATGGTTGAAAATATCCTCAATTGCAAATACCTGTGTACATATGATACAACTAATCACAATGAGGAGGATTAATTATATTTGACATGTTCTCAAAAATTTTCAAATTTCTGAAACAACTAGATATCAGAAAGTACAAGTTCTAATGGAACATGAAAACAGCGTGTGAGAGAGACAAAATACCTGCTCAACAATTTCATGTCTCTGAAGATTCCTAGAAAATCCTCCTTTTCCAGTGGCACAAAAAGAACAGCGCAGAGGGCAGCCAACCTTAATGTTTGAAATTCAATAGAAATTTCACTTTAAGTCATGATACCATAACGAGTTGCAGATAATACCATGTCTAGTGTCCCAAGGGTTTAGAAACCATTACAAGTGCTTGCAAGGCAATTTGTTTACTTTTTGAGTTGACATGGTGTTAAAGATTTTGCCCAAATCATATAAGATATCACAAAATTCAAGTCTTTGAATGATCAAATGTGAATAATACCTGTGATGAGATGCAAGCAGTGAGACGAACTGAACCTTTATTGTTTTTGTCTTCCACAGGTATGCCAACTGTTTCAATCAGCCTATTGTCATCCAACTTAAGCAATAACTGCAAAATTTTAACGCATTGATGCCTCAAAGTCAAACAAAATCGTAATAAAACCATCAAACCATTTACATTTCCTGATAACATCTTAACAATTCAACAATAATGTAATCGAAAAATTCTTTGTATCAAACTACCTTCACGGTCCCATCAGCTGCAGTAACAGACTGGTAAACAGGCGAACGGCCGACTCTCCATCCAGCTTCTTGAAGATCATTCCTGAATTTCAGTGGCACTGGAATCAACCCCAATCAGTATGAGAAGATAATGAACAAACCAGCGAAATTAAGTTAAGAAGAAGAAAGAAGACAGACAATTGGTAAATTCTTCAATTTCCTTGACCTTCCTCTTGTAAATAAGCTGATGGAGTAGCTTCCCTCTATACTTCTCCTAATCCATTTCAACAGATAATTTAACGATACGTAACCAAGAACCTCCATCAAATGCTAGCAATCCGAAAAACGTTTTAGAGTATAAGAAAGTGATTGTTGTTTGTTACCTGACCGAAGTCGAGGGCGAGCTGTTGTAGCTCCTGGTCCGACAAGCCAATGAGCACTTTGGGAGCTTCAGGAGAGGGCTCAGCGGAAGAGGATATGGAGGTGGAGAGGTTCCGAGAGGGAACGGCAGCCACGCAGCGAGAGCGTAATGCACGCGCGACGGACGGCGAGCAAACTTGGTGAATGAGGGCCGTTGAAATGGCAATCATCGTTGAGAAGCAGAGTGAGAACTGTTCTCTTTTCTTTTTTTCCCCGCGGAGGGCTTTGTTTCGCACTTCAATTTGGCCTCCACAAGATAACGTCTTCCTTTTTTTTTTCTTTTTTAATCGGTTAGTAAAGAAAAGTCATTCTAAATGGAAAAACTTCTAACAAAATATTTACGTTTTAAAATTTGTAGACATTTTCTATTGGGAGAATATTTCCCAAAATATTTACATTTACTCTTCTTCTTTTGAAGTTATAAAGTTTTGATTATTATCTCTCCCAATTATTGTTTTGATAATTAAATATTAAATTATAAAAATGTCTCTCAATTTTGTGATTCATGTCAAAAATATTTATAAACTATCAAAAGTTTCAAGAATGTTTTTAAACTTTAAAAAATGTGTCAGAAATATTATTATAGTTAATTTTGGATAGAAACGGTTAAAGTTTTGTTTCAAAAATACCTCTCAACTATTGAAAAATTTTTCATAAATACATTAAACTTTAAAAGAACTTACAAAATACTCTCGTTAATCAACTTTTACACTAAATTTTCTTAGCACTTAAAATAAAAATAAACATTTAAAGTTAAAACCATAGTTTGAGTTTACATCAATATATCCATATTTCTATTGATATTTTCACATTTTCACGGGTTAAATATGGATAGAAAAGGTGAATCAACATTTCATTACATTGTAGAAAAGTCCACGAATCACAAAAAATAAACATCAAAATGAACTAATATAAATATTAGACATGTTTAATTATTTGAAAATAACAAAATATCTATTTACTAATTTAAATTTTGTGTTTTTATAATTTTTCTAGAAATATTCATTGAAATCAAAATTTCTTAAAATTTAGACTTCGATTTTGCCATCAAATCAATATTATGGTTAAAACATAAAATTTCGCAAAATCTCACGAAAGTCCAAAATAAAAAATTGTCCTTAAAACATATTAAAACAATAATATAACGATCCGAATTTTTAAACTAAGTTAAAGTCCTTACTCAAAAAATAATTAACAAATTGACACTTTCTTGAAAGAAGAGAAAACTAAATTTCTTATAAAATTAATCTCAAATCAATGTTTGAAAGACATATAATCAACAAAACCAATAAAAATAATTTGAAAACGTGACCACGGATTCTAACAATTTTTAATTAAAACAAAATTAAATAAATAGGATAAAAATTAAATTAAAATGTCTAAAACCAAATACTATAAAATTGATAAATAGACGCATAAGCAAAACTGAGTCCCCATATGGCATGCCATGGACCGTTCCTGTCGCTCGTCGGCTTTCCAGATCTTCTACCTTTGCCTGAAATATTAAACATAGAAACAAGTGAGCATATACCCAATAAGGGATCCAGTACTGGTCTCACTAGATGATTTGTTAACTTCTCGTTAGGAATATAGACATAATGTCGTGTGTCCAATGGAGCACACATGGACGAGTGAGACCGTACAAGCACCCCTAGTTATGCAGGTGAGCGTAATTACACACTCCATAAACATGTCTGTGATACCTAGGTATACCCCTAATTGTGTGAGTGGTCCCGTTAGAACACCCTAAGTCATGCGAGTGACCCCGTATGAACATAGTATAACTAACCCCTAACCATGCATGTGATATAGGTACACCCTTATTAGTGCTTAGTCGTGCGAGTGATCCCATAGACAGGAACACGATACAAGTGGGGTAAAAAGCCTAACAGACTAAAAGCATGTAACAATCAACATGACATGGCATGAATCATCAGTCATGACAGTTCACAAAGCATAACAATACATAAAGCATGCTTAATCATCATGTAACATCAGTCAACGACAACATCTCATTATGCACTTTCAGCTACTATTAATGCGTAATTACAAAATACGTGCAACTTTTAAATTTAATTCATTCAAATGTACAGTAATAAAATCTCTTACCTCGAAATTAGCTAAAACAAATAAATTTGTACTTGACAGCCAAAATATTTTTCAATGAATAGGTTTTAAACAGTAAAAAAAAATCGGTGACTTAGTTAATAAAATTAATTGGCTATTGTCTCAAAAAATTCTTTCAAATCAACTTACCCAAAAACCAATTCGATATTGATTAGAAAAAATTTCACAAATTAACCTTTTGCCAATTGACCCTTGAAGAGAAAACTTCAAATAAATCCAAAATAAATTTTATTTAGAGACCAAAAATTAAGGTTTGATGGGGTATACCAAAACTCAATCAAAACCCATCAATAACATATCCCAAATAACTCAAACAGTTGCAAGAAAGGCAGAAAACTAGCTAGTGGCTCGACTTCGCACGGACTGCAGCTTGCAACTTGAACAGAGGAAACCGACGAATTAAACGATGGGCACGACGATTAGAGATGGAGATGACAAACGACCAACTTGACGTGGAGTGCGAAGCATGAGGAGAACCGACGCGCAAAGGGAGACGTTCGAACGCTCTAGCTCGGGTTAAAAAGGTGATGTGTCGTGACACTTAACGTGGCTCGGACTCTACCGAACTATTAATTTTTAGTGACGTGTTACTAATTCTTTTAGTGGCACGGATTAAAAGCGTATTGTTAATAATATTCTTTTTTTTTTTTTTTTTTTTGCGACGCTAAAAATCAACATTTATCGACAAAAATTACTTGCGTCACTAAAACTTTGTCATTGAATAATGAATTTCTTGTAGTGTGGTTTGTAAGGTTATAGCATATTTGGGTGGTCATGCATGTAAGCCTTTGTTTTAGTGTTGGTGGACTATTTTTTGTTGTCACAATGATTTGAGATTTTTGTTAGGTATACTATTAGCAATGGACAACATTACACATATATATATACATATACACATATATATATACACATACACATACTTATACATATCTATGTACATAGATACATATACACATATACGTACATAGATACATATGTATATGTATATGCATATACACATACACACATATGTATACATATTTTTTCTCAAAATTTAGATGACATATTTGAATTTGCTTTTTTGTTGAATGACCTAGTTCACAAGTGGCAATTTAAAAAATTCAAAAATTCATTAGAAAAATTAAAAATTTTAGAGTTTGAATTTATAATTTATTTTTTAATAAAATGTTCTAAACAAACAAAATTGGATTGCAAAAGGCTATATTTCACGTTTTTTTTTTATGTATTTGGCTAGAGATTAAAAAATTAAATTCTAAATTACACCATGGTTGGAAATATATTATTCAATGCGAATATTTATGAATAGTTAAATTAGTTGTAGTTATCCATTAAATATTTTTAAATATAAAAAATTGAATCTACTTATTAATAAATACGACAAAATGTCGAACTGTGTACTACATATAACGATAGATGTCTATAAAAAGCAGTGACATTTTTTATATTTAAAAATATTTCCGACAAATTTGTCATTTAAGACCATTAGCCTTTAATATAAAGTGCCATGGATTAATTTATGGAAATGTTTTATGTTACAATCTGTGTAATTATTATTTCTTAGGGTTTGTTTGCCCAACATGAGTTGAGTTAAGTTAATATGATATACAAACTTGTTGTTTGTCCCACCAACATTAAATGTTAGGGGAGTTGAGAATTATATTTACCAACTCTCCCTTGTTTCAATGTTTTCAATACTCCATTCATTGTGACTACAAACAAGTATCGTTGTACACTCCCAAAACCAACTTCGATGATCACTTTCATATGTCCAACTCCCACAATCAACTCCAGGCTCCGATGACAACTTCGACGACAATTCTAGTGACTAATTATGGGCTTAAACAATCATTTCGATTATAAGCTCTAGCAACCAATTTTGAGATTCGATAATCACTTTGACGACAATTCCGACAACCAATTTCAGTTTTTCGGCTATCACTTTTATGAGACCAACTTTAAAGATCATTTTCAATCTCTAATTTTTGTGTGCGCACAGAACTCAAGCATTATATGATAGTTATAGTGTATTGTATAGTTGTTGATTATATATGTAATTACATCTTGTCTACTTCAAGTGCAATGATTATATATTAAAAAAATGAATTCACATATCAAACGAGTGTTGAGAATTTGAAAAAGTATGTACGTAGTAAATGGTAGAACAAAAAATTAAGAAAAAGCAAACAAAAATAACAAATAACAAAAAAAATCATAAAATAGAGACTTGTTTTCTAGAGCATTCTTCATTTGCTCTTTGATAATTTTTCAAATTTGGGGAAATAAAAGTGTAATTGTTGAAAAAAAAAATGGGGTGATATTCCATTGATTGATAAGATGAGGGGAGATTCCATTTAAAAAAAAGTAATGATTGATGAAAAATA
Source organism: Cucumis melo (assembly GCF_025177605.1). Lineage (NCBI taxonomy): Eukaryota > Viridiplantae > Streptophyta > Magnoliopsida > Cucurbitales > Cucurbitaceae > Cucumis > Cucumis melo. Next base: position 6,404,508 of record NC_066866.1, read on the forward strand.
CAGAGCAACCAAAGAGAAAAAAAGAAAATGTGATGAAGAAATTCGTGGATAATTTTTTAATCAAAACTTTTGATTTCTCTCTGCCTTCCCATCTTATTTAACTATATTCACATGAGAACATGTAGTTGGTTAATTGTTATTCTTGTTCATTATTAAAAAAAATCAAAAGAAATATTTTTAAAAATTTGCAATTCATATTTATTCAAACAAAGATTAGTAGAATTATTGAAAACAAAAGTATTAATCTAAAAAATAGATTATGAAGAGTTAAAAAAAAAAAAAAAAACTTAAATGTCTATGCCATATGAACTTAACTATTGCATCCAAACATAAACATATAAACTTACGCAAACGCTCAAACACAGACTTATGGACTTCATACATATTGTATCGACTCCTATCCCAAACAATCCCTAACTATCATATAACATGATGTACTACACTTAGGGTAAAAAAAATGATTATTGTATATATAAAACTTGTAATGTCAACTGTTCACCCCAAACTCACATATAAACTCTTTAGACATATAAACTTTTTAAATACATGAACTCCAGACATATTGTATCAACCCAACGCCCCAAACGACCCCTTAGTATCATATAACATGACGTACTACATTTATGGTAAACAAATGATCATCGTATATATATTGTAACTCACGTAAATGAAATATCTCATCTCACATATTGTCAATATATACATGTATTTCTTAATGCTTTAATTTGTTTTCAATATAATTCCACATTTTAATGAAAAATAACATATTTAAAAGATTAGCTACCATCTAAAAATGAAGAAGTAGATTGTATTAATATGAAGTTTAAAAACTAGAAGTAATTCTCAAATTTTTTTTTCACATGATAACATATATACAAATCTAAAGTAACGACAAATAAAATAATTAAATGAATTGTGGGAATGCAACAAAAAAAAAAAAAAAAAAAAAACAAAAAAACCAAACCGATTCGATAAAAATGAATCAAAACCAAACTGAACCCCGTCAATTACTTGCTATTTTTAATTATTATGCTTCCTTTGTTGTTTAGAACAAAGTGATCGTAGAACATGCATGGTTTTTATTTTAAAAAAGTGACAACACAATAAGTGTCAATTTTTAGTATATATAATAAATAGACAAAATTTTAATTTTAATTTACTAAAAAAATGACTCATTTAAAGTAATGTGTCAACAAAAACAAAATTTTAGGGAAACAAAATGTTAAAAGTAAAGAAGTAAACTGACCCAAATAAAACTAATCCATTAATTTTGCTTTTCTATTGGATATTGGTTAGATTTGTTTATTCACGCAAGTTTTGGAGTTTGGATTTGTATTTGCATTGATTTGAAAAAAATGTGGTTCAATATCTAGTATTCTTTTTCGATTGAAAGGTGTATACTTGATTTGAGGAATCTTTTTATTTTTTTTTTTAATATTAAAAATGTATATTGTAATGCTCTTGAAATTGGAGTATCGAAAAAAAGAATTAGGGAGAATTATTTAGGCCTTTTTAAGTAAAAATTGACGACCTTTTAACTCTCATATTTATAAAGTTCTCTAATATGCTTTATAAGTTTGGACTTGATTGATCCATAAATCTAAAACCCAGACCCAACCATATAAATCTGAGCATTATTTAGTATTTAGGCTACATTAAGCTTATCCTTAGCCTTAACTCAACTTTAATCCAAATAAATGATATTTAAATTAATAAAAATAATTAACTTGATTCAAACGTGATGTCATTAGGATTTGCCAACATAGGTACAATTTTTAATTAATCCAAAGTTTAATTATTTGAATTTTCATCATAAATATGATAAAAGAATCTAGAATTTATGGATGTAAGAACGTTGTCCGTAAAAGCAATGGATTAAACTTGGTCGTTGGACACCTGAGTACAACCCTAATAAAAATAGTATACCAGTTACCATTTGAATGAATGGTTTTGTTTTGGTTTTTCATGTAATAATGAATGTTGAAAAGTCTAACCTGCCCTTCCGGAATCCGATTGAGCGGCAATTACGGCGCAACATTAGCTGTTCTTTTACTCCTCTTTTTGCTCTTCTTAAACTCTGAGTCAAGAAAAGACGACGACACACTTGTTTAACACGCTCTTACGAGGGGGTAAATCTGTAAAACCAACTCATTCCTTCCGGGCCGCCCAAAGACTCCCCTCACCCTCTCTACCGGACCCCACATCTTTTCAACTCTTCAGACTTCGTCATTCAATTTAAGTTAATTTACGTTTTCTAACCTTCATATTTTTACAAATACTTACCTCTCTAAATTCAAAGATGGTGTTTTTTAGTCTACATCCCTAATTATGTGATCTTTTAAATTATAAATTACTTTATTTTAGTGAACAGATTATTTTCAATTTAACATATCAGGTAATTGTTTAAAATGATGATAATAAATGTACTTGTTTTCAAAAGTATGAACCACATATAATAGTATATTTTGAGAATTTATGGACTAAATAGTCCTATTCTAAAAAAAATGGAGATAGAAAAAATAAATTCTAAAAATATAAAAATTAGGCTAAACTATTGTAATTTTCTATACATTTTAATTTATAAATTAAATTTAGTCATTGAAGTTTGAGATTTAAATTTTAAAAATTAAATAATCTATCACCATAAGTTTTATCAAAATCAAATATTAGTTTTTATTATGTAATATATAAATTATAAAATGAATTTATTTCATAATAAAAACTAATACTCGGTGGTGATAAAACTTTATATATACAGTTTAACATATTTATGGGTTAATACTCCATTTAAGCATGAACTTTAATCGAAATTGATTACTTCTCTTAAAATCATATATGTCTACGTTTTCTTAGTCAACCATGCATACTAAAAAATGTTTAAACAACTCAAATTTAAAGATCATTCCCTCATTTTTATTGTTCTCCAAAACTTTAAAATTGTTCGTAAAAGACTTTTAAGTTTTAACTGCAGATTCACATTAGAAGAAACAAAATACTCAAACAAGGCAGGATAAGAAGAAAAAAGAAAAGAAGACAAATGCTCATGAACATCTTTGAAGCCAAAGAGTGAGGACACATACTTAACGTCTCAAATAAATATATTAGTAGTAGAACAATTATAAAACTAGAAAATATAAAAAACATATAAGTTACTATTAAACTAGACTTATTTACATATAAAAGAACAACAAAATAAAGAAATAATAATAAAAGTCGACCCAAAACTCAATCCATTGGAAACAGCAAATATCTAAATTAAAATTATCATTTTATTGTTGGGATTTCAATTTTCTATTTTTAAATAACAATTTAATCCTTATTTCTTACTACATCCAAAGACCAATACTAATCTCTCCCAAATTTCAGCTCAGCCACAACAACAACAACAACAAAAAAAAAAATGTTTAGGCTGTCGTCTTCCGATCTTATCCTCACCCGCGAACATCGTTTTTTACTTACACGCCGTCGATTTTCCACCTCAGATTTAGTGACCTGGCAATATCCCATTGGTTCGTCTCGTCAAACCTGACAGCCGCAGGGCATCACCACCACCTTCGCAATGCTTTCACTTTTTTTTTTTCCGTGTTCCTATCACTATATAAATATTCCCCACTTTCCTGTGTTTCCCAATCCACCTCCCCGTGGTCCTTTCTTCCCTTTCTCTACCGCCCCCAACCATGTCCGCCGCCACGCTCCCCCGTCTCTCCGCGGCGATTTTCCTCCTTCTTCAAATTTCCACCACCGTCTTCGCCATCGGCGTCAACTACGGCACCCTAGGAAACAACCTCCGGCCGCCGGCGGAGGTCGTGAACTTCCTCAAAACTAAAACCAAAATCGACCGCGTCAAGATCTTCGATACAAATCCGGATATACTAAGAGCCTTCGCCGGCAGCGGAATCCTGGTGACGGTGACGGTCGGCAACGGCGAGATCCCTGCTCTAGGGAATCTGGCATTCGCTCGGGCATGGGTAGCTGAACATATCGCGCCGTTTCACCCTCAGACGCGGATTCATTATATTGCTGTGGGAAATGAAATCATACATTCTAATGATAAGCCTCTGATCGCCCGTCTTGTTCCGGCCATGAGATCGCTCCACCGAGCTCTGGTTCTCGCCGGAATCTGGGACATTAAGGTAACTATGCTGATTTGTTGCTCTTCGTTTTCTTTTTTAGCCGTTCATGAAAAAAGCCCGTTTTAAAGCTGTTGTTGGGTTGTAATGATTAATTCTTCCGAGTGATCTTTAAATTAATGATGAAACCATCTACATTTATTATAAAGATCTCTTATTCATAAAGAAAACATGAACCATTTCCAAATCTTAACATTATGTAACTTTTATTTTTTAAATTTAGGTAGGTCTCGATCAAATGTTATTCGCAAGAATTTTTCCCCAACATGAACATATATTCATATATGTTAGTGATCTTAAAGCCAAAAGTTGCATTACTCTTATCACAACGTGGCTTTCATTTTTCAGGTCACATCCCCACATTCTTTAGGCATCCTCTCGATCTCAGAGCCACCAAGCATGGGACGGTTCAGGCGTGGGTACGATCGAGCCATATTCGGTCCAATGCTTCAATTCCTACGAGAAACCAAGGCCCCATTCATGGTGAACCCATATCCTTACTTTGGCTACTCACCAAAAATGGCTAATTATGTCTTATTCAAACCCAATCGTGGCATTTACGACAAGTACACCAGAATCACCTACACCAACATGTTCGATAGCATGATGGACGCCATCTACTCTGCCATGAAAAAACTAGGCTACGCCGACATTAAAATCGTCATCGGCGAAACTGGATGGCCCACAAATTGCGACTACATTGCTTGTAGCCCTGACAATGCTGCTACTTTTAATAGGAACTTGGTATGGCATGTCAATTCTGGGAAAGGAACGCCATTGATGCCGAACCGGAAATTTGAAACGTATTTGTTCGGTTTGTTTAATGAAAATCTTAAACCAGGTCCGACCGCCGAGCGCAATTGGGGTTTGTTTCAACCCGATTTTACTCCGGTTTATAATCTTCCTAACATCATGCTCGGCGGTCGAGGACGTCGCGGGAGGAGGCCGTCGCCTACACCGATAGCTCCGTCGGCGAAGAAATGGTGCGTTCCGAGATCCGGTGCGGCCGTTGAAGCTTTACAGAAGAACATTGACTACGTTTGCAGCTCGAAAGTCGACTGCCGTCCGATCCAAGCCGGCGGCGCGTGTTTTCTACCTAACGATGTCCGATCCCACGCCGCTTACGTCATGAATGCATATTATCAAACCTCCGGCCGCCACGATTACAACTGCGATTTTGGTCAAACCGGAGTTCTAACCACCGTCAATCCAAGTAAATTACTCCTCTTTTTTGTTTCTTCCGATTAAATTACTGAATAGATTGGAGATTTTGTGAAATGACCACCGTCTGACTGGGGGTTATCTAATGCAGGTCACGGCGGTTGTGTATACGTGTCTTGAGAGATTGAGCAGCGGAGGCGAGGGATGGTTTTGGCTACGTACGGGGGGGGTACAGGGGAGGAAACCATGAGACCTCATACCGCTTGCTGATCAATAGAGAAGCTGAAGCACTTTTTTCATTTTTCTTTTTATATAATGATTGTTTTTATTTTTGATGTAAATAAATTGGATTCTTCTAGAAAAATCTCCCCTCTCATTTTACAAAAGTGGGATTTGGAGATTCCGAAGGGGTTCCTTTAATTATTCAAACATTATACTCCATTCTTCTTCTTCTTCTTCTTCTTCTTCTTTTTACTTCCATAATTCTTTTTACCACTGCTGTTTTCTTAAACTCTGCACTTTAATTCATAACAATAACAATCACTTTTAAAGTGTTTAATAATGTATTAAACCCAATTCGAACGTACACTAAAGAAGTATGGTAAGTAGGTTGGATTAATTTAATTCAATTTTACTTAATATATCTCTTGACCTTGAGGTAGGTTTGGATGATATGAACTTGCGTTTTGGTTATAATAATATGAAAAGTAGATATATATTTCTTTAAAAAAATGAAAATTTTCAGCCATATTGTGTGTAAAATAGTAAAATGTAATCGGATTTATAATTATACAAAAAAAGAAAAAAAGTACAACAAGACCAAGGAGGGCTTTGAATAATAGGCTTTAAGGATAATAACTCATTTGTATGTCATCTAAATGGTTGTTTGTTTTAGCTACAGTTATATACAATATGAAGGTAATTGATACCATTTACTCTAGTTTAGAATATATTGTTCACGCGAGATTTTTAAAGAAATGTAATTAGTGGAATTGAATTTGGAATATTGATTTATATGGGGTTGTGGATACAATCTTAAATATTTATTTTTTTTTATGCTTTCTCTCAAATACAAATTAAAATTTAGAACTTTTTGATCTTCCATATTCAAGAAGTTATGGTTGCAAGCCTATTTAAGCTTCAATCTTTTGGAATTCAAGAAAATTTAATCTTCCAAGTCTTCAATCTTTCAGAAGATGATGATTCCGAGGTTGATAAAAACTTGTCCGTCTTGAGAGCTTTTAGAAATTTGAAACTTCAATTCTTCATAACTTCGATCAATTCTTTCTCCAATCCCAGATCTCAAAGGCCTTAGACCCATTTGCTAGTTAGGCTTGGGCTTGAGCCCATTTACGTGGCAACTTGGGCTTGGACCCATTTTTTTGGCAAACTTGGGCTTTGGTTCATTTGTTTGATGGGCTCGAGTCCACTTGTTTGGCGGGTTCAAGCGTATTATTTTTTTGGTTCAATTTTTCATTAAGGGCTTGAACTAGGTTGGATATGAGAAAACTTAACTGCCCAAATCCAATCAAATTATAATCATCACAAATTTGCTGTAATAACGTGGTGCAATTTAATTGACCAAAATTTCTTATTGTTATAATCATTTACATAATCCAACTTTTATATTGGTTGTGTCAATTTATGTGAATGGTGTTATAAATAATATCATATATATATATATATATATATATATATATATCGAAAATTTATATGATATATATAGATAATTGAGGAATAAATTAAATTATATCTCAAAATCACACGTTACAAATTAGACTCAAACAAGTAATTGATTATAAAAGAACAAATAATGAGAAGTAAAAAAAAAGGTCCCAAAAGATATATGTTTTTTCTTCTTTTTATATTTTGATTTCTTTACTTTTAAGTTTGGTTTATTTTGGTTATTATGCTCTAAAGATGTATATTTTGGTTCGTATAGACGAATAACTTTGATTTATTTTTTAGACCTTTAAACAAGCAAATGACCCTTTTGGTTTCTTGATTTTCATTTTTACTTCACTTTTAAAGAATCAAAATGGTCATCTTTTAGGGACTGTTTGGGGAAAGGGTTAGTACTGTGGACTTGGTTAACCCAACCCTAACCTCCGTTTGGTCGACGGTTTATTGAAACCCTAGTTTTAGGGTTTCCTAAACGCGGTTTCCTTCTCCCCTACCCAGCGTACGTTTCGTCTTCAACGCGTGTTTCGTCTTCCCCTTAATCGTCGTCTTCAACCCGTGTTTCGTCTTCCCTCATGAAATTCCATCAAATATAAATTAAAATAATTATTAAATTTGGTACGCGATCGTTTGTTGGCTACACGATCGTTTAGATTTGGGAACCCCAAATCTAAACGATTTTTTTTTCAAAATTTGGTATACGATCGTTTAGATTTGGCTAGAAGATCGTTTAGGTTTGGAAGCCCAAATCTAAACAATTTTTTTTCAAAATTTGGTATACGATCATTTAGATTTGGTTAGAAGATCATTTAGATTTTTTTTTTCAAAATCTAAACGATCGTGTAGCCAAATCTATGTTCGAAAATGTCCGCAAAGGATTTAGGATCCATTTGAAATTACAAGCTACATTTTTAATAAAACAAATTATCCATATATCACTATTCATACATTTTCAAAATAATTTATTTATTAGCTTTTAAAAGGTAATTAACTATTCACATTTCATCTAATTATTAAATCATAAGAGCAATATACTTGAGTTTAGTTTAGTTTAGTTTAGTTTATGCTACACCCAAGTCCATACTCACCATTTTTTCTACACATGCAAATAGCTTTAGATTTTAATTTATTGGATATAGTTATATGCAAATTAAATTGAAGACATTAAGATAAAATAACATGTTTAGTTTAGGCATAAAATCCAATACATATATAAGACTTTGTTTCTCCCACGTATACTTATCCAAAGGAACTTTTATTTCCCTCTAGCATTGACCATGTATTAATGCTTCAGATGCACCACTGCATAAGAAGGGTTTTGCTTATTGGTAGATTCGTAGTTAGTCGAGTCAGATAATAACTCATTCGAGGTATTTGTTCTCGAGTCCTCCGTCGGTGGCAGACTTGATTAGATCCTTTCCTTTCCTCCTCCCTTTTATTCATATTTGTAAGGTTTGTAGGTTTACGATTATACAACTTTCTTCCAAATCCACCAGGAGACACTAAATTCGACGCCAAAAGTTGAGCAAAGAAAACGCATACATGACAGTACAAGGAATTAATTTTTTTTAACAGAGAAAGAAATGAATTTTTTTTTAACAAAGAAAGAACGTGTGGTTTACAAAAGAGAAAACCTACGCCTCAATTTAGTGCTTGTCACACACTCTATATAAATATTATGAAAAGTTCAAACCGATAAAAGGATATATAGATTGATTATAGTTACGATTTGACATCGTATTAAAAAGTTAAAAAGTTTGTCATATATAGAAAAAACAATATAGAGTGGCTACAAATATAATGAAATACAGATACAAAACCAATTCTAAATAGATAAATGGAAAATGGGATTGAATGAGGTATATTGAATAAACAAAACATGTATAATCTAAGAAAACATGTATCATATTGGTTCTCTTCCATCACTTTATAGACAAGAATCTTCTAGCCAAATTTTGAAAAAAAAACCGTTTAGATTTGGAACTCGAAATCTATACGATCGTGTAGCCAAATGTGAACGATCGTGTAGCCAAATCTAAATGATCATATACCAAATTTTGAAAAAACAAATTTTAGATTTGGAACCCCAAATCTAAACGATCGTGTAGCCAAATGTGAACGATCGTATACCAAATTTTGAAAAAAAAAATGGTTTAGATTTGGGGTAGCCAAATGTAAACGATCGTGTAGGAAAATCTAAACGATCGTGTACCAAGTAATTAAACGATCGTGTACCATATCGTGTTACCAAATATATTAAGTGCATTATTGACGAGATATTTTTGTTATTTTACACGGTGTCATTTCACCGATTGGGGAGGATTTCGTGTAGCCGAATCTCTATCTACACGATGTCCCTTCAATTCTTTGTCTTATCTTTTCATGTCTACTTGGTTGCAGAATAGCTTTCAATATCTACTTTGGTTTACTTGTTAGATAGGTTTTGTTTGTGTCGGTTTTGTTTGTCTTATCTTCATGTGTACTTGGTTCAAGAATAGCTTGCAGAAAAGCTTGGTAAATCTATTTTTGACTGTTGTTTGACTTATCTTGTAGCCTACTTTTGCAGAGATTCCCTTACCTTTTCTTGGTTGGGTCATTTATTTGCATATTTAATCCTTATATCCTTTCTATATAAACCTTCTTTTCGGCTTGTGATTTACCACTTCCATTTCTCATTGCTCGGCTCTTTCCTTCATATTCTTCTTCTTCTTTCATAGGTAAATGGCTCTTTCCTTCATATTCTTCTTCTTTTGTATGTCCACTATGTTTGTATGTCTTGTTCTCTCACGGTTTGTATGCCTATGTTTGTATACTAACTTGTTCTTTTTTTTTTTCAGAACGTCCTCGGTTATCCCACACTTATAAGAGGTATTATGGTTTAGGCATATGTACATTAAACTTCCATGTTCTATTTCTTCATTTCATTACATTATAAATTATGTATGTACGTATTTTTACAGACTATTTGTTTTGTAATAATTTATTTTGATGGACATTTTCATTTATATACATTCAATAATATTATTTTTCTTTCCATTGTATGTTTTAAATATCTGTTTAACTTAAACTTTCACTGCCAACAAACAACCTTTGAACAAATTTTCATACCAATGTTTATAACTAAGAGAAATAAAACAAATAACTTAACAAATTAACATACCAATTTTTTTATGAAAAAAGTTTTCAAAGTTTTAACGATCCTTGTAAGTAAAACAAATAAAGCAATTAACTTAACATCATAATATAGTTATAAGTTGACAATTTTTTTATGAAAAAAGTTTCCAATGTTTTAATAATCCTTCTAAGTAACTCAAATAAAGCAATTAACTTACTCTCATACTACTTACAAACCAAAGACGTTCTTCTCTTACATACCAAAAAAAAAGTTTGAAAATAATATTATTATCATAACGTTCTTTTCTCACATATGATTTTTCTAATACCTATAACACGTTGTACTTACAATTTTCATACGGCCTTTAGAATGCAACCCGTATTTTAAAATAACGTTCAAAACAAGTTATTTGTTTTATGTTACACAAATGAAGTAAGACTGAAACATTTGTACATATGTTATTTGTATTTTGTACGTAAGTTTTAAGTAAAGTTACAACTTTTTGTACATAAGATGTAAACATTTCATACATGTCATGTATCGCATATTAAATAGGGGGGTTTAACAAATTACTAAGTTTAGGGTATTAGTAAGTGCATAATAAGCTTTAATTAGGGATTATTCACAATGTATATGGATATTGTACTAATTCACTTAGTACATATTTTTTAGGAAACTTTACATAGTTTGTAATGAACCAACAAACACTCCTTGGCGTCCTAACTGTGTTCACGCTGGCCCAACGTCAGATCTTACTAACGTTAGAGCTACTAATGAATTACAATAGGCGTATCACGCATACACCGTCCGATACACGCCATAGAATAAGGCAGCTTGCATACTTTCACATGATACATGAGTCAGATCTTGTGTGTCGCCAAAGCACGCGAATGGACAAGCGAACATTCGCAATTCTATGTCATTTACTTCGGACTGTATCTGGTCTTTCGTCCACCGAGATTGTCGACATTGAGGAAATGGTAGCAATGTATCATTGGGTGGAACGATGAATATAAATGTATCATTGCGGAGAAAGCATTATTTGATAATTGGGTTTGGGTAAGGAAAATAATATAAATGTCACACAACGTTCGCAATGTACATTTACTTAGCAATTTTTCTATCAATACTCATAAGTGATCTTTTTTTTCCCCGCAGTCGCATCCTGCAGCGAAGGGACTCATGAACAAATTGTTTCCATATTACGACGAACTTACATATGTTTTCAGTCGCGATAGGACGACGGGTCGATTCATTGAGACATTCGCCGACGTGGGGTCTAACGAGCCTGGCGGGTATGACGAATTTGATATGGGGGATGGAAACGAGGAGTTTTCGCCCGTGTACAGCCAGGGGATTGACCTATCTAGGACGATGTACGCGCATCACAACCTTCTCGCGCTTCAGAGGGTAGGACCGAATCGAGTGGATCTAAGAGGAAGAGGGGAAGTCAGTGAGAGGTGGATGTTGAAGGCATACATCTGGTGCTCGACCAAACAAACGAGCAACTCAGGATGATTGCAGAGTGGCCTGCACGCACTCTTGCCAATGACAACCATGTGCGCACGGAATTCTTTCGCATATTGCGTGAGATGCCAGAACTAAGGAGTTTGGATAGAGCGCTATTGCAAAGGCATCTTTTGTCTCATATGGACGACCTTCGGGGTTTCGTACTCATGCTTGAGGATGAGAGGGAGGGATTTTGTAGAGTCCTCCTACGAGACATCATGAGATAGTTTATGTTTGTACTGACCTGGGTTGCTTTTTATTTGCTTACTTTTTTTTTTGTATGATGTTGACTGTTTATGCTTTTTCTATTGTAGACATTTATTTTTTTCCTTCATAATGTTTATTTAAAATTAAGGAAAATAATCACAATTTCACCCAAGCGTTATAACAGGTAATTATATATGTTCAAAATAAGGGGACATCGCTATCGCCAATTACAAATAGGAAATAATTAATTTGTCTTTCTAAAAAATGAATTTTAATAAATTTTTCACAATATGTTCAGAAATTAATTCCAAATTGAACGATTGTCTTTACTAATTTAATAACATTACACATACAATAAATTATTTGCAAGAAGACGGGTTTGACGCTTTCGTAAAAAAGTATGCAATTAGAATATGTTTTTTTTATCATATTTACAATCTCATTTAAAAAATATTATACTATATAAAAAAATTTATTAACCCAACCCATATAACACTTTCCTCAAATAAATTTTATTATAAATTTCACATAAATCTACCCACCTAACCTTTTCCCCAAACACATATTATCATAAAACTACATTTCTAAACCCTTCCCCCAAACGCACCCTTAAATATTAAGAACCATAATAAATCAAAGTTGAAAGTACAAGGACTAAAATAAACATTTTGAAAGTATATAAGGTCCAAAATGAACGAAAGTTGAAATTTACAGAGATCAAAATGAACGTTTTAAAAGTACATGAACTAAAACGAACCAACACAAAAAAACTACCCGAACCAAAGTAGTACCTAAACCAATAATAATAATAAAAAAATTTAAAAGAAAAACATACAAAGGAATAAAGCCAGTTAAAAAAAAATACTTAGATGCATCTGGAGCATATGCATCTCGCCAAATTGTTCAACCAATTTTTGTCATGCAACAAATTATTTATTTACTCGAGTTACAAGAGGTGGAGTGTCAAAGAATAAGTACGTATTCTAATTTCACCCTTCGGTCGAAGGTACATGTATTAACTTGGTCAAGAGTTTCTTAAATACCATGAAGACTCAAACCTTAATCTTTACTTAAGTTAGAACGCGATAAGTTTAGTTATTATAGTATGTGAGTTCTAATAACTTGTGTTTGAAGTGTAGATCGATTATATTAGTTTAACTATTTTATATCGTAGGTTACAAGAAATTGTTTTTAGTTTGGATCCAAGTTATTTAGTATGAGATAGGGTTTTTACGCTCAAAGTTTCAATTATCCTAATTATTTGATTACATCTTTTATGCTTGATGTTGAATTCAAAACCTCTATCCATACATGAAAATAGGATCTCAATTGCCCACAAACCAAGATAAACAAGAACAGGGAAAAAAAGAAAAATGCACTCTTGGTTTATACTTTTGTGAAATAAATACATCAAATTCCAAAGTCGAATATTTTTGTGCTGTCCATTCCTCCAACATTTAAAGGCTTTTATTTCTTTTTGGAATCTAAAAATACCTATCCCATGGAGACCACAACTTTACAATATCTACATAAACCCTATATATATCTTGATAACATGCCATGTCCACCTTTTGATCCTCAAATGGATAGGTTTTTTAGATTCTCTCATATGTCACAAAATCAATATACATACATATAGTTAATAGATAAGAGAACCAACAACACATTCTCTTCTTTTGTTCATGTTTATCATTGTAATAATGTTTTGACTCACTCCTTGTCCACAAAGGTTTTAGATGAGGAAATGTCTTCTCTTCTTTTTCTTTTTCTCCTTATCCTTAAGCAGTTTGGTTCACTTGTTTTTCTTGACATGATTATTTAGTTGTTTTAGTTTCGTTCTTCTTTAAAGAAAAAAAAAAAAAAAAAACTAGCTAGCAACATTTTTTAAAATTGGAGAATTAATTAAGGTTTCTAATCTTTTGATTTAAATGAACAATATACTATATTTTGGAGAGTTTATTTTTAGGTATCGAAATTTGTTCTATTCTATATAATAAGAAGCCTTCTTTAACCTTAAACTTAGACGAAAACATGTTTAGTTATTTTTTTAAAGATTGTTTAGTAATTAATATTGTTATATAAATTCAATAAATAATAAAATACATGTTTGATACAAAAATTCCAAGAAAAATCACATTTGAGGTTTTTTTTTTCTAATTTAAGATTTATAGTTTTGGTAAATCCTATTTCATGGTTACTTAGTGTAGTTTGTGCACTTAGTTTAGTTTGTGCATATAGAGAAGCTAAACATTGTGTAAATTACAATGCATATCCGAATTTAGTGTAACATAATTATGGGGGGGGGGGGGGGTGAAACTTACTAAAACAAAACACACACATATATTATAAAGTCAATGGTTTGAATCACAATGAAAATTTAAACCAATTTGGCTTTCATGAGATAATTACTTAGCCTCCATCAATTTTTCTTTTTCTTCTATCATGTCAAGAAAATTAGGAATACTAAACGCAATGGAACTATTTTAACTCAAAATATTTACGTCACTATTTAAGTTTGGTTGTGTAATCATTTTACTATTATTATTACTTTTAAAAACAAGTCTATAAACATTACTTCCACCTTTAACTTTGTTCATTTATTATACTGATACATTAAATAATTAAGTTAAAATTTAAAAACCAAGAAGCTAATTTTAAATATTTTATTTTTAATATTTGACCTAGAGTTCAATTATTGTATTTAAGAAAAACGTAATTCATCACTTTTTTTTTCTTTTATTAGAGAAAAAAATAACTAATTTTTCTTAGTTTTCAATGATTTCTTAATAAGATTTCATTTATAAGCAATAAATGAAAATTAAACTATTTTATTTGAATTTGAATTGATTAATTAATTAAACTAAACAATAAATAATACTAAATTATTTAATAAACGATTACATCAATTTATGATCTAATTTAATTAAATAATTATAATTTTTATTTGAAGTTGTAAACATACTCATATTATATTGAATACATAATTTAAAATTAATTAAAAGTAGAGGACTTTTCAAAATAGAAAATGAGCTTAGTCATTTGTGAAAAATAGCAACAAAAATAATAATTTATATTCCTATTTTCTATATTGGCCCCCAAATACAGATACACAAAAACACCCAAAGCTCATTAATCACCAACTAAGATTTTTCAGCTTCTTCCAACACCCAAAGTTCTAACAGATCTTCTTCTTCTTTTCAAATCTGCATCTTGATTGTTTTTGGCTTCTAACATTTTTTTCTTTCCAATTTTTATAAAGGTCAAATAATATACCCAAGTGATAGAATGATAGGCTACTATAGATATTAAGGCTACTATATCAATATCTATAATTTAAGAATAAATTATATCATTGCCACTCTCTTCCTCAGGTTCTTTTTGCAAGCAACAAAAGTTATATTGAAATAAACTTAAACAAAAGTTATAGTGGGATAGAATTCTAACAATGATATAAATTGTATAATTTTTCTTTTATCAATGATAGACATGATAAAAATTTATAACTATTAGAAATTAATAAAAATTTATCATCGATAGAGATTAATGATATTTTATCAGTGTCTATCACTAATAAAGAAACAATAGAAAACCTCATTTAAATTTAGTACTATTTGTAAGTACTTCTAATATTATCTTTTGCTTAAAATATAAGTATACAATATTTCACATCACATGCATCTACCGTTATGGGATAGTTCACTACGATAAAAGAATTTAGATTTTTTATTATTATTATTTCACATTCTTAGTTAGATTTTTTATAATTAAACAATGATATGCATAAGTAGAAAATAAAAAAGAAATTTCAAAAGTAAAAAAAAAAAAAAAGAAAAAGAAGAAGACCAAAATTAAAAATGACAGCTTAGAAAAAAAAACTGAAAAACTGACATTTCTCTGTCATTTGATATATTTAAAAATTGAAAAACGTATTTATTTATGGAAATCTAAAAAATATATATATTTAGTTTAAAAACTCTCTGATTTTAAATAATGTGTAAAATAATAATAATAATAATAATTTGATACGCCGATAGAAAGAGGGGCGGTTTTGTGTTGTTTTGTTTTGTTTTGACCTCAAAATAATCAAAAACTCAAATCCCACCGACAAATTCAAATCGGAAAACCAAAAAAAGAAAAAAGAAATGGAAATTCCGGAGAAGAAAAACAATAACAAAAAGCAAAAACACCACCACCAATCCGGCGCCGCCACTCCCAATCCATCCCTTTCCGATTACTCCTTCAAACCTTCCACCGCCGTCAAAGGCCTACGATTCGGCGGACAATTCGTCGTCAAATCCTTCACAATCCGCCGAGCCTGGCCTCTCGAATTTCTCCAACTCCTTTCTCTCCCACCGCGCTACGACGGCGGTATCCACGACGACGACGGCGGCAACAAACGACTTCCATTCAATTCCACGGTGGCGTTCGTTCCGACGAATTTCACGATTTTAGCGCATCACGCTTGGCACACGTTAACGCTCGGCCTTGGCACAAAGAAATCAAAAGCGATTCTGTTCGTGTTCGCGACAGAAGCTCTGAAGGCCGCCGCTGGTCGTGTGTGGCCGGCGGAAATTGCACTCGGCGATGTGAATCGACGGCTGATTCGAGGATTAAGCGGCTGCGAAATGGCTAGGTTTAAATTTAGAAAAGGATGTTTAACCTTTTACATCTATGCGGTCCGTGAAAAGGGGTGCTTCGGATTCTCCGCCGCCGATGATCTGAAAACGATTTTGCAGGCGGTAGTTTCGCTCAATGATTTTTTGGATCATACCGCCATGCTCGCCTTACCTAATCAGAGAAATATTACTTACGGCGGCGGAAGCAGCTTTACGACAGCGCCGGTCGCCGTTGTTCATTGAATCTTTAAACCTCTGTTTCTTCTCCTTAAAATTGATCTCTGTTCTCATCATCATGATCTTCTTCTTCTTCTTCTTCTTCTTCTTTGAAAAAAGAAATTTTGTTGTTTGAGCTTTGATTGATTGATTGATCGTTGCAACTTTTATCTTTTCTCCTTCCGTTTGAATCATTAGATTGGATTATTAAATCTTATATCAGAAAAATCGATCGGTTTAACAATTTGTAGTTGTAATTTTCGTATGTAATTAGATAATCTAATAAAGGGGAGAGTTCACGAAGCTTTTTTTTTTTTTTTTTCTACTTAATTTCATATTTTGTTCATCTTCATTTTTAGTGTTCATTGAATTGAATATATTAATTAAGATTTATAGTTGAGTTATGTTTAGGTTTGACCACATACTCAACCTTTCTTTTCTCTTTCTACCTTAGGAGTTGTCAATATTAAATAAATTTATCATTATCCATCAACTTTGTATATTGTTTTTTAAAACATTTTTCTCTCAAGTGAATTTAAAGGAACTCTACTGGATGAGGTGTGACCTTCAAAAAGTTATTCTTTTTATTCATTTGGATAGCATTTCTCAACACGAGTCAAGTGGTTGAATCTTATATCTAATGTTTTCTTTTTCTTTTTTGTTTTTGAATTAGAAAGAACCTGAATGTCTTTTTGTTTTCAAAATTTGGAAGAATGAATAAGTGACATTAATTCTTCTGGAAAACATTTAGTTAGGAGTTTTAAAGAGTATATGTATTTTTCAAATTTTATTATTCTCAGGATAAATGGTTAGACATAGCCTATTTATTCAAGATTTTACCATTTCTTTTTACCTATTTTTTCTAACATATGGATTGATTGTTTCTGAGTCTTTTTAAATTTTGAGTAAATTTATCTTTCGCAAAATTGTATGAATTTCTAAATTTTCAAATAAGTTTTCCGAACGAGGATCAAAGTTGAAATAAATGTAACAATAGCTTTTCAAATTTATGTCATTTAAAAGAGTTTTCTTAATGTTGTATGGAATAAAATTATGGCTAGTTATGGCGTTTATACTTTCTATACTTTAATAAGCGGTAAAATCTTGAATTACAACCTAATTATGTTCATCTTAGACAAATAAATGTATTTAGTATTAGATAAGTACAATAACCACAAAAATGAAATGTCAAGGATCTGTTTAGTAGAGAATCTGAAAACAAAAATTTAAAAATAAGAGATTCAATGAAAACAAAGTTGTATTTTATGTTTTCACACGTATGTGTTTGATAGCAGATCTAAAAATTGGATTCTAGTTTTGGAAAATATTTAACTGTGTTTCCTAATATATATTTATAAATCATAAAACTAACCTTACTTATCTATTAACATTTATTATTAATTTATTTATGAATTTAATTTATGTTTTAAAAATTGATTAAACTGCAATATTAGCCTTTATTGTTTAAATAAAGTTAGAGTTTCGTATATAGTCCTTATAATTTAACAATATTCATAAATAGTCCCAATAAGCGAGAATATTTTTTATGATTTTATCAAACCAAAAGGCTACTAAATTCTATATATAAACCATAAAAACTAAATTCTATTATTTTAAATCCAAAGGACCAAATTTATAATTTAACCTAAAAATTTATATAGTTATTACTTTTATATCATTATATAATTTACGATACATTACATAATACATATTATATTAAAAAAAAAAAAAAAGTTGAGTTTATAACATGACATTTTAAGATGTAAAACTCAAATTCTTGATACAATGAAAACGCAAAAAAGTTGTTTTTCAGAATTTGCACTACTTATATCGCATAATCTTAATTAAAACAGTTTTCAAAAATAGAATTCAGATCCTTGACCAAATACATATACGTTGAACTCAATAAATATAAAATCACAGTCCAGATTCTTAAATACAATTTTCATAAGTTAATATTGAGGACGTGCAGGAAAGGTAAATTGGTCAGAATATTCAAATAGGGATAAAATGATGGAGACAAAGTTTAGGATATTTCTAATCTTTTCTTATTGTGAGAACATATTTTTTTTAAAGAGAAGTTTATTAAAAAAAAAATATTTTTTTCACACAATATAAAGTAAAATAATATATACTTCATTCAGACCTTTCTTTTCACCAATAATGCAATATTGTTAAACTCTAGGTTTAATGAAGTTTTTATATGATTATTTAAAATGGATCGTTAATTCGAGAATTGATTATTTTATACCTTAATTTTGAAGTTGCTATGTTTGAGAATTACACATTTATATTATATCAATTATGCCAATATTTCAAGGTACTAATTATATGAGGCACGTGCCTATGCATGTGATATTTTTAGTTTGTAATAAATGTCTTTTTTCTTTTTTAATTGCCTATACATCGATTAAGAAGTTGATCATGTTGCTATACATTAAAAGACTCCTAAAACATTGTATTAAGAAAATGTAACCATTTTTATTTTAATGTTGTCATTTTCTATGTCATCAAATTATTCTATATCCTAAAGTATCAAATAAATTTTATTAATTATAACTCTTGAAAAGAATGATAAAAGAGGATTTTAGGAAAATAATTAAAAATTAATTAATAACTACATACTTAATTCGTTTTTCTTAGGATCATCTTGTATAATTTTTTTAAATTTGTTTTAATTAAAAAAATGAAAAAGTTTCATAGGGGCAATACAATTTTTTTTTTTTAAAAAATAAGATTATATGTTAACTTTTCAAAACCAACACAATACTATATATATATATATATATATATATATATATATATATATATATATATATATATATATATATATATATATATATATATATATATATATATATATATATAAATTTACTTCGCTTACCTTCAAACTTGTATTTTTAAAAGTTTGGTATCTTTTTGCGTAATCTATAGGGGTTTTTTTTAAAAAAATTAAGACTATAATCAAATACTCTAATATTTTATTTAGTTTATTTATGCATCTCATGCCCACATGAGAAGAAGTACGGGTTTGATGTGTAACCACCACCCTCTGAATAATCACATTATTCTATGTATCATTTTCATCAATGGATGCTCATCAAACACATATTTTCAAAGAATTGCATCTTATTGATATCAATTGCACATATTTTACTTTAATTTTTAAACATATAAATTTATTTTGTGATTAAAAAATAGGAAAGTCACGACGGATACATACGCTCAAAAAAGGTCTATCAAAGTGTAACATAGAAATTTGCTAAAAATAAAGGGAAAAAAATATAGAAAAATTATCTCCTTATCACATTTTTCACATATAGAATAGAATATAATAAAAAAAAAATGAAATTTAACAAATCAATGCAATTATCTCTTTGGTGGAAACAATCTGCACAGAACGAATCAATTAAACTCTAATTGCTTCTAATCAAATTATAAAGTAACATGTATGGGCCTAATTTAGTAAAAGAAACTACGATTTTAGAGATCATACCTTTGTAGCTCCAATTCGTAATATTCGCACAAACTTGAAAAAGGCCACTGCCAATAATGATCTATTATTCTCCAGACTTAGAATGAGGTTGTGGGACTCGATGAGCGAAGGATATGTGAGAGAGAGAGAAAGATAGAAATTGGAGGATTATTACAAGAGAGTTGAGAATAAAATCTTTAAAAATAAAAATAACAAAAAAGTCAAAAGTTTTTGTGCATTTGAAAATCCACCCTTTAAATAACCTAATTACACGCAAAATGCATGTAATTAGTTCACTAAAGTCTAACACGTACTAACCCATAGTGAACTTAGGTTTGGTGTCAACTTCTCATGCAACCACATAACCCACCAGAAGTTAGTAAGATAGTCCAAAAAAAAAATGTTGAATTTGTTGAATTTTTCCATTAATTGAGTATGATGCGTGTTCAATTTTCTAAAATTCAAAATAAATTTGAATATAAAGTTGATCAAAGTTTGATTTTTTAAAGTCAAAAGTGAACCATTCGACTTCTCACTAGTAATATAGATAAATTAAATAAAAAAGATTTAGGATATTTATTACTTTTACTAAATGATGAGGAATCTCCCGTTGGTTACTAAAAGAAAAAAAATAAAAATGAAGAAAACAACATTGAAATGTGAGGAGATATGTGATTGAGTCCACGTGCTTCGCAACTTACGGTTTTCATAATTTTTAATTCTTCCTTTTGGAATATTCTCACATGCACTTTTTTTATTTTTAATTCTTTACCATTATTATTTTTATAATTAACATACAAATCCACTTCCCATTATACCAAATCTATTTAAAAGTTTATGAAGTTAACATAATTTTACCTTCTTCTTTTTTTTTTTTCTCATTTTCTATTCCCAACTAAATATTACTTTATATATGAAAATGTTTAGTTGGCGGATTGATAATTGAAAAGCTAATTTTGTATCTCTTATATAAAAAGAATGTTACCAATAACTAGGAACAAACAATGAACAAAAGGAGACCAATGGTGTGGTGCGGATAATATTTATCTCGGTCGATCCATCAAATTGTACGATCATAAATTTGTAATTGGTTATGCATAAATGCTGTCATTAAAGGTTTTCGTGACTAGTAGAAAAATGGTCTACAATGACAGTTAAATGCTGTCACTAGTAGAAAAAGAGTCTACAATGACAATTAAAGGCTGTCATTAAAGGTTTTCGTGATAGTTTTTTGGAGTCATTGATGCGGTAGTCATGGGAAGTATTTTATGACAGTTGTAAAAAACTGTCACAAAATGTGGTTTTCATGACATCTAATAAATATCACGAATGAAACATTTTATGACAGATTATAACTGTCATTATTTAGTTTCGATGACAGTTAATAACTATCACAGTTTACATTATATGACAGAGTGTAACTGTCATTATTCATTTTCGATGACAGTTAATAACTATCATTGTTTATTTTTTATAACATCTTATAACTGTCATAATTTACATTTTATGATGGAGAATAACTGCCATTGTTAAGATTCTATGACTTATATTAAATGTCGTTATTTATCATTTATGACATTTTTTAATTGTCATCATTTTACTTACCATGACTTTAATTAAATGTCAATAAAACTTTTTCGATGACAATTTTATTTTTCAATTTAAACGTCATATTTTTGTTTTTAGTCACTGTTTTCAACAGCCCTCTTTCTTTTTGAATCCTGTATTTCTTGTCGTCCTGCCATTACACATACTATTATAGACCAATACAATCACATATAGAAAAACGGTGAACGCTTTTATAGGCCCAACACACTTTGTAATATTGCTTTAATTGTTGGCACAAATGTGTTTTGGTACGAACAAACTATTTAAATAACTACATTTAAACAAAAAAATTTCCTACCAAACCTATAAAAAAAGTCTATACATCAATGAATTGGCGTAAATATGGCTTCATTGCTCCAATGGATTGTGGCAAAACCTAATAAGATAAGAGAAGGAAAAAAAATGATTCAACAAGACAACACATTCACCCAAATAAACACATTACATTCACTTCATGACGAACAATAACTTCTAAGCTTAGCTAAATTCATCCCACAAACTAAGATAAATTACATACATACTTCAACAACACTTTATGATCAACAAAACACATTAACAACACTTCATAATCAACAACACACTTCAACAACATTTTTTTTTTTTATCAACAACACACTTCAACAACACTTCTTGATCAACAACACACATCAACAACACGCTTCAACAACATAGAGCACATACTTAGCTAAATTATATACACACTTCAAGCTCAACAACACACTTCAACAACACTTTTTTATCAACAACACACTTCAACAACACTTTTTTTATCAACAACATACTTCAACAACACTTCATGATCAACAACACACATCAACAACACACTTCAACAACATAGAGCACATAGAGCACATTCTTTCATATTTTTCTCAATGAACGTTGTTATTTCTATAAAAAAAAAAAACAAAAGAAAGAAAGAAAGAAAGCTATATACAATAGCAACAAGAAATTCAAACCAAATAAAATACGACTAAAAGCCAAAACCAGATGACCTCTTTAATGCATTAATATAACCTAGAACGAACTTGAAGAGGAGTTCCAGTCAAGAGTACCCGAAGGCTACTAGAAAACTGTTTCAACTAAGAAAATAATTTCGAATCCTTATTCTTAAGCCAGTGGCCTTCATCAACAATCTATAGAGAAATCAGCAATGAGAAAGCAAGTCAATTATGATACCTCAAACTTGAACATAGTTTGTAGTACACGATGATAAATCAAGAATTCATTGTAAAGATAAACTAATGGCAGACTCTCACCAGGGATTGCCATTTTATAGGCTTCAGTGTTCCTACATCAAAGTTAATCATCTCATATGATGTTAGCAGAACATCAAACTTGATTCTATCTTGCTTACTTTCACTAACAATTTGGCCAGATTTCTTTTTCTTCACCTTCTTATGATTCTTTGGAAAGTAAAATTCATATTCCCTTATAACCGTACGGGCTTGTGCAGTGCCCACGTACATAACCTGCAGCAAGTGCATATTAGCATAATGCAACCCAACAAACATTACGAGGAATTAATAACCAACAGATACATATAACATTCATATGAGGAGCCCAGGCAGCAAATTCACGTTCCCAATTTCGAAGAGTTGAAAGTGGAGCAACTACCAAGTGGGGAGCTAGATTCTCTTCATAAAGGGATACTAAAAAGGCAATACTCTGTATGGTTTATCCTGCAGGGAATTAGAAAAATATTTTCTTTACTTAAAGGTCAAAAGATTATTCCAAAAAAGGAACCTATGCAAAGAACTCCAAGAAAATAATAAACCTGCAAGCAAGAATCCGGTCCACTGTCGCCCGCGATCCATTCGGGTCGAATGGCAACATAATCTTCCTCAGGATTGTTGCTCGATGACATTTGCTTATGAAAATTGTTTACCTTAGTCTTCAAGCGAGGATGTGTCTTAAAAGCTTTTATAAAGTCTTTTTCAGGCACCTTGACAATTAGAAATAGAGGGGAACAGAATAAAAGATATGACACGAATTAGGGAAGAACGTAGGTAGTAAGTAGTAGTACTACTACAAGTTATATAAATATCTACAAACACATACACACACAAAAAAAAAAAAAAAACACAAAGTAGAAGAAAGAAAATATCAAATAAATTACCATGTGCAATGTAGATAAGATAACCCCTTCCACTTCACAAGATATTGTTTCACGAAAACTTGCTTTGAAGCATCACTGTCTCCGGCAAGAGTAGGCCACATTTCACAATCCAATATTTTTTCAATATCACTTAGAGGGCTAACCTGTGAGATGCAAATACATAGGAAAAATTGGCTGACAATAGTAGCTACGAAGACTGGGATGGTCGGGCATCGGCGGAAGAATGGAAGGATGACGGTTCGGATTTCGGAAGGGACGGGTAGAAGATGAAGAGCGAAAATGAAGATGAAGAAAAATTAGGGATT
This sequence comes from Cucumis melo, assembly GCF_025177605.1. Lineage (NCBI taxonomy): Eukaryota > Viridiplantae > Streptophyta > Magnoliopsida > Cucurbitales > Cucurbitaceae > Cucumis > Cucumis melo. The sequence goes on from NC_066866.1 coordinate 6,428,646, forward strand.
TTATGTTATTTTTAATAAAATTGGGGTTTTTTTATTTTAATAAATTATATTAATAAATCCTATACCCTTTTATGACACCAAATAACTGTCACGGAAAACAATATCCGAAAACAACATTTTTTCCCGCTAAAAAAATGCATTTTCACATATTATGACAATTGTTTCTTCTCTCCTCTCAATTTTTTTTTCTTTAGAAGTGTCATGGAAAGTCACTTTTGTTGTAGTGATGTGGTACTTTTCTAGAAAAATTTTAATTACTTTAAAAAATTTCAACAACTTTTATGCAATATAAAAAACACTATATGAAATATTTTCAAAATTTATGAAATAAATGATAGTGAGAATTTTTTTATTGTTATAAATAAAATAAAAACAATGACTAAATTGTAAGATTTAATGAAAATATATTAAAAATGAACAAAATCTAAATATAGGAATAAAAATGGTAACAATGACTAAATTTAAAATTTAAGGGAAATACTAAAAAAAAGAATGAAATCTATTTTAATCTTCTATTGAAGAAATTAAACAAAGTAATAGATAAGTTAAGTACGAGTAGGTATTACACAAGTATTTAATTTAGTTACGACAAAATGAACTTTTGGGGTTTGAGATAGAAAATGAAAACTTTAGCTTCTCACATTTAAGGAGAGAGAAGGGAGAAGAAAAATAAATATAAAAATTCACCAAATCAAATAAGAATTATATGACGTTGATAAAAATTGTTCGTTCATCTCAAAAAGCGTCAACTCAACCCACTACGTCACTTTTTCTCTTGGTCAACTAACGACCAAATTAGTTGAGGAATTATTTAGAAATATTTTTCAAACTTGATTAAGGACGATAGTGTTCATTTGGAAACTCTATAAATTAAATATACATTAACTTCGAACCTCAAATTACCAAAACATGCATTTTGCCATAAGAGTTATATAGAAAGCTATATACTCTCATATTCAATGTGATTGTGAAGCTTTTTATGGTGTCAATCCTTGTGATTGTGAAGAGTCCACTATTGCTGATCTTGAATGATTATTTAAATCTTACTAAGTGATGAAGACGATGGAGTGGTGAAGTGATGAAGACGAAGAGATGATGCCGACGCCGATGCAGACGAAGAGATTATGCCGACGCCAGACGAAGAGGTGAAGAAGAGTCGAAGAGGAGAGGAAATGAAGTCGCAGACGCAGAGGAATTAAAATTTTAACCTAATCGGTTATTTTAAACCCGACCCTACTCGAACCGAATCAAATTGGTTCGGTTCGGTAACATTGTTGTTACTAACCGATCTAACCCAAACAGAACCGAACCGGTTCGGGTCAGTTTTTTTTACCCCTAAATCTTAGTATATCAAGGGAGCTTAAGTATTCAAAGTAAAATTGTTTTCATTTGAAAGTAAAAAGATAGATTTTTACTTTTCATGTTAAAAGAGAGTTTCACAAATAACTTATGCTCTGTTGAGAGGAAGTGTCACATTTAGAGATGTTTAAGTGATTTTTACAAATTGAAGTAGAAAATTTTGAACTCAAAACTTCTTATTAGAGGAGAAAAATACGCCCACCGTGGGGCTCGAACCCACGACCACAAGGTTAAGAGCCTTGCGCTCTACCGACTGAGCTAGACGGGCTTGTTGTTAGATAATCTAATTTTTCTTTATTTATTCCATCATTACGTTCCGTTTTATTCATTTTTAGGAGCACGGTACCGGCAGGCACCAAACGACGCCCTTGCGAGGAGGGGACTCTGAGAGCGCGATCGCCAATGGCGTCTCTATGGCCTTTGATGGAGGTTCTCATCTATCTCCTTCTCGTTGCAGCTTTTATATTACTCTCCCTTATCCTCTTCGAAGCTAATAGAAGAAGGCTTAACCACTCGTACGTTCAATTTCCACTTCCTCGTCAATTTGATGTCTATTTATCTGATCTTCCGTTGTTATATTCCTTGATTCTCTATCTGATTTCATTTTTCTCCATTTGAAATTTTATAGCCACGTTGAAGCTCCTGCGGTCTTTCTGGATTCTATTACGTCCACGCAGGTATTTCCAGTTTCTGATGCCGATTAGTAATTATTCGATCGGATGTGTTAACGTTCTATATGTTTTGTTTGAGATCTTTTATAGGAAATTTTATAATCTATGCGCTTTGTTATGATGTTTGTATGATTGAAATTCGGAATGAGGTGTTCCTGTACGATGTTTCTGTTGTTTTACGTAGGTTTCTTGTCCTTCCATCTTCGATCCGGCTGAGAAGTATATTTCTTTGATTATTCCTGCATATAATGAAGAGCAGAGGCTTCCCGGTGCTCTGCAAGAAACCATTGAGTAAGTAGAATTGATATTTGTGTGAACTTCACCCCCTACCCCATACATTAGCTGACTTGTGCCATTTAGATCATAGTCACGAAAGAACAATTCTAATTTCCTTATTAAGGCATGTTTGACTTATTGGCATTTCTTTTGCTTTTAGTTGGAAAGTTCAATGAAAGTTTTTCAAAACTTCAATAGATTTGGAAGCTGTTTTACGTTTGTTATAAATACATTCAAAATTTCTGGCGCTAAATTGTATATTGGTGCTTCAAAACTAGAAATATTATGAACCATTTCTGAATAAAATTCGTCTTCATATATCTGTATCACATTGTCGACTTCTTATTGAATCTTGGTACACCTCAATTATGCCACTATGAGTAGATAAGGTAGGGACTTTCTCAGAGAAGTGCAATTGGTTAGAAGTAAATTAGTCATTTTGAAAGGCTTGAGGAAGTTGCACCATCACGCACAATACTATTGCTATGCTTGTTTTGCAGTTATCTTCAAGAACGTGCAACAAAGGATAAATCATTCTCATATGAGGTACGGATCATCCTTTAAAACTTTTGCATGGATTCAATGTTGTGTGCGTTTCCTCTTGAAGAATAGAAGTTATTGGTTAAATCTGAGTCTTATGGAACATTAGCACTGTTGTTATAACTTATAAAACTATTAACATAGAGGTTTTTCTAATTCTGTGCCATGAGACATAAGCTTTCCCCTTCCAGTTTGGTGGGAGTCCTTGTTGGGTATCAGGAGCGAGCTTCATTCTGTTAGGTAGCTCATGGTACTGGAAATAATTTGTTTTCCAAGACAAAATATTTCAGTATTTTAGAACTGTTGTCTAGGATACATGTGGGGAAAATGAAGAATTAGATAGTCTGGCTCATGTTAATGCTCTTTCTCCGCAGTATCATGATGTCACTGTGTTTAATATGGCAGAGAACATTTAACTTGTCTATCTATTAAGATTTATTTCAGAGTATGTATTATTTCATCGATGAGATTTCTTATTGTTGTCAACATGAACTTAGCTCAATTGGGACCTGTATGTATCCAAGACCTGTATGCACCGAAGGACAAGAGGTCCCAGGTTCAAATCCCCATACCATAAGTTTATTACAATACCTTTTCAGAAAAAGAGATTTCTTATTGTCCTGACAGAACTCTCTGATTTCCCAGCAAAAGGCAAAATGCTAAATTTGTAACAAATAGTATGCAAGAGACCCTGAACCCTCTCTATCCAACATCTTTAACGAAGGGGGATCACTCTCTCTTCACTCCTTATCTCTTTTTCATTCAGTTAACATCATCATTTGGTGCAGTTAACTTCAGCATGCAAGAGATCCTTTTAATCATCTCAGTTTATCTTATTTGGTCTCCAATTGGATTTTTTTTGTTGTTGTAATTTTCTATTGGCTTTTGGGGTTTCCCCTACTTCATTAATCAATGAAATGTTTCTTCTCTTAAAAATAATCTCCACTCAATTCCCAAGTTGGCCAACAATGTCCTCTCATTTCCGCAGCATTATTTTGCTACCCTGTTCAATACATAGCTGAATGTAGACCCCATTTTTTGTTTTTTTTCCCCACCCAACATTCAGCTCAGTTACCTGGTTTTATCGACTTCTTTCTCCTCTTATAGACAAACACGGAGGATGTATCACGTTCTTTCTAACCTAATAAAATCATTTAGGAATAAAGCATCATGGGTTGACCTAGTATAAAAAGGGAAACATAGCCTCAATAACTAACTAAAACGTCATGGGTTCAATCCATGGTGGCCACCTACATAGAAACTAATTTCCAACGAGTTTCATAGGGTTAAGCGGGTTGTTTTGTGAGATTAATTGTGATGCGCATAAGCTGGTCTGGAACTTCTAGATATAGGGAGAAAAAAAATGACAGAATCATTTCTGAATATAGCATACAGTTGGTCTATTCTGTGGTTCTTAAAATTTGACATTGAGGATCACTTGATCAGGTGCTTATTGTTGATGATGGAAGCATTGATGGCACTAAAAGAGTAGGTTGGGAATTTTCCAAGAAGTTCTCAGTTGACAATGTGAGAGTTATTCTTCTTGGAAGAAATCATGGAAAGGGAGAAGCTATTAGAAAAGTGAGTCTATTCTAAACATCTTAATTTTAACAGTTTCTGATGTTACATTCTCTGGTGACAATCCATTGAAATCTCTAGTCTCTGCGGAAGCATTGTTAAACAGGGGATGTTGCATTCACGTGGTGAATTACTTTTAATGTTGGATGCTGATGGAGCAACCAAAATTACCGACCTAGAAAAACTGGAAAATCAGGTTATCTTCATTCTTATTTTAACCTGTTTAATTTTACTGAACTTTTTTAAAGTTTTGCCTTCCGCGTACAAGACTTCAAATATAGTTATTGACAACTACTTTATGGCCTTCCAGATCCATGCCTTTGCCAAAAAGGAATCTATTGGCTCTAATTTTAGAGTTTCTGATATCCCTGTTGCTACTTTTGGTTCTCGTGCTCATTTGGAGGAAAAGGCTCTGGCTACAGTTAAGTATTTTTTAGGCCAAATGGAAGTAACTATTATTTTCATTGTTCTGTTTCTCTTTCATTCATCTTAATGAAACTTTGGTTTCTCATCAATATACTTACATTTTCACTTGCACATATGGCGTACATAATGTCATTATTTTGAATTTGTTTCGGATTGTCCAGGCTGAGCCATCTTATCTTCTTTCCAGTTTGCTTTAATTTGAACCATCTAGCATATTTTTTGGGGACACTGCACGTATATATAACGTTACCCGTGGCTGAGCCGTCTCATTAATCCCCCTTTTTTGCTTGAATCTGAATCATTTCACATATTGTTCAGAGAAAGGTGTACCGTAATTTCTTGATGAAGGGTTTCCATCTTGTGGTTCTTTTAACTGCCGGTCCTGGAATCCGTGACACTCAGGTGATGTGTGCTTCCCCTCCGATATAAATCATTTACTGATTCTGGTTTGATTTGATTACCATATATTACAATAGAAATTACTAACAAAAAGTTGATAATTGATTGGTTCATTTTGTACAGTGTGGTTTCAAGATGTTTACCAGATCTGCAGCTAGAAAGCTTTTCACAAATATTCGTTTGAAAAGGTAAGATGAATCCTGCACGACTTAATTTGTCCATACTTTTCAATTTCAAAAGCAGATTCTAATAGCATTGAGAGAACTGATATTGTTCTGATTGTGTTGGCTGTTTATGGTAACTTGGTAATTTTGAGATAACGTCTATCATTTCAGTGCTTTGTCATCTCTTTCTTTCTGTGCTTTGTTATTTTGTTATTTTCTCTTTTCAATACTATAGGGAGGAAGTAAAGTGTTGTCCTTCATCCCTCAACTATGACAGAATATCAAACCATACAATTCGGCTTTGAGAGAAAAGACATAAATGATGTTCAATTTTTGGCGAAAAGACATACCGTCACATTGAGTCATTGTCAGAAAAATAATGCTAATATTTAGTCTCTCTCTAGTCTTTCTCTACGACATTCATCTAATTCTAATACTTTTTTTCCCTCCGTTTGTTCCATTACTGTACTGCTAATCAGTATTTGGGCATGCGCCTGGGCTCAAGCCACAAGTCTGACGCATCGCCTTGAAAAAGTGAGGCTCATAAAATAAGGCTCAAAGACTTGAGTATTATTTAGGCCAAAAGGCTCGAAGACTAAATGCTACATTTTGTGTTTAAAAGTCCTTTTTTTTATTTTATTTTTTATATTTTCACTTCAACTATGTTCACGAATTTATATAGTGCTTTAATGTATAGTGCACTCTACAAAAATATATTGCCCTTTATTTCACATTCAGCTTTTATAAACCAAAATATGTCGATGTTGTTCAGGGAACTGACCTGTGCACTTTCTGCAGGTGGTGTTTCGACGTCGAGATTGTTTATCTGTGCAAGCGATTTCATATTCCAATGGTTGAAATATCTGTGAACTGGTCCGAAATCCCTGGATCAAAGGTAAATCCATTGAGCATACCCAACATGCTTTGGGAGCTGGCTCTCATGTCTATGGGATATAGGACAGGTATGTGGAGACTTCATACATAACCTTCGAGGCGATAACCACAATTATCTTGATGATAAAGAGAGTTTATTTAGGAAACAAATACTAGCACAAAATATTTAGTTTTATACGCACACAAGTTGTGACGATCAATTTTCATTTATGTAAAATTATTGGGATGTTACTACTTTTATTCTTTACCTTCACCAGCTAATCAATCGGATGTCAAAGTTCTGAACAAATATTGCTTTAATTTCCCAAGTTGTTTCAATTCTTGGGATTAAATTACATATTTAGTCCCGTTGTAATTCATAGAAAATTAAAACTTAATCCTTATCGATAGTAGAAGAAGAAAAATAATTATTTATAAAATATAACTACGAAAAATTTGATAGATTTTGTTATATTATGTAAAAAGTTTCAATTTTTTGCTATATTCAAAAATTTTCCTTCACTATTTTATGTTCAATCACTTTTTTTTACTTTTTGTTACGATGTTTACTATTTTCATCTCAAATTAAAGTAGTGTACATCTAAATACATATTATTATAATCCAAACAAAAATAATTTACATTTTAAACACAAAAACTATTATAATTAGGTCTATAATAAAACACTTTGTCTCAATCGTTCCACCTGAGATTTAACACACAATTAAAATTGCCCATTCTCTTTGGAGGATGGACCAAAGAGGAGAAGAACATTTCCTGTTTAGATGGAGAATAAAGGAGGGAGTGGAAGGAATTTTTTCTGTAGGTTAAATATTTATGTATTACAATAACGGCAGGGGTGGTTGATTTGAACAAGTTGTTGTTGTTATATATAATTTACTGTTAATGTTAAAATTTTAAATTTTATTATTTTACGGTATTTATTTCTTTTTACTAAACAATTAAAGCAATCTCTCTCTAAACGAACTAATCATATATATAGAAAAAAAAAGACTAAAAGTGAGAAAACTAAACTGAACGTCAAAATGAACGCACAAAGATTAATTTTTGAAAGAATTTCCAGCAAAATCTCCGTATCATATAAAAACACTTCAAGAAACAAAAAGAGCATAAGATCTGGAGGAATAAGATGAGAACAAAGATACCGACAATAAGCCTACCTCTTTGCTCTTAAAAAACACACACAAAACTATTTCTAACAGTTATTTAAAATAATAACAAGGAAGGCTTCATCAGAGTATGTCTTAACAAATTTTAATAATGTTACAAAAAAAAAAAAAAAAAAACACAACCTTCTATGTTTATATCTCTTCAAAACACTTGGCTTTTTGTTTAATATATATATACACACACTTTTGTGGAGCAGTTGAGAGATGTAATGGAACAGTTATAATTTCTTATGTCATTTAAAGTGAAGCCTCAACTAAAATGATTTAAATGGTTCTCTCTATTCAATGTTCATTCATTGTAATTATCTTTTTTTTTTTTTTTTTTTTTTCTTTTTTTGTGAAGACAACAAAAGAGCAAAAAATTAATGGAGGACAACTATTTCCGTGAATTGAAGAAGCAAGCTTATTTCTTCTTCAAAACTAACATCAAAATGGCTCGTTTGGCTCTTACTGATGTTACTCCTGCTCAATTGTGAGTTTGTTTTCATTTAATCATGATGTGCTTATGTTGACTTTAATGGTGAGTTCTAGACATAGTAGGAGTTGAGAGGATTAAACATAATTGTTCAAGTTATTGAAGGTCAATTGTTGGAATTCTCATGTTAGGTTGACAGAGGAAGCTACGAGTGGGAATCCATGGCCACCAGATTCACCCACCATGAGGGAGATAACAAGGGCAACCTTTGAAGTTGATGATTTCTTCAGAATTGTGGAGATTCTTCACAAGAGGTTTTATGGCTCTTTTTTTTTTTTTTTTTTTTTTTTTTTCCAAGTATGGAATCTATGTATATTTATTTCCCCATTGATTTGTTTTATTGAAGAAACATAAGTTTGCTTGTTTGTATTTTTTGTGTGAATTAATTGAGGTTGGAGAAATTTGATGGAAAAGATTGGAGAGGAAGTTATAATGCATTGATATTGTTAGAACATGTTCTAACTCATGGCCCAAAAAGCTTTGTTGAAGAATTTGAAGATGATAATTACAAACAAGTTTTGATGGAGATGGATGGCTTCCACTTTGTTGATCACAAAGGGTTTGTCCAACATACTTCAACTATTCTTTTCTTTTATTATTATTATTATTATTATTGCTAATTAATTTATTGAACTGAGTTTTAATTTTTGAATAATTGATGGGTTTGTACACCAAAATCTTCATTACAAAAAGAAAAAAAAGAAAAAAAAAAAGATCAATTCCAAAGGAATAAAATCCTTCTAACATCTAATCATTTCAAAAACACAAATTGAGACACATAAATCATGAAATAATTCTATTCTCATTATTTGCAATTTGCGTTTTTTCGTTTGGTATCTAAAAATTTACTCATAATTCATTTTCATTTAAATTACAAGTTCGAATTTTGATTTTTCAACATTTATTTAAATATAACAATTGCGAAAATAAAAAATCAAACTTTCAACTTGAAAGAAAGTTTGTTCGTAAACTTCATTTACGAAGGGATTAGAGCCCTGAAAATTTAACATAAAACTTTTTTTTTCAATTAAATTGGGAAATTAGGAAAACAAATTTATTGTAAACTAAATAAAATGGCAACGCTTTCCGTAATAACAAAAAATCACAGAGAAAATGAAACTTAGTTCCAATGTTGTGTCTAAATCTACAAAAAAGCTAAGTTTGGAATCACCAAAACTTGGGAAACTTGTAATGGGCATGACTAAAATTTGTAATTGTAATATCGTTGATTATTGTTGTACAAAAGTAATAAAGCGTAATTGAAATTCCAGATTCGATTGGGGACAGAGCGTGAGGAAATTAAGCGGAAGAGTAATAAAGCTTCTGGAGGATCAAGAATTTCTACAACAAGAAAGAATTAAAGCTCGAAACCTTAATCGCGGAATCCATGGATTCGGAAACCTCAACCGCCGATCCTTTCCCTTTCCCGATTCACGACCCGTAAGACTCAATTACAACAAACACCTCCACTCTGCTTCCAACGATCGGAAAATGGCGATTGATGAGAAGGAAGAGGAAACTAGAAAGAATGCGAAAGGGAAATTGAAGGAAAATGGTGAAAATATGGAGATTGATCATCCGTTTTCTCCGATTAAGCATCATCGCCTTTCACAATCTCTTCTACAGAATAACGGTCACTCCTCTCCTCCTCCGCTACAAAACTGATACCCCAATTTAGGGTTGAGAATTAATACTTTGAAATGTTTAATTTTTACATAAAATTAGAATTAATACCATATATTAATATTTACGACTCAATATGATATATAATTCACATTGTCTATGACATGCTTTGGGATGATGATTGTGTAATTGTTACTTATTTTTAAGAATGTTTTTGATAATTCAATATAAATTTTAATAATGCAAACATATTATTTTTAGATTGTGTAATTGATGTTGAATGCTTAAACCTGTATTTTGAAGTGTCGTTTTTATTCATCCTTTATAAACATTTTAATTCTTGTCTTTTGTAATTTATATACAAATACTTACAATTTAAAATCAATTTATTACATGGTACAAAATTTTGTTAAATCTTAAAATATTTTTTTTTCAAAGTAGTGACAAAATTGTTGAAAATCATAAGAAGTAGGATGATGATGATGATGATGATGATGAAAATAAAAGTGAAGTTTTTTCATTTACTTATTAAGAATGAGAGAATGAAATAATCGTCCTCTGCAGAAGTGCAAAACAACCGACAAATTCCATAATGCTCTATACGAGGAGGATCTTAAAAGAATAAAGAATGAAGGAAGTGTCATAAATAATATTTTATCAAGTACTACTTGATAAAATTATATTACATACATAATTGGTTCAGAAAAATTAAATCTTCATAAACTTCAATATTCTGTAGACTTCTTGAATCAGTAAAAGAAAACAAACCATATAAAAATCTAAAACCCCTCTAAAGCCCAATCCCATTGAGAGATAAATCTCGAGGGAAAAAATAATCGGAAAAATAATGACAGATTGTGAAAAAAAAGACTTTTCAATAACATAATATTATTGAAAGAATTTGGAACCATTTTATCAATTAAAATCCATACCATCTCAAAATTTCATTCACCATTTTTGCTCCATCTCTTCCACCACAAATGAATCTTCTTCCTATTTCTTCTTCCTTTAGAAGCATTTCCTGTGCACGATCGACGGTCCAGATTCATCGTATTCCGCTTTGGCAATCCACATCTGCAATTCAAGAAAAGTAAAAAAAAAGTTACGAATCTACTTGTAATTGGTAAGTTTTAGTTGGTAAATTGTTGGCATTGAGTTATAAAAGGCCAACCTGTTGGAAGGTGCTAAGGGATGCCAAGATGGATCCTCCAATCCAGACACTGTACTTTCTCTCCGGTGGGGCCACAACCTTTATCTTCATGCTGCTAGGGGCGAGGGCTGAGATTTCCTTGCTCATTCTATCAGCAATGCCGGGGAACATGGTTGAACCACCAGATAGGACAATGTTACCGTACAGATCCTTCCTGATATCCACATCACACTTCATGATAGAGTTATATGTAGTCTCATGAATGCCTGCAGCTTCCATTCCGATCATGGAGGGCTGGAAAAGAACTTCGGGGCATCTGAATCTTTCTGCCCCAATGGTAATCACCTGTCCATCAGGCAATTCATAGCTCTTTTCGACGGACGAGCTGGTCTTGGATGTTTCCATCTCTTGTTCATAATCAAGAGCGATATATGCCAGCTTTTCTTTCATATCTCTCACAATTTCACGCTCAGCAGTTGTTGTGAAAGAGTACCCACGCTCAGTGAGAATTTTCATCAGGTTATCTGTGAGATCACGACCTGCCAGGTCGAGACGAAGGATGGCGTGTGGGAGGGCATACCCTTCGTATATAGGAACAGTGTGACTGACACCATCACCAGAGTCCAACACAATACCTTGATGAACAAACACAGAGAACCTATTAGGCCAAGACCATATATAACTTGGATGCTCAAACTATTGCCTTTCTCCCGGATCAAATTGTTTAGGAAAAAATATAAACTAAAATGCAATTTACGTCAAATGAGATCAAATGCACACTGTCAAAAATTAAGTCACATGATAGCACTAGCCTCCCATAAGCTAAATAAAATGACTCAAATGGATACTTCCTTACCAGTTGTACGACCACTTGCATACAAGGACAGAACAGCTTGAATGGCAACATACATGGCTGGAGTATTGAAAGTTTCAAACATGATTTGTGTCATCTTCTCACGATTGGCCTTTGGGTTAAGAGGAGCCTCAGTTAGGAGAACCGGGTGCTCCTCGGGGGCAACACGAAGCTCGTTATAGAAAGTATGATGCCAAATCTTTTCCATGTCGTCCCAATTGCTAACAATGCCATGCTCAATTGGATATTTCAAAGTCAAAATACCACGCTTAGATTGAGCCTCATCACCAACATAAGCATCTTTCTGACCCATCCCAACCATCACACCCGTGTGGCGAGGACGACCTACAATACTAGGAAACACAGCTCTTGGAGCATCATCTCCAGCAAACCCAGCCTAGATAGTAGCACAAAAAAAACACCATTTCCTCTTAGATGAAAACATAGTTCACAGCCTATTAAAGAATGGTTGCAGATAACGTGTTAAGAAATGTATCAACTCAATACCTTAACCATTCCCGTTCCATTATCACATACGAGTGGCTGAATGTCCTCAGAGTCTGCCATTTTCTAAGCCTGCCAGAAGAAAATGCAAGTTAAACATCAAATACATCCTGTGTTTCTTCTAAAGGGTAACAATTCTCAACAAGGCAGCCGTACACTTCACTATATCACAGACATGTGATTATAAAATGGTTAAAATCACTAGTTACTTTTAATATTACGATGGAGCATGCATTTAATGAATCAAAACTAATATTAGTGAAACAAAAATTTCATTTAAAAGTGCAAAACTAAATATTAAATTAGTTTTTAAATACTAAAAAACGTGTTTCAAGATGATTCTAAACATAAAATGATTTATACAATTTTATAATCACTCCCAAATATGCACTACATTAAGTTGCAAGGGACATAACAACATTATTATACACTCAAATCGGTTGACTCCTACATGTATCTACTTTATCAACCAAATTGAATTATATAGTTAGTTATACTTTGATGTAAAAGATACCCATGTCCCTTCTTCAACAAATTGCAACGAGAAGAAACAGCTGAATAAAACCAAGCCTCATGAAAGAAAACTTCTTCCTCCCATGGATCTTTTATCAATTCTCACTCAAACAGACGCCATAAGAGAGACTTAGTATACATAATGCAACTCTTAAAGATTTTCAAGAGAACCAATGGAAAAATGATCCCCTATACGATTCATTATACAAAATTAACAAAAAAGAACAAATGAAACAATAGTGAAATCAATGTGATCCTTGGATTTCAAACAATTCCAAAAGACATGATTACGCCATGAACGATGAATCAAATCAAAATGTTAAAAACAACAGGCATCTTGACGTCCAAAAACAGAAATAAAGATAAACCACATTGCAATTCCGGACGTAAAACAAAAGAAAATAATCAAAATGCAGAAGGAAGGAAGGAACGTACAAAGAGAAATGAATCAAGGAAACGAAGAAGAAACAGAGGAAGAAGAAGGAAAGAAAGGGAAATGGATGTAGAGAATGAGAATAGAACCTTTTGGCAATGTAATGGGAATGGGAGGATTGATTGATTGATTGATTGATTGATTGAAGGAGAGAAAGAAAGGGAGGGAAAGAGAGAAGCATATAAAGGAGGAAACGGAGAAGACGGAATTGAAGAAGGAAGTGAGATTGAATGTGGAGCGTTGGATCTTGAAGAACCGGTCCCTTCTTCCTCTTAGCCACACCACCTCCCGATTTTCTTGTCATTCTTCTTAAATTGCCTTTTCCTCTTTTTTTGTTTTTTTTTCTTCTGTATTAACCTTGAAAATATTATTTTAAATGTAAAATTTTTTAGAAATATTTACAAATATAATAAAAATAAAAAAGTTTGTAAAGTTTTTTTTTCATTATTTTAAATAGTGTTTTATGTTCAAATATTAAAATTTACCGAAAATGGGACTATATAAATGATATATTAATAAATTATTATTATCTGTCAGTGAAAGATATAAAAAGACAAAGATATTTTGCTATACTTAAAAAATATTTCTACCAATTTTACTACATAAAACAATTATTCTTTTAACGAAAATGGTGCTATGTCACTTTTGTTAAATTTACTAATGATAGTTTTTTTTAAAAAAAAATTCTATCTTACCTCTTTAATTTAATACATCTTATGTAAAGTAATAAAAGAATTAAAACTCAAGACTAAATAGTAAATGCACCCATCCCAAATTTCTTTTTATTTAAAATTTTCATTTGTCTATTACTTTTATTTCTTTCTGGTTCAACCCTTTCATTTCTAATTTTTCTTACTAAAATTTTTCTAATGAATAAATTTTCCTATCAATTTTCTTAATATTCGACCATTTAGATTTGTCTACACGATCGTTTATTCTTTATACACGATCATTTAGATTTGACTATTTTTTTCACGATGGAAAAGAAGAAAAACGATGAAAATAAATTTCAACAGAAAAAAGAAGAAAGACGATAGACGATAGAAAGAAATCGCAACGAAGTGAATAAGAAGAACGAAAGGACAAACATAATGGCTAATTTCACATATTTTGTTATACATGTCATCATAAATATTTTAGTGATTTGTTATATTTTTTAAAATTCTGCCTGTATATATATTGAAGGTTTCTTTTCTTCATACTCATTCTCTTTGAATATATTTCTAAACTTTTATATTCTCCTTTAATTCTTCTCTCTCTAAATCTTTCGTTTATCTTTCTAAAGTTACTTTTCCATAACTTTTTATTAAATTAATAATAATAATAATTTATTTATTTGTCTCCACTTATTTTACTATTTTTAACATTTCTCTCTACTGATTCTCAACTAAAATGATTATAAGATAGACTATTGGTCATAAATAATTTTTTCTTTCACATATCCAAATAATTATTTGACATATTTTAATTTTAAAGATTTAATTTGACGATTGGGAGGAAGAAATTAACTATTTTTTCAGTTAAATAAATGACTCAATATGATCCAGAGTAGTGGGGCTTTTCTTTAGACAAAAAGCAAAAGCGCTTTGTGGAGTGCTACTTTCGCCATGTGCTTCATTAACTATATGATGCACTTTCAAATTAACTTATCACAATGAATTTGTGACTGTTTATGAATATTAAAGCACTTACTAATCCCATGGTTTGTTTGGGTCAAATGAAGATCCATTTAATTCTTCATCAGATATTTAAATGAAGTTTTATGTTCACTCAAAAGTGAACTATGCTCGAGTTTGATTGCTCATCCCTAATTTAGAACGAGAATCCTTCCACACATAAGTTTATACTTTTACTTTGTTCTTCACAACCATTATATCCTCTAAATACTAAGGAACTCTTAAGCAACTTAAGCTATTGTTTGTTTATATTATAAGTTTAGTTCTCAAACTTTCAAAATTGTGTCTCTAAGAGATGTACTTTTCATTAGATAATTATATTGGACTTCTTCAATTTTATGTCTCATAACAATCATAATGCTAAATAATGTGGGTTAAAGTCATGTGTATAAATAGTGTTTATATTGATGAGTACTTGTTGCATTTTAGTGACAAAATCTTAAAAGGTACGTACAAAATTGAAAACTTTTTAAAATACGATAGACTATTGGAAGTTTAACACAATATCTAAACTAAAATTCCAACTTTAAAAAGTTTGAAATTGCTATAAACTAGCTAGCTAGGGTACGTATATATATATATATTGACTAGTAATGCTATATTTTAATAGCAACATATAGATATATTATTTAACTAGGCTTTGATAGAATAGTAGAAAGGAAATTAACAACATGGTGACTTCGATGAGTGATAGAGAATTAAAATAGTGCATAAAGGAAATGACATAAGAAAAGAAAAGTGAAAGCTGCCATATTACTTTAACTTTTCACAAAAACACCCCTACCTAATTTCTCTCCTTAATTTACTTCTCTCTCATTCTCACTCCTCTATTTCTTTTTTGCTTCTTCATTCTCTTTAATTCCCTCCCAATTCTTCACCAATTACACCATGAATAGTATTATATGGAGATCACACACAGCACTAAGTTATGTTTTTAAAATAGGTTTTTTATTGTTGTTTTTTCTAAATCATGATTTGATGACACACTTGTAAAAGTTACCGATTTTTAGTTTGTATGGTATCGGTTGAAGATATTATATGCTCTTGAACTAGTGATTTTAAAATGAAAAATACGTCTCACTTTAAAAGATACTCTTAATTTCATTATTCGTTTTAAAACATTACTTTCTCGTCTTTCAAAAGTTTGAATATGATTCTTTTTTAAAAACAAAGATATTTATGAAATGCTCGTAATATTGAAATTTGAAACCTTCATATATATATATATATATATATATACAAGCAATTTTTGAAATTGCTCTTAAAGTAAGAAAAAAATTCATTAGAAATATATTAAGGGAAAAAGTTGACATGTGTGTATGGTTTGCGACGAACTTCCACTTGAGTTAGGTCTTTACTGTTGTCTCAGTCACCCTACATTATTAATGACTCAAAAATAGAATTGTTTTCATTTCTCCATTATTGTTTGTATTATTTGTAACTAGTCACTTAATTTGGTTCATTGTTAATGTCTTATCTTTATACATGAATTGCGTGTGAAATTTTTTCTTTTTTCCCATACCAAATCAATATCAATTGTTTTAGACTTTAATCTAATTAAGCAAGCCTTCTAATCACTACCACCTTTTGCTGATTAATCAAAATTGGGGTCATATATTATCAAAATATATACAAACTACACGTAAGAAATAGATTTTGTTAACAGATAATTTTCGTATACATGTCGTGCATTTATTAATATCCAACAATAAATATACTTCTAACATATCAAAATATGGTAATAAAACAAAACAATAGTTAAACGATGAAACTATCAATTTTCTTTTTAGTAATAACTTTTCAAAAGAAGATTTAGCCCCTAAATAATATGATTGGTTAGATATAAAAATTATGGACAACTCTAAGGCAGAGTCAAAAGCCTTGTATTGTGGTTGATTTTAAATGGAAATTAGAGTTAAAAGGGTAAAGATAGAGAGAGTAACAAAAAAGGAGACAAAGGATCAGACAGAATCCGAGGAATTTTTTTTCTTTGCTTTTTTAGTCAGCTTTGACCATGTGGAGAGCTGAGTGATGATGATTTATTTTTACAAATATATATATATATATATATATTTCACTAATAATCAAAAGACTCCCACTTCAACTTCAGTACTCTTTGCATGGTTTTGAGTGGAAATTTGTTGCTTTTTTCTTTCTTTTTCTCTCTTCACCTTAAAAGCAAGAACATAAATACAAAAAAAAATCTCTCTTCCATTGATTTTTCTCTTCTTTCTTTTTTTTGGGTCAAATTTCTTATAATTTCATAATCATTTCCTCTCTGCTTCTTTTCATACATAATTCAAAGTAACTAACTTTCATCATTGAACTCTCTCTTGATCTTTTCCCTCTCTAGGGTTTCAAACTGAAATTTTTTTTCTCATTGTTTCAGTAAAAAAAAAAAAGTCTTAAAAGATCATCAATCATAATATACCCTTATATTGATTGCATAAGAAAGAAATTCATCTTTAAAAAAGGATGCTCCTCAATGATTCACTATTTTCAATAATGTGGGGGTAAACTTTGTGTATGATGTTTATTTAGATTATTCTAATCAATAAGTTTAAATCTTGAAATTGTGTATAACTTCTATTTACGTAAAAAGTTAGTGTGGGTGTATGTAAAGATAGTGTTTGATAAATTAAAGCACATATTTCTATATAACTTATATTCATGTACTTCATGGATTTTATGATTTAGGGTTGGTTAGGATAACTATTTTGTAATTTTGAAAATGAAGTCGTATTTATGGAAAATGATACTATGAGTCATGGATATACTCGAACAATTCCACTAGATAGACACATTCTCAAATTAAGGCCTACTTAAGCATCATTTGACAAGTTTTTTTTTTTTGTTTTAAAAATAATTTAAGTCAAATGTTGGAAACATATAAAAAATTAAATTTGAGCATGAGAATTTAAGGTGTTTCCTTAATATAGTAAGGAAATGGTGATAAAACAAACAATAAAATTCAACAAACATGTAGTATACTCTGTGACTTTGAAAAAATATTAATTAACTTAGAGTAAGTAACTTCAATTAAAAGGTTTGAGGTTCAAATTCTCCATTTCATCGTGAACTCCAAATATACACTTAAACTTATTAATAGCCCTATCGACTCAATGTATCTTTTTTTCGAAAAAAACTAAAACTTATCGGCAGCACAGTAGCTTCAAAAAAAAAAAATCAAATTTTCATGCATATGATGTTCTCCTATTTAGGGTTTTTCTAACACACAATGAGAAAGAAATTAAAGTTTCACAACATAAAGCAAAGGAATCTATGTATGGGCACACAGTCCAAGACCTTTTAATTCATTCTCCATTCTTGCAAAATTTATATAAGAAAATTACAGTCCCCCCATAATCTGTATCTTTACAATACAATAATATCTCTAGGATACAATATCTAAATAGATAACACACCTCCTTTTAAGACTTAATTAATATTATTTCTTCTTCCTTTTCTTTAGTTCTAACACTACATTTGAAACAGAAGATTTGAATATGATCTCTTGACCTCGTAGTCGGGAAAATACATATTATTAACAAAAGTATATGAAAGTAAAAAAGAATATGAGCTTTTAAACTCAAAATTTTGAGTAAAAATCGTCGCATTATATGAACATTTTACTCATTGGGAGGACCTAAAGTATATTGCCAATAACTCAAGGAGTCCCAAGATATGAAATTCAAGTAGTTGTGCTCACAACACCCTATTGGATAATGTCAAGCATAAAACAAAAAACTCAAATATAAGAAAAGTAAACCATCAATTCGAGTACAAAAACCATAATACTCATGGTTATAATAACATTTAATTAAACATAATAGATATATATAGTGTTTATATATATATAGGTCATCTTTGTAAATATATTTTTCACCCCCTACACTTACAAAAGACTACCTTCCCAATGATATACATATATAAGAGAAACCCTATAGTAATTAATCAACCAAAACACCATCCAAATTTCTAAATTTAAAAAAAAAAAAAAAAAAAAAAAAACCCTTAGAAAGCCTGAAGCCCTAGACTGGTCCATCAATTTTTTTTTTTCCATTTTCATCATCACTTTCTTTGGTCTCTTTTGAGTCACAGTTCAGCATTGAAAACCTTTAAAATTATATGATTGGTTTCAAGTCATACTTTTTTTTTCCTTTTCCTAGTGAACGTTTTAATAACAAAAAGAGAAGTTCAAAAGGATTGAGAAAATTACTGTCTCAATAAGTGGCTGGCGGAGGATGAGGAGAAGCCATGAAGTTCGCTACCACCGCTGCCGCCGCCACTCCATGCATTTACATCGTTTCCGCCACCGCCACCAACCCAAAACTGAAAATTCTTCCCCAAGTTCATTCCTTTACTCTCCTCCACCTTCACCGCCTCACCCTCCATTGACATTCCAATGTCGTTTTCAATTCCTAATCTCGAGAATCCGCCAAGGTTATACCGAGTCATGGCGCCTTCAGGTGGTTCGAAAGTGTAAAGCAAATTAGGTTGTTGATCGTTAGCCAAGAGAGGGAATTGTTGTGGTTGTTGTAATCTCCAATGGTCACCTTGAAATTCATGAACATCCACTCCTCCGGCAGCAGAGCCACCGCTCGTTGGAGGAGCTTGAGGCGGAATTATCCCCAAATTGAGGCCGTAAGTAGAGAAATTTTGTAAAGAAGACAAAAACGGCAAATGGGGTTGTGTTGAAAGTGAAACTGCAGCAGTGGAATTAGTTGATCCAACTAATAATTGTCGTTCGCTGGCTGCCGGAGACTTCGACCGATTCCGAGATTTGGTTCTCTTGTTCCTACGGCAGCCACCACCAACCGGAACATTCCTCAGTGCACCACCGCGTGTCCAATACCGACGACAAGTCTTACAAAAGTGACGAGGCTGAGAAAGATTATAGTTATTGAAGTAACAAAATTTGGTATTTGTAGATTCACATCTAGGGCATTTCAAGCCGGCCTCTGGCTGCGGAATCTTTGCCAACCGAGCCCGATCAGTCATCGAAATCGGCCTAATCGACCCAGTACTACCACCACCAGCACTCTCACCACCTCCCCCACCCCCAGGTGGCGGAGGTAGTAAAACTTGACCAGAATCCTCTGCAGTGTCATTTCCTCCCGTTTGATGATTCGTCAACTACAAAAAAAATATCAAAAACAAAAAAATAAACTGCAAAGAAAGATTAAATATCGAGTATATTCAGGAAGAGATCAAAAAAGAGCCGGAAAATATTCCGATAAATATGAACTTTTTTTTTTTTTTTTTTTTTTGGAGAAGAAGGAAGGTAAATAGAATTAACAAAAACAAAGCGTTTGTTTTATACTTCTCTCTTTATAAGTTGTAGGTTTGAATCGAGCAACTTACCGGTTGCCAGTTAGGAGGATCCAAATAAGAAGGGAGAGGAGGAAAAACCATAGTATTTGTTATAATTCTTGTGAAGAGCTTTCTCTTTTGTGCAAAAGTTCGTTGATGGTGGAGAATCACATCAATGGGAGAGACTTGCTCAGAAATGAGAGAAAGAAAGAAAGATGATGGAAAAGAGATAAAGGGAAGTAGGGTTTCTTTTCTTTTTCTTTTTCATTTCTTTTCTTTTCTTTTTTTTTTTTTTTTTGTTTTTTCTTTCTCTCTCCTATTTCTAATTTCTTAATCTTGAAGTTTCATAATTCCTTTTTTTTTTTTTGGTTGTTGTTGGTTTAAATTAATAGTGGTTCGGCCATGCATGGGGTTAGAGAGAGAGGTAGACAAAGAAAAAAAAAAACCCTAAGATAATGAAGCTTTTAGGTAGGGTCTTTGAGGTGAGAGAAGGAATAATATTAAAATAAATAAATTAAAATGGTGATAAATTAAAATAAATTAATTTTTATATATAAAAAGAAAAAAAAAAGGAAGAAAAAAGAGGGTTTTGATGGTGGGGGGAATCCTGTGGGTGGAAGTGTCACAATCGAATGTACCTTTGTTTCTGCGTCCTTTGTTTCCACTATTTGCCATTGTTTTGTTTTCTTCTTCATTATATTCTCCTATTATATTCACTTCATTATTTTAACTTCTTCTCTTAATTAATTTTAACCTAAATTCTAGATTTTACGGATATCCAACCACTAAACAATGTTCATGTTCCATTCATATTTGTTATTCATGGGTGTGTGTTTTGGTTCCAAGGTATAATTCCATATATATATATATAGTACGAATAATATAAAAACAAAGATCCTAGTTAATCAAGAGGATGATACTCGATCTCGATTGACCTTGGCCAAATGTAAAAGAAGATCAGACATGCCTTCGATCTAGTGAAATAAAGAGTTATTTCAAGTAATTCTAAATCTTACTTAGACAAGCTAAGTTAATTAGCCTATTAATATAAATTGGTCACCATCGCTTTAGGAAAAGTAAGTTCATTTTTCACTCACGAATCAAACTTTTAACTCATTGCATTTATGATTTATTGAAGTAGAGTTGCTTGGCCGATAAAAGTTTATCTCATTTGTAAATGTCTTTGGAGAGGATTCTACTCTAAACAAAATTCTCTTAAATTTAGCTAAATACAACCAATCCTACATTCAAAAAATTCCCACTTATGAGAAATACAGCCGCTTGAAAACCCCATGGAGATCCATCATAAAAGACCTAGACTAGTTTCTTGCACAAATGGATTGAAAAGTAAACAATGGTGAAAACCTTTCCTTTTAGAAAGGAGCTTGGAATGAAAAAAGTCCTCTCTCCCTATATAGACCAAGACTGTTCATACTATCAAAGATCCAAAGTGGATCTGCTAAAGATGTCTGGAATCAGATACATTAGAATGAGATTTCATCCCCGGAAACCTCTTCGGAATATTGAGTGCCAACAATGGGACAAATTAAAATCTCATTTCATTGCCCCTTGTGATAGTAGAGGGCCCGACGCTCCTTTTGGAAAATAAACAAAGATGAAAATTTCAACATTGCCTCTATGAAGACTGCTATTTGTTGCTTGGAGCCAAGGGATGAGCTCTCTATCTATCCAAAAATTTTCGGCAACTTGTGGAAATAAAGAATTCTTAAAAAATGCAGGTTCTTTACCTAGACCCTTATACATCACATGTCATTAATACCACAGATATTCTGCAAGGCGTATGTGATCTAAACTAGTGTGTTCACTGTGTAAAGCTAATACTGGGGATATTTTTGATCACTTCTTCATATCCTGTCATGCAACTTAGAAAATTTAGGAAAAAGTGGAGAGTCTTTCAGCTGGCAAAATAATAATCTGAACATTGCTTCCTCTATAATGAACTTTGCTCCATCAACCAAAAGAGTAGGAAAAGGAATCGTTCACTTTCAATACGATTTAGTCTCTGTTCTTTCGTCTATCTCTCTGGAAGGACCTAACAAAATTTTCAAAGACCAAAACAAATTGATTTATAAAATGTATCAATAATAATTATGGTAGATATAATATAAATTTAAATATTAACAATAGTAGGTAGATGAATATCTCTTCAAAAGAGAATTTTGTACTTAACGATTAATATGTTTGTATAATGACTATATATATATTTTGATAATTTTGTACTACAAGAACACTTTAATTACCAAATTATTAAGTTTGGCTATCAAAGTAACTTTTAATATCGATCTAAGTGCTTGAGACATATTATTCTAACTTAACCTCTGTTGGGACTTAGCATATCAATCAAGAAGCTAAAGATTTGAATCTCCTACTAGGTCCAAAATAAATGAAAGTCAGAAATTTAAACAATAATGAACTATATATTTAGATTGATCATGATATATTGGTATTTTGTAATATACAATAACCGCAAGGAAGAGGATTGTACCTTCAACTTTTGGGAGGAGAATTATATGTATCAATTATCATTGAACTATACTCACTTTGATATAATTATAGGTGATTTAATTAAGGTAAAACTTTATTGTTACTTTTCCAATATTGACCATTCCATTTTTTATGGTGTCGTCCTTTGTTTTCCCCACTTTTCTTTTACTATGTCAAAAGAATTTTTCCAACAACTATACGATAGAATCAATTGAAGAATAATTATGTTCATATAGATGTTTTAATTCTCGTTAAACAAGACATTAACAAAATAGAAATTATTTGACTCCCACATTAATTACAAATGTCAATATAAAAGTCTATGTTAGGTCAAAGATATTTTTTCTTTTAGAAAAAAAGAAATATTAGATAAACAAAATATGGCAAATTTACATCAATAAAGTAAAATTTAAAAAAAAAAAAAAAAAAAAAAGAATGAATAAACAAAAGTTAGTGGTAACAAATGCTTTTTCTTTTTTAAAATTATATTTTGAAAGTTGAATCTTAATAAGTTAATTAAATGGAAGTAATTTGACGACAAGTCGACAGCAACAAAATCAAATTTAATACAAGGATTTAACTTTACTTAGTAGACCCACTTTTAGGAAATTCCAACGCGTCGCTTATGTAACAAAACATAATTACTCTCTTAATCAAAGTTAGGTGAGTCTTCAATTTCTCTAAATTATTTTATAATTATCTTTCACCTTTCTTTTTTTTCTTTTTTTAATTCCCACGTGCTTATGAAAATAAATGAGTAAATTTTATCCAAATTTAATTTCCACTCATTTTCCAATATATGTATCTTTCATTGTTGTTGTATCAAATTAAAACTTTTAGTCGTAAATCATATCAATTTACCTTTAAACTTTTATAACTGTCAATTTTCATCGTCTTCTAAATTTTGTTTGACAGAATATGATGAAAAATAATTACTTGAGTTAATTAAATTTTAAACTTTTCCTAAATCAATAAGTTTAGATGAGCTTTCGTTACGATTACGTTAATACATTAATTTTCTTACGTGAATAGACTTTTAATGTTGTTTTTTAAATTTGATTAAGAGTTTAAGTTAGAGAAAAATTTTAAATATAGTAAAATAAACTAAAATATTTACAATATATAACAACGTTTTTTATTCTATTAATAATAGATTTTTATTACTGTCTATCAATATGACTAATAGATAGAATTATTTTAGTATCTAATCAAAGTTTATCATTAATAAAATTTAAAAATTTGCTATTTTTAGTAAATAATTTATCGAATTTACTGTTTTGATAATTTTTCATTAAATAATTGATTTATTTATATAAATTATTAGGAGTCTAATCAATATAATTATAAAAGAAAAGTGTAAGGTAAGCGAGATAAAAGGAATATAATATTTTCCAATAAGAAAATTAATAATGTGTAGTTAATAGTGGCGGCGACGCCGCGGAGGCAGTCGGCAACGCCGGCCAGTGACGGCGGAGATAGCGGCGGCATTGGATGCGAGTGGTCGGAAAAGCGAACTTTCCGGTGGGATCAGTCAATTAAATAAAACATTATTATGGCGAGATTTTAGGCTCAAGTTTTACTCATTTAATTTTGAATTATTTGAGTTTGTAATTAAATTAATCATTATAGTTCAATTGAATTTCCAAGATCAACGCATTAAACTTCTCCTAATTACATTTTCAAACTTTTTCTTTATTGTTAATTTTGAATATAGTACTATTAGTGAGCAATGGTACTTGGGTTAACTAGTTGAATAATAACTATATCATGGGTGATATACTTTTACTTGTTTAAAGGGTAAGTAAAAGATAGAACTTTGATGGAAATGATGTTGGTTCCTAAATTTGATGATCTGTGTTGGTTTGATAGGATATAAAATAAAGAATTGGTTGGGTTTTTTTTTTTTTTTTTTCTTTTTTTAAGTTTAAAGAATTAGCGGAGAATGATTCAAACCTTTAATATTTTAGGATATATGTATATATGACTATGAGTTGAGTTATGTTTAATTTGATATGAAATTTGATAATTTTTTTAATTATTTTAGAGTATAGTCATACGAACCACCGAATAATAGTTTTACTATCAGGCTAAATACAATTTTGGTATTGTTTCAATTTTTTATGTATATATTATATAAATAGCGAAAGGGAGCTTGAGTCTCGCCTCTGGTACTTAATTATACTAAATTCGGTAATAGGTGTCGTTGTTGCTTTCATTTAACTGATAGATTAATTGACGTTAAATATATATTGTGTCTTTTTTATTTTTTGGTTGAGTTCAAGAGTTATCATTTCAAAAATATAAACTCTCAATCATCTTTTAGATGATCTATAATTGGTGTATGGAGTAACCATTTTTGGTTGCTAGTTAAAAATTGTCCAAATAGAAAGAGAAAGGTTTAAATTTGACTTTTTAAAGAGATTATAATTATCACCTTTGTATATATGCAAGTTGACTTATTGTATAAAAGTAACTCAAAACTTACTCATTGTTAGAGTACAAATTTAGGGGAGGAATCAATAAAGATTTGTCAAAGACAACCACTTTGTTGATATTAAAATTTAGTTTAATCGTAAATTTGTGTAGAAGAATTAAACTATTTTTCTACGAAACAAGTGAATTGTTCATCAATGTTGTACTATGTCACACAATATAATTCGTTTTTATAACAGTATTATATGTTTACGTATCTTCACACATATATTTATATTGTCTTCCTCAATCTAAAGAAGATTTTGTTTTGTAACAAAAGATATAGAGATTGGTGACACTCTTTAAAGAATCACAACAGAATTCTCGATCCAATACAAATTCAATGAAATAATCACATGATGTGTATAATAAGATCTCATTGGTCCTTACGAAATTGGATCACTCAGATTCAACCAATATTCTAAAGCGATCAATTCTTCTTAAGTACTTGGATTATCTTTAATATTGGCTTTATCTTCGACCCTCTATAACTTTATAAATATCGGACGACTTAGCTTTAAGTCTCTTGTATATCTGAACATGTCCTTAGGTAATCTAACCCCGATACATTTCAAATGTAAATGAACATATCCAATATATTTTGTTTCCAAAGAAACTAAAATTTAAATCTCAAGATTCATACTACACATACTAATTTCTATATGTCACGTTCATCAAATAAATTCAAATTTGTTCAACACAAATTAGTAAACACTGCTACATTAGATTTCTTTCAAACTCAAACACATTGAATCCCCCACCCACCCACACACACCTAATCACATAAAAACAATTTATTTTGACAAAGTATCTACATAGTTGAATTTTCAAGTTCTAAGAAACATTAAATTAATATAACAAATGTCTTAATTAATTGTAATCAAATAACTAATAGCAAATTATTGTCTTTTTTAAGGGAGGTGGGGATGATAATGAAATGGGAAAGTTTGGTTATAGATAGTGATATGCATGGAATGGGAGCATCAGGGGCCCCCTTGAGTGGATATGTCTAATTTATATAGATGCTTTCATTAAAGGTGAAATTTAGTCTAAATCAATCATAAAAGAAGGAGAAGAAAAAAAAAAAAATAAGGAGCCAATAAAGATGGTGGATGAATCCAAATCAATAATATTCTTACCTTTTAAAACACATTTCTTCAATTTCAAACATCTAACCCTAATAGAATTCTATCGTCGATAATTTTAGTGATAGACCTATATTTACAATATGATCTGTCAATAACCGACTTCTATTATTAAAAAAATTCGACAGAATTTAATATATTTGTAGTTTTTAAAAAAGAATTGTTATATACTTAATTATTTTGAATGTAATTGTTATATTTATAACTATTTTAATATTTAATTTTAAGGCCAGTTCACAGTTATTTCGTTTCTCTTTCATTTATATCTAAAAACAAATAAAAGTAAAAATTTAAGCTCTCTTTCTCTCATTTCTATTCCCAACCAAATCAATTTCACTTTGATTGAGTAATGGAATCTTCAAAATTTTGAGTTGGGCCCTATCAGATATTTATGTTTCAAATGTTCAATTATTTGTAGCATTTTTTGCTATTGAAATTATGCATCTTGCTAATTAGGAAGAATTTCTTTTAAATTTTAAATTTGTTGGTGGTGTTTGGATATATCAAAAAAGTATTTCTAAAATTTTCATGAAACACTTTCTAGATAATTGGCTTACTTTTAAGACTTTTATATTCTACTGGTCTAATCATTTTTTGTTTAATTATATGTATGCTTTTGTTTATAAGTTGTGACTTTGTAAGCTAAATAAGTAGTATAAAAGTAAAACTAACCAAGAATTGACTTGACTTTTAATCATAAGTTAGATAAATTAAATTCTTAGATTAAGGAAATAGTTGTGAAAAAAGTAGGAGGAAAAAATTGATTTGTGACTCTAAACTTAACTCGATTTTCCATCCTAAACTTAACAACTGTTACAATTTTTAGATTTTGTTTAAACGTAAACTGATTTGACCACAAAAGGAAAACCGCCCCGTGGGAATTGACCCGTCGCGAGATTGGTGACTCATAGCCTGAATAGCCCCACCAAATAGGAGGAATTCCGCCTAAGAGCAGATTCAAACTTCAGGACCGAAGCGGGATGAATACGAGGTTCTCGATCAACGGAGATTCTTATCTCCTTTATGAATTAGTATCAATCGTAGAAGGAACCTTCTCACTATCGGTAAAAAGCGGGCTCCTTTCCGGTGAGGCTCTGAGAATTGAAGTTAGACAGCCCCTCTCCCTACCAGTCGAGACTGATTCGCCCCTGATTATTCTGCTCTTTATGCTTTTCAACTATATTACCGAGGCTCAAAGATCATTGAATAAAGGCTTGATTTTAGCTCATTCAAAGAGCAATTCCCTACACCCGCGATATAGATCTCACCAAGCTGAGTTTGCTCCGTTCTCCCCTCTCTTAATCGATTAAGTGAATCAAAAGTACTTCTATTTCGTTTAGGACCGCGTAGAAGGAGTCTTATTCCACTAAAAAACTAAATAGGTCGTCAAAGAACCTCTCCTAAGACTTCTTTCCGTAACATTCCTTTTTCTTGTTGGAATGGAAGTCAAAAACAGTCTTTATACAAAACTCCTATCTAAGGACCAGTCTCATTGATAAGGGCTAAGACTCAGTCAAAGATGGAACTAATAATCAGCCTTTCATGAGGCAAAGTAGCAAGCAAATTCAGCCGTCTCGCCCAGGAGCAACAGATCGCATTCTTTTCCGAAGAAGACGAAGACCTATATATATATATATATATATATATGCATACTCTGATATCTTTTTAGTGCCTTGCATCAATATGGTATCAGATGTAAACTTGTTTTCTCTATGATTCTTTTTTCTCGAAGCTTTCATCTCATTTTCATGCTTTCATATATATGCAAACTTTGATATTTCTTCTTTTTCTTCATCGATTTCTATTTCCAAGTTTCTCAGTTGTTAAACAATACATCAATCCATACTTCATTATTTTGATGGAACAAATCTGACTTTTGTATCTGATCTTCTCACTGAATCAAACTACCACTGAATGGAGTTGTACAATAATCCATGCTCTCACAATCAAGAACAAGTTAAGACTTTGTTGATGATTCAACAACACAAATGACGGGATGGTATGAAAAGCTTCTAAAAATCTTTGGACTTTTACTTGGAAAATCTCACAATCAATATAAGTCTTGCATCATGGTAAAGTTTATTGGTGATGTTCAACTATCCTTTGGACTTTTACTTGGAAACGTATTATACATTTCAACTTTCAGTTTTAATCTAATTAATCTACTAATTAACCAATCACTCATTGTTCAATTTGTTGGGAAATTCATGTACTATTAAGACGAGTCATCATTGAAGATGATTGGGAAAGTTGAAAATTGGCAAGGACTATATCAATAACATCGAGAATTGAAAATTGAAAATTTGCAAATTTGAGTGAGGTTGTGTATTGAAAATTAAATTTGAGGCGGCTGTGTGTTAAAAATTTGAGGCGGGTTGAATTGAAAACTTGAGGAGGGGCAAGTTGAATTGAAAATTAAAGGGGTTAGTATTGATTTTGAGGAGGGGTGTAACGATTTCAATATTTGTTTTTGTGAAGGTTGTTATTGTTTTATTAATTACTGTAATTTATGGTTGGGATTTGTTTTGACTATCCTCCAGTTATGGTAGCTTTTAGTTCAAACTTAGTTGTTTTTCTTAGTAGTTTTGTTTGTTGAAACTGTTAGATAGCTTGTAAATATTGAAGTAATTTGTTTTTTATTTGTTATGGATATCCTGCAGTTATGGTAGCTTATTCAGTGCAAACTTAGTTTTGAATTTGTTAGTATTTCTAAGGGTTTAAAACTGTTGTAAGGGGTTGTAAAGCATGTTGGAAGAGGGATAGGTAGGTTCAAATTAGATTGAAGTTGTTTGTGGTTAGTTTCTGGTGGCTATCCTGCAATTATGGTAGCCTATTTAGTTTAGACTTAACTTTAGTGAAAAGTTTAGGTGATTGGACATAGCTTATTCGGGGGAGTAAGTTTAGGGTTTGAGAGGAGGAATATACGACCAATCAAACATATCTACATTTTAGGTCTTTAACGAGACAATGGTTGGATGAAACTTAGGAATAAGTTATTGGTTGAGTATAAAGAGGGATTGACCCAATTTTTAGAGGTTGCCAAGTTTCAAGTCGTTGATTACGGACGAATAAGGTGTCCATGCAAGAGATATATGAACTCAAATTATGACTGATTAGAGAGTGTAGAGCGACATCTATTAACTATTGGAATATCTTTCTCCTACACAGAATAAGTGTATCATGGAGAGCTAGTTAACTTACATAGAGGTATAAAAAGCTTTGATGAAGAAACTAGGAGTAACCCTTTTGATGAAGGAACTAGTAGTAACCATTTTCTTAAGAAAATGAAATATTTGGTATGTTGAATAATTTACAAGCTCCGATTGAACAAGAAGAGGAAACGGAGGAAGGTTTGGAGAATGATATGCTGTTTAATATTGGGGTAGATAATGAACAAGAGACAACAAACATATTTCAGGACTTATTGATTGAAGCACGTAGTGAGCTACACCCGGTTGTTCAGAATTTTTCTCCCTGAATTTTTTGGTTAAGTTGATGCATGTCAAGGTTCTCAATGGTTGGAGTAATAAGTCCTGATTGAGCATAAAAGAGTCGAGCTTGAAGAAGCTAGATGCATGATTGAAGAACAGAGAAGGACAAGTTGCACACACAACAAATGGAAGAAATGAAGAAGATGATAGAAGAAATGAGTTAGACATAGAAGGGACTATGAGCCCTTGCAGTACGTATTTTTCAATTATTAAGTTTTTTACTTTACATTATTCAATGATATGTATATCTAAACTTACTTTTATGTCATTGTAATATGGCGTACACGGCCATTAGAAGACAAACATATTTTTTTCATTTTTATGTAATTTTTTTATTTCTTAAACAGTGTAACATTTAATTATAATATATTTATTTTGAATTTGGTATTTTATATAATTATTTACTAATTTATTGTTTATTTTGTACAATTTGATTCAATTTAAATTGAATTACACCAAAATTAATACTATACAATTGAATAAAGAACAATTAAATAAATAAATAAATATATATATATATATATATATATATATATATATATATATATATATATTTTATTTATTTATTTAAATTACCTCCCGACGCACATAAGGCGTCGAAAGTGATGCCCTTTCCTCGACGCTTGATCAAAAACATCGAAGAAACGGTTTTTGACGTTATATCAAAAGATATCTTTTCCCGATGCCTAAAGACGACTTTAGCGGTGCAATACTATTGTCGACATATAGGCGTCACGTCGGGGATCATGTTTTTTCGACATTGTATCAACATCTACCATAGAGATATCATGGAAGTGTATTCATGACGTTGTACTAGTTGCACGTCGAAAATAGTTCTTCCACGTATTTCTTTCAACATTCTTCCCGATGTCAGTTTGTACGTCGGAGAAGTCTTCCCTGACATCGTTTCCAATCTTCGCCAACGCATGATAACATCGGGAGTCCCTCGACTTGTTATATGTTATGTTTTGCTTCCACTTTGTCTGATCAACGATCAAGTTTTCAACCACGTGCAATACCAACTATGTTTCTTGGTTATCTGTTAAAAGTTAAATGTTTTCGTTTATATGACATTGAATAGAGAAGAAAAACTTTCGTTAAGAGATGTTATTTTTCATGAGGATATCTTCTCTTTTCACAACATCAATCATCGAGATGAAGCTATAATTTTTTTCCTAATATTATGTTACTTTACCCACAAGGAACATATTCTAATATGCACAACCTTAAAGACACTACATGCATATGACAATTTTCATCTCCACAACAATTCATCCAACAGACAATGTAACAACTACTGAAAATATTGAACAACTTGGTGAAACATTAAGAATGTTGGGAATATTGAATAGTTTGATGAGAAAATATTTAGCAGCCTAATGTGTTATTCAATCCTACTAATGGTCATCATAATGTTGTCTTTCGTCGTTCTTCAAGGCCAACGACATTTCCTTCATTTCTTCATGATTACAACTACAATTACCTCTTGCACTCTATACCTATAAATATTTCTAAGTCAACCAAACATTCATCAATCTATATTTTATCTTATGATAGGTTGTCCAAAGAATATAGATATCTTGCTCTTGAAGGCTAGGGAAACAAACAAAACTAGGATTGTTGTTCCTCTTAAAAAAAAAAGAAGTCATTCTATTAGCTGCAAATGGATCTACATGGTGCAAATGGGTCTACAAGGTGAAACACAAGTAAGATGAATCCACTGAACGATATAAAATCAGGTTGGTAGCAAAAGGATATATACGCTTAACAAAAAAGGACTCAATTTTACTTAAACATTCTCTCTTATGGCCAAAATTGTAACTATTCTCTCAATTTTACTTAAAGTTCTCTCAATTGTAGTATCTTTAAACTAGTCTCTTGTACAACTTAATGTAAACAATATTTTTCTACTTTTAGATTAAAAAGAAAAAGAGGTTTTTATGGATTTTCCTCTTGGGCAACGAGTAGGAGTTGAAGGGGACTTCTAGATTGTTAAATGAAAATTTTGAGAAATCAAGATCGTGATTGTACAATCGTGGTTGCGCGATCGTGACTGTGTGATTGTGGCTACGCGACTGTACTGGTTGTCCGACTGTGGCTACGTGGTCGTCGTGGCTGCTATTTAGGAAAGCAAAAGTACACGATCATGGTTGTACGATGTGGTTGCATGATGTTGGTGATCTGTGAGTGATCGCGGCAATTGCTAACATAAATCGTTTGACTGTTACTAAGTGATCATAGTCGTTACTGACATAAATCATTGTATTGTTACTAGTCGTTGGATAGTATTTCATTGACCAGATGGTTATATTATTAATACTTGTCTGTTGGTGCCTCCCTCATCAACTATATATATCACCATTTCCCGTCTCATTTCACACAACAAAAATTTCCACCTCTCGAAATCTCTCCCATCCCTCGGCCTAAAGTTTTATTTTTTCTCTTCCTATTTATTTTTGCTTACCAAGCAAAGAAGTGCTTATCGAGTATTGGGATTCTAGTGTAGTTCTAATGCAGTTCATACTGACGAAATTAGAGGTTGTTTTATCTTGTGGACAACGGAGCACTCGATATCTGTTTTGTCACCACGAAGCTTAGCTTCCACCAAAGTGCAACAACATAAACTCCACAAGTCCATTTATAGGCTCAAATAGGCATTGAGATAATGGTTTGATCAGTTATCCAATACTCTATTACATTTGGGTTTTTGTCAATCCAAATCAAATTAATTACTATCTATTTATTCAAGATTTTGGAGACAAGTTCATTGCTTTATTAGTATATGTTGATGACTTAATCATAATTGGTCTTTTATCTTGTATATCAGCTTCTTTTCCAATGGTCTCAATCAGATATATCTTTTATTGCTCGTAAATTGAGTCAATATGTTGCTCATCTAAGATAGTTGCATCTCTCCTTTGCTTACACTTTGTTACGTTATGCAATGGATACATCCGCTCAAGGGATATTTTTAGCAACATCTTCTTCTTTTCAGCTAAAAGATTTTGCTCATGCTAATTGGGTATCTTGTTTAGATATCCTCAAGTCAACATCTAGTTTTTGTACATTCTTAGGTAAATTTATTGTGTCATGAATTGAAGGCCAAAAGACATACCACTATTTCAAAAATCGTATGTTGAGGCTGATTTTAATTACCATGCATCGGCTGCAATCACATAACTTCTCATCTCATTTCCAAGGGAGAACAAAGCATATAGAAATATGTCATCACCATTGTTAATTGTTTGGAGAGAAGTCAAACTATTACCTAGCTATTTGATCTCAACCTCAACTTGCAAATATATTTACTAAGGTCTTGTCTCTAAATGGGAGTTTTAAATGTGTTTTCTCCCTCTAAGTCTATTATATTATTCTGTTAATTTTGTAACTCTCTCTTTTCTCGACAAATATTGCATCTCAATTGGTTATTTATAGAGCCTTACAATAATAAACATAGCTTAAACTTAACTCATCCTCGCGACATACCATACCAACTTATCCAACACCAAACTATCCTTAAAGTCTTCATTCTCTCTAGATTCCAAATTATAAAATCTTATATTTAAGATATTTAAATTCTACTTTTATGATTTTTTTATTCTAAATAAAAAAAATTATGTTTTACGCAATTTTTATTTTCGTTTTGATCAATTTATAGTTAAAAACGTTGAAAATGTAGAAGTCTATAAAAATATCAATTAATGTCAATGTCAATAGTTACTTAATTATACAAAAACTAAACAAAAATTAAATAGATTAACAAAAAAATAACAAATTTTAAACAAAGCTAACGTATTTTATTATTTATAGTAAATTTTGTATTTTATATTTTTTTATATTTTCTAACATTTTAATCTTTTACGATATAATAAAAAATGTTGACTCATTTCTCATTTGGATCTTAAATATAAAAAATTAATACAATGCTTTTGTTGCATGTGATTTTAATGGTAGAATTTGTTTGTTTTATTTTTCTTTCTAATCTACTGACCACATTTTCAAACACTCAAAATTTTCAGAACAATCTCATAGTCGTTATTAAGGGAATATTTGTTGTATATATAATTTTTATAAAAAAAAAATGACCAGCATTTCCTATTTGTTTTTAGGAAATATTAAATTATAATTAATGTATTAAAATATAAGGTGTGAAAATAGAAATTTTAAATTGACATTTAAGTGTATTAATGATCACAGGATCTCTATTTGAATCCCCTACGTTTAACCCAAAATTAAAATTTTGGAAAGCGTTTATAAAGGAATTATTAAAAAAAACCTAAATAAAAAGTAACATATGCTATTAATTTTATCTGATCGGAATATTAGAAAATAGAATAATCTTTTAAAATCGGTTTGGAATATTTTTTCATTTGAAACATGGAAGGTTATTATGACCTACCCTTTTCTTAAAAATTATTTTAAGAAACAAAGTTTGTTTAGTTGGACTATATTTAAAAAGTAATTTCATTAATTATAATTATGTTTTTGCTTTTTATTAATTTCTTTTTGTTAAAATTCATTGATGAATTCCTAAAATGATCACTTTAATCCTCTTTTATAATTTGTTTGCTTATTATTTATTATGATCTTTTGAAGAAGCACATTTTATCATCTAAAACTACTCAATTAAGTTACACAATTTAAATAGTTAATTTTTTCAAATGTGTTTAAAGAATATTTTATTTTATTTTTATAAAACATTTATCTTTCTAAAAAAAAATAATTGAACCCTTCACCTCACTCCATCTACCGATCTACGATTTCAAAACCATAAGAAAAATTAAAAATATAAAATATATCTGCAGCATATCTTTTTTATTCATTCATATCTTCTTGCGATAAAATATGTTGTTTTTTAATAGAGTATTTACAATATATAGTAAAATTTTAGAATCTATCAATAATAGAAATTTATCGATATCTATCTAACATAAATTTTGAAACTTTTTTATATTTTAAAATATTTTCAACAATAGTATCATTTGAAATAATTTATTAAATAAAATATACTTTTTAAAATAAATCAAATAATTATACATAGTTGAACTAACTAATCTTCTCTTCTTTACACACAGAAAATATTAAAATTTAATTTAAAACAAATTACCACTTGGTAACTTTTTCTTTATTAAAATAGATATCCAGCCAGCAAAAAATTATTTGCCTAAGATATACATCCCTTAATAAAGTAGTCAAAGATTTGAATTTCATTACTCTCGCATATTAAAATTTTTGTTAATGAACTAACGTTGTCAATTATCATCATCGTTTGAGAGATTTACGTACGTTGTTGTTATACTTTTCATTTTAACCATTTAAAATAGGAATAAAAACAATCGATAGAATTAAAAAACAATTTTTAACATTTACTTTCCAAATTGTTTTTGTGTTGTTCGCATATGAAAACAAAAGTTCAAATCTTGTCTTTTTTTTAATCCAAAATAACTATAATGATTGCATCGTTAACATTACGGTCCACAGATCTAGGACGATTTTACATTTTTATAATATTAGAATACAAACAGTCTAAACTATTAGGAGTTGTTTGGGGTTAGGGTTAGCACTGTGGGCTTGGGTTAGCCTAACCCTAACCCCCGTTTGGTCCACGGTTTATGGAAACCCTAGTTTTAGGGTTTCCATAAACTGGTTTCGTACAAAAATTTCTTTGAAATCCCCCTGCCAAATTTTCTTTCTAATCTATGTTACACCTCGTTGAACCCGTGTTGCCGCCTCCTTCAACCCGTGTTGCCCGTGTTTACGCTTCATCTTCTTCCTTCACTTTCACCTCCGTGTTTTCGCCTTCTTTCAACCGTGTATTACGTTCGATTAAGGCCTCTGTGTTTACGCCTCCGTCATTGCGGCTCTGTTGGTGAAATTTTTTTCTTCTTTTGATCAGCTTCGTTCACTTTCGCCGTCCATTATTGTCTGTATTACGCTCTTGAAAGCTTCCGTATTTTTTTGTTTATTTTTTGTTCTTTTAGCTCGAAAATCCGCTTATCCCCCTTATTTTCGAAAAGGGGTTTCATACACGAAATGGAAGTTGCCGATCTTGATCTCTCTCATCCGTCTCTCTGATCACTTTCGAAAACGGACTGGGGTTTGTTGAAGGTGGCCCTCCACCGGCGCTACCTCCAAACCGAAACCGTTTTCGAATTTCTTTGATTGTTCTGTGTGAACACGCATGTGCGTGTTACCTATGAAGCAACCCTTCCTTGTCGCTCGGTGTTCAATTTGTCGTTCGACCTTGCCCTGGACTGATGTAGAACATATTTGATGCTTTGTCTTCGCCGGCAATTGGTTCTACCCGAGCATGGTAGGGAGGTATTGCTCAATTTCATTACTCTTTTTAAAACACAGTCGATGATGAGTAGTCAATCGATGATAGATTTCTAAAAAAAAATTTACTCAATTTCAGTCATTGAATTGGTTTATATGAATTCTGGTTTATGCAATTTTTTTTTTTAATTTTTCACATATATCTATTGTCTATTTTTGTCTCAATTGTATTCAATATAGCGGCCTCCAAATTATCATGAATATCCTCTTTGGAAAAATGTATGTTTGTGCACTGTTTATGCCTTGTTTCTGCCTTTCCATACTTCCTCAATTAGGCACTCTTTTGTATTTACTTATATGCTACCTTATACGCTTCTTTGTCTTTTTTCCATTCGCTTTTGATGTTTCTACTACTATGGAATTTCATTCATTATGTTGAATGTATTTCAAAACTCTGAGTCTATCAATTTCAAAAAAAAAATACCATTTTTTTAAACTTTCCATGTTGAGTATTAATGCCTTGATTTCGGAACGTATTGATCGTCATTGAAGGTATGTATACGTAATATTCTTTAAAATATTTTTTCTTCTATATTCTGTCTTATGTACAAATGTTAACAATGATGTTTATCCTACACCATTCACGAGTATATTATTCTAAGAGGTATTATTGTAATTGCCGTTTATAGGCATTCAATTGTTTTGTTTCATATATTATGGTCACTTACACTAAGGATTGTAATTTATTTTCTATTGTTACGAACTTCAATATTTTTTTTGTAATTTATTTTTATGGATTTTGTATGAATTTATTATGAACGTTTTGTTAAACTACATTTGGTTTCTAATGTGTATACATTATGTAGTTTAAATATCTTCTTTATGTAGTTTAAATATCTTCTTTACGTAGTTTTTACATATGCAAGATCAATATACATATGCAATATCAATATGTTTTTCAAGTTTCGTCTATCTTCATAGCATGCAATTAAGTACTATATAATGTAAGTAAATTAATATAACAGGAATGTTTAACATATAACACAATAATCAACTAATGTATTTTTCAAATTAGCTAACGTAAAATCATATTTTTCATAATAAATACCAATTTACATCACTCCTTACCACCATCAATTCAAACATATAAATGAGATGTCAAACTATGTTACAAAGTTAGTAAAATAAAATTGCAAATTCATAACAAACAATATTCATAACCAATGTAGATAAGCTTTTAATTAAATTTGCAATTGGATAAACTTTCAAAATTTCACGCATGCGTTATACCACGTAATTATATATGTTCAAAATAGGGGGATGTTGCTAGCTATCGCTAATTACAAATAACAAACAATGAATTTGTATTTCTAAATAATGATTTTTAATAAATTTTTCACAATATGTTCATAAATTAACTCGAAATTGGACATTACACATAGAATAAATTATTTGCAATAAGACGACGCTTTCGTAAAAGAGTATGCAATAAATTTTTTTTTATCATATTTACAATCTAATTTAAAAAATATTATACTACATAAAAAAAATTATTAAGCCAACCCATATAACACTTTCCCTAAATAAATTTTATCATAAATTTCACATAAACCTACCTACCTAACCCTTCTCCAAACACATCTTATCATAAAATCCTCGTAAAACTATCCACCTAACTCTTCCCCCAAACACATATTATCATAAAATCCTTATAACCCTTCCCACATAACTCTTCCCCCAAACACATCTTATTCATTACACTATCATAACCCTTCTCACATAACTCTTCCCCAAACCCCTCTTATCATAAAACTACGTTTCTAAATCCTTTCTCTAGACAAGGATTATGATAAAACTAGGTTTAACATAACACTAGTTTTTTCATAATAGTAACCTTTCTCCTAAAGGCATCCTTAGATTTAAGACACAAGGAAAAAAATTTAAGATTGAATTAAATTAAAAATTAATTAATTAATTTATGATTGAAGTATAAAAGATATTATGGAAAAGAAATCCGACAAATATTTGTTTGAGTGAAAATACAAACAATGAGGTGCGGTCAGTTGTCAATTGTGAAGAAGTAGAAGGGAATACGTTGACTCTTAACTTCCCTTCACTTGTACGCATCCACTTAATTCCCCCACCTTAAATATGCTTTCACATTTTTGTTTTTTTAATTCCATATTTAGTATCACTTTCTAAATTTAATTATTTTTATTTTTATTTTCGGTGTTGATTTTTTCTGCTTCCTTTTAATACTATGATTTGGGCGTTTTGCTGTTTCATATTTGCCAATTTTGGCTTATTTATTCCCACTTTTTTTCTTTTGGAATTTCTTTTTATATTATGGTTTAGATCAAGATTTTGTTTTTTTCTATATAATTTTTAACTTGTTAATTCAACACTTTAATTTATTGTTAAACACTATAAACACTTGAAACTACTTCTTTTTTTTTTTTTTTTTTAGTCCTTAAAAACTTGGCTTCATTTTCTAATATTAGGAAAAAAAATAGATAATGGAACATAGAGTTTATGTGCTTAATTTAAAAAAACAAAAAATACAACTAAGTTGTTACTAAATTATTGGTTGTTGTTGAATTTTATAGAGTTATTTCAAATCACGTGACATGCATGTTTATTTTTCTAATCCTTATTATTAGGTTTATATGTATATATATAAAAAAGAACTACTTTGAGAATAACAAATATATTAGTTTGTTTATTAATGTAATTATAGGGGGTGTTTCTAATTTATATATAAGTTGAAAATGGTACACCATCTAATTTGTTTAAGAATTATTACAGCCCACTTATAACCAATAGGGAAAAAGTATTTATATTGTTCATTACATCACCAAGTAAAGGGAGAAAAGAAAGAAAGAAAGAAAGAAAGAAAGAAGCTTTTTATTTATTGGTTGGATGTTGTCATTTTATGTATGAATTGGTGTTTTTCTTTTTGAGGAGAAAATGTATTTGTAGTAAATTAGAATACTAGCAAAAGAAAGAAAGAAAGAAAGAAAAGTGATATTATGTGTGAAAAGGAGTTTTGGGAAACGAGAAAGATGAGAATGGAAGGTTTGTGAAATTGGAATCCAATTCCCGTATCTGATTCTCTTCACTTTTTCATATCTATATGTAAGGTTTCTAACTTACTCTCAAATTACCTTTTTAGTCCCTACCATTTTTATTTTGTTTGTCAAACAAATCTAACTCTTGTTTCAATATAGCCTTCTAAATTTCAAATTTCACATATTTAACCACCATTTTTTTTTTATTAAATACTTAATTTATGGTTTTTTCCCTACTAGATTTTAAACATTTTGCTATCAACTAGGAAAGTTTTGTAATCGTCATTGTTTTTTGTAATTTTGATTGGAGTAAGTTATATAAAATATTCTTTGAACTTTGGACGTTAGGTTTTCAATTATTGCTTGTAAGCCTTTTCATTTATATCGTTTTACAACCTTTTTTTTTTGTTTGGAAAAAGTATCATTTACATCAAAACAAATTAAAAATGCCGGTGTGTGATTGTTATTGTGTAAAAATCACAAGGCTTGCATAATATTACTTGCTACTAGATAGAGTGAAGTTGTTTTTGTTTGATGCATAAAGACTCTAGCTAGCAAGACATGTACACGTTAGCACAATGATCCTGGTTAGCTAAATTTAAGGTGATTTTTAAGGTAAGATCCTAACACGGTTATAGGTATTGTGACTCATACACTTTAATACTTAAGTTGGAATTAGATTGAAAAAGTAGTGTAGAACTCAATAGCACAAGGTAAACTTTCACCTGACATGTATGTCAAGCCCTAACGATGTGAACCGACCTAATTTACTATGGTCTGAGGTAAGGACCACGACTTGCCGTTGAATAATTCGGTGGGCTTTGGTTATCTTCTTTTAATTGTTAATGCATGACCTGCCTTAACTAAACCATGTGGGTTAGAAAAGAATTTCCTATTTGTTGACTAAGGCTTTGGGGCCCTCTATATATTTGTTTTGTCTCATATGAGTTTATACATAACTAACTTTTGCACATTTCATCTTTTTAACCGTTGTTATAAATTTTATATATATATATAGTGGTTTTTTTAGTATAATTTTAAAATTCAAAAATAAAAATAAAACTTTTTAAAGTTTGGAGACATTAAAATCTATCCTAAAATTCATGATGTTTTTCTTAAAACTAACCTAAATAATGTTGGGAATGACTCACAGATATCTAGGTCCATGACTCAAAGTATACTCACATTACGACTTTTTTTCTTTTGTCCCACGTTGAAAGTTTAAAGGTAGAGAAAAGTATAAATATAAGACTTTTAGAGGGACTTGTCATAATAGATGAAATGGTAGTTAAGAGCTCTTATCCACACATGTGAATTGTCAATGCCCATGACTAATTCAAAGGAGTTGGGATCTTTTATGAAGTCTTAATTGTTGCATATCCTTTAGAGGCACTTATGTTTATGTTTCTCTCTTATAGAGAGGAGACAAAGTTGTTGATTCTATTGCACTTTTGACATCATCTTTTGTAGTTATATCATCTCTAACAATTAATGGAGAGTTAGAGTCAAAGTTGGGATAGATATTGGGTAGTTTGAATTCTCCCCTAGGTCGTTACCAACATAAAAACATCTAATTAATATACTTTATTTAATGTGATAGCTCATATATATATAATCACAATCTAGCTAATATATCTATTCTCTTTAGCCCATATATATAAGTTCTAAATATAAAATATTGAAATTTTGCTCTTTAGTTAAAAGATACACATTTGGTTCCATATAATTTCTTCATTAAAATAATAAATTCGTCTCGTGTATTGTAATTATTAAGTATTTTATTGATTTAATTAATTTTCGTAATGTTTTACTACCATATAACACACATTATTTGACTTAACAATCACTACAAGAAATTTGGCTTTTAATTACAATAAAAAAAATTGTCACTAAATCTGTCTTTTCATCGTGGAAAACATTTAGTGACAAAAAAATTTCTACGATTTTTATTAAACGCTGCATGTTTGTTACCGTTAAACATAAAAAAAAACTGCAATGTGCAACTCTCTTGATAGTGTCACAAGATGTGGCATTTATGAAGAAGTTAAAAATGGTGACATTTTGTTCTTTATTGTAGCATTATGAAGTATTTTTGTTTTAGACGTAATAGTTTTGTGATCCAAAATTTTTATAATATTGATATATTGGTTGTTTGAGATTTTTTTATAATTAACATTATCCATGAGACCAAACACTTAGAAATGCAACTCTCCTTTATATATAACCATCAGCCTAAAAAAGAATTGTAACAAAAAAATCGATACAATAGACCTTAAGCGGTTGTCACGTTAAATCTACTTTATATTTCACTCTAAAAATGGTAGAGATTAGAATCAAATCAGTTTGAATCTTAGATTTTAAAGACAATCAATTCCTTCTAAAATTTAGAGATTATAAGCTTAAATAACTAAAGTTTAAAAACTAAATCATTATTTAAATAATGTTTACTAACTATAATACATAAATAAATTTTACATACAAAATATATTTTTACGAATCTTAGTTGAACGGTAATTGATAATAATTTCTTTTTCAGAAGTGAAAAGTTGATCTCTGATCCTTTGTTGTACTAGAAGAAGAATAAATTATAAGTTTGGTCCCTGCCATTCTTTTAGAAACTAGAAATCAATCCTTATGGTTTATGAAGAGAATGTGTAGTCCAAAGGCTTTGATAAAAAAATGTTCTATAAATAAACCCTAATGCATAGACTACTATAAAATAAGAACAAAATGAACAACGTAAGAACAATAAAACAAAACAAGGCAAAGAATATGATGTATGTTTCAATATGGAATTAAATGATGTGTCTTACAGAGTCATCATACACTATAATTTACATGATGGTGTATATTTAGGTAACATAGATATTTGTATTTTACATTTATATATAATTTAACTAAAAAAGTGTTTTTTTTTTTTTTTTTTGTGTGTAATTGTTGAAATAATATTGTGAATTAGAAAAAAGGGAATTTGAGATAAAGAAGAGAAAATAGGTATAGGTGGAAAGGGTAAGGGGTTGGTTTGGCAGCTTTTGCACCCCATTTTTGGTCCATATTCTGTCTCTTACCAATGCTCTATTTCATACTCAATACTCATCACCATTCTACAGTCTATTCACTGTTCAACCATACCCAAAATTTTATTCTTTATATTTAAATTCAATTTTACAAGACACTCATTATAAAAATTAAAAAAAAAAAAAAAACATTACAATTATTATATCAAAACAAAATAAATGTCACTTTCATAATTTTAAGTTTAAATCTATTACGAAATAATATTAACTAACACAAGTTTTGTATATATATATATATATATATGTTATTCTAAATGTCATTTTTTCGATTCTTTGTTTATTAATATTAATCTTTTTGTTTAAAAATATATAGTGTTTAAAATTGATATTCCAATGACAAAAATATGGTGATCTTAATTAGTGATTTTTCAAATAAATTTTTTATAATAACACTACGAATTTTCTTATAAACAACTAATTCATTTGACATGTAGTATTTGTTCATAATTAAGAAGAAGTTTTTGGATTCATCCTGTTTATTGCACTACAAAATTTGATAAACAACACATTTTTAAATTAGTTGACAAAACTGTTATTTTTGTCATGAGTATAAAAACATCTTTCCTTTTCTTGTTTTTTTAGATAAAAACATATTTGTTTCTTTAAAGAAAATACAGTACTTTGTTTTAAAAGTTATTTTAGAATTTACTTATTTTGAAACAAACCCAATATTAGTTATGTTTGCTTTTTCAAGAAAAAACTCCATTTCATCCTATATTTGATTTCTATTTAGTTTCTGACATTCAAAATGTCACACTCTTATAATTACATATAAATTTAATTTTTATTTGGTTTTAAAATGTCCAATTTGTTACATTTTCTACTTAAATATTTTTCATCAATTTTCATTCCTAAAATTAACACCATAATTACTAAAGTGGATATTAGTACTAATTTACATATAAAGGTAAAAAGAAGATATAAATTAAACTTAAAATTTAATGGTAAAATGTAAGGTTTGAAATTTAAGTAATTTCATAAATTTGGTGTTTCTCTAATGTGAGAATTCAGTACAAAACTTGTTTAAAATAAAACAAAATAAAAAATAAGAACAAACCAACTATCATTCTTCTTTTTTATTTGTTCAATTTGACGAGCCAATTGGGCCTTCGACTTGGACTACACTCACCTCGCAAAAATGGGCTTTGTCTTCTAAAAGTCCACATTAAACCTCCTTCTATGTTTAGGGTTAGGACGTCTAATTTTTCGAAAATAACCATTTAAGTCCTCCATCTTTAGCCAAATTTCAAATACAAACACAAAATTTTAAGAACATTTTTCTAGTTTGATTTTTTAAAAAAAAAATAATCATAAACGGCTTAGCTTTCCTAAACAACAAATAAAATATAAATCGATTACGAGTAGTATGGACAAATTTCATGTATTACTATATCAATGAAAGAAGGACAAATTTTCATTCAATTTATTGAGTGTCGTAAAAAAAATAAGAATTGTGTAAGATCCATGAAATGAAATAATAAATCATCAAATCACATGTCAAATATTAAATGAAATGTGTATATACGATCATATATAAATAATATTATTATAATATTTTTCTATCAATCTATTTCACTAAATTTGAGTTGACCATCCTTATAATATATAGTTTATATACCATGGTCATTCTTTCTTGAAAAATGGTAGATAAAAGTTGTATTGATTTTAGGTATATTATTGAATGTTTGTATTAATTTTGGATATATTATTAAATAATTAACTTGATTTATAATACAATGAACTATACGATAAATAGATACTAAAAATATAATATCAAAAGTAAAGACAAACAAATGTATTAAAATAAACCATAATTAACTTGATACCCTCTCCCAAATTCAAAGTGGTAGAGTAACAACCAACATTAATTCGCGAAGCAACCTACTATCGTATGAGAAAAACGGAAGAAAACTTTCAAATCAAATTTGAAATAGAACCCATGAATCACTGAAACACAAAGAAGTTCTAGAGCGGAAATAGAGATGCACATTCAAAAATCTAAAAACAAAAGCTAACTGATAAGTGATGTGGTAGATTACATAACATAACAACTAAGCTAACTGAATTTGAACCGGACTGAGTTGACTGACCGACCAAAATGGATCAGATCGATGAACCAAAACGGGACCCCTTCAGATTGAATCGAACCGGGTTTAGTTAAGACATGAACCAGTTCACGAGTCTCGTTTCCTTTGTTTTCGTTCTCATTGCGCGTCGATGAGACATTGAGCGAAAGATCTAAGGTCAATAGAACTGTGCGACGACGGCGTCATGGATCTGGACAACAAAGGGAAAACGGCTGGAACCTAGTGCTGAGTTATACTCATTC
Source organism: Cucumis melo (assembly GCF_025177605.1). Taxonomy (NCBI): domain Eukaryota; kingdom Viridiplantae; phylum Streptophyta; class Magnoliopsida; order Cucurbitales; family Cucurbitaceae; genus Cucumis; species Cucumis melo. Next base: position 6,473,024 of record NC_066866.1, read on the forward strand.
TGAATTTCCGGATGAAATTGAAACTACCCCGATTATTGCTCCTCTTTGGACCTTTTTCGGACCTTTAGTGCTCGGAATCGTCAGTAGCCAAGAGTTGGAATTTCATTTTCAAGCTAGTTTTTCATATTCAAAGGAAAGATTTATTTTTTTAAAAAAAATGCACCAATATATAATGGACAAGCAGCTGGGAGGTCGCTGGGCACTGGATCGGAGATGGATCTGCCTCTGTCGATGTTTTATCGAATCGACGAAAGCAGAGTTATTGAATAATTAGCTTGATTTAGAATAAACGCTAATTAACTTTAAAACGTTGCATGCTTGTTTGATTAAAATGGTAGCACCAGTCCAAGAAGGGTTGTTCTTTTCCACTCAAAACTTTTTTATTTGGAAAACCAAAAGTTATTTTGCTTGGTTTCCAGAGATCCACAAGAAGGATAGTTGTATAATCGGAGTGAAGTAAGTAACGTGTCTTGATCTAGAAATTACGAGGTATTGTTTTACTTCTACATTTATGTTCTTCTGAATTTGTTTTCAGCCTATGTTATTCAATTCTACTCTAGGTTTTTTATCCAACAAGAGATAATGTTACCTCAAAAGGTAAGTAGGAGCTCATTTTCTTCTGTGGGTTTTGAAATGACTGTTACTTTAGATCAATTCATCTATGGAGTTAACTTAACCCAGAATGAGACAATATATGATGATGGGGGTAGCAGTTCTTTTAAAGTTTGTATGTCTGCTTTCAATTGACGGTTTATTTGGCACTACAATATGCTCTCTTTTTGGTCTTTTTTATTTCTATTTTCTTTCGAAATTCTGTCTGGTGGGTTGCTTTTGATACCTACTGTGCTAGTGCTTTCAAGGCATTACAATCCAAAAACCTCTCTTATCAACTGCCACTTTTTTTGTTGTTTCTTTAGGATAATAACAAAACTTTCTGTTCATAAAAAAATGCAAAAAAATTCCTGTTCAAAAGTGAGCCAAAAAAAGGCACCTTGGAAATTCCCATTTGTGTATAAAAGTTGTATGTTGGGTGTTGTCACAGAAAAAGGTCTTTGTGCACTCCAATTCTGGAACACAGTGACATACTCTCCTGGGGGAAAAAACTTTGCTTTTCTATTGAGATTGTGGGTTGCCAGATTTTGTTTCTTGAACTAACAGTCACAAAGATAGGAAGAAGCCTAATAGGGATGTTGAATTGCTTAGGATATGTTTTTGTATTAGTATAATTATTACATTATTAGATAATTATTTTACAAGCTTTTAAAGGTAACATGTGATTCGAAAGCCAACAAACTTAGAACAAGATTTTTCCCTTTGGTTTAAATTTGCTTTGTCTTATCTGCGGGAAGAAGGAGGAATCTACTCCTCATTTATTTTGGGAATGTTAAAATGTAAAAGAAGCTTGGTCAAATTTTATTACAAACTCATTTAATCTGCTTAATATGTGCAGGACTTGATGGGATACGCTTGCCTATTGGAGCTGGATATGTCAACCTTAATCCGGAGAAGATCGATAAAGTTGTGTGGACATTTAAGAACAAAATTGCTACAAAGTCGATTACTTCCTCAGTTAAACAACTCCTCAAACTGATGGAGCTTCGTATGGAAAGCATGTATGATGTTAAAGAGTCCCAACATGGGACTCAATTTTCGAAGAGATGTGAGAATCATTGGAGTCACGTTGTGTGGAGAAATCCATTTCCTAATTCTTGAAAGATGAACAATAATGCAGCGTGGCTTGAGAAGGTTGGTAGGAGAGGGATAGTTGGGTGGTTTGTGACTCTGATGGATCTCGATCTGCTTTGGTACGGAGCAACTCAATGCCAAATGACCTGTGAAGGTGCTTGAGACCATAGCTATTTGGGAATGTCCTAAATGTATACAATCTATTTTTAAGCAGAGTTGGTTTACTGTTATTGTTGAGTCAGATGCTTTGGAAGTTATCAATGGTTGCTCAGAGGATCTAATGAAAGTGAAAAACATCCCTGACAATGATTGAGGTGAGTTTTTGTCATTGTTCTAGAGCTGAGCTGAAAATATAGTGATCCATTACGTAGCTCGTGAAGCTTGTGCGAGTTCTTTTGTATCTAATCTAGCGACCTCTTTCTATGGAAGATGGTCTTTTTTTTATCTCTGATTTTCCTCCTTTGTTTTTGTCCCTTCTTAACGAGGGGCTTATAATCGTGTTGGATGTTTTATAAATTGCTCTTTTAAAAAAAAAATGTGATTGGGTGGATCTTCAAACTTTGGTTCAACAGAAAACTTTGAACACAACACAAATGGAATCAACAAATAAATGAACCTCATTCTCGAATGTAGATTAATAATATTTATTTATTGTTACAATTAAGTTATTTCAAACTAAATAATAAATATATATGTGAAAATTAAATTCGACACTAGACTACTCATTTCTTGTTTTCATAATGTTAAAAAGGAAACAATTCAAACAAAGTAAAATATAAAATCTAAGATCTAGTACCCATTTGAATTACAGTAAAGAACTCCCTTAAATACAACCCTTGTCCTCAAATTAAATGATCTGCATTTGAACACTCAAAAAAGTCAACTAAATAAAACCCCTTATTTAAATATAATAAATTTATACTCAGTTTTAGAAATATTTCATTTTTAATTTCTTGTGTTTACAATATATCAATTCTTCAATTAGGATTTTCTTCTTCGTTAAAAAATATATTATAAAATTAAGACCTTGAAATCACCAATGGGCATTTGGTCTAGTGGTATGATTCTCGTTTAGGGTGCGAGAGGTCCTGAGTTCAATTCTCGGAATGCCCCCAAATTTGTTTTTTAACATTTTTTAATTTAATTTTTCATCTTTATCAAATATTTGATTTTCCAGTTTATATATCATTTCTTTTTTAAAAAAAGAAAAAATAAAGCAAGGGAAAATTTTATTGACCGTTAAGTACACGACTATACTTGATAAACTAACAAATCCCAATTCTACTTTATCTATGTCTCCCCTATTTTAATTTTATCGGAATTTCTCACCCAAAGTCCAAATTCTATTTTTGTCTTCTCCATCAAATTTAAAAATACTATTATTAAAATGTGGAAGATAATTTAAAAGTATAGTTATTATATTTTTATCTTCAAATATGTCGGCTATATGGCTATAACCTATATAATGCTTTTTTTCTTCCTTATTCTTTTTTAAGGGAATAAAACATATAAGATTAAAATATGATTCTCATAATGTCGTTATATATAAGGGCCGTTTGGTTATCATTAACACTTGTTTTAAGGTTATAACTTCTTTTCTCTCTATCTCCTTCGTCTTAAACTCTCTTTTAACTCCCACTAACCCTAAACCCTATTCAACTTTCTTCTAAATTTATTATTTCTTTTTTTTTTTTTTTTGAATTTTACTTTTTATTTATCAAATGTCAGTTTTTTTAATTAGTTTAATATAATATTATTTTTAAATTTAATTTATTTTAGAAACTAATTTTAATTAAATATTAATTGCGAGCATTTAGTTGTGTTATTTAACTCTTTTTTAAAAATTTTATTATTTCATGTTTTTTATTTGTTTTCCACATTTTCAATAATTTATTTCAAAATTAATATATTTATATTTAAACTATTTCTCATAAATTTAAGTTAAATGAATTTCTAAAAAAATGATTTTTATTAAATTTATAAAAAAAATATCAAAACAAAACCAAATCAGACATTTAATAGTAAATTAAATAACTTTTGTATCCTTAAATAACCTAAAAAATATGTATACCAAATATTTAAAAATTATTTAAACTTTAAATGTATAAGACTTTTTTTTAAAGAAATTCAATTTAACGGTGAGATTTGATTTAAGATTTATTTCAATTAAATTTAGAATCTAAGTTTTTTACCAAATGATGCACGTACTTTTTCAAAATGTAGTCTTTTCTCTTTTTTCTTCCTTATTTTTATATCTTCATTAATTCTTTATATTTGTTCTTTTAAAAGGAAAAATAGTAATTTATTCAATCGTAACCATTACTTAAAAAATAAAGTTGAAAATTTCTGGTCGTATTTAAAAAATTAAAGCAAATTGCTTTACAAAAACTAGGACGATTTGTTAAATTAAAAATACGAAATTCGTTACTGAATTGAGAATATGAATTTTTTTAAAAAAAATTATTCTCACGTAATGATTATTTAAAAAATATTTGACAAATTGTTTTACTAAAATTATGACAAATTCGTAAATTAAATATACAAAATTTGTGTGTTGGAGTTAGAATATGAATTTAAAAAAATTTATAATTTATTCTCACGTAACAATTACGTATAAAATGTTGAAAATGGACGTCGTATTTAAAGTAATTACTAGAAATTGTTTTACAAAAATAAGACATTTTAGGAAATTAAATATACGAAATTTGTATATTGAATTTAGAATACAAATTTAAAAAAAATTAATAATTTATTCGCACGTAATGATTATATAAAAATGTTGAAAATGGACGTTGTTGAATAAGAAATTTTAGAACCAATTATGTTATTTACTAAAATAATTGCATTTGGGATTAACTAAAAATTGACATATATCCCAAATTAAAATTAAAGACAAATTGGTCAATTCTAACGATGTCATATGTTTTTATTATGATAATTTGATCAAATTAATTATGTTGGTTCGATTAAGCTAAAATTCAATTGAGCTAAAAAAAAATAAACTTAATTTAGCCCAAACATTAAATATCAATCACTAAAATAATTGCATTTGACATTAACTAAATATTGAAATATATCACAAATTAAAATTAAAGACAAATTGGCCAATTCTAATGATGTCACATGTTTTTATTATAATAATTTGATTATTTTGGTTCAATTAAGTATTATTTATTTGCGCTAAAATTCAATTGAGTGAAACAAAATAAGTTTAATTTAGCCCAAACATTAAATATGAACCAAATTCATGTGATTGAGCCATGGATTTAGTGCATGGACCAATTAGGTCCAAGTCCATAAAAGCACCACCAAAGATGAGTTTTTCATTTAAAATTTTTTACTCTAAAAGGCGTATATATAATTTTCCAAGAGCTAGAATCAGAAACATCCAACCGAGAAAGGATGAGATAATCAAATTTTAGAGATCGAACAACATCGCATCAATTCAACACAAACACTAACATCAACACAAGTTCAACTCCACGAATCAAATTTTTCCGGAAATCTCGTGTAAACAGACGTCACATTTAAAAAAATTACTGAAAATTGTTTTACGAAAATAATACACTTTGGTAAATTAAATATACGAAACTTGTGTATTGAATTTAGAATACGAATTTTAAAAAAATGTATACAAAAAATAAATTTCATAATACTACCTTACATAACTTCTCTCTCAAATACATCTTATCATAACTATCTCATAACTCATTCCCAAAACACATCTTATAGTACTATCTCTCTAAACCCTTCCCCAAACACATGTTTTATCATAACATTAATCCTCCATAACCCAACCCTTCTCCAAACGGCTCCTTGGTGTTTATTCCATTTTGGTAATCTTATATTTAGTTTGTTTCCACTCAATTAATTTTATATTTGATTTTCCAAATTATAAGATTAAAATATAATATTGTAGTTTATATTCTGTGTAACTTTTTTTCCTTTAATTTAAATAGTTTCTGTTGCAACTATTTGAAGAAGAAGAAAGAAGAAAGAAATCAAGATTGATATTTCATAATTGGAAGAAAATGACATTTGTGTACTAAATAATAAATAAATAATTGACACTTCAGTTGATAATGACATCAACATTTAAACTGTTACTTATGAATTATGATTTAATTCCTCATGTCATTTTCAGATTTATTTTGCATTCAGTTTGATTTTTAGATAAAAACAATTTTTCAAATTTCAAATTTCAAAATCATTACTAATCTAATTGCAATCAAATAATTTTCAAAATCGCTGTTTATGAATAAAACAACAACAAAGTAATTTAAATAATTATTTTTCTAAAAACATGCTAATTTGAGAAATGTTTGGAGAGCATAAATGTATTGTATTATTAAGAATCATAAATATTCAAAAACGTGAATATTCAACGATGAAACAAAAATGAGATAATAGAGAAAGAAAAAAAAAATGCAAAAATTGGATTAGTTGAAAACTGTCAAAACCAAATGAATTTTAAATTACAGCTTGAACGCATATGAGATGATAATTGAAATATCATGAAATATTACTTTATTCCTACTTTACATTCACACACATTTCCTTTACCTTAATCATATTGATGTTTTATACTTTATTTAACCATTTTATACTTTAAATTCATGATTTTCTTTCTTAGTTTTCACGAACTTTCTATTTACAAATTTGTCTTTTTGATATCTCTAAAGGTACCCGGGGGAAGGGTTGATTTATGAAAGGGTTAGTGTTAAGATAAAACTAGAGTTATGTTAAACCTAGTTTTATCACAACCCTTGTTTGAGAGAAGAGTTTAGAAATGTAGTTTTATGATAATATGTGTTTGGGGGAAGGGTTAGGTGGGTAGAGTTAATGGGGCTTTTATGATAAAATGTGTTTGGGGGAAGGGTTAGGTGGAAAGAGTTAATGAGGATTTTATGATAAAATGTGTTTGGGGGAAAGGTTAGGTGGGTAGTTTAATGAGGATTTTATGATAAAATGTGTTTGGGAGAAGGGTTAAGTGGGTAGGTTTACGTGGATTTTATGATAAAATTTATTTGAAAAAATTGTTAAATGGGTTGGGTTAATAACTTTTTCATGTGGTATAATATTTTTTAAATTAGATTGTAAATATGATAAAAAAAATTATTGCATACTTTTTTACGAAAGCGTCGAATCCGTCTTATTACAAATAATTTGTTGTATGTGTAATGTTATTAAATTAGTACATACAGTTGTCCAATTTAAAATTAATCTCTGAACATATTGTGAGAAATTTATTACAATTCATTTTTTAGAAAGACAAAAAAATTATTTCGTATTTCTAATCGGCGATAGCGATGTCCTCCTATTTTAAATCTATATAAATAGTCGTTATAATGCTTTTGGGAAATTGTGACTATTTTCCTTAATTTAAAATAAACATTAGCAATGACGAAAATAAGTTCTTTACAATAGGAAATGCATAAATAGTCAACATCATAGAGAAAAAAACGTAAGGAAATAATAAGCAACCAAGGTCCGTAGAAACATAAACTATCTCGTAATGTCTCGTAGAGGACTCTACAAAATCTCTCCCTCTCATCCTCAGGCATGAGTACGAAACCCCGAAGGTCGTCCATACGAGACAAAAGATGCCTTTGCAATAACGCCTTATCCAAACTCGTAAGTTCTGTCATCTCACGCAATATGCATAAGAATTCCGTGCACACATGGTTGTCATTTAAATATTTTTCTCACTCAATTAATTTAGTAATTATTTTGTGTCACTGATTTCAACCGCTGTTAATTTAAGTGTTTTATTAGATTGAAGAATTTTTGTTAGGTAAAGTGCAATCATTTGGAGAAAAAGAAAGAGAACTTTGGTGAAATTAATAACATTGGGATTATTTTATGATCACATGTTTTTGTTTAGTTTGAAAAATTAATAACGTTTTGGTGCAATCATTTGAAAAAAATACTCCTCCCCAGACGCATTATTAAACAAAGAAGACAAATCAACTAAAAATTAAGGTTTAAATTCAACTTAGGGTTAGATTGATTTGAAGTTAATATATTAGGGTTGACTTGTATTTGAGATGAAAATAAAATTACGACATAAATGCACAAACTTTAATATTAATATTGCTGGATTTATAAAAGTGAGTTATTTAAGTGATGGAAGATTAGTCACTTTTTTATGAAATATTACTTTTTTTTCTCATTTTAAATTTTGATGAATACGTATGTTTGGTCTATGAATTCTAAAAAGGTAAGTTCTTTAATCTTTAGGTTTATAATAATAGATTCACTTTGTTCCCGAGTTTTCAAAATGTACATTTTTAGTTTCGAGTTTTTTTTAAAATAATTTTAGAGATGATAGAAATCATTATTATAATTTAAAATATCATATAATTATTTAAAATAAAGAGATATTTTCAAAAAATATAACAAATCGGTAAAATATTTACACAGAATAATTCAAAAAACAGAAAAAAAACCCACAGGCCCATCGTGAAAAATACAAAAAATGTCCCATCAACAACCTATATACAACCTGTGCGATATTAGGTACACGATCTTAGATTTAACTACAATTTATTTTTTAATTATATTATTTAATTTTATTATACGATCGTTTAGATTTGAACCCAAATCTAAATGATTTTTTTTTTCAAAATTTGGTATAGATATTTTAGATTTTGCTATTTTTTGTACACGATAGTTTAGAATTGGTTACCCAAATTTAAACGATGTAAAGAAATTGCAACAAACAAAAAAAAAGATAAGTAAGACAAATCAAAGAAATCGAAACGAAAAGGAGAAGAAAGACGGAAAAACAAATTTAAAATATTTAAAAAATGACTAATTTCATAGATTTTGACGATAAATAGTTTGATGTTTTGTTACATTTATAAAAAATTTATCGTATAATGTTACTTGGAAGACATTTGAAACCTATTTTTTAAAATATCATGTTGATCTATTCATGTAAAAATAAAAAGCATACATTTTTAAAACTCAAAGAATAAAAACATACCTTTTAAAATATTATTTTATTTTTATTTTAGGAGAACATTAAAGATTAGTTAGTTAATGAACTATTTGCATGCAGCTTTAGTATGACTCATGTGACCTCTAATTAAAGATGTCCATATCAACACATTAATATGTGTGCTCCAAAATAGTCTACGTAACTATATTTAGTTCATGATCTTGAAACTTGTATGTAATAACTTTCAAACGTATCTACAATTACTTTATGAATTTGTGGAACACATCAATAATCTACTAAAAACAAGATTCAAAATTTCAGACAACTATTAGACCTTTTTTAAAATTTTAAATATAAAACATATATTCAAAGTTTAGAATTATATTTTGTTGAGATTTTATGCTTTTAATTTAAATCTCATGCTATTGTTATCCAAGACAAAAACAGATATACACTTCCAAAAATTCAAGAATATATATATATATATATATTTTTTAACTTTTTTAAGTAAGGAATAAGAAAAAGAGAGTTTGAAGCGGTGAGAATGGAAGGACGTGTATGTTAAGCCAATATTTTTACAAACATATTTTAGACAATCTTATTAATATTTTTTTTAAAAAAAATGATTTAAAAGTAGGAAAATTCAAAACCTTCAACTTAGGGGAAAGGTGTTTCATACGAAAATACCAACTTTGTCGTAAAAATAAAAGTTATTTATTAGTACATATAAAGTGATTTTTTTTAAGAGAGAGAGAGAGGAAAAATTTGAGAAAATTATCATCCATCATAATCAAACCTAATTGAGCTGGGAGACAGGCCAGAGAGATGAGAAAGAAAAAAAAATAGGTTTTTTTTTTAAAAAAGCAAATCTCTCTCTCTCTCTCTCTCTCTCTCTCTCTCATTTTCCAGTACTCCATCACTCTCTCCCTCTTTTATTCACTTCTCTTCTTCAATAATTTTCCCACACACATTACCCTCTTTCATGGACCTCTCGCCCTCCCCCGTGATTCCACCTCCCTTCTAAACTCCCTAATCCCATACCTTAATCAATTCATCCATTTCATGTATGACCTTCTCTTCCTCTAGTTCTTCACCCTCACGGCGACAGTCATGCGCTCCCCTCACTCACTCCGCAACGGCGGCGGCGGTGGCGGTGGTACACCATCTCCTCACGCACGTATTCCTACTCCTCACCATCACTTTCACTCCACTGTCTCCGTTCAGAAACTCAAACGCTTCAACTCTCTCATCCTCGTCTTCCGTTTATCTACCTTCTGTTTCTCCCTCGCTTCCGCTGTTTTCATGATTACTAACTCTCGTGGCTCTGGATCCGATTCCCCTCGCTGGTACGATTTCGACGCCTTCAGGTACGTCTTTTCCCAATAGATATCACAACTCACAACTAATTTCCTCACTTTCTCACTTCCTCAAATCTCCAAAAATCAGGTATGTTTTTGCGGCGAACGCCATAGTTGCAGTTTACTCATTGTTTGAAATGATCGCTTCCGTGTGGGAAATCTCAAGAGAAGTGACTTTATTCCCTGAGATTTTGCAAGTTTGGTTCGATTTCGGCCATGACCAGGTTCAAACCCTAATTATTATTATTATTATTATTATTATTATTTTTCTTCGTGTTTCTGTTTTCCTTTGCGGTCTAATTGGAATTAGGGCTTTTTTGTTTCTGATTCCACAGGCGTTCGCGTACCTTCTTCTGTCTGCAGACTCGGCAGGGACGGCTCTTGCGATAACTTTGAAAGGAACCGACACGTGCAAGGTAACGAGTGCATTTTGTGTTCAATCTACCATCTCCATTGCACTGGGATTTGCCGGTTTCCTGTTTCTCGGGTTATCCTCTTTGCTTTCGGGTTTTCGGGTCGTTTGTTTTGTTATCAACGGCTCTCGTTTTCATTTCTAAACACATCCTACCGCGGAAAAATATTTTTGATTTCGCTACTTATATCTAATGGTCCTTTCATCTTTTTTTTCCTTTCAAGTTGATCCTTTAATTTATATATTTTCAAAAGTTTTAATTTAAATCCTAAATTTATATAAGTTCAGCCCCATGAATTTTTTGCGGTTTGTTGTTGATATGATCTTCGAAAAGTCTTTATTACGTCATTGAACTTTCATTTTAGTGTGAAATAGTGTCTGGGATTCAGCATATTTAATTTTCTTTTTCTTTTTTTTTTTAAATTGCATTTATCTATCATGTGCGATTTTGAATTTTGTCTAATTAATCCTCAAACTCTTTGGTAACTTTGAAGAGATCGCAAAAGTCAGGAGGCTATAGGAACGAAACTGAAAATTAACATATCTACCGCCTACCAAGCTGAAAGTTTAAAAGACCATTCTTAACTTATTAGATATTTCCGAAGGTTGAATAGCTAATTAGGCATAAACCGTACAATTTAGGGATTGAACTTATATTCACCCTTTGTTGATAAAACGAGGATAGACAGAAATGATTTAATTGAAATTTTGAAAAATTAAGGATCGAATTGAAAAATTACACAAAAAAGATTTTGGACCATTTGATATGTTTGGCCATTGGAATATCTGTTCTTCACTGTTTATTCCGCTGTGTCGGTTCTTTCTTTTCTTTGTAGGGTGTACTATTGTATTGTTTTCTACGGAGACGACGTGTCGTTTCTGGCCTCATTTTTAACATTTGGGTAAATTCTTTTGTGCATAGTCAATAGACTCATAGTATTAGTAGCTCCCCTGTGTAGGAATTTTTTTTTCCAGGTTTATGATAGAGAATAAAGTTCATTTATTTGTTGAAGGATTTTATTATTATGGAGACTCGAATTTTTGTAGTTATTGCTTGTTATGATGGTTAAAAGTAGACAACTCCCTTTAGATTTCCTTTGCTGAACTAGTATTATGAGCAAGGTTTTGCAACTTGGTTCAAAAATTGCCTTTATAGGTTTTTAGTAGATGTGTTTGGTCCAAAAGCTCGAGGGTGGAGTTGTAAAGTTTTATAGTTGGACTCACAATCTCCTACCGAATTGGTTCACGAGGTGAAAATATATGACGGGGAGACAATTGTCACTCCACATATCTCTACTACATATCTTCACTATAGTATGTTATTTTTGATTGTGAGCTCTTCATGTTTTATTTATGTTTCGTTTGAAAAGATACCACATCAACAAGTGTCTAGTCGCCTTTTACGACTCTTTCCATGTTACATATGTGATGGAAAACTAAATTTTTAGCTGTAGGTCAGCATACAACTATATTTCACTCACCCATCATGAGAAATCTGCATTGAACATTTTAACTTTAATCCCAATATTGATATGGTTTTGAAATTTTTGATGATTTTTTTCTCCAAGTGCACACTGACACTTGTGCTGTGATTTAATTCACTCACTTCATTTCATCAGTTCAATAGTTCATATTGTTTTTTAGTAGTTTTTTTAGTAATACAGTGAAACTAGAACTAAAGACTCAATAAATCAGAGGATAAACTTTCAATCTAAATACTACAAACAACAAAATAAAGTAGTAAAAATTCGATGTTCTTTAGCGTGCTTAGCACAAAAAGGAACAAAATAAATGTCAATAGAATTCTATAAATTACCTCCATCTATCAGATGCCTAACCCTTTTTTTTTTTTCTTTACATTGTCATTCGTCTAAAAGAACACTTATAAATTATTCTCCACATTTCTTATTTTTGGATGAAAATTGAGATATGAAGAAGTGTGACACTTTCCTAAAAATAATTATTAGAGTTTCAAGGTATTTTTTGTAAGGAGCATTTTTAAAATATAAAAAAGTTTTAGGGACTTGAACTATATAGCAAAAGTTTACCTATATCATATCAAATCTTATAAAGTTAACAAAATATTTGTAAAATTTTTATCAGTGCTATATCTTGAAAATATTTCCAACTTTTTGTTCTAGGTGATTACATTATAACTAGTCTTATTTTTATTCAAGACTCTAAAAGATTCGAAAACCTTTAAAAGGAATGAACAGCAATAGAACAACTTTTAAACACGGAAGAGCATTTCAACAAAATATTTAAAAAGTGAACTTGGATCGTCAGTCTAGTCTCTTCTCCCGAAAGGATATTGATTGAGAAATGAGTGGAGAAACCAAATGGGAGATCCATGAAAGAATCGAAGAGAAAAAAAAATGGAGGAAGAATCGAAGAAGGAAAAAGTGTGTGATCGCAGTGGGATTCGAACCCACGACCTTTAGATCCGGAGTCTAATGCGATATCCACTCCGCTATGCGACCTCTTGATACTAACAGAGATACAACAACCAATTTGATTACGATTCTATGGAAAACGACAGAGCAAAATACAAGAAGCAGATGAAGAACTATGAATAAGTTTCAAGCATCTGTGATCTGGTTTTACGATGCACAAAAAGGAATTACGAAGAAGACGAGGATACGTTGTTGTATTTCGCGTACCTTTGTATTTTTAAATTGCAATGTCTAGGGCTTTTTTCGACGTCGATGCGATTTGGACTTGAGTAGATTCCGGAGAGTGAAGAGAATCAACGATCCCGATCCGTTCGGTTTTTCTGCCGGTTGATGACTGAAGAGAGCGGCGGCGATGGAGTTTATTTCGGAATTTCATGGATTCAATGGAAGATGAGTTTGCGATTGCGATTTGATTTGATTTGTTTTTGGTCTTGCATTCGACTGACGGCACTCTGTCAAAAAGAGAGGACTAAATATAAATTTTAAATTTATATGGGGAACTGAGCTATAGATTTTTTTAAACAACCTTTAATTAAATAAATATGGTCAAGAATGGGTTAATAACAAAAACAAGTTTGTTTGAAAACTTATTATTGTTTACGTTTTTTTTTTTTATTTTTTAGAAGGGCGAGTTTCAAAACTCGCCCTTGTTGATTAAAAAAAAAACTTATATTTGAAAAGAAAAAGATAAAAAAAATATAGGCGAGTCTTCAGAATTAAAAAATAGGACGAGTCTTCAAAATTAGAAATTAACTGAACCCTACATATGTATATGTTCAATAGAAAAATATATATTTGCCGTTCAACATATGAATCAAAACCTTGAAGAACTAGAAATTAATCAAAACCTTGGAAATTTCTAATTCTTTTTTGGCTCGTTTTGGATTTTGTATTATAAACTTGGATGATCTGGTATACTCTGCATGCATCTTTTGAAAAATCAAAATATATTTGTCTATTAATTGGAGGTCATAAATTTGTAGTAAGTGTTTTTTATTGTAAAATAATTAAATATGAATCAAAATGTTTAATACAATAATTTAACAATTTTCATTCAAAGAAAAAAAAATCAATGTGTTCCACAACCTGGACGTCGACAATTTCTAGCTGGTTGTCGTCGTCAACTCTAACCTCTTTGTTGTTGTATTTCCTTCTGATTCTCTTGTTGCTGTTGCTCATCTGATTACTCGGGTACCACTGCATTCTCTTGTTGCTGTTGCTCATCTGATTGCTCGGGTACCGCTGCAAGCACTTTGTAGTACAAATATTCATTATGTTCTCCACGACCACGCTCGTGACCATGCATGTATGAAGACGATGGATCGCTCTCTAAATCAAAGTATTGTTGCCTAAAGTCCGTTGAAGATGGACCTGCCTCTAAATTGTAATATCCTCTTCCAAAGTCTGACGATTGATCGATTCCTGAATCATAATATGTCGTTCCAAACGTTGGCATCATCATTACTGGACTAACGTAACTATGCTCTCTTTGTGTCTGTGTTTGTGTCACGGGAGGCACTTCTTCCACGTGTTGGTCAACTTCTTCCAATTGATCGGGCTCTTGGACTAGAGGACGTCTCCTTTGAACTAGAGCAGGTACAATAGGGACATCGTACATATAGTGGATGTTCTCTATGTACTGTTCGTTATCGTTGCATATATTTAGAACCTGCTGTGGATCATCTGCAACATTCTGAAGTCTAATATTGTTCAATCTCTGTAAAATATTAAAATGAATTAGAAATCATTGAAAATAAATTTTCACTAAAAACAACAATACAATATTTAAATGTATACCAGATGACTCATAACAGCTCCCGGTTGGGTAATAGAGCTTGGTAATGTTTTTGTACCAATGGATGTATTCTTGAGTTACATCCATATCAAACTGCTCAATTGAAGGTCCCGTAGCAGTAAACCTTCTGCGATTATGCCATCGCATCACTAAATGAGCAACTCTATCTAACCAATCAGCAGTTTTCAGGTCAATGTTGTGCAACAGTGATTCAGTATTACAGTCACGTGGAACAGCTTGTTGAATACCGAACTGTCTAAGTACTATATCAGGATGATGTC